>NC_091283.1:511062565-511662565 GCF_032444005.1 Ranitomeya imitator
GTACTATATATATATATATATATACACATATACACACACACTCCCACCCAGTGACGCCAATCACTGCCAGCTTAGGTGGTGACTCTTCTGCTTCCAATGACCTCACATCAACAGAGCAGCTCTTCTCTCTGCTCTATTGACGGGACAACACTGTTGGCGTCATGCTGATTGACAGCTCGCCTCCCCCCTGTAGTTGAGCAGTGGAGAGCCAGCTGGCATACAGCATGACATGGGCAGTAACAACCATCAACAGAGTAGAGCGGAAGAGAATTTGCTGCTCTGTTGACGTGATGTCAATGGCAGGGGCAGTCTATTACCACTGTTAGCTGGCAGAGATCATCACTGGCAGAACAGGCAGGTGGCTGCCAACTACCTGCCGGTAAAAAAAAAAAAAAAAAAGCACCATTCCATCGTTCGTGGGGGGTTTTACCACTGGCTTGGCACTTTAAATGTATGCCCATTGCCCCTGGCCATATATTCACCCTCTGGCATCTTCCCTGTTTTTAACACCACTCCCATCCCATGGCGCCATCTTGTGACAGGTTCTGACTGGCTGGAAGTCAGAAGCTACGTCACACGTTCTCAATGCAAGTCTATGAGAGCCAGAACGAGGCTCTCATAGACTTGTATTGAAAAGTGGGCTCCGTGCAACTCCATGAAACACTGGAGCTGTAGGCAGGTCACTTTTCGCCAGTGACCGACGGGAGCAGTAGTTAAAACGCCTTAAGGTATCAGACAGGGATCAGGAGACTTGGATTTAAAGCACCACTTCAGCTATGAATAAAAAAAAAACAACAAAGCTGGAGTGGTGCTTTAGGCAAAGTCCTGGATATCATCTTTAACTCGGGATGTATGGTGGGGTCAGTGGGAAATTATCATGGAAGCTCAAGTAAGATGGTCCATCACGATGTTACCTTAGATAATGACATCAAAACATGATTAATTGTGGAGAGCCACACTCCCTATTCTACAGTGAAATATACAACATGCATGTATGGCGGTACACTGAATAAATTATGCAGTTGACAGATCTCTTTACTGAGGTTATTTAAAGCAACACAACACAAGACATAGGGCTTCTTTACAGGCGTTACATATTTAGTATGAAAATAAGGCTTTAACCTGCCATTTACTGCAGCCATAACAGGGGGGATGTATTCTGAAAAGAGGGAAGTAGACTCACCTGCAAGCAAGGGTTTAATCTGCTGTTTGGTTTGCATGATCCTCACAATATGTAGATGATGTATGATAAAAGGACTAAGCCAATGATGGCAAAAAACATCAGAATGAAAATGTCCAGCATCTTCAAGGCCTTGGGAGGTAGAAGCTGATGGTGGTGGGGGCTGGAAGCAAAGTGGTTACAAGGGGAGTGAGCTGCAGCTGCTCCTTCTGTCACACTCCTCCTCCTTTCACATTTATCTTTCCCTGCAAAAGGCGAGCACAGCTGTGGCTTCACATCTAATTCAATACTTATGAAGAACTCTGTTTGGAGGAAATATAAATCGGAAGAGTGCAATAATCCAATAAATAAAAAAATCGGGTTGCCCTCAGACCAAGTGTTATTCAATTAGGCATTACTGATCCGTGAATTTTTTTTCAGCTGTATTCGGAATGAGAAAAAAAGCAGCATGCTGCCATTTTACTCCAAATTCAGTACAGTGTGAGAAAAAAAAATAAAAAAAAATCGCATGCCATACATACCACCAGTATAGCATCCAATTTTTACGGATACATTACAAATTCTGTAGCATAGGAAACCATAAATATTCTTGTAAAAGATTAATAGTAGCAGAGTAAAAATAAATCGATTGCACACTGATGACAAGCAAGAAAAAATTGTCCCAGTCTCCAGAATGAGACCGATTTTTTTATACACCAGTGTAAGTGATCCCCAAATGCCCAAAATGCTTCCATTGTGTAACAGATTCATACTGGGTTCCATTATACAGGTGCTTCTCACAAATTTAGAATATCAACAAAAAGTTAATTTATTTCAGTTGAAGTAGCAAGCTGGGTGACAGGAAGCGGGGTAGAGGGAAGAGTGCCAGGGAGGCTAGTCCTGAACTGGAACACCCCAATAAGTTTGCTAAGTTGGCAGATGAGGAGGGTGCCAGTACAGGGGTAGCACTGCTGCAGCCAGGCATGTCCTCTGAAAGCCGGGGGAGTGACTGCTCCAGTAAGGAGGGAAATAGGAGAGCAGGGCAGGCCAGACAGGTGCTGGTAGTGGGGGACTCAATTATTAGCGGAACAGATAGGGCAATCTGTCACAAAGACAGGGATCGTCGAACGGTGTGCTGCCTACCTGGCGCTCGAGTCCGACACATCGCTGATCGGGTGGACAGATTACTGGGAGGGGCTGGTGAGGACCCAGCGGTCATGGTGCACATTGGTACAAATGACAAAGTTAGAGGTAGGTGGAAGGTCCTTAAAGATGATTTCAGGGAATTAGGCTGCAAGCTGAAAGCAAGGACCTCCAACGTGGTATTCTCCGAAATACTGCCGGTACCACGTGCCACGCCAGAGAGGCAACGGGAGATTAGGGAGGTTAATAAGTGGCTCAAGAATTGGTGTAGGAAGGAGGGGTTTGGGTTCCTGCAGAACTGGGCCGACTTCTCAGTTGGCTACAGGCTCTACGCTAGGGATGGACTGCACCTCAATGGGGAAGGTGCAGCTGTGCTGGGGGAGAAAATGGCTAGAAGGTTGGAGGAGTGTTTAAACTAGGGATTGGGGGGGAGGGTATTCAATTTATAGGAGGGGAAGATAGTGCAGACAGAGACCTGGGCACAAATAAGGAAGTTGGGGGTGGCGGTGGCATGGGGGGTGGGGTTAGAACAGTTAATAATTTAAGAAAGAGTAGAGGTACAGAGAGGAACATCAAGTGCATGTATACTAATGCCAGAAGCCTCGCCAACAAAATGGACGAATTAGAACTAATGTTGTTGGAGCATAATTATGACATGGTGGGGATATCTGAAACGTGGCTGGAGGAGAGCCATGACTGGGCTGTTAACTTGCAGGGCTATAGTCTGTTCAGAAATGACCGTACAGATAAGCAAGGGGGAGGGGTGTGTCTATATGTAAAATCGTCCTTAAAACCCATCCGGCGTGATAACATAGGTGAATTTAATGAAAATGTAGAATCCCTGTGGGTGGAGATAAGGGGAGGGGGAAAAAATAATAAATTACTGATAGGGGTTTGTTATAAATCTCCAAAAATAATGGAAGCAATGGAGAATATCCTCGTAAAGCAAATAGATGAAGCTGCGACTCAAGGAGAAGTCATTATTATGGGGGACTTCAACTACCCTGAAATAGATTGGGGAACAGAAACCTGCAGTTCCAGCAAAGGTAATCGGTTTTTGACAACTGTGAGAGACAATTACCTTTCACAGCTGGTTCAGGACCCAACAAGAAGGGGGGCACTGCTAGACCTAATATTAACCAACAGGCCAGACCGCATAGCAAATATAAGGGTTGGGGGTTACTTGGGAAATAGCGATCACAAAATAATAAGTTTTCATGTATCCTTTAAAAAGATGTGTAATAGAGGGGTTACAAGGACACTAAACTTCAGGAGGGCAAATTTCCAACGGATGAGAGAGGATCTTGGTGCAATTAAATGGGACGATATCCTGAGACACAAAAATACACAAAGAAAATGGGAGACATTTATTAGCATCCTGGATAGGACCTGTGCACAGTATATACCGTATGGGAATAAACATACTAGAAATAGGAGGAAACCAATATGGCTAAATAGAGCTGTAAAGGGCGCAATAAGTGACAAAAAGAAAGCATTTAGAGAATTAAAGGAAGTAGGTAGTGAGGAGGCATTAAATAAATACAAAAAATTAAATAAATTCTGTAAAAAGCAAATCAAGGCAGCAAAGATTGAGACAGAGAGACTCATTGCCAGAGAGAGTAAAAATAATCCCAAAATATTCTTTAACTACATAAATAGTAAGAAACTAAAAAATGATAGTGTTGGCCCCCTTAAAAATAGTCTGGGTGAAATGGTGGATGAGGATGAGGAAAAAGCCAATATGCTAAATGACTTTTTTTTCATCAGTATTTACACAAGAAAATCCCATGACAGACAAAATGACTAGTGATAAAAATTCCCCATTAAATGTCACCTGATTAACCCAGCAGGAAGTGCAGCGGCGTCTAAAAATCACTAAAATTGACAAATCTCCGGGCCCGGATGGGATACACCCTCGAGTACTGCAGGAATTAAGTACAGTCATTGATAGACCATTATTTTTAATCTTTAAAGACTCCATAATAACAGGGTCTGTACCACAGGACTGGCGTATAGCAAATGTGGTGCCAATATTCAAAAAGGGAACAAAAACTGAACTCGGAAACTATAGGCCAGTAAGCTTAACCTCTACTGTGGGTAAAATCCTGGAGGGCATTCTAAGGGATGATATACTGGAGTATCTGAAGAGGAATAACCTCATGACCCAGGATCAGCACGGGTTTACTAGGGACCGTTCATGTCAGACTAATTTGATCAGTTTCTATGAAGAGGTAAGTTCCGGACTGGACCAAAGGAATCCAGTAGATGTAGTGTATATGGACTTTTCAAAAGCTTTTGATACGGTGCCACACAAAAGGTTGATACATAAAATGAGAATAATGGGGATAGGGGAAAATATGTGTAAGTGGGTTGAGAGCTGGCTCAGGGATAGGAAACAAAGGTTGGTTATTAATGGAGCACACTCAGACTGGGTAGCGGTTAGCAGTGGGGTACCACAGGGGTCAGTATTGGGCCCTCTTCTTTTTAACATATTTATTAATGACCTTGTAGGGGGCATTCAGAGTAGAATTTCAATATTTGCAGATGACACTAAACTCTGCAGGGTAATCAATACAGAGGAGGACAATTTTATATTACAGGATGATTTATGTAAACTAGAAGCTTGGGCTGATAAATGGCAAATGAGCTTTAATGGGGATAAATGTAAGGTCATGCACTTGGGTAGAAGTAATAAGATGTATAATTATGTGCTTAATTCTAAAACTCTGGGCAAAACCGTCAATGAAAAAGACCTGGGTGGATGACAAACTCCTATTTAGTGGCCAGTGTCAGGCAGCTGCT
Source organism: Ranitomeya imitator (assembly GCF_032444005.1). Lineage (NCBI taxonomy): Eukaryota > Metazoa > Chordata > Amphibia > Anura > Dendrobatidae > Ranitomeya > Ranitomeya imitator. The sequence continues at coordinate 511,067,670 of NC_091283.1, forward strand.
ACAAAGGCAAATAAAATAATGGGATGCATTAAAAGAGGCATAGATGCTCATGAGGAGAACATAATTTTACCTCTATACAAGTCACTTGTTCGACCACACTTAGAATACTGTGCACAGTTCTGGTCTCCGGTGTATAAGAAAGACATAGCTGAACTGGAGCGGGTGCAGAGAAGAGCGACCAAGGTTATTAGAGGACTGGGGGATCTGCAATACCAAGATAGGTTATTACACTTGGGGCTATTTAGTTTGGAAAAACGAAGACTAAGGGGTGATCTTATGTTAATGTATAAATATATGAGGGGACAGTACAAAGACCTTTCTGATGATCTTTTTAATCATAGACCTGAAACAGGGACAAGGGGGCATCCTCTACGTTTGGAGGAAAAAAGGTTTAAGCATAATAACAGACGCGGATTCTTTACTGTAAGAGCAGTGAGACTATGGAACTCTCTGCCGTATGATGTTGTAATGAGTGATTCATTACTTAAATTTAAGAGGGGACTGGATACATTTCTGGAAAAGTATAATGTTACAGGGTATATACACTAGATTCCTTGATAGGGCGTTGATCCAGGGAACTAGTCTGATTGCCGTATGTGGAGTCGGGAAGGAATTTTTTTTCCCAATGTGGAGCTTACTCTTTGCCACATGGTTTTTTCTCTATCCCCATGATGGCACCACGGAGAGAGGGGTCCGCCCCCAGGGACAGGAAACCTACAGATGAAAAAGGGCGTACCTCTCTCCCACATCAGTTGGTTTCCTGTCCCTGACGGGGAACCTACAGCACCTCCCAGCAACTTCTTCATGATAACGCCTCAAAAACAATCACACGAACAGTCAGCTCTCCAGAAGGAAATTCTGAACCTAGTCCAGAAAGGGGTATTGCAAGAAGTCCCATACCAGGAAAGAGGCACAGGTTTCTATTCTCCCCTCTTCCTCCGCAAGAAGCCGGACGGATCATACAGAACGATCATCAATCTAAAAAAATTAAACAGTTTCCTAGAGATACAACATTTCAAAATGGAGACAATAAAATCTTGCGTAAGAATACTCTTTCCCTTGTGTTTCATGACTGTTCTAGATTTACGAGACGCATATTACCATGTGCCCATCCACAGAGATTATCAAAAATATCTCAGACTGTCAGTGAATATCCAGGGGGAGGTAAAACACTTCCAATTCCGGGCTCTACCCGTCGGGATAGCTATTGCTCCTCGGGTTTTCACGAAAATAATGTCAGAAGTAATGGCCCACATACGGGAGCAGAACATCCTAATAGTTCCCTATCTGGACGACCTCCTTGTAGTAGGGAACTCATTCCAACATTGCGAACAACAGTTGAATCAGGTCATGACTTCACTGTCGAGTCTAGGGTGGCTGCTAAACATAGCCAAGTCCAAGATGGATCCCAGGTACAGGAGTACTTAGGGATAGTCCTAGACTCGATCACCCAGAAATGCTATCTTCCTCAGGAGAAGATTCAGAAAATGACACAGGCAGTGTTGCAGCTGACGGTATCCCCAGTCACTACCCTGAGGAAAGCAATGTCCCTGTTGGGCTCCATGACTGCCTGTATCCCGGCCGTACATGGGGCACAATGTCATTCCCGGGATCTACAATGGGAGACTTTAGATTCAGGCATATCTCTGCACGGGAATTTAGACGAGCAGTTAAGTATATCACCAAACACAATACACTCCCTAGCATGGTGGGCGGACCCAGGGAATCTAACCAAAGGGGTTCCTTGGGCTCTACCGACAGAAAAAATTCTAACGACAGATGCAAGCCCCTGGGGTTGGGGAGCACACATAGACGATCAAGTGGCACAGGGGAATTGGAACAGAAGTCAAGAGCTAGACTCTTCCAACATGAAAGAACTGTTAGCGGTAAAGCTGACCCTAGACGTAAAAAGATGTCTGATCCAATATATGTCAGCCTCTAGGGAGTACAGGAAGGATAGGGCTTTGTTTGTCTGCTTCCAGGGTCCACGGAAGGGACAAAAAGCATCGAAAGCCACGTTAGCAAGGTGGATAAGAGACGCCATCGCCCTATCCTACTCATCCTGCGGGACAGCCATCCCGGAGAATATAAAGGCTCAGTCGACCAGAGCAGTGGCATCATCCTGGGCGGAGAGAGCTGGCGCTTCGATACAACAGATATTTAGAGCGGCCACTTGGTCTTCCCAATCTACATTTTTCAAGCATTACCGCTTAGACTTGACCTCCTCTGATACTACCTTTGGGCGAAGGGTTCTAGAGGCAGTGGTCCCTCCCTAAGAGCTATCTATTTAAATCTCTCCGTGGTGCCATCATGGGGATAGAGAAAATGGTAGTTACCTGCCGATAACGGTATTTCTCTGATCCCATGATGGCACCCGTATATTCCCTCCCTTTTCACACACAGGTGTGCACTTGGTAATGTACCAGTAATTAGTTTTAGTCACGGTGCCTCTGTTAAGTTAAATTGGTTAAGTTTAATTTGTACAAATATTAAGTTGCAGCTGAAGTTCTGTATAAGGCTCTGTAATCCAACTGATGTGGGAGAGAGGTACGCCCTTTTTCATCTGTAGGTTTCCTGTCCCTGGGGGCGGACCCCTCTCTCCGTGGTGCCATCATGGGATCAGAGAAATACCGTTATCGGCAGGTAACTACCATTTTTTTTGCCTTCCTCTGGATCAACATGTTAGGGCAAGTTAGGTTAGGCTATGGGTTGAACTAGATGGACTTAAAAGTCTTCCTTCAACCTTAATAACTATGTAACTATGTAATACTTTTTTTGCACTGAGCATGCTCAGATTCAGGATTTTGTAGCAAATTCATCAGACGACCCCAAATCTATATAAACCTGGCCTGGGCCTTCAACCCCCACATATGCCAGCAAGACCCAGAGAGAAGAGAAGAAGCCTCCAGAGAGACTCCAGCCTGCCAGCGAGACCCCGTCCTGCCAGCGAGACTCCTGCCACCATAGAGCCAGTGTGAGTATTGCCCTTTTCTCTTACCCCATGACGGCACCAACGAGAGAGAGGGATCCGCCCTCAGGGACAGGAAACCCACAGGTTAAAAAGGCGGGACCTCTCCTCCACCTCAGTTCGGTTTCCTGTCCCCGACGGGAATCCCACAGCTCACCATCCAGGAGTCCAGGGACCATCGGGCCGAGTTCAGGCAGCGGGGGGCCCTGCCACGGTCACGGGTGGATTCCTCCCTGAGGGCGCGTTCCGGGGTCGGCGGGCCTCGTGGATATGCGCGGAGGGGAGGCAGTGAAGAGGACCGAGCCTGCCTCCCCTTTTCAATGGAGACGACCGGTAATAGGTAGCGGCGGCTACCTGGAGTTTTTTCTCCGCCGGTCCATGAGGCGCACAGGGGGCGGTGACGCCGGTCACCGACAAGTGGCAGGACGCAGGGAGCAGCGGCGGCTGTGGAAGCTCCGTCCCTCCTGTGAGCCGGCAAGTAGTGAGCGTGCGCGCACTTCCGGGGCGGCGCAGTGTACCTCTGGGTAAACCGGAAGTTGCCTGGCGCCGCTCTGTCAGCATAAATCCGGAAGAGAAGGGGCATACCGCTGCTCAGAGATTACCACCATGAGTGGAATAGAGCAGTCGGTGGAAGAAATTTCACAGGCCCCTGTGACAAAGAACCCGAAGGAGCGCCATTCTTCGCGGAAACCTACGCAGCGCAGCAGCTCAGGATCCCAGCACAGCAGAGGCTCTGGTGGATCCAGGAGGGAGACGGTGGTTCAAGTGGAGGAGGCGTCCTCAAGACCAGAACCGGTATCTTCCTCATATTAGGAGGGTAAGTGACCTCCGTGAAAGTGTGCATTCTAATAGGGGTTTATTGTTTTCCTAGGGAAAGAAATGCCAGGGAAAAAGTAAACATAGAGTATGCCCGCTTTGTTCAGCAGATTTGCCGGATTCATGGGTTAAAAAACTCTGTGCGTCATGTATTAAAAACACCATTAATGAGGAGTCGCCGAGTTTTACATCCGAATTAAAAGACTTAATTAAAACCCAGGTGGCAGACGCACTAAAAAGCGTAAAAAACCGTAAAAGAAAACGTAAAGAAAAAACTCCAGATTACAGCTCTAACGAGGGAGATAGCACGAGCGAGGATTCAGATAGCTCTACAGCCTCAGCATCCTCCTCCGCATCTTCAGAAAGCGGTCGCAACTGTTTCCCAATAGATGAAACGGATGCGCTGGTAAAAATGGTTAGGGCAACGATGGGTCTGGCAGACACTCGTTCCAAAAAAAAATCAGTACAAGATCTTATGTTTAGTGGCCTGGAACAAAAGAAGTACAGAGTATTCCCATTAAACGAAAAAATACAAGCCCTAATAAAAAAGGAGTGGAAGAGACCGGACAAAAAAGTACTGTTAACACCCAAAAGAAAATATCCATTCGATGACCCAGCCTGCGCCTCATGGGGGAAGGCGCCAAAATTAGACGTCGCTATCGCGAAAGCCTCTAAAAAATTCGCCCTACCTTTTGAGGACATGGGGACCCTCAAGGATCCTATGGATAAGAGGGCCGATGTCTTCTTAAAAGGGTCCTGGGAGGCCGCCAGCGGGGGGCTAAAACCCGGTATTGCTGCTACTTGTACAGCGAGAGCGCTGATGGTCTGGCTGGATCACTTAGAGACTCAATTGAAAAATAAAACTCCGAGAGAGTCTATATTGGACTCCGTGTCGGCGATGAGAGGTGCCGCTGCGTATTTAGCAGATGCCTCAATAGACTCAGCTAGGCTGACGGCAAGATCAGCTTCTTTCTCAAATGCGGCTAGGAGAGCATTATGGCTGAAGTGCTGGCCGGGGGATCTGCAAACTAAAGCCAAGTTATGTTCCATACCGTGTGAAGGTGAATATTTGTTCGGTCCCACCCTAGACGATGTCCTTGAAAAAGCAGTGGATAAAAAGAAAGCCTTTCCAGGATTCCCAAATCAGTCCTACAGGCGGCCCTTTCGAGGGATGAGGTTCACACAAAGACGACCCCCAAGAAACCAAAAGGAGGGGTGGGAAGATAGAAAATTCAAAAAAGGAGGTTTCATGTTTAACAAACCGGAAAACAAAAAACAGCCACAATGAGGGTGCGCCCCAGGTAGGAGGGAGACTGACTCACTTTCTTCAAACCTGGGAAAAAATTTCTGGAAGTGCCAGGACTTTAAACATCATAAAGACAGGCCTAAGACTATTATTTCACACGATGCCACACAATCAGTTTGTGGTTACACCACAAAGAAAGTCGGAGGTCGAGCAGCTGAGTATCCAGAGGGAAGTTCTCAGTCTTCTGGAGAAGAAAGTCATACAGGAAGTTCCGCAACAGGAAGAAAGTCGTAGTTACTCACCGATAACGGTGTTTCTCGGAGCCCATGACAGCACTACGGAGAGAGGGGATCCGCCCTTCAGGGACAGGAAACCTACAGATAAAAGGGCGGTACCTCTCCCTCGCATCAGTTGGTTTACAGAGCATCGGAGGACCTCCAGGTTAATTTACAACAGAGAAAAAATCATATTACAACATTTCTTAAAAGAGGAACCCCGTGCCTATACTCAAACTATATACAGTATATAAATTATATGTAATTAAAGGTGCTCACCGCACACGTGATGGGAGGGAATAAGCGAGTGCTGTCATGGGCTCCGAGAAACACCGTTATCGGTGAGTAACTACGACTTTCTCGGTCTCCCATGACAGCACTACGGAGAGAATTGCAGAGACTAAGCTTAGGGAGGGACCACCGCCTCGAGAACCCTTCGTCCGAAGGTTAAGTCAGACACAGAGGCTAGATTTAATCTATAGTGTCTAAAAAAGGTCGATGGTGATGACCAGGTGGCCGCTTTACAGATTTGCTCTATTGATACCTCTGACCTCTCAGCCCATGAGGTAGCTACTGCTCTTGTGGAATGTGCTCTTATACCATCTGGGATCTCATTCCCCGAGGATGAATATGCCAAGATTATCGCCTCCTTTATCCATCTCGCCAGAGTACCCTTGGATGCCCGAAATCCTTTTCTGGGACCCTGGAAACAGACAAACAGAGAGCCTTCCTTCCTATACTCTCTGGTGGAATCTAAGTATTGGATTAGGCACCTTCTGACGTCTAGATTATGGAAGTTTTGCTCTTTCTCATTTTTTGGGTTTGGACAAAAGGATGGCAGGGAGACTTCTTGTGACCTATGGAATTTTGATGCCACTTTTGGCAAATAGGCCGGGTCAGGTCTAAGAGTGACTCTATCATCTAATATTTTAGTGAAGGGTGGATTAGAGGATAAGGCTTGAATGTCACTTATTCTGCGTGCGGATGTTAACGCTACCAAGAGAATGGTTTTAAGTGATAGAGTTTTAATGGAAATCGTCTCTATGGGTTCGAATGGAGGACTCGTTAATGCTGAGAGGACTAAATTTAAGTCCCATGAGGGCACTTTCTGAGCGACTAATGGCTTTGATCTTGTCACCGCCTTAACAAATCTAATTATCCATGGGTTGGCTGCAATATTATGGTTATAGAGTGCTCCTAGAGCTGCTATTTGTACTTTAAGAGTACTAACCGACAACCCCTGTTCCAGACCTTTTTGTAGGAACTCCAGTATTTTAGGAATTGAGGGCCCATCTTGGACTTTTACTTTGGAGACGGACAGAAATTTTTTCCAAGTTTTCCCATATATTTTAGTAGTGATGGGTTTTCTACTTTTTAACAACGTGGTAACTAAATTATCCGAGAAACCTCTTTCTTTTAATAGTCCCCGTTCAAAAACCAGGCTGTCAAATGTAAGTTCGATTCCTGTGGGTGGAAGATCGGCCCTTGATGTAGAAGGTCTGGTATATTCGGCAGGACCCATGGGTCCGAGACCGAAAGCATCCTCAGCCAGGAGAACCACGTCCTTTTTGGCCAGAACGGGGCTATGAGGATCATTTTCGTTTTGTCCTCTCTGACTTTCCGAATGACTGCCGGGATCAGAATAGTTGGAGGAAAGGTATAAGTTAATTTTTGAGTCCACGGAATCATAAAGGCATCTAGAGCCTGTGGATTCCCTATCGGGTTCAACGAGCAGAATTTTTTCACCTTTTTGTTTTTGTAATTGGCGAATAGATCTATTGTCGGTGCTCCCCACATTTTTGTGATCTGATCGTAGATGGAATGGTTTAGGGACCACTCTCCTTGTTTTAACAGCGATCGACTCAGGTAATCTGCTCTCTCGTTGTTTGAACCCTGAATGTGTAGCGCAGAGAGGGATAGTAGATTTTCTTCTGCAAGGTTGAAAATTTTGGCTGAAGAACTCATGAGTGCCTGAGACCTTGTTCCTCCCTGGTGGTTTATATACGCTACAGTCACTTTGTTGTCCGAAAAAATTCGGACATGATGTCCCTGAATATAGGTCAGAAAAGAAAGAAGAGCCTGAAGCACTGCCCAAAGTTCTTTTTGGTTTGAGGATGCTGATATTTCCTGAACTGACCAGGTTCCCTGGGCCACTCTGTCCCCCATATGAGCCCCCCACCCTGTGGGACTCGCATCGGTTGTTATCACCCGGGATATTTGTGTCACCCAAGGAACTCCCTTTGATAAGTTTTGGCTCTCTGCCCACCAACGAAGGGAATGAATAACTGAGGAACTCAGGGTGATTTGACTTTCCAATTTGTCTTTTAGTATTGACTGCCATTCGAGTACGTGCCACTGAAGTTCTCTTGTGTGGAACTGTGCAAAGGGTATCGCTGGTAGGCATGAGGACAGAGAGCCTAGTAGTGACATTGCTCTCCTTAGAGTCATGGAAGGATGGTGAAAAGTTCGCGATATCATGGCTAATATGTTGTCTTTTTTGGGGTTTGGAAGTCGGCATTCTTGTACTCGGGAGTCTAATGTCAGACCTAGGAACTCCTGTACTTGACAGGGTTCCAACTTTGATTTTCTTAAGTTTATGAGCCACCCCAAGTCCGTCAAGATAGTCATTACCCGGTCCCTCTGTTCTTTGCAACTTTGGGCCGAGTTGCTTACGATGAGAAAGTCGTCTAGGTAAGGGACTATTAATATATTTTGTTCCCTTATGTGGGCCATCATTTCCGCTATTACCTTCGTGAATATTCGAGGGGCTATAGAGATTCCGAACGGAAGAGCTCTGTACTGAAAAAATCTTAATTGTCCTTTTATGGGAACTGCCAATCTCAGGAATTTTTGAGACTGATTGTGGATGGGCACATGATAATATGCATCGGTTAGGTCTATCACGACCATGTAGCAATTTGGAAACAGGATTTTTATGGTGGACTTTATTGTTTCCATCTTGAATTTGTAATTTTTTACGTATTTGTTCAGGTTTTTTAGATTTATAATGGTCCGAAAGGACCCGTCGGGTTTTGGTACTAAAAAAAGAGGGGAGAAAAACCCTTCTCCTACTTCCTGAGGAGGGATTTCTTGAATTATAGATTTTTGCAGTAGGGAAATGATTTCTTTCTCTAAAGCTGCTTGTTCTGCCACTGAAGATCTTATTTTTGTTTCTATGTACTTCCGGGGAGGAAAAGAAATAAAATCTATTTTTAGACCGTACTGTATGATGTTTAGAATCCAGGTGTTGTTGGATATTTTCTCCCAGGCGGGAAGGAAAGATGTGAGTCTTCCCCCTACCGTAGGCACAATGTAATTTGGCGGTTTTTTTGTCACGAGAGGTGTTGCCAAAGAGGTAACCTCTATCCCTTCTCCTGCCTTCTTCCCATTTATTCTGCTCCCTGGGTGGTCTGCGGCGGAAAAATCTCCGATTCCGAAAGGACTGCCTGAATGGGGCTGGGCCCAAATTTGGAAACCCTTTCTTTTTGTCTCCTGCTTTTTGGAGAATGTCATCCAGGGTCTCTCCAAATAGAAAATTTCCTTCACACGGAATAGAACATAGCTTCAGCTTTGTCTGGAGATCCCCAGGCCAGCTTTTGAGCCATAAGGTTCTTCTGGCTGCGTTGGAGAGAGCAGCGGCCTTAGATGTTAACCGTACGGAGTCTGCCGAGGAGTCCGCCAGGAATGCTGCTGCTGCTCTGATTGCAGGAATAGAATCTAGTAATTTATTCCTGGGTAGCCCGTCTCTAATTTGACTCTCTAATTGATCGATCCATACCATCAGAGATCTGGAGGTGCAGGTAGCCGCAACAGTAGGCCTCAAGCTACCCCCAGCCGATTCCCATGCCCCTTTAAGAAATGTGTCTGCTTTTTTATCTAAAGGGTCTCTGAGGGTACCCATGTCCTCGAACGGGAGTGCAAATTTTTTCGAGGCTTTTGCCACCGCTACATCCAACTTTGGTGCCTTATCCCAGGAAGTTGATGCGTCATCATCGAAGGGATACTTTCTTTTAAGCGAGGGCACTGAAGAGTTTCTCCTATCAGGTTTTTCCCATTCTTTTTTAATTAGGGATTGGACATTGGGATTTAAAGGGAAGGTTTTCCGTTTTTTTTTGTCCCAAGCCACCAAACATAACGTCTTGGGCTGTTTTGTCAGGTTTAGGCTCCTCCACCCCCATAGTAGCCCTAACAGCTCTCACTAAGGCATCTACTTCCTCGAGGGGAAAACAATGTCGGCCTGAATCTTCCTCGGAGGAGGATAGGGAGGAGTCCGAATCGTCCGAATCTGCGTCATCAGATGAGGATCGGACAGAGTGGGATTGTACTGTTTCCTTTACTTTATCTTTTCCTTTTTTGGAGGAAGATACAGCATTCTGAACCTCAGATCTAATAATATTTTTTAGCTCTGATGCAAAGTCGGGAGTCTCCTCACATAGCACACGCTGGATACAGGATTTACAAAACTTTTTGTCCCAGGCTACTGGTAAAGCTTTGTCACGGATGGGGCAGGATTTGTTTTTCCTTTTCTCCAGCTTCTTCTTTCCCTATTAAGGGAGAAGAGGGAGCCCTGTTATAATACATTCACGAAGATCAACTCACCATTCGGACGTGCAGGCAGGTACCGGTTCTGGAGGTGGCCCTGGGTCTGGAATGGAAGGTTCCCGAGGAGGTGAACTAATCTTTGCAGCAGACCTGCTGCGCTGTGTAGAACGGCTGCTAGACCCACTCCTGGCGCTCTTAGGGTCTGTCTTCTTGTGGTGCTGCTGCCTAGGCTGCAGCTCCTGTGGATCGCTGTCCTCCATGATTTACAGGGAGATGGTGCGACAACTGTGTGTGCACCATCTCCCTATTTGTATTTGGCACCACCTCCGGCGTTCCCCCGCACTTCCGGTCCTGCGTCACGTCCAGGGAGAAAAGAAGCTACCGCACAGGCGCGCGGCGATGACCCGGAAGTCCAGCCGCATTTCCGGAGCGGCGGCCATCTTAGTACACCTGGAGCGTGCGCTTACCGGCACAAGAGCTCCGGGTGATCCAGCGCCCCTTCATCCCTCGGAATCGGCGGCGTTCTCCCTCTGCTCACCCTGGAGAACCCTTCGGTTCCAGCGGTGGCGGCTTCGGGAGCCGGACAAGCCGCGGCAGGAGCCTCCTCGCTGCCGGTACTCGACCGCCCGGTCCCGGTCCATCGGTCTTCATACAGGTACCACCGGAAAGAGGTTCCCTGTTCAGGGACAGGAAACCAACTGATGCGAGGGAGAGGTACCGCCCTTTTATCTGTAGGTTTCCTGTCCCTGAAGTGCGGATCCCCTCTCTCCGTAGTGCTGTCATGGGAGACCGAGAAACGAGGGGGTTTTACTCTCCTCTCTTTCTTCGAACAAAGCCGGACGGAACTTTCAGAGTTATAATAAACTTGAAACAACTAAACAAATACCTGGTAATAGAAAAATTCAAAATGGAAACAATAAAATCATGTGTCAGATCCCTTATCCCGTCTTGTTTCATGACTGTTATAGACTTAAAAGACGCATACTATCATGTGCCAATACATCCGGAGTTCAGAAAGTACCTCAGAGTGGCAGTGATGATACAAGGGAAACTAAAACATTACCAATACAGAGCTCTTCCGTTTGGTCTAGCCATTGCCCCAAGGGTATTTACAAAATTAATGGCGGAAGTAATGGCCCATATAAGGGAACAAGACATATTGATTGTGCCTTATCTGGACGACCTCCTAGTGATGGGCAGTTCCTCTCTACATTGCAGCCAGCAACTAAGCAGAGTGATGGTAGCCCTATCGAATCTAGGATGGTTTTTGAACCTGGAAAAGTCCAGGCTTATCCCGTCTCAAGTGCAGTTGTACTTAGGGATAGTAATAGACTCGACAAAGCAAGAGTGTCGTCTGCCGGAAGAAAAAGTATCCAATATGATACACTTAGTGAATCATTTGAGTCTCTCTCCCCTGATTACTCTAAGGAAAGCCATGTCCATACTGGGGTCAATGACATCCTGTATCCCAGCGGTCCAGTGGGCTCAGAGCCACTCGAGAGATCTCCAGTGGGAAATATTAGAGGCGGTATCCCACGCAGGAGGAAATTTAGAGAAGCAATTAAAAATATCCTCTCGGACGAAAGCTTCCTTAGCTTGGTGGACGAATCCGTCCAATCTCAGGAAGGCGGTTCCATGGGTGTGGCCGGTCTCTGTAAACCTGACCACAGACGCAAGTCCTTGGGGGTGGGGAGCCCACCTAAACAGGCAAATTGCCCAAGGTCCTTGGTCAGGGGAAGAAAAGGACCTTACTTCAAACATGAAAGAGCTTTTGGCAGTTCAGTACGCTATCAATCATTTTTTAACATCCCTCCGTTCCCATCATGTGAGAGTACTGACGGACAACAGGGTGGTAGTAGCATATGTAAATCATCAGGGAGGGACGAGGTCTCAATCCCTAATGAAAGTAACAAATTCCATCCTGTCACAAGCAGAAGCCAACTTGTCCTCCCTGACAGCCCTTCACATAAAAGGGTCAGAAAATCAAACTGCAGATTTTCTAAGCAGAACTCAATTAAAACAGGGGGAATGGGAGTTAAATACAAAGATATTCGATCGCATAGTGGATCTTTGGGGGGCCCCGGATATAGATCTATTTGCAAACAATCAAAATCGGAAAACGGAGGCCTTCTGCTCGATAGATCCTCGGGGGGAGTCCAGTGGCTATAGACGCGTTGTTAATCCCATGGAAGTTTCATCTAGCCTATGTTTTTCCTCCGATAGCTCTGATTCCCTTAGTCTTGAAAAAAATCAGGGAGGACAGAGCCAAAGTGATATTGATAGCTCCATTCTGGCCGAAAAGAGTATGGTTCCCATGGTTACGCCTAATGTCCATAGCAGATCCATGGGTCCTACCAGATATCCCAGACCTTCTGCATCAAGGGCCAGTGAATCACCCACAAATAAAAAGTTTGCATATGACGGCCTGGCTTTTGAAAGGGAACTGTTAACAAAAAGGGGGTTTTCTTCAAATCTAATTTCTACCCTGCTGGCCAGTAGAAAACCAATAACTACCAGAGCGTACGGTAAAGTCTGGAAAAAGTTCCTCTCCACTTCAGGGGTTACACTATCAGAACAACTCCCAATTCAGGAAATTCTAGAATTTCTTCAAAAAGGATTAGAGAAAGGCCTAGCTACAAACACTCTGAAAGTTCAGATTGCAGCATTGGGTGCCCTTTATAACCAGGATTTAGCGGGGAATCACTGGGTAAAAAGGTTTATTAGAGCATCTACTAGGTCCAGACCAGTTATACATCTCACCGCTCCTCCCTGGGATTTGAACCTAGTCCTTTCAGCTCTAACTAAAGCACCGTTTGAACCTTTATCTCAGGCTTCATTGAAAATAATATCCTTGAAAACCTGTTTATTGGTGGCTCTAAGGGTACCGTCACACTATACGATTTACCTACGATCACGACCAGCGATATGACCTGGCCGTGATCGTAAGTAAATCGTAGTGTGGTCGCTGGGGAGCTGTCACACAGACAGCTCTCCAGCGACCAACGATGCCGAGGTCCCTGGGTAACCAGGGTAAACATCGGGTAACTAAGCGCAGGACCGCGCTTAGTAACCCGATGTTTACCCTGGTTACAAGCGTAAAACTAAAAAAAAAACAAACAGCACATACTTACATTCCGGTGTCCGTCAGGTCCCTTGCAGTCTCTGCTTCCCGCACTGTGACTGCCGGCCGTAAAGTGAAAGTGAAAGCACAGCCGCTGTGCTCTGCTTTCACTTTACGGCCAGCAGTCACAGTGCTGGAAGCAGACGGCAAGGGACCTGACGGACACCAGAATGTAAGTATGTGCTGTTTGTTTTTTTTTAGTTTTACGCTTGTAACCAGGGTAAACATCGGGTTACTAAGCGCGGTCCTGCGCTTAGTTACCCGATGTTTACCCTGGTTACAAGCGAACGCATCGCTGGATCGCATCGCTAGATCGGTGTCACACACACCGATCTAGCGATGACAGCGGGAGATCCAGCGATGAAAGAAAGTTCTAAACGATCTGCTACGACGTACGATTCTCAGCAGGATCCCTGATCGCTACTGCGTGTCAGACACAGCGATATCGTAACGATATCGCTGTAACGTCACGAATAGTACCGTCGTAGCGATCGAAATGGTATAGTGTGACGGTACCCTTACCTCAGCTCGCAGGATTAGTGATTTGCAGGCCTTATCAGCTTACCCACCTCTAACCCAAATATTAGATGACAGAGTAATCCTTAAAACTGACCCTTCTTACCTTCCCAAAGTGGCGTCAAAATTCCACAGATCTCAAGAGATAGCGTTTCCATCTTTTTGCCCCAATCCAAAAAAACAAAAAAAGAAGAGGCTCTACACACACACTAGATGTAAAGAGATGTCTAACACACTATCTATCAGCCACAAGGGAGTGTAGGAAAGGGAGGGCTCTGTTTGTCTGCTTTCAGGGACCAAATAAGGGTCACAAGTAGTGTTGAGCATTCCGATACCGCAAGTATCGGGTATCGGCCGATACTTGCGGTATCGGAATTCCGATACCGAGATCCGATATTTTTGTGATATCGGGTATCGGTATCGGAAGTGTAAAATAAAGAATTAAAATAAAAAATATTGTTATATTCACCTCTCCGGCGGCCCCTGGACATCAGCGGGAGGATCCGGCGTCCGGCACGGCTTCTTTCTTCAAAATGCGCGCCTTTAGGACCTGTGGTATGACGTCCCGGCTTCTGATTGGTCGCGTGCCGCCCATGTGACCGCCACGCGACCAATCAGAAGCCGCAACGTCATTCCTCAGCTAAAGTCCTAGAATGAGCGCCTTTTAGGACCTGAGGAATGACGTCGCGGCTTCTGATTGGTCGCGTGGCGGTCACATGGGCGGCACGCGACCAATCAGAAGCCGGGACGTCATTCCACAGGTCCTGAAGGCGCGCATTTTGAAGAAAGAAGCCGTGCCGGACGCCGGATCCTCCCGCTGATGTCCAGGGGCCGCCGGAGAGGTGAATATAACAATATTTTTTATTTTAATTCTTTATTTTACACTTTAATATGGATCCCAGGGCCTGAAGGAGAGTTTCCTCTCCTTCAGACCCTGGGATCCATGAGGATACATTCCGATACTTGATGTCCCATTGACTTGTATTGGTATCGGATATCGGTATCGGCGATATCCGATATTTTTCGGGTATCGGCCGATACTATCCGATACCGATACTTTCAAGTATCGGACGGTATCGCTCAACACTAGTCACAAGGCATCGAAAGCCACGTTGGCAAGGTGGGTAAGAGATGCCATCAAGATGTCATATACCTCTTCCGGAGAACATGCTCCGGACATAATTAAGGCCCATTCAACCAGGTCGGTGGCAACCTCTTGGGCTGAACGTGGTGGAGCATCAATAGATCAAATATGTAGAGCAGCCACTTGGTCTTCCCCCTCTACATTCTTCAAGCACTATCAGCTTAATCTATCTTCTCACTCAGACTTAACTTTTGGTAGGAGAGTTCTTGAGGCAGTAGTCCCACCCTAAAACTGTCATTCTTTGAAATTCTCTCGTTAGTGCCGTCATGGGGTAAGAGAATATCGTAGTTACTTACCGAGAACGGTATTTCTCTGATCCCATGACGGCACCTGTATATTCCCTCCCTTCACGTATGGGTGTCCACACTACTAATAATTTAAGTCACGAGGTGTGCATATAAAAATATATATATATATATATATATATATATATATATATATATATATATATATATATGCGATGCAAAGAAACACAGATTAGGAAGGCACTAGGGCGGCTAGATATCAGACGTTTCCATTGTACACGTTGGATTCAATTCAGGACGTAGGTCGGCACACAAATTATATCAGCAATCAATGGGTGGTGCTCTACCATAGAATGTATTATGATATCGATCCACAGAAACAAAGAAAGAAGGTGGCACTCACCCCGATATTGCTTGATGGTGATGTCCTTTATTCAGAAAATGAATGAATGAACATAAAGCAGAGAGCCGGCTGGTAGCAGATCGGGTGCGGGAAGGAGGTGAGGGACGACGGCCGTTTCGCGCTTGCGCGCTTCTACGGGTCCAGGTGTGGGAGTCAAAGACGTCATATCCTTTATAGGAGACTTGACGACTGAATGTGCACAGGTGAATGTTAAAAACAATTAAAACATCAGCTCCACAAACGCGGATAAGCACAAAATACATACACGAATGTGTGTTTCAGTTCAAGTTAGACACTTATAAGAATATGGACATGTCCAGTTTATCGTTAAGTCCGGTTAAACCCTGCGCATTTGTTTCTATGATCCATCTGGCTTCCCGTTGTAAAAGACATTTATTACGGTCACCTCCATTAGATGGAGTATTAACTATTTCTAGTCCTGCAAATCGCAGGACATTTGGATCCGCATTATGTACGTCTTTTATATGTTGAATAAAACGGGGGCAGCCTTTTCCAGATGTAATGGAGTTATAATGTTCTCTGAACCTATGAAACATAGGACGTATGGTCTTGCCAATATAATAAAATTGGCAAGGACAAGTAATGATGTACACTACATACTGTGATTTGCAGGTAATTAATTGTCGGACCGTATGATAGATAGGACCTCTCGTCTTAAGAGTGAAGTAAAGCAGGTGCGAACCGAACCTAACAATACTGACTTACGATGTGGACCAGAAGCTGCCTTCTAGTAGCTGTGGGTGTGAAACGGCAATTTCAGCATTGACAATAGCCGCCTGTGTTGAGCCAATGCTAATCAGGAGGGCTGCACCGCATTGCATTACTCAGGTGTCGCTATGGCTGGCGCCCGCACTGAGTTTATGCTTCAGCTCAGTGCGGGCGCTATTGCAAGACCTGTGTGAAGCAGCCTGATGCTCATTTTGTGGCCGATGCTGCATCGGCATAATGCGATGCAGTGCCACCCATGAAATTAGAATCAGGCTGCCTCACACAGGTTTCGTGGTTGGGCCTGCGCTGAGTTCATGTGAATGCATCAGCTCAGTGCGGGTGTCATAGCAAGACATGAGTAATGCAATGCAGCGCAGCCCTCCTGATTAGCATTGGCCCAACACAGGCAGCCTGTGTCGAGGCTGAAATTCTGGCTCATGGTCACACTCGTCACTGACATGCTATGTAGTACAGAAGCCTCAATATGTGGAACTGTAGGTGCAAAATACAAGGTCAACCACTGTAGTAACATAAAAAAATAATTGGTCACAGTTGCTCTTTCCAGATAAACTGAAGCAACACATGACAAAAAAAAAAGACAAACTGATTTATTTTTACAGTCAGCTTTGTTTTGCACAGATTTTTGCAAATTCCCTTTCACAATGGAAAAATGATTTAGAGCCCACCTTTTTTGGAGTTGTGTTTCCACATACCACTTGCGCTGCTTGTGGTTTCCTCTTGAAATCCATCTGTATTGATCTTTTGAATAATCATTTTCTTGAAGACTAGTTGGAGGCACAAAGATGTAAATTTCTCCTCCTTTGGGAGTCACTGGTGGACCATGCATCATTAGTTCTTCTGCAATTTCTCCTCTAGCTACCTTTTCAATCAGGTCAATAACCTGTTGATTTGTAAGGTCATCCTTCTTGTCTCTTAAATATGGTTTGTTCGCCATTAGATTGGTACAATGATCAGAGAAAGAAAACTCAGTTTAACCCTCCGTCAGGCACAATAGATCTGACAGGCACACAGCAATTAGTTTCACTTCTCTCTCCTTGCCCACTTATCAGAAAACCCCACCCCTCCTAGTTATCTCCTGACTCTACAGCCTCTGTGAAACCTGATATCACAGTGACTCAGCAGACCTTCTAGTGAGCAGATATCAACACTTTGGCTTCTCAGGCACATTGTGCCTGATTTCAACACAAATTGAAAGGTTTGTATTTTCTTTTTTTATTCATCACGATTGTGTATTTAGCTTGTTTTATGAAGGATTAATGCTAAGTTAGTGTACATAATACTGTTTTCTAAAGGTACCGTCACACTATACGATTTACCTACGATCACGACCAGCGATATGACCTGGCCGTGATCGTAGGTAAATCGTAGTGTGGTCGCTGGAGAGCTGTCACACAGACAGCTCTCCAGCGACCAACGATGCCGAGGTCCCCGGGTAACCAGGGTAAACCTCGGGTAACTAAGCGCAGGGCCGCACTTAGTTACCCGATGTTTACCCTGGTTACAAGCGTTAAACTAAAAAAAAAAAAACAGCACATACTTACATCTGGTGTCCGTCACGTCCCTTGCCGTCTGCTTCCCGCACTGTGACTGCCGGCTGTAAAGTGAAAGTGAAAGCACAGCCGCTGTGCTCTGCTTTCACTTTACGGCCGGCAGTCACTGAGTGCGGGAAGCAGAGACGGCAAGGGACGTGACGGACACCAGATGTAAGTATGTGCTGTTTGTTTTTTTTTAGTTTAACCCTTGTAACCAGGGTAAACATCGGGTAACTAAGCGCGGTCCTGCGCTTAGTTACCCGATGTTTACCCTGGTTACAAGCGAACGCATCGCTGGATCGCATCGCTAGATCGCTAGATCGGTGTCACACACACCGATCTAGCGATGACAGCGGGAGATCCAGCGATGAAAGAAAGTTCCATACGATCGGCTACGACGTACGATTCTCAGCAGGATCCCTGATCGCTGCTGCGTGTCAGACACAGCGATATCGTAACGATATCGCTGGAACGTCACGAATCGTACCGTCGTAGCGATCTAAATGTTATAGTGTGACGGTACCCTTAGACAAAAGGAGGGTGGCTTCTAAGGCACATTGCGCCCTAACACATACTCTTTCTCGCTTGCTTCAGATTTTCTGCTGCAATGGCCAGAAAACAGTATGATTCATCTAAACCCCTTCATTTAGAAGAAATGAAGATTTTTTTGTTAGAAGATGATGAGGAAGAACCAGCAGTAACTGAGGATTTAGAGGAATCTAGTGACATTTCATCTGCAGATGAGGTAGCAGAATGTAACACTGATTCTGGAACAGAGCAGGATGGTGATGACACTGATACAGAGGAAACAGACACAGATCTAGCTTATTATTTGGGCAAAGATAAAAATACAAAGTGGAACAAAAAGGCACCCAAGAACAAACAGCGCAGAGAATCCCACAATATTATTACACACCTTCCTGGAGTTATTGGAAGTGCTAGAAAAGGTAAAACTGCAGTGGAATGTTGGAGTAATCGAATTACAGATAGCATGTTGGAAACTATTGTTCGGTTCACTAACCAGTATATTGACACAATCAAAGAGCAATTGTCCAGAGAGAGGGACATCATAAACACTGATGTGATTGAACTCAAGGCATTTATTGGCTTGTTATACCTAGCTGGTGCTTTCAGAGCAAATAGGCAAAGTTTGGAGGAGCTGTGGGGGACAGACGGTGATGGCATCGAAAAATTCAGCCTTGTGATGAATCTGAAACGATTCAAAGTCCTGATCCGTTGCCTCCGTTTCGATGATCGAAGTACCCGGACAGAACGAAAAGGTTATGACCGGCTTGCACCAATTCGGGACATATTTCAACAATTTATTATGAATTGTCAAAAAAGCTATTGCCCGGGGCAATACCTCACTATTGATGAGATGCTTCCAGGTTTCCGTGGAAGATGTGGTTTTCGGCAATATATACCATCGCAGCCAAACAAATATGGAATTAAAATTTTTGCCATGGTTGATTCAAGGATGATGTACACTATGAACATGGAAGTTTATTGTGGAAGACAGCCACCAGGTCCTTTCAATGTGAGCAACAAGCCTAGTGATGTGGTAAAGAGAATTGCTGAGCCAATGTTTGGATCTGATCGAAATATCACTGCTGACAACTGGTTTACTGACTTTGATCTGATTTGATTTTTTAGAAACGAAAAAGCTGTCATATGTGGGAACTGTTAGAAAAAACAAAAGGCAGTTGCCGCCTGATTTTCTATATACAAAAGGCAAACAACAGTATAGCACTATGTTTGGGTTCAGTAATGGAAAGATTTTAGTTTATTACATCCCACGCGAGAGGAAAAATGTGATTTTGGTCTCTTCATTACATAATAATAATAATAATCTTTATTTTAGTATAGCGCTAACATATTCCGCAGCGCTTTACAGTTTTGCACACATTATCATCACTGTCCCCGTTTGGGCTCACAATCTAAATTCCCTATCAGTATGTCTTTGGAATGTGGGAGGAAACCGGAGAACCCGGAGGAAACCCACGCAAACACGGAGAGAACATACAAACTCTTTGCAGTTACATAATGATTACACCATTGATCCAGAGTCTGGGGAGCTAAGGAAACCAGAAATCATAACTTTTCATAATTTGACCAAAAGCGGCGTTGACAATGCTGACCAAATGTGTGGCAATTTCAATGTAAGTCAAAATACCAAACGCTGGCCGATGGTAATCTTCTTTACAATGCTGAATGTGGGTGGCATCAACTCACAAGTAATTTACCTCGGTAATGAACTTAAACAAATGCGCAGAAGAATGTACCTAAAACAATTGGCTAATGAACTGGTGAGTGGAGAGCTAAGCCTAAGAAGTACAAAGACGGTTGGAATGCCCCTTGCCCTGCAACACCGGTTGAAGAGATATCGTCCCAAGGACGTTCCAGAACAAACACCGACTCTACCACCTTCTAAAATACGCAGTTGTACTACCTGCTCATTTGTAACCAAAAAAGTCCAAATTGAAAGATTTTTTAACAAATTTCTCTACCATGCTCAAAACCCTAGTGGGGGAGCCTTCCAGTGAGAAATACAATTATAAGTCGGACACTCCACCGAACAGGAATAACAATGAGACATTGGAGTTCATGTCCATAAATATTAATCAATTTTTATTGCTTGCTAACAATTACAATACCTATATAATGATATTAAAATTTCACATTAAACTGTACATATACAACATTAAATATAACAAGAGGGATGATGGTAGCAAAAAGATGGAAAAACACTACGTGGATATACCTAATGCCACCATTATTTTCATAAAGTGCATAGTGTAATTGGTAACTGGGTTCAGGATCGAAGCCTTAAATGCTTCCATAATAAATCATGTTAGATATTCTATCAGGTACACTGAGCCATGCGCAAGGACTCCAGGGACCTATAGTCAAAGTATATTGCTACACAAAGTATGCCTACACCTTACCCAGATAATGGCAATTAGGGTGCTCCACGCGGTGGCCCCAACACGCGTTTCGCGTCAGCTTCGTCAGGGGGCGGTGCTGATACATGTCCGGTGCTGCTCTAATTGCCGGTATTATGATGCGGCGCATGTCGCTCTATGTCCGGCCGGGAATTACATCCCGGGCGGCCTCCAAACTGGCGCCGCAAGCGTCATTGACAGGCGCCACCCACAATGTCCCACAATCCGCGTGCGGTTCAGTGATGCCATTTCCGGCGGAACTGACCGCGGCGCCATTTTGGAGGCCGCCCGGGATGTAATTCCCGGCCGGACGTAGGCCGACATGCGCCGCATCATGTGGGCTTAATGCCAGCAATTAGAGCAGCCTTTAAAAACACACTAAGGACATGTAGCAGCACCGTCCCCTGACGAAGCTGACGCGAAACGCGCGTTGGGGCCACCGCGTGGAGCACCCTAATTGTCATTATCTGGGTAAGGTGTAGGCGGTGCTGCTACATGTCCTTAGTGTGTTTTTAAAGGCTGCTCTAATTGCTGGTATTAAGCCCACATGATGCGGCGCATGTCGGCCTACGTCCGGCCGGGAATTACATCCCGGGCGGCCTCCAAAATGGCGCCGCGGTCAGTTCCGCCGGAAATGGCATCACTGAACCGCACGCGGATTGTGGGACATTGTGGGTGGCGCCTGTCAATGACGCTTGCGGCGCCAGTTTGGAGGCCGCCCGGGATGTAATTCCCGGCCGGACATAGAGCGACATGCGCCGCATCATAATACCGGCAATTAGAGCAGCACCGGACATGTATCAGCACCGCCCCCTGACGAAGCTGACGCGAAACGCGTGTTGGGGCCACCGCGTGGAGCACCCTAATTGCCATTATCTGGGTAAGGTGTAGGCATACTTTGTGTAGCAATATACTTTGACTATAGGTCCCTGGAGTCCTTGCGCATGGCTCAGTGTACCTGATAGAATATCTAACATGATTTATTATGGAAGCATTTAAGGCTTCGATCCTGAACCCAGTTACCAATTACACTATGCACTTTATGAAAATAATGGTGGCATTAGGTATATCCACGTAGTGTTTTTCCATCTTTTTGCTACCATCATCCCTCTTGTTATATTTAATGTTGTATATGTACAGTTTAATGTGAAATTTTAATATCATTATATAGGTATTGTAATTGTTAGCAAGCAATAAAAATTGATTAATATTTATGGACATGAACTCCAATGTCTCATTGTTATACCTGCTCATTTGTATCTGGTTTCAGAAGGCTTTCTAAATATGACTGCAAAATATGTAAAGAATCAATCTGCCTTTCCCATGCAACTTTCGTCTGCCAGCCTTGCTTTTCTAAGTGTACCTGTGCTGCTTCTGCTGCAATTGAAACCACTGAAGATGAGTAGAAAATAATTAAGTAACATCTAAGTGCAATATCCTTTAAGTTTTTTTCCATAATTTTATATTTAAGCAATAGTTAAGTAAAGATAACTGGAGCCTATTTGGCAGTACTACCGAAAAGTGGTACTTTTAGTTTTAATAAGTTTATGTTTAATAAATGTTTTTTTTTGCATCTGATTTGGTGTAATCTCTTTTAATACATTCCTATGAAGGTCACTGACTACTTCTATAGTCCTGAAATTGAAATATGTAGCTACTATAGATGGTTTTCTGACCTGTGCTTGTCAGGCACATTGCGCCTGAACTGACGAGAATCTATATTGCGCCTGACGGAGGGTTAAGAATGTAGGCAGATTCTCCTTCATCCTGGGAGGGTCACTGAGAGGCTAGTAGGAGCATCTAATATATGTAACTTTTTAATTTTTCCCCTAAGCTGTTGCTTTGGTAACAGTCAGGTGACCATCCTGAGCTGGATCTCTCCATGTATATTGAAAGACATGCTGCAGTTGTAAAAGCCATTTAATCTGCCACCTCAAAATCATCTTTGCTTCTGACCTGCATTGACCTGCTGACACAGAGCACAGTGATCCCAGCCGCGCTCCGATCCGATGAGCCGTTCGGGCGCTACGGCCCCTGAAACGGAGCGCGTGCTGGGCTGTCAGAGCGCTGGGACTAGTCCCATGATGCAGCTCCTCCATTGAACTCAATGGAGGAAACCATGTGACCGGACTAAACCCGGCTCTGACAGGCAGCGTGCGCTCCGTTCCAGGGGCCGTTGCACCCTTACTGTAAATTGGATCGGAGCGCCGCTGGTCTCACTATGCTCTGCGTCAGCAGGCCAATACAGGCCTGCTGAGCACAGCACAGTGATCACAGCCACGCTCTGATCCGATGAGCTGTTCGGGTGCTACGGCCCCTGGAATGGAGCACATGCTGGCTGTCAGAGCTGAGATTAGTCCCGGTCACGGGGTCTCCTCCCATTGACTTGAATGGGGTAGCTACATCACAGGACTAGTCCCAGCGCTGTGACAGCCCAGCACGCGCTCCGTTTCAGGGGCCGTAGCGCCCGAACGGCTCATCGGATCGGAGCGCGGCTGGGGTTGCTGTGCTGTGCGGCAGCACGTCAATGCAGTCCTGCAGAGCACAACACATGTGATTTGGCACTGGCAGTCCCTTTAACAAAAAGCACATTATATTCATTTTTTTTTGGCGTGTTTTTTTTTTTTTTTTTTTTTGGTGTCTGTGGGAAAAAGATGAGGGTAGCGTATACCGTACAGCACTTTGCCAGCCTATTTACTGATTTATCCAAGCATCCAGGCGGCTGCCCAGGGCTCCCCTTTTACACACAAAAAAGGGACAAAAGCGGACAGTAGAACATAAAAGAGAGGTAGGATGACACAAAAGGAGGATACTCAGAGTGACAGAAGGATACAAGAGGGACAGGAAGACCCAAAGCGGGACAGCAGGATACAAAGGGGGGCATTTTATTCAGTTGTTTGAGTTATCCAAGTTTTTCACAAATCCAAGCACCCTCTGCTCCCGTTTAGCTTGGATAAAAGAGACTCTACTGGATATTTTTATCAGGTAGAGGATAAATATGGGATTTGGGATTTGTAGCCATGTTATCCAAATCATAATCCCCATATAAATGAATATTGATAATAATCAATAATATAAGCATCCACATCTGATGATCATATCACATTACATTTTATGTGAAATTAGTGGGGTAAGGTGTTTGTTGGTTGACAGCACACGCTATGCACAATTGAGCAGCTAAGTATTAAATTTCACAAGGAAAACACAGGCTATTTTCAACTCGACGCTTTAAAGAGGACCTGTCATCACATTCAATGCCACAAAGCCGCAGCTATGGTGGCATAGTTGACAGGTCCAGTTGTGTGGAGAGACCTTTGTCCACCTCCCTGGGTGCCTCCTCATTGAAATACTAAACTTTATTGCCCCCTTGGCGCGCGTAACGGGAATCAAGAAGTGGTCCTGTTGGTGTTTTGAAGTGTGAACCAATCAGTGCTTGAGCCCTGCGCTGTGCCGCGTCATCAGTCACTGGGCAGTAAAAAAATTCCTGCCCAGCAACTGATGACGCAGTGCATTGTATATAGTGCAGATTTGTTCACACTCCATCGGACCGATACAGACACTTCATACTTCCAGTGGTGCCCGTCGAGAGGAATAAAGTGTAATATTTTAGTGCGGAGGCACCAGGGAGGCAGATAGAGGGCTGTCCACACTGCTGGACCTGTCAGCTATGCCACCATAGCTGCGGCTTGGTGGCATTGAATGTGATGACAGGTCAGCTTTAAGCCTTTTTTTTCAGTACTGAAGATAAGCAGTTAAAAGTCTCTTAAATCAGCCTTTATTTACTTATTTCAGCAACCTTGACGTCCAACCACAAAATATATCAATAAAGTCACAAAAGCTATTTTCACGTCAATGCTTCAGACAGTTTTCACAATCTTGAAGAAAAAAAAAAAAAAAAAAAAACTTTGTTAAACCCGTCTTTCCAGGCCTGTTTCAGCATCTTTGAGTGTATAAACACTGCATATGTCCAGGAAATCAATGCCGATATTTTCAAATTAATAGTTCAAACTGTTATCGCTATATTA
Organism: Ranitomeya imitator; assembly: GCF_032444005.1. Lineage (NCBI taxonomy): Eukaryota > Metazoa > Chordata > Amphibia > Anura > Dendrobatidae > Ranitomeya > Ranitomeya imitator. The sequence continues at coordinate 511,092,195 of NC_091283.1, forward strand.
ATGAAAAGCCGTCATATAGAGACAATAAACAGCCTATACTGACTTATTACAGCGCTATTGAATGCAGAATTACCAAGCTGTAAAAGGAAATTACTTAGCCTATTTGACGCTGTAATATAAATGTACATATAGGTATTCATTTATTATGGAGCTTAGGTGCCCACAAGTTTTTAAAGATATTTTTTCAAACAAAGCTGCAAAATTATTTGGCCTCTGTAAATATAATATTTCACATTGAATTACCATGGAGGTGAATAATTCTATTCATATTATTATGGGAAATTCATCAAATGTGGTACTGGGCATGACTATTTGGGATAAATATATATGTTCTTAAAATAATGATAAAATATGCTCCTGGGCATGTGTATTTGTGATATTTCACCCATAATCCCCATACAGAACAATAGATATACCCATATTCCTATCAGAAGTAGATTAAATATGTTCATGAGCATGTGTATTTGTGATATTTCACCCATAATCCCCATACAGAACAATAATTATACCCATATTCCTATCAGAAGTAGATGAAGTATGTTCCTGAGCATGTGTATTTGTGATATTTCACCCATAATCCCCATACAGAACAATAGATATACCCATATTCCTATCAGAAGTAGATGAAATATGTTCATGAGCATGTGTATTTGTGATATTTCACCCATAATCCCCATACAGAACAATAATTATACCCATATTCCTATCAGAAGTAGATGAAGTATGTTCCTGGGCATGTGTATTTGTGATATTTCACCCATAATCCCCATACAGAACAATAATTATACCCATATTCCTATCAGAAGTAGATGAAGTATGTTCCTGAGCATGTGTATTTGTGATATTTCACCCATAATCCCCATACAGAACAATAAATATACCCATATTCCTATCAGAAGTAGATGAAGTATGTTCCTGAGCATGTGTATTTGTGATATTTCACCCATAATCCCCATACAGAACAATAATTATACCCATATTCCTATCAGAAGTAGATGAAGTATGTTCCTGAGCATGTGTATTTGTGATATTTCACCCATAATCCCCATACAGAACAATAGATATACCCATATTCCTATCAGAAGTAGATGAAGTATGTTCATGAGCATGTGTATTTGTGATATTTCACCCATAATCCCCATACAGAACAATAATTATACCCATATTCCTATCAGAAGTAGATGAAGTATGTTCCTGAGCATGTGTATTTGTGATATTTCACCCATAATCCCCATACAGAACAATAGATATACCCATATTCCTATCAGAAGTAGATGAAATATGTTCATGAGCATGTGTATTTGTGATATTTCACCCATAATCCCCATACAGAACAATAATTATACCCATATTCCTATCAGAAGTAGATGAAGTATGTTCCTGGGCATGTGTATTTGTGATATTTCACCCATAATCCCCATACAGAACAATAATTATACCCATATTCCTATCAGAAGTAGATGAAGTATGTTCCTGAGCATGTGTATTTGTGATATTTCACCCATAATCCCCATACAGAACAATAAATATACCCATATTCCTATCAGAAGTAGATGAAGTATGTTCCTGAGCATGTGTATTTGTGATATTTCACCCATAATCCCCATACAGAACAATAATTATACCCATATTCCTATCAGAAGTAGATGAAGTATGTTCCTGAGCATGTGTATTTGTGATATTTCACCCATAATCCCCATACAGAACAATAGATATACCCATATTCCTATCAGAAGTAGATGAAGTATGTTCATGAGCATGTGTATTTGTGATATTTCACCCATAATCCCCATACAGATCAATAGATATACACATATTCCTATCAGAAGTAGATGAAGTATGTTCCTGGGCATGTGTATTTGTGATATTTCACCCATAATCCCCATACAGAACAATAATTATACCCATATTCCTATCAGAAGTAGATGAAGTATGTTCCTGGGCATGTGTATTTGTGATATTTCACCCATAATCCCCATACAGAACAATAGATATACCCATATTCCTATCAGAAGTAGATGAAATATGTTCATGAGCATGTGTATTTGTGATATTTCACCCATAATCCCCATACAGAACAATAGTTATACCCATATTCCTATCAGAAGTAGATGAAGTATGTTCCTGGGCATGTGTATTTGTGATATTTCACCCATAATCCCCATACAGAACAATAATTATACCCATATTCCTATCAGAAGTAGATGAAGTATGTTCCTGGGCATGTGTATTTGTGATATTTCACCCATAATCCCCATACAGAACAATAATTATACCCATATTCCTATCAGAAGTAGATGAAATATGTTCATGAGCATGTGTATTTGTGATATTTCACCCATAATCCCCATACAGAACAATAGATATACCCATATTCCTATCAGAAGTAGATGAAATATGTTCCTGGGCATGTGAATTTGTGATATTTCACCCATAATCCCCATGCAGAACAATAATTATACCCATATTCCTATCAGAAGTAGATGAAGTATGTTCATGAGCATGTGTATTTGTGATATTTCACCCATAATCCCCATACAGAACAATAAATATACCCATATTCCTATCAGAAGTAGATGAAATATGTTCCTGGGCATGTGTATTTGTGATATTTCACCCATAATCCCCATACAGATCAATAATTATACCCATATTCCTATCAGAAGTAGATGAAGTATGTTCCTGGGCATGTGTATTTGTGATATTTCACCCATAATCCCCATACAGATCAATAGATATACACATATTCCTATCAGAAGTAGATGAAGTATGTTCCTGGGCATGTGTATTTGTGATATTTCACCCATAATCCCCATACAGAACAATAATTATAACCATATTCCTATCAGAAGTAGATGAAGTATGTTCCTGGGCATGTGTATTTGTGATATTTCACCCATAATCCCCATACAGAATAATAATTATACTCATATTCCTATCAGAAGTAGATGAAGTATGTTCCTGGGCATGTGAATTTGTGATATTTCACCCATAATCCCCATACAGAACAATAAATATACCCATATTCCTATCAGAAGTAGATTAAATATGTTCCTGGGCATGTGTATTTGTGATATTTCACCCATAATCCCCATACAGATCAATAATTATACCCATATTCCTATCAGAAGTAGATGAAGTATGTTCATGAGCATGTGTATTTTTGATATTTCACCCATAATCCCCATACAGATCAATAGATATACCCATATTCCTATCAGAAGTAGATGAAATATGTTCCTGGGCATGTGTATTTGTGATATTTCATCCATAATCCCCATACAGAACAATAATTATACCCATATTCCTATCAGAAGTAGATGAAATATGTTCATGAGCATGTGTATTTGTGATATTTCACCCATAATCCCCATACAGATCAATAGATATACCCATATTCCTATCAGAAGTAGATGAAATATGTTCCTGGGCATGTGTATTTGTGATATTTCACCCATAATCCCCATACAGATCAATAGATATACACATATTCCTATCAGAAGTAGATGAAGTATGTTCCTGGGCATGTGTATTTGTGATATTTCACCCATAATCCCCATACAGAACAATAATTATACCCATATTCCTATCAAAAGTAGATGAAGTATGTTCCTGGGCATGTGAATTTGTGATATTTCACCCATAATCCCCATACAGAACAATAATTATACTCATATTCCTATCAGAAGTAGATGAAATATGTTCCTGGGCATGTGTATTTGTGATATTTCACCCATAATCCCCATACAGATCAATAGATATACACATATTCCTATCAGAAGTAGATGAAGTATGTTCCTGGGCATGTGTATTTGTGATATTTCACCCATAATCCCCATACAGATCAATAATTATACCCATATTCCTATCAGAAGTAGATGAAGTATGTTCCTGGGCATGTGTATTTGTGATATTTCACCCATAATCCCCATACAGATCAATAGATATACACATATTCCTATCAGAAGTAGATGAAGTATGTTCCTGGGCATGTGTATTTGTGATATTTCACCCATAATCCCCATATAGAACAATAATTATACCCATATTCCTATCAAAAGTAGATGAAGTATGTTCCTGGGCATGTGAATTTGTGATATTTCACCCATAATCCCCATACAGAACAATAATTATACTCATATTCCTATCAGAAGTAGATGAAATATGTTCCTGGGCATGTGTATTTGTGATATTTCACCCATAATACCCATACAGATCAATAGATATACACATATTCCTATCAGAAGTAGATGAAGTATGTTCCTGGGCATGTGTATTTGTGATATTTCACCCATAATCCCCATACAGATCAATAATTATACCCATATTCCTATCAGAAGTAGATGAAGTATGTTCCTGGGCATGTGTATTTGTGATATTTCACCCATAATCCCCATACAGATCAATAGATATACACATATTCCTATCAGAAGTAGATGAAGTATGTTCCTGGGCATGTGTATTTGTGATATTTCACCCATAATCCCCATACAGAACAATAATTATAACCATATTCCTATCAGAAGTAGATGAAGTATGTTCCTGGGCATGTGTATTTGTGATATTTCACCCATAATCCCCATACAGATCAATAGATATACACATATTCCTATCAGAAGTAGATGAAGTATGTTCCTGGGCATGTGTATTTGTGATATTTCACCCATAATCCCCATACAGAACAATAATTATAACCATATTCCTATCAGAAGTAGATGAAGTATGTTCCTGGGCATGTGTATTTGTGATATTTCACCCATAATCCCCATACAGAACAATAATTATACTCATATTCCTATCAGAAGTAGATGAAGTATGTTCCTGGGCATGTGAATTTGTGATATTTCACCCATAATCCCCATACAGAACAATAAATATACCCATATTCCTATCAGAAGTAGATGAAATATGTTCCTGGGCATGTGTATTTGTGATATTTCACCCATAATCCCCATACAGATCAATAATTATACCCATATTCCTATCAGAAGTAGATGAAATATGTTCATGAGCATGTGTATTTGTGATATTTCACCCATAATCCCCATACAGATCAATAGATATACCCATATTCCTATCAGAAGTAGATGAAATATGTTCCTGGGCATGTGTATTTGTGATATTTCACCCATAATCCCCATACAGATCAATAGATATACATATATTCCTATCAGAAGTAGATGAAGTATGTTCCTGGGCATGTGTATTTGTGATATTTCACCCATAATCCCCATACAGAACAATAATTATACCCATATTCCTATCAAAAGTAGATGAAGTATGTTCCTGGGCATGTGAATTTGTGATATTTCACCCATAATCCCCATACAGAACAATAATTATACTCATATTCCTATCAGAAGTAGATGAAATATGTTCCTGGGCATGTGTATTTGTGATATTTCACCCATAATACCCATACAGATCAATAGATATACACATATTCCTATCAGAAGTAGATGAAGTATGTTCCTGGGCATGTGTATTTGTGATATTTCACCCATAATCCCCATACAGAACAATAGATATACCCATATTCCTATCAGAAGTAGATGAAGTATGTTCCTGGGCATGTGTATTTGTGATATTTCACCCATAATCCCCATACAGAACAATAATTATACCCATATTCCTATCAGAAGTAGATGAAATATGTTCATGAGCATGTGTATTTGTGATATTTCACCCATAATCCCCATACAGAACAATAATTATACCCATATTCCTATCAGAAGTAGATGAAATATGTTCCTGGGCATGTGTATTTGTGATATTTCACCCATAATCCCCATACAGAACAATAGATATACCCATATTCCTATCAGAAGAAGATGAAATATGTTCATGAGCATGTGTATTTGTGATATTTCACCCATAATCCCCATACAGATCAATAGATATACCCATATTCCTATCAGAAGTAGATGAAATATGTTCCTGGGCATGTGTATTTGTGATATTTCACCCATAATCCCCATACAGATCAATAGATATACACATATTCCTATCAGAAGTAGATGAAGTATGTTCCTGGGCATGTGTATTTGTGATATTTCACCCATAATCCCCATACAGAACAATAATTATACCCATATTCCTATCAAAAGTAGATGAAGTATGTTCCTGGGCATGTGAATTTGTGATATTTCACCCATAATCCCCATACAGAACAATAATTATACTCATATTCCTATCAGAAGTAGATGAAATATGTTCCTGGGCATGTGTATTTGTGATATTTCACCCATAATACCCATACAGATCAATAGATATACACATATTCCTATCAGAAGTAGATGAAGTATGTTCCTGGGCATGTGTATTTGTGATATTTCACCCATAATCCCCATACAGATCAATAATTATACCCATATTCCTATCAGAAGTAGATGAAGTATGTTCCTGGGCATGTGTATTTGTGATATTTCACCCATAATCCCCATACAGATCAATAGATATACACATATTCCTATCAGAAGTAACATAGTAACATAGTAACATAGTTAGTAAGGCCGAAAAAAGACATTTGTCCATCCAGTTCAGCCTATATTCCATTATAATACCCAGATCTACGTCCTTCTACAGAACCTAATAATTGTATGATACAATATTGTTCTGCTCCAGGAAGACATCCAGGCCTCTCTTGAACCCCTCGACTGAGTTCGCCATCACCACCTCCTCAGGCAAGCAATTCCAGATTCTCACTGCCCTAACAGTAAAGAATCCTCTTCTATGAAGTATGTTCCTGGGCATGTGTATTTGTGATATTTCACCCATAATCCCCATACAGAACAATAATTATAACCATATTCCTATCAGAAGTAGATGAAGTATGTTCCTGGGCATGTGTATTTGTGATATTTCACCCATAATCCCCATACAGAACAATAATTATACTCATATTCCTATCAGAAGTAGATGAAGTATGTTCCTGGGCATGTGAATTTGTGATATTTCACCCATAATCCCCATACAGAACAATAAATATACCCATATTCCTATCAGAAGTAGATGAAATATGTTCCTGGGCATGTGTATTTGTGATATTTCACCCATAATCCCCATACAGATCAATAATGATACCCATATTCCTATCAGAAGTAGATGAAGTATGTTCATGAGCATGTGTATTTTTGATATTTCACCCATAATCCCCATACAGATCAATAGATATACCCATATTCCTATCAGAAGTAGATGAAGTATGTTCCTGGGCATGTGTATTTGTGATATTTCACCCATAATCCCCATACAGAACAATAATTATACCCATATTCCTATCAGAAGTAGATGAAGTATGTTCCTGGGCATGTGAATTTGTGATATTTCACCCATAATCCCCATACAGAACAATAATTATACTCATATTCCTATCAGAAGTAGATGAAATATGTTCCTGGGCATGTGTATTTGTGATATTTCACCCATAATCCCCATACAGAACAATAATTATACCCATATTCCTATCAGAAGTAGATGAAGTATGTTCCTGGGCATGTGTATTTGTGATATTTCACCCATAATACCCATACAGATCAATAGATATACACATATTCCTATCAGAAGTAGATGAAGTATGTTCCTGGGCATGTGTATTTGTGATATTTCACCCATAATCCCCATACAGAACAATAGATATACCCATATTCCTATCAGAAGTAGATGAAGTATGTTCCTGGGCATGTGTATTTGTGATATTTCACCCATAATCCCCATACAGAACAATAATTATACCCATATTCCTATCAGAAGTAGATGAAATATGTTCATGAGCATGTGTATTTGTGATATTTCACCCATAATCCCCATACAGAACAATAATTATACCCATATTCCTATCAGAAGTAGATGAAATATGTTCCTGGGCATGTGTATTTGTGATATTTCACCCATAATCCCCATACAGAACAATAGATATACCCATATTCCTATCAGAAGAAGATGAAATATGTTCATGAGCATGTGTATTTGTGATATTTCACCCATAATCCCCATACAGAACAATAATTATACCCATATTCCTATCAGAAGTAGATGAAGTATGTTCCTGGGCATGTGTATTTGTGATATTTCACCCATAATCCCCATACAGATCAATAGATATACCCATATTCCTATCAGAAGAAGATGAAATATGTTCATGAGCATGTGTATTTGTGATATTTCACCCATAATCCCCATACAGAACAATAATTATACTCATATTCCTATCAGAAGTAGATGAAATATGTTCCTGGGCATGTGTATTTGTGATATTTCACCCATAATCCCCATACAGAACAATAATTATACCCATATTCCTATCAGAAGTAGATGAAGTATGTTCCTGGGCATGTGTATTTGTGATATTTCACCCATAATCCCCATACAGAACAATAATTATACCCATATTCCTATCAGAAGTAGATGAAGTATGTTCCTGGGCATGTGTATTTGTGATATTTCACCCATAATCCCCATACAGAACAATAATTATACCCATATTCCTATCAGAAGTAGATGAAATATGTTCCTGGGCATGTGTATTTGTGATATTTCACCCATAATCCCCATACAGAACAATAGATATACCCATATTCCTATCAGAAGAAGATGAAATATGTTCATGAGCATGTGTATTTGTGATATTTCACCCATAATCCCCATACAGAACAATAATTATACCCATATTCCTATCAGAAGTAGATGAAGTATGTTCCTGGGCATGTGTATTTGTGATATTTCACCCATAATCCCCATACAGATCAATAGATATACCCATATTCCTATCAGAAGTAGATGAAGTATGTTCCTGGGCATGTGTATTTGTGATATTTCACCCATAATCCCCATACAGATCAATAGATATACCCATAGTCCTATGAGATGTTGATGAGATATATCACCAGGCATGTGTAACCCGATATTCTACACATAATCCCATATAGTTACAATCTTTTTTTCCCTGGTTCTATTATTAAACTTTAATCCAGCCCTGTGGATGTTCTGATTCATTTAAGTATTTCCATTGAATTCCCTTCTTGCTATATTACAAGAAGTTCATTTCCTGGGCTGCATTTGTAAAATGTGCTGCCATCTAGTGGTGGAGTCTAGTATTGCAGCCAATCATCCCATCATCCCATCATCCCAATATGCAGTTTAGTCCGTCCCGAACAAAACCCGTGTAATTGCAATCATTTTCTGGAAGTGTGCCAACACGTGCGGCCATGACTATATATCTATAGGCCAAACTTTTGATGCGTTTTTCAACTTTAACATTGCTTTCAACCAATACAAAAGCATTCACTGGGAAATGTCATTGTAACATTTAACAACCCTAGCTGGCCAAGTGGTGTGTACACATAAGCAGACCCATCTTGTTTCATTTATGAAGGAGGGACTGTTAAAGTCACAGAGCCTATTTTTAGAGGGGCTTCAGGTGGCCTTAATATCCTGCATTGCCTGGTATAACATAGAGTGGGGAGAGCAGTGTGTGGGCAGGATCTCCACCTTCTCTCTCCCTCCCCCAGTCTCTGGCTAGGATGGGGGGAGGGAGGCTCAGCACAATCATTTCCCTGAGCTACACTGGCTATGATGCTGCTGGAGCCGCTCACAGCAGTACGCTCAGCACACCAGCATGGACCGGGTCAGGCTGCTGGAGTGTGGGGCCAAGAGAGCTGTGCACTTGTGCAGCCACTGCTGAAGAAAGTGCTTAGAGAAGTGAATAGAAGATGGCCTCTCTCTCCCACACTGCTGTCAGACAAGCTCTAGCTCTGCTGTCGGCACGGTCAGGAGGGGGAGGGGAGCTCCAGAGGAACACAGTGCTGACCTGAAGTGAGTACTGGAGCTTCCTGTTTATGTCTCTATCTATCCTGACCTTGTTCTGTCCTCCACCCCCAAGAAAAGCTGTTTGTCCTGTTTGCCCCATACATCTGCACTCTCCCTGCCCCCTCTACCCTTTCTGTTTTCTAGTTGCTGATATCACAATGTCTCCCCCCACCTCTGTTCTGTGATGGTGACAGCAGATCCCCATCTTCTTCACAGCGCTTGCTGCCCGAGATCCATCTATCTTATTTCTGTGTGTGTATAAGGCTATGTGCACACATTGCTGATTTTGATGCGTTCCCGCAGCGTTTTTGGACGCGCAGCATTGCCTCAAATCCGCAGTGTGTTGTGCACACAATGTTAACCAATGGGAAATACAAAAACACTGTACACATGCTGTGGAAAAAACGTTCGGAATCGCTGCAGGTTTTTTTCCGCAGCATGTCAATTCTTTGTGCAGAAATGCAGCGTTTCTGCATCCATTGACTATACACTGAGTAAGGCAAATCTGCACATCAAAAAACGCATGACAATCCAAAACAAATCCACATGAAATCCGCAAGCATTTTGGCCTGCATTTTCTGCAAGAGATGCAGATTCTGTGCGGAAAATTCCAAAGGCCAATCCGCAACGTGTGCACATACCCTAAATGTATACACAAATGCACACCTATACACTATATAAATAAGTACAGTGTGCATGTCTGCAATGCATTTAAGTCAATGTGTATACAATACATTTGCCATTTTTAGTGATGGATTCAGACATAAAAAAGCATATATGCTTTAGTTAAACGCGCCACAAAAAAATGCTCATGTACTTTTAAAAAAACCTTGCACTTTTAAATGCAGAATGAATATTATATCTATAATGTTATTTATAGTAAAAATATAATAGTAAAAAAAATTACCAAGGGTTGTCCCATTTTAAAAATTACTTCATAATCTTCGGGGTATAAAAAAAAAAAAAGGTCAAAAACAACTGAGTTTTAGGCTGTGTGCCCACGTTGCGTTCTTTATACATTTCTGCTGCGTTTTTGCTGCAGCGGAAACACTTAAAAATCGCATTCCCATGCAATCCTTTGGGATTCCGCAGTTGCTGTGCCCATGCTGCGGATTTTCCCGCTGCGGAATCATATAGCGCTAAAATCCACAGCATGTTCATTATTCCTGCGGAATCGCGGCGATTCCGCCACCATAGGATTGCACTGAAACGCTCACTTTACGCATGTGGCTATGCCCACCATGCATAAAGTGAGCACTTCATGTGCAGATGGTACCCGGGTCTGGAGAAGAGGCTCTCTCCTCCAGGCCCTGGGTACCATATTCATGTAAAATAAAAATAAAAAAAGAATTAAAATAAAAAATAGGGATATACTTATCTTCTGATGGCCCCCGGAGTCCTCCCGCCTCTCAGCAGTGCACGTGGCGGCTTCCGTTCCCAGGGATGCTGTGTGCGAATCACCTGGGATGACGTTGCGGTCACACGACCGTGACGTCACAAAGGTCCTTCGCGCAAAGCAACCCTGGGAACAGAACGTACTGGGAGCGCCGCTGAGGAGATCGGGGGCCGTCAGAAGGCGAGGATAACCATATGGTTTTTTTTATTATTTTTAACATTCTAATAATAATAATAATAAAAAGAATGACTGTTAAAAAAAGAAAATCTTAAAGGGAACCTGTCACCCCAAAAATCGAAGATGAGCTAAGCCCACCAGCATCAGGGACTTATCTACAGCATTCTATAATGCTGTAGATAAGCCCCTGATGTATCCTGAAAGATGAGAAAAAGAGGTTATATTATACTCACCCAGGGGCGGTCCCGGTCCGATGGGCGTTGCGGTCCAGTCCGGGGACTCCCATCTTCTTACGATGACGTCCTCTTCTTGTCTTCACGCTGCGGCTCCGGCGCAGGCGTACTGTCTGCCCTGTTGAGGGCAGAGCAAAGTACTGTAGTGCGCAGGCGCCGGGCCTCTCTGACCTTTCCGGCACCTGCGCACTGCAGTACTTTGCATTCCAGAATGCTGTAGATAAGCCCCTGATGCTGGTGGGCTTAGCTCACCTTCGATTTTGGAGGTGTCAGGTTCCCTTTAAGGCTGTGTGCACACGTTGCGGTTTTTTCACTTTTTTTGCTATAAAAACGAGATAAAAACGCACACATATGCATCCCATCAATTATAATGCATTCTGCAATTTTTGTGCACATGTTGCGTTTTTTTTTCCACGAAAAAAATTCATTGCGGTAAAAAAGATTGATCTCTGGGAAACTAAAAAATATACTAAATCTTGACGGCTTAAAAGTGAACAGGTGTAGCTAAGGATCACATTGGTATCCAGGTTTTTTTCTTTGTATTGTTATAGTAACAGAAAAATTAAACTAAGGCCATGATCACACGCTCAGTATTTTACCTCAGTTAGGGCTTGTGCACACGCTGCGGATTCCATTGCGGAATTTTCCGCAGCGGAATTGATAAATCCGCAGTGCAAAACCGCTGCGTTTTTTACTGCGGATTTATCGCGGTTTCCGCTGCGGTTTTACACCTGCAGTTTTCTATTGGAGCAGGTGTAAACCCGCAGCGGAATCCGCACAAAGAATTGACATGCTGCGGAATATAAACCGCTGCGTTTCTGCGCGTTTTTTTCCGCAGCATGTGGACTGCGGATTTTATTTCCCATAGATTTACATTGTACTGTAAACTTATGGGAAACTGCTGCAGAAATCCGCAGCGTGTGCACATACCCTAAAGGTCCTTGAGACCTCTATGGTTACCATTCTGATGCATTGCTGACCCCCGATCATGTGACGGGGGGGTCAACGATGCGCTCATTTCCAGCCGGATGGCCGGAAGCGCCGGTTAAATGCCACTGTCAGCGTTTGTCAGCGGTATTTAACTAGTTAATAGCGGCGGGTGAATCGCGATTTCACGCGCTGCTATTGCGGGCACATGTCAGCTGTTCAAAACACCGCCGGAGCCCATGCTATCCCGTCCGAGGTCAGAAAGGGGTTAAGTAAAGGAGCCGCCTCCTGTGTTCAAAATACATGCCCAGAGCCTGCGCTCGTTACTCGCCTGATGTAAGTTCACGGGCATTGCGCATGGTGCATGCCCGAGAAATGTTGGCAGAGTGCAGGCGATGGGCATGTATTTTGAACACAGGAGGCGGCGCACAGACACAAGAGGGAGATGATTGACGTCTCGGAGGCGGTTGACACCGGGGTAGAAGACATACCTCCGGGACTCAATACAGGTATGGCGCAAAATTTATAAAAGTGAATATTTCAGCATTCCTAGGGATACTAAGCATAAGAGCCACCTTCACAGAATGCAGCCTTGGTGCTGCTGAAGGTGGCTCTTTTACTTAAAAACGCCCTGGGGGGGTGACAGGTTCCCTTTAAATACAGTGATCAGGTCTTTGTTGTTTCCGTTCGAGTGTCTATCTTTTTAGCAAAAAAAAAAAAAAAAAATGTGCAGGATGTTGTACCTGTTCTTCTAATGAATATAATGAAACTTACTACTGAGCCTCCTAACAAATACTACAAAACAAAGGTGTACCTAGCCTGAGCATTGAAATTTAGAGTGGGCCCCTGGAGTCAGTTCCATTGGTGGGCCCTAGGCACCCCAGTCTGACACTGGGGCTACCCCAACCCCCGCTACATAATTAAGACGTGTACTACCTTAGATTATACACTGATATTAGTGTGTTTTACCGCATAATTGGTGGTCTTGTATTTATTGCGATGTAGCTACATAGTGGGCCCCAAGAATGATTTTCTCTGGTTGGCCCAAGGTGCTCCAGTCCGACGCTGTGTCTGCGTGTGTGTGTGTGTGTGTGTGTGTGTGTGTGTGTGTGTGTGTGTGTGTGTGTGTGTGTGTGTGTGTGCATATGACGTACTGACTACAGCAAGAGCTAAAAACCTGAATACAGCCAGAGGCCTGCCATCGTCCTGCAACAGCCAGCGTCCAGATCCACCCTGAGGCCTGCCACTGAAAAGATCCATCTCCAGCCGGAGGCCTGCCAGCATCCCAAACAGTGTGATTTGTGCCTTTTTTATGTGTGTATGTGTGTGTGTCTGTAAGTGTCTTGTGTTTGGGTGTGCCTGTGTGTTTGCATAATGTACGTTTGTGTGTGTGCATGCACCTGTGTGCTGTCAGGCATGTGTGTGTGCGCGTCTTGTTGATTGCATGTGCATGCCTCTGTGCAGCATGTGGTGTCATTGTGTCAGCGTTTTTTTTCAGTTTAAAATTGCTGTTTTCTTTTATTGGCAATCTGATGTATTTTAGTGGTCTGTGCTGCATGTGGTTTCCATGTGTGAGCGTGTGTGTTGTGTGTGTTTTTTTTCCAGTTTAAAATTGTTGTTTTAATTGTAAATCTGATGTATTTTAGTGGTCTGTGCAGCATGTGGTTTCATTGTGTGAGCGTGTTTTTTTTTTTTGTTTTTTTTTTTAGTTTAAAATTGTTGTTTTTTTTTTTACAGTTGAAACCATTCACTGTTGATGTACTTGTATTTAAAATAAAGAGCATTTTAGCTTCTAATTGTGATGTAAAAAATAAAATAAAAAAGAAATTAATAAAATGTGTTTTAAAAAAATGTTCGTTGTATCATTTCAGGTAAAGGTAAATTTAACACTGGTGTATGTACAAATGACCACACATGCAATACAGAGTCGGTTGAGGGTTTTTTTTATTAAATAAAGGTATTTTTGAAAAGGGGTTTTTTTGGGTGGGGGGAATTTTTCAAGGGATATTTGAAAATCAAATTTGTGGTTAATACCTTTGAAATGGTGGGTTGACATTTCAATTACTTTTTTTTTTTTGGGTGGTGTAAATGGTTAGGTGCATCTGGTGTATTTGTTTTTGGTTTTGGGTGTTGGCCTGCATGAACATTGCTCACAAAATTTGAGCAGGGTGGTTATCGTTAACACTACGTAGTTCGGGTGGTGGATCTAACTAAAAATTCTTTATACCTACAGATCCACCAGATACCCTAGCCAGCCCACAGGGACCACCCCAACGTCCACACATCTTCATCTTGTTCCTTAAGTAAGTATTAAAGACCCTAAATCTGCGTAATCAATGTGTATAGCAGATTCCAAGTGTCTTTTTACTTACAGAGGCAAGAGTACCACAGCTACCTCAGCCAAACGCAGGACCAGGGACCACAGCCACCTCGACCAATCTACAGGGACCACCCCGACGTCCACACATCTTCATCTTGTTCCTTAAGTAAGTATTAAAGACCCTGAGGCCGGCGTCACACTTGCGAGTTTTACGGACGTAAGAGCGCAGAAACTACGTCCGCAAAACATACGGCACAATTATTCTCTATGCCCCTGCTCCTATCTGCCGTATTAAACTGATCAGTATTATAGGGCTTTCTACGGCCGTAGAAAATCTTTTTTATACACAAAAAACACCACACCAATAGTGGGTGAAAAAGAGGCATAGGCAAAATACTTTACTCATAAAAATAGAATTTTATTACACATATAATTTAAAAACCAAACAAGAAGACTCATACAAAAAATGACTGATGGAGTACAGAGCAAAAATAATTGGATGGTGCTACAAGTGCTTACACTCTAATTTGGCACTTTAAATATTACGAAATGCACTGTAGTAAATAGGCTACCCTCAGATAGAATATCTATACGCATATATAGCTTTAGTAAACAAAGTGCCTAGTGCATGGGACCTATCCAATCAAAGTTCAAACAGGGCACAAATATATAGCTTCAATTTATCGCCTGCCACAAGACAAAGTTGTGGTGGAATATGGCCACTTTAGAGAATTATCTAGCACAGAATATTGTCCCTAGAGGCTTGAGAGTGCAAGTTTATCCTTCTTTTGAATTGGAGGATCCTGAGTTGATCCAGCGGTGGAAAAAAGCAGCAATCACATGTTCCTTAGAGTTTATTAAAATTATCATAGAGAAAAATGCGAATAGTATCAGTATTTTAAATGCTGATATAGAGGAACTGCATAAAAATATGAAGAAACAACTGCCGATAGATAGGATGGAGAGCTTTATACAAACCATGGAGAAGGATATCGATAAGTGGGAAAATGAAATAAGTGAGCTCAAATTAAAGAAATTTTTAAGGGATACAGCCGATTTTGAAATGGATAAGATCTTTCGATGGCAGCTCCCAAAGAAAAAATCTAAAATGGGTGGAGCAAAACATAATGGCTCTGGACGAGATGAGGCCTCAAATGGTGAACGTAGCACTTCATGTAGTGAAGCAGAGAGTGTAAATGAATATCAGATACGAACACGGACAGGTAATCGAGAAGGAAAGAAATATCCTGATATTTTCAACAATAGGAGGATGAACAGACGCCAAAACGATAAGTCCAAGGTAATTAATTTATCTAAACATGTGTTAAGTGTGTCACAACTGAAGGTGTTAGAAAGAGGCCTTACATTCTCTCCCTCCTCGAATCTAGATAAATTCCAAGTAATCAAGGACGTGCATCTATTTGTACGCAAAATTTTGCTGCAGAAATTACACCATAGAGATGGCTTTCTAGGAAAGTTCCCACGATCTAGGAACAGCCAGCAGAGGGCGCCTCACCACAAATGCAGGTAAATATAGGTCAATGACCTACTTTACCTACATTCGCCGGGGTATTGCAGACATGAGCAGCTGCATTAGCGGAGCTCGTGGCTGCAAAATATTTTAACCCCTTCAGATGGATTTACATCGTTGGACGTGACAGATCCTCGGAAGGTATGTATGGTGTTGGTTTATTATTTTTTTATTTATTTACAGATTGAGGGTCTTCAGTGAGTGGATTGAGAGTAGAATAAATTAATACAACAACCTTTGTGATTTTTTTTTCATTAAATTAATTTTTAATAATGTGTGGGTTTTTTTTTTAACCCTTTACTAGTATTGGATTAATAATGGATAGGTGTCATAATTGATGCCTCTCCATTATTAATTAGGCTTAATGTCACCTTACAATAGCAAGGTGGCATTAACCCTTCATTACCCCATATCCCACCGCTACACGGGAATGGGAAGAGAGTGACCAAGTGCCAGAATAGGCGCATCTTCCAGATGTGCCTTTTCTGGGGTGGCTGGGGGCAGGTGTTTTTAGCCAGGGGGGGGGCCAATAACCGTGGACCCTCTCCAGGCTATTAATATCTACCCTCAGTCACTGGCTTTACTACTCTGGCGGAGAAAATTGCGCGGGAGCCCACGCCAATTTTTTCCGCCATTTAACCCTTTAATTTAGCTAGAACGGCCAAATTTTGCATAGACACACTACTAACATTAGTAGTGTGGAATATGCAAAAAAAATGGTGATATGACATGGTTTACTGTATGTAAACCAGGTCTCATATCATGTCGGGTTTAGGAAGGAGAAAGCAAAAGCCGGTAATTGAATTACCGGCTTTCTGCTAGATCGCGCTGGATGAAATATTAATATATATACATATATGTGTCTACTGACATATTTATATATATATATATATATATATATATATATATGTATATATATGTGTGTATATATATATATATATATATATATATATATATATATACATTATATATATATATATTTTTTTTTTTTTACACATGGATCCCTTGTATAGCCGTATGTCGGTTTTGCAAGCCTGCGATAAAAGCAAGCAGTACGGATGACATACGGAGGATGCCATGCGCAAAAACGCTGAAACACCCTGCCTACGGAGGAGCTACGGACCACTATTTTCGAGACTTTTCAGCGTATTACGGCCGTAATATAACGGACCGTATTTTCATATGCTGTGTGTGACGCCGGCCTAAATCTGCGTAATCAATGTGTATAGCAGATTACAAGTGTCTTTTTACTTACAGAGCCAAGAGTACCACAGCTACCTCAGCCAAAACACAGCCACAATGTCCTCTACTGATAGCTCTCCACCAGAGCAACAGCATGTATCGGTAAGTTACCAAAAATTTTAAAGTGTTTTTGTTTTTACACTTTACATTTATGTTAAATCACTACATGCATTATGTTTAAACAGGAAACTGAAGCGGCAGAGGGACTGTCAGAAGGGGACGAGATGGATGGAGAGATGCAGATAGCGGAGGAACACAGTGTAAGTAGTGGTGAAAAAGTTGCTTCACACATCACAGTGCAACCAACACAAAAATGATCTTCACACATCACTGTACACATAAAACATGTGCCTACAGAAAGCGGTCATCCAATTGGTCTGGTCTCATGCTAGATCAAGAATATCACATTTTGTATTAAGCAGGTCCAAGAAGAGGGGGGAATTGGCCTACCAGACTTCCTAGTATATAGTCGTGCCTCATTAGGTACTTGCATTTTAGACCTATACCACAGCAGTAACAACAAGAAATGGGTGGGCCTGGAGGGTGATCTCGTTGGCGGGGATCCTCAGACGATACTATGGAACACGGGAGGGGGGGGGGGGTTGAGGTCGAACCTTCCATTCATGACTAGGAACATGCTTCTACTTGTACGACAGAGTGGCAGAAATACTATAACCTCTACAGCCCCGGGTCCACTAACCCCAATTTACGACAATCCTCACTTCCCCGCAGGTCTCCGTAGGGAAAATTTCCTTAGTAAAAACAGAGCTTCAAGACCCATTATATTTGACTTCATAAATCAGACAGGTATTAAGTCCCTACACGAAATATACCAGGGGGGGGGAACCTCCTGAGGGCTCTTGGTTCTTTTACGAACAGCTAAAGAGCTTCATAGGCACATCATTTAAACTTAATAAGTCCATGGGGTTGTTAACCCCTTTCGAGAAAATTTGTCTCGCTGAGGAGCCCCCGTCTCGTAAGGTGTCCCTCTTATATCATCTTTTCCAGGAGAGTCAGACCCAAACACATGACTTCCCAACGTTTTTCTCAAGATGGGAGAGTGACTTGGGGATTTCATTGTCCCAAGAGGAAAGAGATAAGATTTTTCTGTTCACCTTTAGGACTTCGCTGTCGGCTGTGTCACAGGAGAGGAGTTACAAGGTTCTGTCGGGGTGGTATAGATGCCCCTGCCAGGTTCACGCTATGTTCCCGGTGATACCGGATATCTGTTGGAGATGCACATCAGAAAAAGGGACTTATGTCCATATCTGGAGGGAATGTCCACCCATAAAGAAATTCTGGATGCTAGTTTTCGATCTCCATAACAAATTATCCTTTCGCAAATACAACCCACAGTGGAACTAGCCCTCTTGTCTCTGTGTGACATGTTGATATCTGGTTTTAAGAGGAGTCTTCTCAGACATTTTCTTACGGCTGCCAGGAATTTGATTCCTAGATACTGGAAGCAGGATCGTTACCCCTCAGGCTCCGATTTTGTTGAGGAGCTTAACAACATTTACAGAATGGAACAATTGATAAGTGAATCCATGGGGGATTCAGCGAAATTTTTTAACACTTGGGCTTCATGGATTGTTTTCAGGGAGACCCCGGAGTTGGACATATGGTTGTCCAGGTCCTAATTCATATCTGGAGCCGATATGGGAGCGTTCGCGTAATGGTTGTTGCCCCTATCCTCTGGCCTGCTGTCGTGGCCTAAAGCCAATGTTGGTGACTCAATGTTCTTCTCTCCACTACATGGGGCCTGGGGTCGGCCCGGGAGGGGTGCCGCATTCCTCATACCTAGCGTACCCTCTTACCTTCACCCGCTTTCCTTTCCCCCCCTCCTCCCCCCCCCGTGAAGGTCCTCCCAGCCGCTCCCAGAGTCAACGTAATCGCCACCGCGGTCGGCCAGCGGTGAGTTGTATTTGTTTTGTTTCTTCTATTGGAATTTTTGTATTTCAGTGTACGAAGTTTTTTTTTGTTTAATTTTCACAGTCTTCACAGCGTGCTCCCGAAACCGATGAGGAGGAGGGCATTAATGTGGATAGCCTCATTGAGGAGGTCTGCGAGTGGGAGCCGCTGTAGAACATGGCTGACCGCAGGCATGCTGATACACATGTGACCCGTCGGCTCTGGGATGAAGTGTGCGAAAACCTGTTTCCGAGGTGGGAGGACCTTCATCCAAGGCAGCGGAGTAAAGAAAGTAAGTATTCACTTTTCAGTGATGTTTTGAGCTGAATGTAATGTATTGTAATTAACAATTTTTTTTAAATTCATTCTTGTCTTCACAGGTGATAGGGTTAGGAAGCGGTGGCGGTCACTGAGAGATTGCTACAAGAGGGAATTTAACGAGGAGATGCAGGCCCAGAGTGGTTCAGCAGGAAAGAAAAGACGGTGCTATAAATACGGCCCTGCCCTGACCTTCCTCAGGCAAACCATGCTGAATCGAGTGTAAGTATTCAACAGCCCATTAAATAACCATGTTAACCTGTCTAACTTTGTTTGGTTTCAGTCAGGGCTTTTTCCTATCAATATATTAATTTTTTTTTTTTTTTCTTTCACAGCACCTTCAGCAGCCATCGGGCACCTGCATCGACCTCGGCGCCCTCTGGAGCGATCTCTCAGGAGTCCGCCACCGAGGGCCACGTCGGTAGGCCCCACACCTCTGACCCCTCTGTCCCGTCCACTTCCACCACCCCAAGCACTGAAGCATCATTGCAGCCTTCCTTACTTGCATCTGATCAACAGTTAGCGTTCCCTTTACCCCACCCCTCTGATCCTGCCACCTCTAGACCACCATTAGGTTCGTGGCGGCAGCGACAGAGAGGTCAGGAAAGGAGCTATGCTCCTGAATTCTTGCATCTGAATGCATCCTTCCAAGGATCTTTCAAGATTTTGGGAGAACAAGTGACTGCTGGTTTCAACATGGTGCAAGCTCGCATCAGTGAAACCAGCAGGGAAACCAGCAGTCGCTTGGATTGGCTGCATTCAGATGTAAGTCAATCTCCAGCCAACCTTTTTTTTTTCAATCCATGCTCAGGAGCATGGAAAAGCTTTCTTTTGAGAAGCAGATGCGGGTAATGAATAGCTGCCATGATGCTCTTCTTAAGGCCCTGTCCGAACCCCAAACTACCCCCGCACCTCCCCACACAGCCACTACTACATTGCCACCCCAGTCTCAATATCCACCCCAGTCTCAATATCCACCCCAGTCCCAATACCCATCCCGTCCCACAAACCAAATGCCTTCCCCACTGTTTTTTTCAAGACCTGTAAATTTATTTTTTGGGGGGGTTATAATATCTTTCTAAAAAAAAAAAAAAAGTTAAAATATACTTTTATGAAAAAAAGGTTTATATTAAAAAAGTTTTTCTTAAAAAGAAAATGTGTTCACTAAAAAAAAAATAACTTAAATTGTTTTTTGATTTAAACTCTACTCTTTGTGTCTGTGCATTCATTTTGGTAAGCTACTATGGTAACTAATCAAAAGGTAAAAAAACAACACCACCACACGTTAAACGGTATAACATATTGGTTTTATTACAAAGAAAACCACACTTTTTGAAACTGATTTTTTTGGTGGGTCAACACAATTTGTACAGAAACAAATCCATGAAACATTACAAAAACATGTCACACAATTTGGTCTTGCCATGGAACCTGACTAACAGGTGACACAAAATACTCCGCAAACTGGTCACTCATACTTGTAACAGAACCAGCGGAGCGAACGGAGCTGCTGCTGTAATCCCACAAGGTTGTCTCCAATTCTTCTTCATCAACCGAAACTGGCTCCTTTGAAAGTACAAAGTTATGGAGCACCACACAGGCCTTCACCACCTCGTCAACGGTTTGGGTGTGCAGTTTGATGGCAGTGAGCAGAACTCTCCACTTTGCAGTTAATAATCCAAATTCACACTCGACCACGCGTCTGGCTCGAGTAAGGCGGTAATTAAATACCCTTTTTGTTCTGGTTAAGTCTCTGCTAGCATATGGTTTAAGGAGGTGTGGCGATAATTGGAAAGCCTCATCACCAACACATAGGTATGGCATGGGTGGTTCAGTTGTTCCCGGGACTGGTCTGGCGGGAAATCGTATGCATCTCCATACAAGTAACGGCCCATAGGAGAGTTTTTGAACACTTGGGAGTCGTTGGACCGGCCATAGGCTCCTATGTCGACAGCCAGGAATCTGCAGTTGGCATCTCCTATAGCCATTAGTACGATAGAAAAGTACTTCTTATAATTGTAGTACTCCGATCCAGATCCTGCCGGTTTTGCAATCCGTATGTGTTTCCCATCGACGGCACCAACACAATTTGGGAAATGGCAAATTTGTGCAAACAGGTCTGCGCTTGTCAGCCAGATGTTCATTGTTGGTTGGGGAATATACTCCTGCTGCAAAGTGTCCCAGATCGCCCGACAGGTCTCTTTCACTATTCCGGAAATAGTAGAAATCCCTTGCCGGAATTGATAATGGAGTGACGTCAAGGATTCACCCGTAGCAAGGAAGCTGTGAAAAAAAATAAACATGTTATTTTATTGCACAGACCAACACTTTTTTAAAATTATGGTAGTTTCAATAAATGCCACTGTGGAACGTTTTGTTCTGACGGGACACACAGTAAAAACTGCATTGAACAGAAAACAGTTATCTGGCCAGAAACAATAAAAAAAAAATTACATGCTGCAGAAAATGCAACGCAATGTTTCAGCGCAGTATTTTCTGCAGCATGTTACATTACATTAAATCTGAGCAATACAATTAAAAAAAGAGGCAGTGTAATGGCCAGAAACAATTAAAAACATTACATGCTGCATAAAATGCAACGCAATGTTTCAGCGCAGTATTTTCTGCAGCATGTTACATTACATTAAATCTGAGCAATAAAATTAAAAAAAGGCAGTGTAATGGCCAGAAACAATTAAAAAAATTACATGCTGCAGAAAATGTAACGCAATGTTTCAACGCAGTATTTTCTGCAGCATATTACATGACATTAAATATGAGCAATGAAATTAAAAAAAGAGGCTTACCGCAGTGTCACCATGAGCCGCTCTGCCTGTGTGATGGCAAGCCTCATCCCTGTGTCCTGCTTCTGGATGACATCCCCAAGTATTTCCAGCAAAGAGTCAAAATGCTCCTGCCTCATCCAAACATAATTGTAAAATTTGTCTGGGTTCTGCCGCAACTCCAGATAGAGGGTTGACTGAACGCCCCGGGTCATCCGCAATTCATTAATCGGGTGTATCCATAGTCTTCTCCGTCGACGTTGCTGGAGAAGAATCCTCTGTCTCGCTCGCAAACTGCATGCTCGCAAACGCCAGAAGCCTGACAAACAAGATGGAAGAACTAGAAGCAGAAATATCTACAGGTAACTTTGACATAGTGGGAATAACCGAGACATGGTTAGATGAAAGCTATGACTGGGCAGTTAACTTACAGGGTTACAGTCTGTTTAGAAAGGATCGTAAAAATCGGAGAGGAGGAGGGGTTTGTCTCTATGTAAAGTCTTGTCTAAAGTCCACTTTAAGGGAGGATATTAGCGAAGGGAATGAGGATGTCGAGTCCATATGGGTTGAAATTCATGGAGGGAAAAATGGTAACAAAATTCTCATTGGGGTCTGTTACAAACCCCCAAATATAACAGAAAGCATGGAAAGTCTACTTCTAAAGCAGATAGATGAAGCTGCAACCCATAATGAGGTCCTGGTTATGGGGGACTTTAACTACCCGGATATTAACTGGGAAACAGAAACCTGTGAAACCCATAAAGGCAACAGGTTTCTGCTAATAACCAAGAAAAATTATCTTTCACAATTGGTGCAGAATCCAACCAGAGGAGCAGCACTTTTAGACCTAATACTATCTAATAGACCTGACAGAATAACAAATCTGCAGGTGGTTGGGCATTTAGGAAATAGCGACCACAATATTGTGCAGTTTCACCTGTCTTTCACTAGGGGGACTTGTCAGGGAGTCACAAAAACATTGAACTTTAGGAAGGCAAAGTTTGAACAGCTTAGAGATGCCCTTAATCTGGTAGACTGGGACAATATCCTCAGAAATGAGAATACAGATAATAAATGGGAAATGTTTAAGAACATCCTAAATAGGCAGTGTAAGCGGTTTATACCTTGTGGGAATAAAAGGACTAGAAATAGGAAAAACCCAATGTGGCTAAACAAAGAAGTAAGGCAGGCAATTAACAGTAAAAAGAAAGCATTTGCACTACTAAAGCAGGATGGCACCATTGAAGCTCTAAAAAACTATAGGGAGAAAAATATTTTATCTAAAAAACTAATTAAAGCTGCCAAAAAGGAAACAGAGAAGCACATTGCTAAGGAGAGTAAAACTAATCCCAAACTGTTCTTCAACTACATCAATAGTAAAAGAATAAAAACTGAAAATGTAGGCCCCTTAAAAAATAGTGAGGAAAGAATGGTTGTAGATGACGAGGAAAAAGCTAACATATTAAACACCTTCTTCTCCACGGTATTCACGGTGGAAAATGAAATGCTAGGTGAAATCCAAAGAAACAATGAAAACCCTATATTAAGAGTCACCAATCTAACCCAAGAAGAGGTGCGAAACCGGCTAAATAAGATTAAAATAGATAAATCTCCGGGTCCGGATGGCATACACCCACGAGTACTAAGAGAACTAAGTAATGTAATAGATAAACCATTATTTCTTATTTTTAGGGACTCTATAGCGACAGGGTCTGTTCCGCAGGATTGGCGCATAGCAAATGTGGTGCCAATATTCAAAAAGGGCTCTAAAAGTGAACCTGGAAATTATAGGCCAGTAAGTCTAACCTCTATTGTTGGTAAAATATTTGAAGGGTTTCTGAGGGATGTTATTCTGGATTATCTCAATGAGAATAACTGTTTAACTCCATATCAGCATGGGTTTATGAGAAATCGCTCCTGTCAAACCAATCTAATCAGTTTTTATGAAGAGGTAAGCTATAGACTGGACCACGGTGAGTCATTGGACGTGGTATATCTCGATTTTTCCAAAGCGTTTGATACCGTGCCGCACAAGAGGTTGGTACACAAAATGAGAATGCTTGGTCTGGGGGAAAATGTGTGTAAATGGGTTAGTAACTGGCTTAGTGATAGAAAGCAGAGGGTGGTTATAAATGGTATAGTCTCTAACTGGGTCGCTGTGACCAGTGGGGTACCGCAGGGGTCAGTATTGGGACCTGTTCTCTTCAACATATTCATTAATGATCTGGTAGAAGGTTTACACAGTAAAATATCGATATTTGCAGATGATACAAAACTATGTAAAGCAGTTAATACAAGAGAAGATAGTATTCTGCTACAGATGGATCTGGATAAGTTGGAAACTTGGGCTGAAAGGTGGCAGATGAGGTTTAACAATGATAAATGTAAGGTTATACACATGGGAAGAGGGAATCAATATCACCATTACACACTGAACGGGAAACCACTGGGTAAATCTGACAGGGAGAAGGACTTGGGGATCCTAGTTAATGATAAACTTACCTGGAGCAGCCAGTGCCAGGCAGCAGCTGCCAAGGCAAACAGGATCATGGGGTGCATTAAAAGAGGTCTGGATACACATGATGAGAGCATTATACTGCCTCTGTACAAATCCCTAGTTAGACCGCACATGGAGTACTGTGTCCAGTTTTGGGCACCGGTGCTCAGGAAGGATATAATGGAACTAGAGAGAGTACAAAGGAGGGCAACAAAATTAATAAAGGGGATGGGAGAACTACAATACCCAGATAGATTAGCGAAATTAGGATTATTTAGTCTAGAAAAAAGACGACTGAGGGGCGATCTAATAACCATGTATAAGTATATAAGGGGACAATACAAATATCTCGCTGAGGATCTGTTTATACCAAGGAAGGTGACGGGCACAAGGGGGCATTCTTTGCGTCTGGAGGAGAGAAGGTTTTTCCACCAACATAGAAGAGGATTCTTTACTGTTAGGGCAGTGAGAATCTGGAATTGCTTGCCTGAGGAGGTGGTGATGGCGAACTCAGTCGAGGGGTTCAAGAGAGGCCTGGATGTCTTCCTGGAGCAGAACAATATTGTATCATACAATTATCAGGTTCTGTAGAAGGACGTAGATCTGGGGATTTATTATGATGGAATATAGGCTGAACTGGATGGACAAATGTCTTTTTTCGGCCTTACTAACTATGTTACTATGTTATATGTTACTATGCTTGTTCCTCCTTCTCCCGCACTATAATATCCAGGAGATTTGTCTTGAAAATAACATCAGTTACCACACTCGCAATTCTCCCAAGTACTCTTTTCATCTCTCCAACTTTCTCTAAACCCTTTCAAAGATGGGCTGTAAATACAGTCAGTATATAGTTTTCCCTGTTTTCCAGTAGTCAATCACATTTGGGAGACTCCCATTTTAAAAACGGATCCGTCATGAAAACTGATGGTAAAAACGGATGCAACGCATACACAATTTCGACGGAACCGTTTAGCGGATTCGCGACGGATCCGTCGAAATTGTGTATGCGTTGCATCCGTTTTTCACTATTTTTGACGCATCCATTTTTTTGAACAAAACGACGCATTTTGACGTCTCCACAAAAACGCCAGTGTGAAAGTAGCCTAAGCCACAAAAAGTAATTGCTAAAGAAGCCAGCTGTTCACAGAGTGCTGTATCCAAGCATATTAATGGAATGTTGAGTGGAAAGAAAAAGTGTGGTAGAAAAAGGTGCACAAGCAACCGGGATAACCACAGCCTTGAAAGGATTTTTAAGAAAAGGCCATTCAAAAATTTGTGGGAGATTCATAAGGAGTGGACTGCTGCTGGAGTCTTTGCTTCAAGAGCTACCACACACAGACGCATCCAGGACATGGACTACAAGTATCGCATTCCTTGTGTCAAGCAACTCATGACCAATAGACAACGCCAGAAGTGTCTAAGGCTAGGTTCACATTGCATTAGTGCAGTCCGTTTAGCGCATACGCTAACGGACAGCGTTAACGCAGTGTCTAAAAGGGATCGCATTTAATGATCGCGCTAGCGCAGATGCCCGATCTGCGCTAGTGAGAACGGACCCAAAAACGCTGCAAGCAGCGTTCGAGGTCCATCAGAAAATAATGGAACATCGCTAACGCATGCCAAAAATGGCATGCGTTAGGGATGCGTTACATACATTGCGGTCAATGGGTGCGCTAACGGATCCGTTACATAGCGTTAGTTGCGCTATGTAACGGATTCCGTCAGCGGACACCCACTAACGCAATGTGAACCTAGCCTTACCTGGGCCAAGGAGAAAAAGAAATGGACTGTTGCTCACGGGTCCAAGGATGAAAGTAAATTTTGCATTTCATTTGGAAATCAAGGCCCCAGAGTCTGGAGGAAGAGTGGAAAGGCCACAATCCAAGCTGCTACACTTCTAGTGTGAAGTTTCCGCAATCAGTGATGGTTTGGGGAGCCATGTCATCTGCTGGTGTAGGTCCACTGTGATTTTTCAAGACCAAAGTCAGCACAGCAGTCTACCAGGAAATTTTAGAGCACTTCATGCTTCCCTCTGCCGACAAGCTTTTTGGAGATGGAAATTTAATTCTCCAGCAGGACTTGGCACCTCTCCACACTACGAAAATTATCAATACTTGGTTTAACCCCTTAGGCTACTTTCACATTTCCGTTTTTATGTGTACGTCGCAATGCATCGTTTTTGGAAAAAAAAACGCATCCTGCAAATGTGCCCGCAGGATGCGTTTTTTTCCCATAGACTTGTATTGCCGACGGATCGCGACGTATGGCCATACTTCGCGTCCATCGTGCACTGGATGCGTTGTTTTTTGGCGGACCGTCGTCACGAAAAAACGTTCAAGGGAACGTTTTTTCGTACGTCGCATCCTGCACTTTTGAGTGCGCATGCCCGGGCAGAGATCTCTAGCTCCTCCCCGGGAATTTAGAATGGGCAGCGGATGCATTGAAAAACTGCATCCGCTACCCACGTTGTGCCGAATTTTAACAATGTCCGTCGGCAGGGCCGTATTTGCCACTAGGCACTTGAGGGCACGTACCTAGGGCGGGCCACTGTGAAGGGGGCGGCACCTGAGCAAGTTTAAAATAAAAATTATTTTTTTTGAAAGTTTCGGGGGTCACCCCGCCCACCCACCTACCTCAGCCACGGCTGCTGCGGGGGGAGGGGGTCTCGGGCGCAGGGCCACCCGCTATCCGGGCATTACTTGTTAGTGTGCATCTGGCGTCCAGAAATGGGTGCTGTACCTTTAAGCAGCAGGCAGGCCCAAGTGCATCATGGTCCTGACGCCGGTCATGTGACATGCTGCGCGCTCTTCTTAATGTAGGAGCACTGGAGCAGACTGCAAAGCTGAGCAGCATGCCATGTTTGTGGGAGAAGATACTGAAGTCGGCGGGGAGCAGGGAGAGGAGGCGGGCAGTGTGAGAGGAAGCTGCAGAGAGGAGTGAGGTGAGAGAGGAGACGGGAGTCTGCTGATGTGAGTGAGGAGAGGCTGCAAAGGAGAGATGAGAGGCTGCAAAGGGGAGCGGGGAGGCTGCTAAGGGAGGAGATGAGAGGGGAGGCTGCTAAGGGGAGAGGAGAGGCTGTTAAGGGGAGGATATGAGGAGATGAGAGGGGAGGCTGCTAAGGGGAGAGGGGAGGCTGTTAAGGGGGGATATGAGAGGCTGGAGAGGAGATGAGAGGGGAGGCTGCAAAGGGGAGCGGAGAGGCTGGTGAGGGGAGGCTGCTAAGGGGATATGAGAGGAGATGAGAGGGGAGGCTGCTAAGGGGAGGAGATGAGAGGGGAGGCTGCTAAGGGGAGAGGGGAGGCTGGTGAGGGGAGGCTGTTAAGGGGGGATATGAGAGGCTGGAGAGGAGAAGAGAGGGGAGGCTGCAAAGGGGAGCAGAGAGGCTGGTGAGGGGAGGCTGCTAAGGGGAGGATATGAGAGGCTGGAGAGGAGATGAGAGGGGAGGCTGCTAAGGGGAGAGGAGAGGCTGGTGAGGGGAGGCTGCTAAGGGGAGGATATGAGAGGCTGGAGAGGAGATGAGAGGGGAGGCTGCTAAGGGGAGAGGAGAGGCTGGTGAGGGGAGGCTGCTAAGGGGAGGATATGAGAGGCTGGTGAGATGAGAGGGGAGGCTGCTGCTGAGGAGATGAGAGGCTGGTGAGAGGAGATGGGAGGCTGGTGAGGAGAGGGGAGGCTGGTGAGGAGATGAGAGGCTGCTGATGGGAAGCTGTTGAGGAGAGGAGAGGCTGCTGGTGAGGAGAGGGGAGGCTGGTGAGAGGGAAGGCTGGTGAGGAGAGAAGGGAGGCTGGTGAGGAGAGGCTGGTGATGGGAGGAGATGGGAGGCTGGTGAGGAGATGGGATACTGCTGAGGAGATGAGAGGCTGGTGAGGAGAGGAGATGAGAGGCTGGAGAGGAGATGAGCGGCTGGTGAGGGGAGGCTGCTGAGGAGAGGTGAGGCTGGTGATGGGAGGCTGGTGAGGAGATGAGAGGCTGGTGAGATGAGAGGCTGCTGAGGTGGCTGCATTCGGCAGGTGGAGGCTGCATCTGGCAGGTGGAGGCTGCTTACGGGAGGAGAGGCTGCTGAGGGAAGTCTGCGTCCTGCATCCAACAGGGTGAGGCTGAAGAGGGGGTTCCCTTTAGAAATCTGTCAAACCTTGCAACCATGGCAGAATCAACTGACCATGTAATGTGTATGAGATTCACCAGATTCTCACATGACAACTGGAAAGGTTTGCTAAGGCTACTTTCACATCAGCAATTTTCTCCGTTCGTGGCAGATACTGCAGTTTTTCCGCATCTGCTGCGTAACATCAGTTACGGGCCGGCAACTCTGCGTTCGGCCTCATTCATTCCCTATGGGACTTGCGG
Organism: Ranitomeya imitator; assembly: GCF_032444005.1. NCBI lineage: Eukaryota > Metazoa > Chordata > Amphibia > Anura > Dendrobatidae > Ranitomeya > Ranitomeya imitator. The sequence goes on from NC_091283.1 coordinate 511,121,684, forward strand.
ACATGTGCGGCACTTGAGGTTTTGCACTTGAGGCGAGACAAAAAAACACGGCTAGCAGCATTTTTTTTCCCTGTTGCTGCAAGTACCGCATTTGCCGGATCGCGGCAAAACCGCAAGTACTGCGCCGCACATGTCCAAGTCCCATAGGGAATGAATGAGGCCGAACGCACTGTTGCCGTAAGTGATCCGTTACATATGCGGAAAAAGTGCCGCAAATGTCAAAAATCGCTGATGTTAAAGTAGCCTAAGTCACTGCCGATAGTGTCATACTCACCAATGGGGGAGGCAGCACGAAAAGTGCCTAGGGCAGCAGAAACTCTAAATACGGCCCTGTCCGTCGGTACATCGCGCCGACGCTTAGCGACGGTCGCGTACCGTCGAAAGTGTGAAAGAAGCCTTAGTGACAGAGCCAATTTGCAGCTTAATCACCAGGCCAATTTTTACAATTCTGACCACTGTCACTTTGTGAGGTTGTAAGTCTGGAATGCTTTAACGGATCCTGTTGATTCTGAGAATGTTTTTTCGTGACATCTTGTACTTCATGTTAGTAGCAAAATTTCTTCGATATTGCCTTTATTTATGAAAAAAATGGAAATATGGCAAAAAAATTTAACATTTTGCAATTTTCAAAATTTTAATTTTTATGCCCTTAACCCTTTCCCACCGCAGCCCTTTTTCGTTTTTGTTTTTCGCTCCTCCTTCCCAGAGCCATTACTTTTTTAGTTTTTCCATCAATATGGTCACGTGAGGGCTTATTTTTTGCGGGACGAGTTGTACTTTTGAACGACACCATTGGTTTTACCATGTCTTGTACTAGAAAATGGGAAAAAAATTCCAAGTGCGGTGAAATTGCAAAAAAAGTGCAATCCCACACTTGTTTTTTGATTGGCTTTTTTGCTAGCTTCACTAAATGCTAAAACTGACCTGCCATTATGATTCTCCAGGTCATTAAGAGTTCATAGACACCTAACATGTCTAGGTTATTTTTTTTATCTAAATGGAGAAAAAAAATTTCAAAACTTTGCTAACAAAAAAAAAGGCGCCATTTTCCGATACCCGTAGCGTCTCTATTTTTCGTGATCTGGGGTCGCATGAGGGCTTATTTTTTGCGTGCCGAGCTGACTTTTTAAATATACCACTTTTGTGCAGATAGGTTCTTTTGATCGCCCGTTATTGCATTTTAATGCAATGTCGCGGCGGCCAAAAAAACTTAATTTTGGCGTTCCAAATTTTTTTCTCCCTACGCCGTTTAGCGATCAGGTTAATCCTTTTTCTATTGATAGATCAGGCGATTCTGAACGAGGTTTGATTTTTTTATTGTTTTATTTAGGATGGGGCAAAAGGGGGTGTGATTTAAACTTTTATATTTTTTTTTATTTTTTTCATATTTTTAAAAACTTTTTTTTTTTTTTTTACTTGTGCCATGCTTCAATAGCAATAGGTGTGCTATGAGCGCCGACCACAGGGGGGCGCTCACAGCAGGCCGGCATCAGTAACCATAGAGGTCTCAAGAACCAGGGGTATCTGTCTGACACCTCAAACAGGAGATCACACACATGAGTAAGCACAACACATGATCTGCTACTTAATTAGATTTGCATTTTATGGGCAGGTTGCAATATGGGTGGATTTAGGAGGGACATGGCAGAGCTTTGCTTATGGGTCACTGGCTATTTAGCCTAAGATTACTGTATTCCCTCCCATCCTGATATCCCTTGCACTGCTGGTGCTTGATTTAATTTGATTATTTATTTTATATACTGCTTGTGTTTGCACCCTCACAATGTGTAATGTGTGTATCTCCATGTTGGTGTGTCTTTTAGTCATTCACCTTGTCCTCATTAGGCCTCTTTCACACTTCAGTTTTTTGTCGTCAGTTTCAAACCGCCATTTTCATCAAATAGCGGATCCGCCTTTTTTTTTTGTGTGGATCCGCTATTTTCCCATAGACTTGCATTGGTGACGGATTGTGGCGGATGGTCGTCCGTTCCATCCGCCATGCGACGGATCCGTCGAGATGTGGCGGACGTTGTCTAGACATTGACGGACTTTGTAACGTTTTTTGTCGGCGCCAAAATTGCGGACCGCGGCAGATCCGTCGCGTCCGCCACTTTCTAGAGTGGTCGCCCCAATCCGCTTTTTTAGTTGAGCATGCTCCAAAAAGTTGATACTTTGCCCAGACAACCCCAAAACTATATAAAGAGGAGAGGTGGGCTTCATTCCCAAATGTGCCAGCCAGCAAGAGAGACCCTGCCAGCAAGAGAGACCCTGCCAGCCAGAGAGGCCCTGCCAGCAAGACCCTGCCTGAGACAGCCATGTGAGTACTGCCATCCAGTATGAGTTCTGCGTGTGTGTGTGTGTGTGCGTCCGCCTGCCCTGTTTATATTTTTTATTTTCATACTGTGCTGGTAGTTTGAATAGCTGTGCTGTAACATGTGTTTTGTGTGTGTATAAATGTTGTGTGATGTGTTCTGCATTTTTGTTATTTTTCATACTGTACTGGTATTTAAAATAAAGAGCAGTGTAGCTCCTACTTTCCAAACATAAAAAAAAATAATTTAAAAAAATATAGTAATAAAAATTTCACAAAACTGTCCGTAGTCTCATTTCAAGATAAATTTAAAACTGGGTATACATGCAATAAAGGTTCTATATACAAATGCGGAATGTAAACCTTTGGTATAGAAAATGTTATCTGGTTTTAGAAAATACAAACTGTAGGGTAATCATAATTTTGGGAATTGGTATTTTAATTTTGAATGAGGAACATTTTTTATAAGGTTAATACTTTGTTTAGGTGGGTTTACCAGCATGCGCATGGCACATATCAAGTTTGAAGTAGTTTTGGTGTTGCTTTCAAGGGATTTTGGGTTTTTTTTTGTGGGGAAACAGGAGGTGGAGGGTTTGGCACCTTGTGCATCAAGCATATCTAGCATATCAAGTTTGAAGGGTAACAAAATTTTTTTTTTTTTTTTGTGGTGGGGGAAATCAAAATGTAAGTTGGCATACCAATTCATAATCATTCTAATTAAAACGGTCTTTAATTTGGAAGATTTTACAGAAACCAAGCAAGGGACCGACCCAAGACATACGCAGGCAGGCCCCCCAAGTTTTGAAAACAGATGTAAGTGTAAAGTCCCGAAAGCTGCATCTATCCATCTATCCTTTTGTATAGTAGCTTAGAACTCTCTTTATACTTGCAGATTCTAGGGACCAAGAGGGACCCAAGCAAGGGACCGACCAACCCAAGATATATAGACGCAAGCCCAGAAGTTTTGAAAACAGATGTAAGTGTAAAGTCCCGAAAGCTGCATCTATCCTTTTGTATAGTAGCTTAGAACTCTCTTTATACTTGCAGATTCTAGGGACCAAGAGGGACCCAAGACACACGTAGGCAGGCCTCCCAAGACCATAATGTCTTCTGAGAGCCCCCCATCACATCATCGGCAAACTGAGGTGTTTATTTTTGTTCTTCATAAATTTTTTATTTTGGTACAACTATGGTAATTGTATTTTAAAGGGACTCTGTCACCTGAATTTGGCGGGACTGGTTTTGGGTCATATGGGCGGAGTTTTCGGGTGTTTGATCCACCCTTTCCTTACCCGCTGGCTGCTTGCTGGCTGCAATATTGGATTGAAGTTCATTCTCTGTCCTCCATAGCAGACGCCTGTGCAAGGCAAGATTGCTTTGCGCAGGCGTGTACTATGGAGGACAGAGAATGAACTTCAATCCAATATTGCAGCCAGCATGCAGCCAGCGGGTAAGGAAAGGGTGAATCAAACACCCGAAAACTCCGCCCATATGACCCAAAACCAGTCCCGCCAAATTCAGGTGACAGGTTCCCTTTAACCCTTTATGTCTTTATTCTGTTTTCACTGGAAGATGAAGCAGAGGGGCTTACAGAAGGAGACGGACAGGGTGGAGAAATACAAGGAGCGGGAGCGCATAGTGTAAGTTTTGCAGAGACCGATCCTCACATACAGTTAGGTCCAGATATATTTGGACAGAGACAATATTTTTCTAATTTTGGCTATAGACATTACCTCAATGAATTTTAAACAAAACAATTCAGATGCAGTTGAAGTTCAGACTTTCAGCTTTCATTTGAGGGTGTCCACATTAAAATTGGATGAAGGGTTTAGAAGTTTCAGCTCCTTAACATGTGCCACCCTGTTTTTAAAGGGACCAAAAGTAATTGGACAGATTCAATAATTTTAAATAAAATGTTCATTTTTAACACTTGGTTGAAAACCCTTTGTTGGCAATGACTGCCTGAAGTCTTGAACTCATGGACATCACCAGATGCTGTGTTTTCGCCGTTTTGATGCTCTGCCAGGCCTTCACTGCGATGATATTCAGTTGCTGTTTGTTTGTGGGCCTTTCTGTCTGAAGTTTAGTCTTTAACAAGTGAAATGCCTGCTCAATTGGGTTGAGATCAGGTGACTGACTTGGCCATTCAGGAATATTCCACTTCTTTGCTTTAATAAACTCCTGGGTTGCTTTGGCTTTATGTTTTGGGTCATTGGTCGTCGTTTCATACTACAGATGGACAATCAGTTTGGCTGCATTTGGCTGGATATGAGCACACAGTATGTCTCTGAATACCTCAGAATTCATTCGGCTGCTTCTGTCCTGTGTCACATCATCACTAAACACTAGTGACCCAGTGCCACTGGCAGCCATGCATGCCCAAGCCATCACACTGCCTCCGCCGTGTTTTACAGATGATGTGGTATGCTTTGGATCATGAGCTGTACCACGCCTTCGCCATTCTTTTCTCTTTCCATCATTCCGGTAGAGGTTGATCTTGGTTTCATCTATCCAAAGAATGTTCTTCCAGAACTGTGCTGGCTTTTTTAGATGCTTTTTAGCAAAGTCCAGTCTAGCCTTTTTATTCTTGATGCTTATGAGTGGCTTGCACCGTGCAGTGAACCCTCTGTATTTACTTTCATGCAGTCTTCTCTTTAAGGTAGATTTGGCTATTGATACGCCTACCTCCTGGAGAGTGTTGGTCACTTGGTCGGTTGTTGTGAAGGGGTTTCTCTTCACCATGGAGATTATTCTGCGATCATCCACCACTGTTGTCTTCCGTCGGCGCCCAGGTCTTTTTGCATTGATGAGTTCCAGTGCTTTTTTTCTTTCTCAGGATGTACCAAACTGTAGATTTTGCCACTCCTAATATTGTAGCAATTTCTCGGATGGGTTTTTTCTGTTTTTGCAGCTTAAGGATGGCTTGTTTCACCTGCATGGAGAGCTCCTTTGACCGCATGTTTACTTTACAGCAAAACCTTCCAAATGCAAGTACCACACCTCAAATCAACTCCAGGCCTTTTATCTGCTTAATTGAGAATGACATAACGAAGGGATTGCCCACATCTGTCCATGAAATAGCCTTGGAGTCAATTGTCCAATTACTTTTGGTCCCTTTAAAAACAGGGTGGCACATGATAAGGAGCTGAAACTCCTAAACCCTTCATCCAATTTTAATGTGGATACCTTCAAATGAAAGCTGAAAGTCTGAACTTCAACTGCATCTGAATTGTTTTGTTTAAAATTCATTGTGGTAATGTCTATAACCAAAATTAGAAAAATGTTGTCTCTGTCCAAATATATATGGACCTAACTGTACAACACACTACACCCAACACAAACATTCAGCACAGCACACACAATACATATGCCTCCATCCAAGCACATTATTTATTTATTTTTTATTAGTCTTCACAATCCGGGGCTCGACGTAGAGTTCCTCAAAGCACCTCCCATAGTCGTCGGAATGATAATCGCGGCGGTCACCGAAGAGTAAGTTCCTTTTTGGTTTGGTGTTTAGTAAACTGTAAAATTCATGTGGTGTAATCTTTCCCTTTTTATTCTTATTTTTTTGTTAGGCTTCACAGCGTGCTCCCGAACAGGCTGACGAAGAGGAGGGCATTGACGTGGACACCCTCATCCAAGCGGTACAAAGTCGGGAGCCGCTGTGGAACATATCGGACCGCCGCCATGCTGACCAGTTAATCACCCGACGGCTATGGGAGGAAGTGTGCAGTGCTGTTCTGGATAACTGGGAGGAACTCGATGCTGGGGCACAGGATCTAGCGCATAAGTATTCACACTTCATTACCTTATGTTAGCATGATTTAATGTGTTGTATAGTAACCAATTTTTGCTTTCTCTTTCCATGTAACAGGATTATCGTGCGGTGGCAGTCACTCAGGGATCGCTTCAAGAGGGAGTTCAATAAGGAGATGCAGGCCCCGAGTGGATCTAGAGGACGCAGGAGCAGGTGCAAACATGCCAGAGCCCTGTCGTTCCTCCGGTCGACGCTGCTGAGCAGAAGGTAAATATTCAACACCACATGTTTTCAGTCAAACTGTAAAAATGTGTAACCTTCAATTTTTTTTGGCAGCAAGGGCAATTGTAATATCAAGATGCTAATTTTTTTTTTCTTCTTCTTTAACAGCACTTTCTGCAGCACTCAGGAGCCTGCATCAGAGTTGCACCCCTCTGGAGCGATCTCTCAAGAGTCCGCCACCGGGGACCACGTCGACCCCTCTGTATCTGCACCTTCCCTTTTGTTTGATCCCTCAGCCTCATCCACCGGCGCTGGAGCAGCAGGGCGGACTTCGTCACTTGAAGCTGCAGGTGATGAGTTAGAGTTCCCTTTACCCCACCCCTCTGCCACTGCCGCAACATCTAGACCACCTTTGGGGTCAGGACGGCAGCGCCAGAGAGGTCAGGAAAGGAGCTATGCGCCTGATTTTTTGCATCTGTATGCATCCTTCCAGAGTGCCATCAAGCTTTTGAGTGAGCAAACATCTGCTGGGTACAATATGCTTAACAAAAGCATACTTGAACTCAGCAGTCATCTGCATAGGATGCAATCAGATGCAAACCAGTCACCAAGACACTGTTTTTTTCAGTCGGTCCTCAGGCACATGGAAAATCTAACTCCTGACCTGCAGATGCATGTGATGCAAGGCTGCCACACTGCTTTAGTGCAGGTGATGTCCCAAACCCCTCCCGTCCGTCCTCCTCCCGTCCATTCTACTCCTTCGCCATTCCTTCCTTCCGCCCTTAGTCTTTCCCAGTTTTTACCTTCCCCTTTCCATTCTTCCCCTTTAACTTCACCGTTCCCGATCCCACCAACACCTTCATACCTCACATAAACCACATCTGCACCTCAACTCTCTGCCCAACCTCATGTTTTCACCACCCATTCCACTTCTGTTCCTCCCCATGATGTCCTGTCCCCCACTCTCGACGGGGTCCGCCCTGTCAGCCCCTCCGCTACTATCTCCACCCCAAATTATGAGAACCTGTAAACTTGTAAATAAATAAACTTTTTTTGGTTTAAAAACTATTTTATTGTCTTTCCTTTTTTTTTTTTTTTTTAAAACTGTATTAAAGCCACCAAGGCTATGGTAACAGTAGAAAATGTGTAAAGGGGTACCGGTTCAAAACAAACAATACTGTGAGGTAAAAGTCCAAAGGCTTGGTCACAAAACAAAATACATGGTATATTTACAAGTGTGAAAAATTTTTTTTTACACCATTTCATACTGCCAGTCAACTGATCCTTGAGGAGACATGAAGTAGTCTGCAAAATTGTCCCGCATTCTGGAGACTGCTACTGGACTGTGAAAACTTGTGTAGTGGTAATCCCGCAAGGTGGTTTCGGATACATTATCCTCCAGGGAAACATGTTCTTTGGACAATACGAAATTGTGAAGTACCACGCAAGCCTTCACCACATCATCAACAGTTTCAGTCTGCAGTTTAATTGCAGTTAGTAGGATTCTCCATTTAGCATTTAATATGCCAAAGGCACATTCCACAACTCTTCTTGCTCTGGTTAAGTGATAATTAAAATTTTTCTTCCTCTTGGTCAGTCCACTACTTCCATAGGGTTTAAGCAAGTGTGGGGAAAGCTGGAAGGCATCATCTCCAACACACACAAATGGTAATGGTGGACCGGTGGTTCCAGGGAGAGGTCTAGGCGGTGGAAAATCAAATGTATCTCCATATAAGCGACGCCCCATTGGAGAAGTTTTAAAAATCTGGAAGTCATTTGCGCGTCCATACGCACAGATATCTACAGCGATAAACTTGCAGTGTGCTTCGGCTATGGCCATCAATACAATTGAGAAGTACTTTTTATAGTTGTAAAATTCTGATCCTGAGCCATGAGGTTTGACAATCCTTATATGCTTCCCATCGACTGCTCCGAGACAATTTGGGAACTGGCATATTTGTTCAAAATTGTGGGCAATCTCCAGCCACCTCTCCTGTGATGGCTCTGGAATGTATTCCGCTTGTAAGCAATCCCACAATGCCCGGCAGGTCTCTCTGATGATCCCTGAGATAGTGGATATCCCAAGCCTAAACTGAAAATGTAGGGATGTTAGGCTACGTTCACATTAGCGTTGCGCGCCGCTGCGTCGGCGACGCAACGCACGACGCACGCAAAAACGCGTTTTGCGACGCGTGCGTCGTTTTTTGACGAAAATCGGACGCACGAAAAATGCAACTTGTTGCATTTTCTTGCGTCCGACGCTAGCGTCGGAAACGACGCACGTGTCGGAAAACGCAACAAAAAAACGCACGCGTCCCCCATGTTAAACATAGGGGCGCGTCGCCGCTGCGTCGCCGACGCAACAGCGACGCACATTAGCGGAACGCTAATGTGAACGTAGCCTCAACGACTCTCCAGTTGCAAGGAATCTGATAACAAAAGGAAAAGACAATAATTAATAAAAACTTCAAAAAACAACATTACAGTTATAAGTCTGATGAATGAGAATCATTTAAAAAAAAATAAAATAAATAACTTACCGAATAGTCACCATGAGACGCTCCGCTGGTGATATGGAGAAGCGTATCTGGGTGTCTCGTCTCCGTATAGATTCTTCCACATGGCCCAACAAAATTTTGAAATTTTCTGCTTTCATTCTCACATAATTGAAGAAATTTTGAGGATTTTCCCTCAATTCAATGTAAAGTGTGGAATAAACACCACGGTCATGCGTTGGGCTGTGATAGGATGGATCCACAGCCTTCTCTTCCGCCGCTGCCGCAGGATGCGCAGTCTTTCTTCCTCCTTCTCTCGAACGATGACTGCCAATCGATTAGCCTCAAAAGTGAAATCCGCACATACCTTCACAATATTAGCCAGCACCCCTTCCATCTTTGCCACTTTCTCTACAACCTTTCAAAGATGTGGTGTAAATACACAGCATATATAGTTTTCCAGTAGTTTCCAGTAGCCAATCACATTGAGATCCTCCCTTTTAAAAAACGGATCAGTCAAAAAACGGTTACAACGGATGGGAAAACGGTAGCAACGGTTCTAACGGATCTGTTTTTTTAACGGATCAGGGGAGCTTCTTCATCGCTCCCTGGCATCGGCGCTCCTAATACTTCTCAGCCCTGTTGAGGGCAGCCCAACGTACTGCAGTGTGCAGGTGCCGGGAAAGGTCAAAGAGGCCCGGCACCTGCGCACTGCAGTACTTTGCTCTGCCCTCAACAGGACAGAGAAGTAGCAGGAGCGCCGATGCCAGGGAGTGATGAACAAGCAGGAGGGCGGTGTCTCAAAGAAGATGGGAGGCGCCAGACCCGGACCTGCGACACCCATCAGACCGGACCCCCCCGGGGTGAGTATAATAGAACGTATTTTTCTTCACTTGCAGGTCGGACCGGGGCTTATCTACAGCTTTATAGAATGCTGTATATAAGAACTGAAAGGCAGTGGCCGCATCTTATAGCTGCAAAATCTGCTGACAGGTTCCCTTTAATAAGATGCGGATATTAGCCATTGCAAAGCATAAAGTGAATAGCATGGTAAATCTGCACCAAAATATGTAATGTAGAATATTTGCCTTGGATTTTGTGTAGATTTTGCCATGAATTTGCAGTAGATTTTTTAAAGTTCTTACAGGCATTATATGTTCCAGAAAATACATGTAGCATCAGGGAGCCTGGATTGTTATCAGTTTTTAATTTATTTACTTATTTTTCTGTATAATGCATACTCATGGTAGCTGCCAGGGGTGTGGGTATAAGGGGGGACAGCAGTAGCAGCCAAACTTGAATCACACTGCTTGAAGGGGCCCTCAGGCCACTTGCATGGACTTTTTCAGCTATTTTTATTATTATTTATTTATATAGCACCATTAATTCCATGGCGCTGTACATGTGAAAAGGGGTTACATACAGGGTTATAGATATCGTTAACAGTAAACAAATTTACAGTGACAGACTGGTACAGAGAGGAGAGGACCCTGTCCTTGCGGACTTACATTCTTCAGGATAGTGGAGAAGAGACAGGAGGTCGGTGTGCTGCAGCACTGGTGGTGGTGAGGTGGCAGCTCGGGTGGTCGTGGCAGCAGCTCAGGTGGTCGTGGCGGCAGCTCGGGTGGTAGGTGACGTGGCGGCAGGTCGGTCGGTGAGGTGGCAGAATAGTTATTGGAGGCTGTATGCTTTCCTGAAGAGATGGGTTTTCAGGTTCCGTCTGAAGGATCCGAGGGTGGCGGATAATCAGACGTGTTGAGGCGTGGAATTCCAGAGGATGGGGGATATTCAGGAGAAATCTTGGAGGCGGTTGTGTGAGGAACGAATAAAGGTACCTTCACACATAACGATATTGTTAACGATATCGTTGCTTTTTGTGACGTAGCAACAATATCGTTAATAAAATCGTTATGTGTGACAGCGACCAACGATCAGGCCCCTGCTGGGAGATCGTTGGTCGCTGAACAAAGTCCAGAACTTTATTTCGTCGCTGCATCTCCCGTGGACATCGCTGGATCGGCGTGTGTGATACCGATCCATCGATGTCTTCACTGGTAACCAGGGTAAACATCGGGTAACTAAGCGCAGGGCCGCGCTTAGTAACCCGATGTTTACCCTGGTTACCATCCTAAAAGTAAAAAAAACAAACAGTACATACTTACCTATCGCTGTCTGTCCTCCAGCGCTGTGCTCTGCACTCCTCCTGCACTGGCTGTGAGCGTCGGTCAGCTTTAAAGCAGAGCGGTGACGTCACCGCTCTGCTTTCCGGCCGCTGTGCTCACAGACAATACAGGAGGAGAGCAGAGCACAGCGCTGGAGGACAGACAGCGGTAGGTAAGTATGTACTGTTTGTTTTTTTTTACTGTTAGGATGGTAACCAGGGTAAACAGCGGGTTACTAAGCGCGGCCCTGCGCTTAGTTACCCGATGTTTACCCTGGTTACCGGCATCGTTGGTTGTCTGTGTGACAGCTCTCCAGCGACCAAACAGCGACGCTGCAGCGATCCGGATCGTTGTCGGTATCGCTGCAGCGTCGCTTAATGTGAAGGGGCCTTAAGTGTGGAGGAGAGAAGGAGGTCTCGGGAGGATCAAAGATTACGTGAGGGAAGATAGTGGGAGATTAGTTCAGAGATATAGGGAGGGGACAGGTTGTGGATGGCTTTGTAGATCAGTGTTGGTAGTTTGAACTGGATTCGTTGGGGAATTGGGAGCCAGTGGAGGGATTAGCCGAGCAGCAGAGTTGAGGACAGAGTGGTGCAAGGGAGTTAGCGGGGAGGCCATAGAGGGTGTTGCAGTAATCGAGGCGGGAGATGAGGGTATGCACAAGAGTTTTAGTAGATTGTGGGTTGAGGAAGAGATGGATTCTGGCAATGTTTTTGAGTTGGAGGCGACAGCAAGGGTTTGGACGTGCGGTTTGAAGGACAGGGAAGAATCAAGAGTTACCCCGAGGCAGCGGATTTCAGGTGCGGGAGAGAGCGTGATGCCGTTTACTATAATAGATAGTTCAGGTAGGGGGGATACGTGAGATGGGGGAAAGATAATGAGTTCGGTTTTGTCTACATTGAGTTTTAGGAAGCGAGAGTTGAAGAAGGAGGATATGTCTGACAGACACTCCAGGATTCTGGACAGAAGAGAGGTGACATCTGAGCCAGAGAGGTAGATCTGAGTGTTGTCCGCATATAGGTGGTACTGGAAGCCATGGGACTTTATGAGGTGTCCTAGGCCAAGGGTATAGATGGAAAAAATGATAATTACTTACGGGTAATTTGTTTTTCCAGATCCATGACAGCACCGGTACATGAGAGATGGTCCCGCCCCCAAGAACAGGAAACCTGCAGAGGAGATAAAAGATGGGGGCGGCACCTCTCTCCTCAGTTTGTTTACAGAGAATGCAAGGTAACCGCTTTGTCAGTTTTAGGCATATATACATTATATTCATCTCTGAAGACTATTTATTTATTGTTATATTAAGTGGTTATTACCCCATCTTATGTATGCATCTGTTTTTTTTTTTGTTTGTTTTTTGTGAATCACACAACCATCACCAAGATAGGGCGGGAATTAGTGCGGTGCTGTCATGGATCTGGAAAATCAAATTACCCGTAAGTAATTATCATTTTTACCCTTCCCCATGACAGCACCGGTACATGAAAGGAAGAAATAGAAAGAACCTCTAGCACTAGAAGTCCCAGGAATTTCAAGATCCCCCCTGAAGTCCTGAGAGAGGGTCAAATGACCCTCAGTCCATATTGACACCTTAATTAGCATCCTTTCATTTGTAAATGTGCTCTTGCCTGAGGAATCTGTAGGGGGGATTATCTAAGATAAAAGTGTGTAAACAGAAGAATGCAAGCTATTCCTGAGTGTGGGGGTTGCTGCTCACAAGAAAGAAAGAATATGAGCTGCTCCTGAGTGTCTGCCCCCCCCAGCTGCATTACATCAGCAAATTTGCATGCAGCTTTATGTGCTGTGGGGGAGAAACCTATTTTGTTCACAGGAAAGAAAATGGAGAGAAGGCACACCATTGAAGAGGCATTGGAACTGATTCTGAGCAACACAAACCCTTCAGACTCAGATGGAGAAGACATAGTCCTTCAACCGGCACATGTGGGGTCTGTGCTGACATGCCGTAGGCACGGACATACGGGACGAACTGTGTCTCTGTGTGGAGCACATGCGTGTCCGTCTGCTCCACACAGACATGTCCGTTGTTTTGCGGAAGCACGGACCGCTTTTTGCCGAAAACGTCCATGTACACAGATGTCATCCGTGTGACTTCCGTGTGCACGGACCACGGAGGAAAGTGAAAAGCCTAAAAATAAAGAATTTCATATTCACCTCAGTCCAGCGCTGACAGTTCCTCTCACTTCTGGTGCCGCTCATTAGGCTATGAATATTCACTTCACTGAGCCCAAGAGTGAACCAGAAGTGAGAGGAGAAGAGGCGCTGGAGGGAGGTGAGTATGTGGTGATAGCAGACAGCGCTATCTGTGGATTCACGGATAGCACACGGACATCACCCACGGTGCATGGGGGCCAAAAGGGATCCTGTTCTGCTTGTTTCAAAAACGGACAGAACAGGATGCCAAAAAAGGCAGTGTGAGTTACCTATTTCCTGACTATCTTTTTTATTTTGAACCAAAACAAAATGCTTATTTGAAATTATTTATCTTGCAGATGAGGAAACTCCGCCTCTACCAAAAAAGAGAGCTCGGTTGGCGAGTGAGTCGACAGAGACCGCAAAAGATGGCACAGTGTGGCATGAAGTACAAGTGGGGAAACATCTCCATTTGACCCCAATAGAACCGTACCCTACAGTTGGAGAGCCAAGTGCTAAGGCCAGACGAAGTGTCCAGAGTCGCCTTCAGAGCTTCCTCTGTTTTATCAGTCTTGACATGCTTCGTAGCATTGAAGAATGGACTACTCAACATGCACGTCACACGGAGCAGGTGGATTGGTTCATGGGTCTCCCGGAACTAATGGCATTTATTTCAGTCATTATCTTGCGGGGGGTGACCAAGGTTCCATCACTACGTGACAGCTGGTCAGCAAACCTGGGAAACCCAAGGATCATTGCCACTATGACCCGAAACCGCTTTCAAGACATCATGCAACACCTACGCTTTGATGACATGTTCACGCGCAGTGAGCGAGTGGAGACCGATAAGTTTGCTGCAATCTCCGATGTGTGGAGATCGTTTGTCACCAACTGCATCGCATCCTACAACCCTGGTCGACACATCACTATTGATGAACAGCTTTTCCCGTCAAAGACTCGCTGCTGTTTTCTGCAATACATTGCAACAAAACCAGACAAGTTTGGCATCAAGTTTTGGGTGGCTTGCGACTTGAAATCAAAGTACATCTGTAATGTCCTCCCATATCTTGGCAAGGACCCCAGTCGTCCCAGCGGGGAGAGACTGTCCGAAACTGTAGTGATGAGGCTGATGGAACCATTCATGGACAAGGGCAGAACTGTAACCACGGACAATTTCTTTACATCATTGTCACTTGCACAACGACTGCTTAGCCGGGAAACCACTATCCTCGGCACAGTCAACAAGAGTCGCCGGGAAATTCCTCAATCCGCTAGACAGATGGACTGCACTGAATTCACCACTCAGGTGTTTTCAACCACTGGTGCCACACTGACAGTGTATGCACCCAAACGAAAGAAGGCCGTCTACATTCTCAGCAGCATGCCCAGCGTGGTTGAGACTGAGGATACCAACAAAAGGAAGCCAAACACGGTCACACAATACAACCACACAAAGTGCGGTGTGGATGTAATGGACCAAATGGTGCGGGAGTACAGCGTGCATGCAGGAACACGGAGATGGCCAGTCGCCGTGTTCTACAACATGATTGACATGGCAGCACTTAATGCTCATGTTCTTTATCAGGCATGCACTGGGGTGCAGGAGAGACGGGTGGACTTCCTGGTTGAGCTTGCAAAAGAGTTAGGTGGCCGTCATGTGACTGAAAAGAAGGCATGCAAGGAGAAACTCCTTTGGCAACTTCCTTCCACACTCAGCCCTGGCAATAGGGTGAAGTGTCAGGTCAACCATCGATGCACGAACAATTGTGCAACTGAGAGATGTGTTGACTTCTACAAATACACGTGTGGCAAATGTACCAGGGACATACCCAGGCAGTGCCAGGTATGTTCCGACATGTTCAGACAGACTGCTGACTGAAATGCTAGTCACACAAGGACATGCCACTCACACACACACAGCCCCCCACTGCAGCCTATGGAAAATATGTGTGGAATTGTTTTATTCCTTGTATTTTTTTAACATTTTTATAACAAAAATAAAAAGCATCCTTTGATGCGTGCTCCTTTACTCCCCTACCCCCATGTATTTGTCTTTACCCTTTCCCCCCTCCCCTCTTCCCACTCCTCCACCAACATCCCTCCCTGTTGTATAATTTGATTACATTGTTTTCTTGTTCACAGTTTTATCACATATGTTTGGCCATGCCGCTTATACACTGCTCATCTTGAAAATGTGACTATTTGTTTGATGTTGGTGTGAAATAACCCTTTAGTGAAAAAAAAAATCTTATTGGTTTTAAAAAAAAAATAAAAAGCATCAAAACAAATAACAGTTGTTCTTTTGTATATTTTTCACACTAAAATTTCAGTCCTTTTGTGCGAATTTTTTTCGCGCCAAATTTGCACAAGAATGAACATGCTGCGATTTTTTTTCGCCAGTGTGATTGAGGCCTAAAGGTACAGTTACACGTTATGATCTTGTTGACGATATCGTTTGAAAACGTCACATGATCACGTCGTTCATGCAATGTCGTTTTCACATCGTTGCGTGTAACGTGAAGATATCGGACGAACACATCGTTGGATCGCTGATCGCAGATTTGAGGTCAGGATCTCAAATCTGATGATCCTCGTCCAATTATGTGTCAGAAGATGTGCAGCATTGTTCAGTGTAACGCTGAGATGAACGATTTTGGTCTAAATTCTCCTATTCCTGCCTTTGTGAAAAATCGTTCTGCAAACATTTGCAATGAGGCTAACGCAAAGCCAAAATTTACATCGTTAACAAGATAGTTGCATGTGACGCCTCTTGGACGATGTGAAACTGATTGCACGAACAATGTGATCACGTGACATTTCTAACTATATCGTCGACGAGATCGTAACATGTAACGGTACCTTTGACCGCTGCGGATCCGCAGCAGTTTCCCCTGAGTTTACAGTACAATGTAAACTTATGGGAAACAAAAAACGCTGTGCACATGCTGCGGAAAAATCCGCGCGGAAACGCTGCGGATTACATTCCGCAGCATGTCACTTCTTTTCTGCGGATTTTCACCTGCTCCAATAGGAAACTGCAGATGAAAATCCGCAGAAGAAACCGCAGTAAAAAACGCAATAAATCCACAGTAAAAACAGCAACGGGTTTTCACTGCGGATTTTGGAATTCCGCTGCGGAAAAATCCGCAGTGGAATCTGCAAAGTGTGCACATAGCCTTAGACACAAATGCTCCTGGTCATTACTCACAGCTGTACCCTGCTCTAAAATTTCTAATTCTCTATTTAAAATATATAAAAAATGATTCATTGTTTTAGCGCTTTTTTGCACAAATAATACTAAACTAAATACAATATGTATAGTCTTTATATTATCAAATACAATAAACTGAACAGAACTAACTTGAAACTTGAAATGACATGGGTAAACTCGATGGAAAACAGCAAACAACCTCCTGTGGTGCAACAGTAATGGCCTTAATTACAGAACAAAAGACAGTGAATAGAGATAAGATAAGCTATAGATAAAATCCTTTAGGTCATTTAACCCTTCTCTGGGTTTCAAAGGTAGAAATGTCAAATGACCCATCTCTGGGACTTCTAGTGCTAGGGTGGGATAACGGCAGATAGCACTTTTCTCCCGAAGGCGAGATTTGATAGCCCCAGAATTAATCTATAATGACGGAAGAAATTAGAGGGTGAAGACCATACTGCTGCATTACAAATTTGCTCTATAGACGCATTAGCCCTCTCTGCCCAAGATGTGGAAATAGCCCTAGTAGAGTGGGCCGTAACACAGGTGGAGGGACCTGCCCCGAAGAGGAATAGGAAAGTGATATAGCCATACGGAGCCACCGTGGAATGGTTGATTTTGTGGCATTTTTTCCCGTTTGCCCCCCTGGAAGGAGACAAAAAGGGCTGAAGACTGTCGCCATGGATTTGTCATTTCTATATATTGAAGTAGGCAACGTCTGACGTCCAAGCAATGGAAGGCTTCTCCCTAGGATTTCGGGTTAGCACAAAATGAGGGCAAAACTATCTCCTGGTCCCTGTGGAATTTTGAGTTGACCTTTGGTAAGAAGGCCGGATCAGATTTTTAATTACCCTGTCCTCCAGAAATGTAGTGTTAGGGTACCGTCACACAGTGGCATTTTGATCGCTACGACGGCACGATCCGTGACGCTCCAGCATCGTAACAATATCGCTCCAGCGTCGTAGACTGCTGTCACACTTTGCAATGTACGACGCTGGAGCGATAATTTCATGACGTATGTGCGATGTAGAAGCCGTTGGTTACTATGCGCACATCGTATACAATATCGTGCACACCTTTGTTACACCATGCGATCATGCCGCCATAGCGGGACACTAGACGACGAAAGAAAGTCTCAAACGATCTGCTACGACGTACGATTCTCAGCGGGGTCCCTGATCGCAGGAGCGTGTCAGACACAGCGAGATCGCTGGAACGTCACGGATCGTGCCGTCGTAGCGATCAAAATGCCACTGTGTGACGGTACCCTAAGGAGGGTCTATAGATATAGCCTGGAGCTCACTAATGCGTCTGGCTGAGGTAAGGGCAATCAGGAGAACAGTTTTTAAAGTTAGCGCTTTTACTGATATGGAGGAAAGAGGCTCAAAGGGAGAAGTGGTTAAAGCATTTAAAACTAAATTTAGATCCCAGGGTGCGACCTTTGGACAAGGTTTGAATGGTCTGGCTGTAAAGGAGGCCCGAATGAACCTGCATACCCAGGGGTGATCAGCCAATTTTTGGTCAAACAGGGCGCTAAGCGCCGAGACTTGCACTTTTAGGGTGCTGGTAGATAATCCTCTCTCCAGACCCTTTTGGAGAAATTCTAGGATTTCTGATACAGGGACTTTCTGAACGGTATCTGTTATACCTCGGCCTGAAAATTCTAAAAATTTTCCCCATACTTTTTGATATTTATCAATTGTGATCTTCTTTCTACTGGACAGCAGAGTAGTAACTAACGGGTCCGAGAATCCCTTTGCTAGCAGAAGTCCCCTCTCAAGTTCCAAGCAGTGAGGTGTAGACTGTGTACTTGAGGATGTGTTACCGGACCCTGGTGTAGAAGGTTTGGAACATCTGGAAGGATCCACGGGTCCGAGATAGACATACGTCTGAGCCAAGTGAACCAAGCTCTTTTTGGCCAGAAGGGTGCGATTAAGATTATGCGTGCTTTCTCTTCTCGGATCTTTTTCAGGACTGTAGGAATTAATGGAATTGGGGGAAACGCGTAGGCTAGTTGGAATCTCCATTGGTGTAGCAACGCATCTACTCCTTCCGGGTTCTCTTTCGGGTTCAGAGAGTAGAATCTTTCTACCTTTCGATTCTGTTTTGTGGAAAAAAGATCCACTTGAGGAAGCCCCCAGATGGCACAGATTTCTCCAAAAATTATTGGATTTAGAGACCACTCGCCCTGGTGCAGCACCTGACGACTTAGAAAGTCTGCGACAAGGTTGTCCGACCCCTTTAAGTGTGTACTTGTAAGAGATAAGAGATGGTTTTCGGCCCAACTAAATAGCCTTCTTGCTTCTTCCATCAGGGGACTCGATCTTGTTCCTCCCTGTCGATTTATATACGATACCGTTGTGCTGTTGTCGGACAACACTACCAGATGTCTTCCTTTGATGTCCTCTTCCGTTTGAAGAATCGCTTGCCTTACTGCTGTTAATTCCTTCAGGTTTGAGGAGGATGATTGCATCTGTGGATCCCATAGACCTTGTAGGATCTGATCTGATAGGTGTGCCCCCCAACCTAACGGGCTCGCATCCGTGGTCAGGACCACCGGAGTTTGGATTGACCATGGGACCCCTTTTTTTAAATTTTCGGAATTTAGCCACCAGTTTAGAGAGTCCCGTACTCGTTGTGACAATACGATTTTTCGATTTAAGTTGTAGGGATTTTTTGTTTGTTCTGACAGGATCTGCCACTGTAGGTCCCTTGAATGCAGTTGTGCCCATTGGACCGCCGGAATTGATGCCATTAGCATACCTAAGAGTGACATGGCTTCCCTCACCGAGACGGATTGGGCCGCCTGTATTTGTTTTATTCGCTTTTTTATGGCCTCGATCTTTCTGTCTGGAAGGACACAGTCTTGTCTGATTGAATTTAACTGAATCCCCAGAAACTCCTGCATATGGACCGGAATCATTCTTGATTTCTTTAAGTTTATTATCCACCCCAGCCTGGTCAGTAACTCTCGTACCTTCGTAACTGCCTTTGTGCAGTCTTCTTGATTGTCTGCTATAAGGAGGAAATCGTCTAAATAGGGCACTAGTAAAATATTTTCTCTCCTCACGAAGAATGCTATTTCTGAAATTATTTTTGTAAAGATACGAGGAGCCACTGATATCCCGAAGGGGAGACATTGGTATTGTAGATGGGTGTAGACCTGTCCCAGCTGCACTACTAACCTTAGATATTGTTGATGCTCCATGCGGATTGGTACATGATAGTAAGCATCTGTAAGGTCTATCACTGCCATGTAACATCCTGGATACAGTAATTTTACCACCGTTTTCAGAGTCTCCATCTTGAATTTTTCTATTCGGATGAACTTGTTTAACTCTAGGTTGAAGATTGTCCTTAACGACCCATCGGTTTTGGTGTGAGGAATAGGGTGCTGTAAAACCCTTTTCCTATTTCTTGTGGAGGTACTCTTACCAGGACTTTTTTGTCTAGAAGGAGATGAATTTCTTTTTCGAGTATTATTTGGTTCTTTTTGGCCACACTAGTAACTTTTATTCGGTGAGGAGGCAGGGAGATAAAGTTTAGTCGTAGGCCGTCGTATAACAGGTTGATTATCCATTGAGACGGCTGTAAGCTTACCCACTGATGGAAAAAAAACCGTAGCCTTCCTCCCACCTGGAATATGGCGTCATTGTTTAGGATCTGGTTTTGGAGGTTTACCGAGTAGGAAACCTCTCTCCCTTCTTTCGCCCCAGGTTTTTCCTCGCGTGGCCCTATCCGTTGGATGGCCTCGGCCTGCTTTACCTGATCCCCGAAAGGACCGACGATTGTCATACCAACGGCGTTTAAAGAAGGGAGGTGGAGGGAAATGTTTTTTCTTATCCGCCGCTTTTTCTAAAATTTCATCTAATGCCTTCCCGAATAAATATTGCCCCTCACAGGGTACAGCACAGAGCTTCACTTTTGACTGAAAGTCAGCATTCCAGTTTTTTAACCATAACACTCATCTGCCTGAATTAGAGAGGGCACTTGCCCGGGCAGCAAACCGTACTGAATCAATGGCAGCGTCTGCCAGGAACCCCACTGCATTTTGTAATGAAGGGATGACTTCTAGAAGTCTGTCTCTTGGACATTTGTCCTTTATTTGGCCGCTTAGTTCATCTAGCCATCTAACCATGGTACGGGCAGTGCAAGTAGCTGCTACCCCTGGTTTGAACACCCAAGTTGAAGCTTCCCAGGCTGATTTTAGAAAGGCATCTGCCTTTTTATCTAGGGAGTCTTTTAGGGCACCCATATCCTTGAAAAGAAGCGCTATGCCCCTGGAGGTACTTGCAATAGCTGTGTCCAACTTAGGTGCCTTTTCCCACTTTTCACAAATTTCCTCATCAAAGGGATGTTTACGTTTTAGGGCCTGGGGAACCGAAATCTTCTTATTCGTTTTTTTTCCATTCCTTTTTGATAAGATTTAATATATTATCGTGAAACGGAAAAACTTTCCGTTTCTTCCCTTCCAAATTGCTGAACATGGAGTCCTGAATCGTTAGTTTTTCTTTTGGTGTCTCAACCCCCAAGGTGGATCTGTCCCCCACATCTTCTGATAACACATATGGGCGACCACACTCTTCATCTGAAGAGTCCAGGTCCGAGTCTTCCTCGGGTGGAAGCTCTCTCGGTTCACCCTCAGATTCTATATCAGATATTTGGGCAGGCGTAGAAGGCGGATTTACGGAGCTCTGCAACCCATGATGTCTTAATTGCCCCTTTACTGTGCTTTGCACTTCGTCTCTAACAATAGCCTTTATATTCTGAAGAAATGATGATGACTCTTCAGTTACATTTTTTTCTATACATGAGCGGTATATTCGCTTTTCATATGTCTTGGGAAGGCTTTTATCACAAAGTGCACACACTTTATTCTTTTGCGTAGAGGTAACTTTCTTTCCCTGCATACATATACAGAAAACACAGTGTTACTGATATGATTTGCCTTACAAAGGCACTCACCCACCGGACCCTCAATACCACGACAGGCTGTGGGGTTTCTGCTGGGATCGCTGATTCCACGGGATCTGCCATCTTGAAGGAGGCTGTTACCAGCGTCTGCTTGCCGCCTTGTAGTTGAAATATGGGTGGGCAGGAAGTGGTGTGTGCGTCCCTGAAATTCCTCCCCCCCGGGGAGTGTCAGCACACCGCTCCCCCGGCGTGTAGCGTCACTTCCGGTTTACAAACCAGAAGTTCTTCCATTCACTTGGCGCCAGCGTCGTGATGGGCACGCCCCTTTCGTTTTCGCCTCCGGCCAGGAGCGGACGCCGGGGAGTCCGCAGTGGGGAAGGACGCACATGCAGCTTATCCAGGTATGTAGGTGACGCGCGCACGCTGCCGCCGCTGCTCCCACCGCGGACCTCGGTCCGTGACCGGCCTGGCAAAGGGAGATCCCCCCCCATGCAGCACCGTAGGTTCCCCGCTGGAACAGGAAACCAAACTGAGGAGAGAGGTGCCGCCCCCATCTTTTATCTCCTCTGCAGGTTTCCTGTTCTTGGGGCGGGACCATCTCATGTACCGGTGCTGTCATGGGGAAGGGAAAAAAGTAGTGGCCCTAGGACAGAGCCTTGAGGGACTCCAACAGAGAGAGGGCGGGATGAGGAGGTAGTGTGGGAGTGAGAAACACTAAGTGTGCGGTCGGAAAGGTATGAGACAATCCAGGACAGGGCAGGGCCTTTGATGCCGAGGGAAGAAAATCTAGCAGTAGGTGGTGGTCGACTGTGTCGAAAGCAGAGGACAGATCGAGAAGGAGGAGGATGGAGAACTGTCTGTTAGCTTTGGCTGTAAGTCATTAGTAATTTTGGTCAGAGCAGTCTCGGTGGAGTGGTGGGGGCGGAAGCCAGATTGGAGGTTGTCAAGGAGAGAGTTAGATGAGAGGTGGGAGGAAAGTTGAGCATGGACATGCTGCTCAAGGAGTTTGGAAGCAAACGGGAGCAGTGATATGGGGCGATAGCTGGGCATAGCGGTTGAGTCAAGGTTAGCTTTTTTGAGGATGGGTGTGTTGGTGGCGTGTTTGAAGGCAGAGGGGAAAGTACCAGAAGATAGCGATAAGTTAAAGAGATGGGTTAGGGCTGGAATGAGCGTGTTAGTGAAGTTGGGGAGCAAGTGGGAAGGGATGGGGTCAGGTGCACAGGTGGTGAGGTGTGATTTGGAAAGGAGGCGAGTAAGTTCTTCAGTGATGTTGGAGAGGGAAGTTATTAGGGAAGGGCAGAGGTCTGCTATATGGTGTGGTTGGGGTGGTGGAAAAGTAAAGTTTTGCCTTGTTTGGTCGATCTTGGTTTTGAAGTAGGTGGCAAAGTCCTCAGAAGAGATTAGGGGAGTTGGAGGTGGCAGTGGTGGGCGGAGGAGAGTGTTAAATGTGCTGAACAGTTGTTTTGGGTTGTAGGATAGTGAAGATAGTGAGGGCTAGTTTGAAGGCAAGTGTAGCTTGTTTGAAAGCAGTGAAGTTGTCTGGCAGGCGTGTTTTTTTCCAACGCCGCTCAGCGATCCTGGATGTTGGTCTTAGTTTTTTGGTGAGGTTGTTATGCCAGGGTTGCCTATTGATTTGTCGCACTTTGCCATGCATGAGAGGGGCGACTGAGTCTATGGCTGATGTGAGGGTGGAGTTATAGAAAGCGGTGGCGCTATCCGTGTCGTGGAGTGAAGATATGGAGGACAGGGGTAGAAGAGACAGAGAATGTCTAGGCAAAGAACTGCAGTGCGCAGGCGCCGGGAAAGGTGAGAGGCCCGGCGCCCGCGCACTGCAGTACTTTGCTCTGCCCTCAACAGGGCAAAGTACACCTGCGCTGGAGCTGCAGCGTGAAGACCCGAAGAGGACGTCATCTGATGAAGATGGGAGGCATCGGACCCGGACCAACAGCGGGAACGCCCCTGGGTGAGTATAATCTAACGTCTTTTTCTCATCTTTTAGGATACATTCCAGAATGCTGTAGATAAGCCCCCGCGATTTTGGGGGTGACAGGTTTCCTTTAAGTGGTTTATTGTTCCCAGTTAACATAGTAACATAGTTAGTAAGGCCGAAAAAAGACATTTGTCCATCCAGTTCAGCCTATATTCCATCATAATAAATCCCCAGATCTACGTCCTTCTACAGAACCTAATAATTGTATGATACAATATTGTTCTGCTCCAGGAAGACATCCAGGCCTCTCTTGAACCCCTCGACTGAGTTCGCCATCACCACCTCCTCAGGCAAGCAATTCCAGATTCTCACTACCCTAACAGTAAAGAATCCTCTTCTATGTTGGTGGAAAAACCTTCTCTCCTCCAGACGCAAAGAATGCCCCCTTGTGCCCGTCACCTTCCTTGGTATAAACAGATCCTCAGCGAGATATTTGTATTGTCCCCTTATATACTTATACATGGTTATTAGATCGCCCCTCAGTCGTCTTTTTTCTAGACTAAATAATCCTAATTTCGCTAATCTATCTGGGTATTGTAGTTCTCCCATCCCCTTTATTAATTTTGTTGCCCTCCTTTGTACTCTCTCTAGTTCCATTATATCCTTCCTGAGCACCGGTGCCCAAAACTGGACACAGTACTCCATGTGCGGTCTAACTAGGGATTTGTACAGAGGCAGTATAATGCTCTCATCATGTGTATCCAGACCTCTTTTAATGCACCCCATGATCCTGTTTGCCTTGGCAGCTGCTGCCTGGCACTGGCTGCTCCAGGTAAGTTTATCATTAACTAGGATCCCCAAGTCCTTCTCCCTGTCAGATTTACCCAGTGGTTTCCCATTCAGTGTGTAATGGTGACATTGATTCCTTCTTCCCATGTGTATAACCTTACATTTATCATTGTTAAACCTCATCTGCCACCTTTCAGCCCAAGTTTCCAACTTATCCAGATCCATCTGTAGCAGAATACTATCTTCTCTTCTTCTGCAAATATCGATATTTTACTGTGTAAACCTTCTACCAGATCATTAATGAATATGTTGAAGAGAACAGGTCCCAATACTGACCCCTGCGGTACCCCACTGGTCACAGCGACCCAGTTAGAGACTATACCATTTATAACCACCCTCTGCTTTCTATCACTAAGCCAGTTACTAACCCATTTACACACAATTTCCCCCAGACCAAGCATTCTCATTTTGTGTACCAACCTCTTGTGCGGCACGGTATCAAACGCTTTGGAAAAATCGAGATATGCCACGTCCAATGACTCACCGTGGTCCAGCCTATAGCTTACCTCTTCATAAAAACTGATTAGATTGGTTTGACTGGAGCGATTTCTCATAAACTCATGCTGATATGGAGTTAAACAGTTATTCTCATTGAGATAATCCAGAATAACATCCCTCAGAAACCCTTCAAATATTTTACCAACAATAGAGGTTAGACTTACTGGCCTATAATTTCCAGGTTCACTTTTAGAGCCCTTTTTGAATACCACATTTGCTATGCGCCAGTCCTGCGGAACAGACCCTGTCGCTATAGAGTCCCTAAAAATAAGAAATAATGGTTTATCTATTACATTACTTAGTTCTCTTAGTACTCGTGGGTGTATGCCATCCGGACCCGGAGATTTATCTATTTTAATCTTATTTAGCCGGTTTCGCACCTCTTCTTGGGTTAGATTGGTGACCCTTAATATAGGGTTTTCATTGTTTCTTGGGATTTCACCTAGCATTTCATTTTCCACCGTGGAGAAGAAGGTGTTTAATATGTTAGCTTTTTCCTCGTCATCTACAACCATTCTTTCCTCACTATTTTTTAAGGGGCCTACATTTTCAGTTTTTATTCTTTTACTATTGATATAGTTGAAGAACAGTTTGGGATTAGTTTTACTCTCCTTAGCAATGTGCTTCTCTGTTTCCTTTTTGGCAGCTTTAATTAGTTTTTTAGATAAAGTATTTTTCTCCCTATAGTTTTTTAGAGCTTCAATGGTGCCATCCTGCTTTAGTAGTGCAAATGCTTTCTTTTTACTGTTAATTGCCTGTCTTACTTCTTTGTTTAGCCACATTGGGTTTTTCCTATTTCTAGTCCTTTTATTCCCACAAGGTATAAACCGCTTACACTGCCTATTTAGGATGTTCTTAAACATTTCCCATTTATTATCTGTATTCTTATTTCTGAGGATATTGTCCCAGTCTACCAGATTAAGGGCATCTCTAAGCTGGTCAAACTTTGCCTTCCTAAAGTTCAGTGTTTTTGTGACTCCCTGACAAGTCCCCCTAGTGAAAGACAGGTGAAACTGTATAATATTGTGGTCGCTATTTCCTAGATGCCCGACCACCTGCAGATTTGTTATTCTGTCAGGTCTATTAGATAGTATTAGGTCTAAAAGTGCTGCTCCTCTGGTTGGATTCTGCACCAATTGTGAAAGATAATTTTTCTTGGTTATTATCAGAAACCTGTTGCCTTTATGGGTTTCACAGGTTTCTGTTTCCCAGTTAATATCCGGGTAGTTAAAGTCCCCCATAACCAGGACCTCATTATGGGTTGCAGCTTCATCTATCTGCTTTAGAAGTAGACTTTCCATGGTTTCTGTTATATTTGGGGGTTTGTAACACACCCCAATGAGAATTTTGTTACCATTTTTCCCTCCATGAATTTCGACCCATATGGACTCGACATCCTCATTTCCTTCGCTAATATCCTCCCTTAAAGTGGACTTTAGACAAGACTTTACATAGAGACAAACCCCTCCTCCTCTCCGATTTTTACGATCCTTTCTAAACAGACTGTAACCCTGTAAGTTAACTGCCCAGTCATAGCTTTCATCTAACCATGTCTCGGTTATTCCCACTATGTCAAAGTTACCTGTAGATATTTCTGCTTCTAGTTCTTCCATCTTGTTTGTCAGGCTTCTGGCGTTTGCGAGCATGCAGTTTAGAGGATTTTGTTTTGTTCCAATCTCCTCGCTGTGGATTGTTTTAGAAATGTTCTTACCTCCCTTCTGAGTATGTTTTCCTGGATCTTCTTTGTTCAAGTCTAATGTTTTTCTTCCCGTCCCCTCTTCTTCTAGTTTAACGCCCTCCTGATGAGTGTAGCGAGTCTTCTGGCGAATGTGTGTTTCCCAGGTTTGTTGAGGTGTAGTCCGTCTCTGGCGAGGAGTCCATCGTACAATTCACACCGTGGTCCAGGAATCCGAATCCTTGCACATCTGCAAGTGACCAGTGCTCTCAGCACTGAAGAGCAGTCACACAAAGCAAAGGGAGGAGGCTGGGGAACAATCAGTGCAATGAACCACGGGCCTTACATATGAATAGGCCACCAGAGTTATTTAAACGTGGATTTGTTTATGCAACTGCATGGCCACCACCCAGGTAAATTTATGCTGCTGCCCCTCCATCCTCTATATTATGCTGCTGCCCCTCCATCCTCTATCTTTTATATAGAGGATATAGAGACTGTTGAGTCTCCTATTAGGAGAGCACCAATATAATACATGGGTGTATGGTTACTTATTTTGCATTGTGACCCAGGCAGGGGCGGACACAGACTGCAGAGGGCCCCTGTGCAAAAAATCTTCCTGCCCCCCCCCCCCCCCATACTGCAACATATAATGCTCCATATAATTCATTATTGAATATCGCCCCATAGATGCTCCATATAAAGCTATGCCGCCACATATAATGCTCCATACAATTCATTATTGAATATTGCCCCATATATGCTCCATATAAAGCTGTGCCGCCACATATAATGCTCCATACAATTCATTATTACCCCATAGATGCTATGGAGCATCTATGGGGTAATAATGAATTGTATGGAGCATTATATGTGGCGGCACAGCTTTATATGGAGTCCATATAAAGCTGTGCCGCCACACATAATGCTCCATACAATTCATTATGGCCCCATAGATGCTCCTCCATATAACGCTGTGCCACATATAAATGCTGCTGCAATTAAAAAAAAAAAAAAAAGACATACTCACCTCGACTCTCGTCTCTGCCCGCCCACTGGTCCTCACCGTCCCGTCTCTCCGCACTGACTGATCAGGCAGAGGGCGCCGCGCACACTATGTGCGTCATCGCGCTCTCTGACCTGCACAGTCAATGCGGAGAGACGGGAGGATGGAGCGGCGCCCGGATCGTGGACAGGTAAATATGATACTCACCTGCTCCTGGCTCCTTCTCCCGGACCCGGACTGCGGACAGATGGTCTCCGCAGACTCCGGGCAGCGGCGGGCACGGTAGCTTCTGAGCTTCTTCACCAGCGGTCACTCGCTCTGGGTACCGCGGCGCCGGCGCTCATTACAGGATCCACGCAGCAGTCACAACAATGCCGACGTGCCGTGCCGTGTATGTCCGTCGGGTCGGGCCCCCTCCCGCGCTGGGCCCCGGTGCGGTTGCACCGGCGGTATGTCCGCCCCTGGACCCAGGCGTTTATTAAAAGGAACCTGTAACCTCCCCCACTCGGACTTTATATACAGTTAGGTCCGTATATATTTGGACAGAGACAACATTTTTCTAATTTTGGTTATAGACATTACCACAATGAATTTTAAACAAAACAATTCAGATGCAGTTGAAGTTCAGACTTTCAGCTTTCATTTGAGGGTATCCACATTAAAATTGAATGAAGGGTTTAGGAGTTTCAGCTCCTTAACATGTGTCACCCTGTTTTTAAAGGGACCAAAAGTAATTGGACAGATTCAATAATTTTAAATAAAATGTTCATTTTTAATACTTGGTTGAAAACCCTTTGTTGGCAATGACTGCCTGAAGTCTTGAACTCATGGACATCACCAGATGCTGTGTTTTCGCCGTTTTGATGCTCTGCCAGGCCTTCGCTGCGGTGGTTTTCAGTTGCTGTTTATTTCTGGGCCTTTCTGTCTGAAGTTTAGTCGTTAACAAGTGAAATGCATGCTCAATTGGGTTGAGATCAGGTGACTGACTTGGCCAGTCAAGAATATTCCACTTCTTTGCTTTAATAAACTCCTGGGTTGCTTTCTTTTTGTTTTGGGTCATTGTCCATCTGTAGTATGAAACGACGACCAATCAGTTTGGCTGCATTTGGCTGGATCTGATCACACAGTATAGCTCTGAATACTTCAGAATTCATTCGGCTGCTTCTGTCCTGTGTCACATCATCAATAAACACTAGTGACCCAGTGCCACTGCCAGCCATGCATGCCCACGCCATCTCACTGCCTCCGCCGGGTTTTACAGATGATGTGGTATGCTTTGGATCATGAGCTGTACCACGCCTTCGCCATACTTTTCTCTTTTCATCATTCTGGTAGAGGTTGATGTTGGTTTCATCTGTCCAAAGAATGTTCTTCCAGAACTGTGCTGGCTTTTTTAGATGTTTTTTAGCAAAGTCCAGTCTAGCCTTTTTATTCTTGATGCTTATGAGTGGCTTGCACCGTGCAGTGAACTCTCTGTATTTACTTTCTTGCAGTCTTCTCTTTATGGTAGATTTGGATATTGATACGCCGACCTCCTGTTTCTCTTCACTATGGAGATTATTCTGCGATCATCCACTACTGTTGTCTTCCGTGGGCGCCCAGGTCTTTTTGCATTGACCAGTGCTTTCTTTCTTTCTCAGGATGTACCAAACTGTAGATTTTGCCACTCCTAATATTGCAGCAATTTCTCGGATGGGTTTTTTCTGTTTTCGCAGCTTAACGATGGCTTGTTTCACCTGCATGGAGAGCTCCTTTGGCCACATGTTTACTTCACAGCAAAACCTTCCAAATGCATGCACCACACCTCAAATAAACTCCAGGCCTTTTATCTGCTTAATTGAGAATGACATAACGAAGGGATTGCCCACACCTGTCCATGAAATAGCCTTGGAGTCAATTGTCCAATAACTTTTGGCCCCTTTAAAAACAGGGTGGCACATGTTAAGGAGCTGAAACTCCTAAACCCTTCATCCAATTTTAATGTGGATACCCTCAAATGAAAGCTGAAAGTCTGAACTTCAACTGCATCAGAATTGTTTTGTTTAAAATTCATTGTGCTAATGTCTATAACCAAAATTAGAAAAATGTTGTCTCTGTCCAAATATATATGGACCTAACTGTAAGCCTATTACTGAATTACAATAAACTCCTTTATGTGCAGTATGCTTACTTATTGAAAAAAAAAATTGCTCCACTGGTCCAGAAGTGGCTAATTTGCATTGCACAAGCGAGATTTAGAACTTTATTTTTAAGGGTATGTGTAGACAATCAGACGCAAGTCTCCACAAGAGAAATTTCAGCCATACAATGTATTGGACGCGGTGAATCTGCGCGGTTCAATGAAGATATGGGGATTCACCTGCGTTCAATAGTCGACAGCGCTTTGGACGCAGTGAACATGCGCTGGGTCTAAATTCCTGATCGTGTGCACATACCCCAATACATAGAAATAAGTAAACAATAAGTTATGGCAGTGGTTTACGAGTGGTAGGACAGGTGACAGGTTCCCTTTCTTTATCAAGTGTTTATTTCAACAGGTGGCGCTATAGAGTTTAAGTCCTCTTTTTCTCAGAAGAGGCAATTTGCATATTATATTTCCCAGAGGAGCATTGCACGGCGAATAAGCCTCCTTACCTTGACAAGCCAGAGATGGTATGTCACTCTCCATAAGGAGAAACGATAACCCTTAGACCCCAGTCCAGAGCCTCTCACCTAGCCAAATTAGTTCGCATGCTTCGCACTGACGAGGGCCAACAGCCCGAAACACCGTGTCTGCGAATTGAGATACTAATTTGGCTTTTATCCTAAGTCATATTGCACGACTCGTTAAAGAGTTGATTGTGACTTGTAGGATCGCTACTTCCAACAGGTGGCGCTATAGAGTTTAAGTCCTCTTTTTGTCAGAAGAGGCAATTTGCATATTATATTTAATTATAATGAGATGCACATTGAGAGGTCAGGGTTTGTACAATGCCATCTCATGGACATGTAAAGTCCCTACCGACATGATGCATCATGAAGCCAATGCTCATCTCCAGTATATGACGTTCTATAGGACATGCAGCGCATTCATCAACTAGAACTTAGGACGCCAGTTGATTGTGCTGCATGATAAAGCCTACACAATGCAGTGTAATTAGGGTCTACATATTACTCCTGCTAGTGCAATGACTGCAAACATTGCAACTATACAGCGCCAGCATACAGGTCCTTCTCAAAAAATTAGCATATAGTGTTAAATTTCATTATTTACCATAATGTAATGATTACAATTAAACTTTCATATATTATAGATTCATTATCCACCAACTGAAATTTGTCAGGTCTTTTATTGTTTTAATACTGATGATTTTGGCATACAACTCCTGATAACCCAAAAAACCTGTCTCAATAAATTAGCATATTTCACCCATCCAATCAAATAAAAGTGTTTTTTAATAACAAACAAAAAAACCAACAAATAATAATGTTCAGTTATGCACTCAATACTTGGTCGGGAATCCTTTGGCAAAAATGACTGCTTCAATGCGGCGTGGCATGGAGGCAATCAGCCTGTGACACTGCTGAGATGTTATGGAGGCCCAGGATGCTTCAATAGCGGCCTTAAGCTCATCCAGAGTGTTGGGTCTTGCGTCTCTCAACTTTCTCTTCACAATATCCCACAGATTCTCTATGGGGTTCAGGTCAGGAGAGTTGGCAGGCCAATTGAGCACAGTATTACCATGGTCAGTAAACCATTTACCAGTGGTTTTGGCACTGTGAGCAGGTGCCAGGTCGTGCTGAAAAATGAAATCTTCATCTCCATAAAGCATTTCAGCCGATGGAAGCATGAAGTGCTCCAAAATCTCCTGATAGCTAGCTGCATTGACCCTGCCCTTGATGAAACACAGTGGACCAACACCAGCAGCTGACATGGCACCCCACACCATCACTGACTGTGGGTACTTGACACTGGACTTCAGGCATTTTGGCATTTCCTTCTCCCCAGTCTTCCTCCAGACTCTGGCACCTTGATTTCCGAATGACATGCAAAATTTGCTTTCATCAGAAAAAAGTACTTGGGACCACTTAGCAACAGTCCAGTGCTGCTTCTCTGTAGCTCAAAAGTGGCTTTACTTGGGGAATGCGGCACCTGTAGCCCATTTCCTGCACACGCCTGTGCACGGTGGCTCTGGATGTTTCCACACCAGACTCAGTCCACTGCTTCCTCAGGTTCCCCAAGGTCTGGAATCGGTCCTTCTCCACAATCTTCCTCAGGGTCCGGTCTCCTCTTCTCGTTGTACAGCGTTTTCTGCCACATTGTTTCCTTCCAACAGACTTACCATTGAGGTGCCTTGATACAGCACTCTGGGAACAGCCTATTTGTTGAGAAATTTCTTTCTGGGTCTTACCCTCTTGCTTGAGGGTGTCAATGATAGCCTTCTTGACATCTGTCAGGTCGCTAGTCTTACCCATGATGGGGGTTTTGAGTAATGAACCAGGCAGGGAGTTTATAAAAGCCTCAGGTATCTTTTGCATGTGTTTAGAGTTAATTAGTTGATTCAGAAGATTAGGGTAATAGGTCGTTTAGAGAACCTTTTCTTGATATGCTAATTTATTGAGACAGGTTTTTTGGGTTATCAGGAGTTGTATGCCAAAATCATCAGTATTAAAACAATAAAAGACCTGACAAATTTCAGTTGGTGGATAATGAATCTATAATATATGAAAGTTTAATTGTAATCATTACATTATGGTAAATAATGAAATTTAACACTATATGCTAATTTTTTGAGAAGGACCTGTATATCCTGATCATGCACCCTGTACTAAGTGTGCAAGCTCATATTTCCTCCAGTGTGTACATGTTTTTGTAATGTTAGATTGCAGTATTTTGAATTTTAGTAAACCCATACAATTAATTTTAAGAATGAATGTATAACCACAGCAGTTAGAATGGTTAAAGGAAAGGCGCTAGCACAGAGCAGTCACTGACCATTCCTGCTGGCACATGAGCTGCTCCATGTCAACAGAGCAGCTATTCTTCTGTCTCGGGGTAATCCTTGACACGGATCTCTCCTTCAAACCGCATATCCAAGCCCTTTCCACTTCCTGCCACCTTCAAATCAAAAATATTTCACGGGTCCGTACATTTCTGAACCAAGAATCTGCAAAAACCCTAGTCCATGCTCTCATCTCCCACCTCAACTACTGTAACCTCCTGCTCTGTGGCCTCCCCTCTAACACTCTCGCACCCCTACAATCTATTCTAAACTCTGCTGCCCGACTAATCCACCTGTCCCCCCGCTATTCCCCGGCCTCTCCCCTCTGTCAATCTCTTCACTGACTCCCCATTACCCAGAGACTCCAGTACAAAACCCTAACCATGGCATACAAAGCCATCCACAACCTGTCTCCTCCATATATCTGTGACCTCATCTCCCGATACTTTACTGCACGCAACCTCCGATCCTCACAAGATCTCCTTCTCTACTCCCCTCGTATCTCCTCTTCCCACAATCATACACAAGATTTCTCTCACGCATCACCCATACTCTGGAACGGAACTCTATACCACAACACATCAGACTCTCACCTACCATAGAAACCTTCAAAAAGAACCTGAAGACCCACCTCTTCCGACAAGCCTGCAGTAACCACCGATCGACCAAACAACTGCACGACCAGCTCTATCCTCACCTACTGTATGCTCACCCATCCCTTGTAGATTGTGAGCCCTCGCGGGCAGGGTTCTCTCTCCTCCTGTACCAGTTGTGACTTGTAATGTTCAAGATTATTGTACCTGTTTTTACTATGTAACATGTAAAGCGCCATGGAATAAATGGCGCTATAATAAATAATATTCTTCCTGGCTGCTGTCGTCAGGGAGTGACTGCTGGTGTCATGCTGATTGTCAGCCAGCTTACCGCAGTTAGGCAGCATGATGTTTGCAGTCAAGTCCAAAAAAGAGCAAAGTAGAAAAGCCGCTGCTCTCTCGACATCAACAGAGCAGCTGAATCGCCGGCAAGAGCGCTCTGTGCTGGCAGAGATCAGGGCTGAGCACAACAGGCATGTAGTTAGCAACAACCTGCCAGTTAGTTCTTAGCCACATTGCAAATAAAAAAAAATGTCCTGGATAACCCCTTTAAATAAAATCTGTCAGCATACTGTAGAGACAGAGACCCTAATTCCAGCGATGTATCACTTATGGGATACTTAGAGTAGTGTTTATACAATCACTAATAGCAGCAAGAGATTACACAGGTCTGCGACTAAAAAGCTGTTTGATTATTTTCATATAATTTCCTAGTATTTTGGTGATTTGATAACAAAAAAAAATTGAAAAAAAATTCTAAACGTCAGGACTTGCCACAAACCTATAGGTGTTTCTGCACACTCTGATGTGAATCATCGGCAGGCAGCTTATTTGCTTTCCCCATTAACATCAATAGGAACTGCTTGATTGGCTGTTGGCAGTCAGGTGGTTAGTGACAATGAATGTCCTTATGCTTTCAAGAAACTTGCATTGGAGCAATTGAACCATAGTGAAGACTGTCACTTTTGTTCATGCAACATGAAACTGTATAATTCAAAATGGAAGCATTCCATTTCATACCCCAATCTTCACTCAGCAATTCCCATCCCCATGGCACAGATATACCAGTCCCCAAGGCTCCTGTTACCTTGGAAGAGATACCTAGCTCCATCGAAGGTGGAATCATACTTGAACCAGATGACGAATCAAGAAGTTCTGACTTTGAAGATGATACAAGACCAACAGTTTTCCCAGGAGGAGATGAAGTATTTAGTAAGAGACCTGAATCTTCCAAAGATCACACTCCCTAATCAAAGTAATTTTAGGTGTGTGTGTGTGTATACCCCATTCACTACTTCCATCTATCCCCCATCTCTGATGATGGCTGGACCATCATTGTAAATACATCATTGTAAATACACACCTGTACTTTGTATCTCCCCCACCTCATTGTAGATTGTAAGTTCTCACGAGCAGGGTTGTCTTATTTTGCTTTAATTATTGTATGTTACTTATGACTGTTGTGTTTGAAACTTAAACTGTAAAGCGCTGCAGAATATGTTGGCGCAATATAAATAAAGATTATTATAGATGCTGCTGAATTACTCGGATCAAAGCTTAAAAGCAGGAATTTAATGTTACCAGGAGTGTCTTTTTCATGGTTCAGACATCATGAAAAGGAGTCAATTCCTTATTTTGCCCAGGAAGACAAGTTGGTTTATTGCATCGATATCGAAGGTTTGATGTGCCAATTCAAAATCCAATATGATTCAGCGCAATGGCGTCTTTTTATAGATTCTTCAAAATAAAGTCTCGAAGTAGTTTTACTCCACGACGGCAGTTTTTACGCTTCCATTCCTGTAGGCCATTCCATACACTTGAAGGAAACCTACAAGAACTTGGAATTGGTTCTTTGTAAACTTAAATATGAACACCACGGTTGGCAAGTGTGTGAGGATTTGAAGGTAAATGTACCAAGAGAAGCCTCACAGGGGGAAAAATCTATTTTAGTGATTGAGCTCATTTCAGTTAAAAAATGATATTCATGAAAAATGTGTAATAAAAATTTTATAAGTCTATTTTTCATTTATTTCCCATTTTTGTTGCCTAAATTGTCAGGCAACGTGATGTCCTAGGAGAAAAAGGGGGTCATTTTTGGATTCAGGGGACCAAAAAACAAAAGAATACGTGGAATAACCAAAACAGCTCTTGAAATTTTATTTTTTGCAGATCTGTGTTATCACTTAGATGACTAGTGCTCCTGCTGCCATGTAGTCCCAATACGGATTAGCAGTTTTCTGCCTATGCACAGTGTGCACAGAGAGCTGCCAATCGGTGGGGTGTGCGGGATTATACAGAACTCAACATTCAGAGATCTGGTAGATCTGTGGCAGAGAAAAGTGCGATTTTCTAAAACTTACAACATGCAGACCAGTAAGTG
The DNA here is from genome assembly GCF_032444005.1 of Ranitomeya imitator. Classification (NCBI taxonomy): domain Eukaryota; kingdom Metazoa; phylum Chordata; class Amphibia; order Anura; family Dendrobatidae; genus Ranitomeya; species Ranitomeya imitator. The sequence continues at coordinate 511,156,826 of NC_091283.1, forward strand.
ACACATTGCTGGAATCAGGGTCACTGCTAGGGATGAGCAGACCTGCAGAAGTTTGGAATAAAGTTTGGATCGTGTACCAGAACCCAAAGTTCGGTTTAGGTACCAGAAATTGAACCCTATTGAAAACAACGAGGACCTGAAGTTTTGAGCTGGAAAAAAATCTCTCTCGGTGTTGGTTTTCAGTACAATTAAGTTTGGATTCGCTCATTTCCAGTATCCACTCCCACAACATGCTTATCTACATGATGGGGTAGAAATAACTTGGTGATAGACTGCCTTTAAGAGAAGTTGAATGATCAAAGTACAAATCATTTTGAAAGAGTTAATAATCTGATGTGTCAAAACTAACAGACCAAAATGTGAGCCTTACCAATAGAGCGTACAGTGTATGTCAGTGCAAGGAAAAAGAGAAAACGTTACCCATAGTCAGAGAATGCCTAATTTACAACAGATGTAAACTGAAATTTATTAAGTTTTGCAACAGGCAACATAGTGGATTCACATCTACTAGATGGGAAAATACTGTATTACACGGACCCTGTCCAACACGCAAGTTGCTCCAGAAATAAAACACGTTAGTCACAGGTAAAAATGATATTTTTATTTTCAATTTAAGTAAACCGAGAAAGCTTTTCTTGGTAGCGACATGATTTGATTTTTTTTTTTTAATTTTACTAAGTGATTATAGGCCCAAGCAATTTGATACAAAGGCTTCCCAGCATGGGGTGTGATAAACAATAAAAAAATAAAACTGATTGACATGTACACAAGACAGTAAGGCTGCGGAGGGAAGGAGGGCAACTTGGAGGGGTGTCTTTTCTCTGTTCCCCTATTCCGCACTGGGTCTGAGTGAAAGTGCATTGAATAACAGCAGAGAAGGAATGAGTTTGGTCCAGTTAGGAATGAATGGAATAGATATTAATCCCTTCCCTGTAAAATTAAAGAATTTGTTGGTCCTTTTTTTGGGTGGGATGTGGGAGAGGGGAATCTCCCTGCCCAACTTCTGTCAGTAGACTTATATGTATAATGAGGCAGGATGCCTCTACAAGAACTTCACTTGGCCTACGGCACCCCACCGGATGGTAAAGATGTTACACTGCGTAGTACAGGAATGTGTGAAGTATTGTTACAGTTCTGTGGAATTACTCATCTCACCCAGATTTCACATTAGGTTCCAGTTACATTTGCTTTACTTTTTTGTGCTTTAAATAAATGTGACCTCAGGTACACTGAAATGACTTGTGCTTGGTCCCTGCGTGTGGGAACCTCCCTACCCCTTACTGCAGGAAAAATATCCGTGAAGGAGGAAGAGAGCATGTGCAGAACCAGGACTTGAGTGAAGACGGGCCCCAGACAGAACACAACCTGTCTGTGTATGAGGGATTAAGCCAAAGCAAATAAGGCAAATAAAGAAAATGGAAATTTGGCTCAAGACGCATTTGGTTAAATGTCAGCACCAGAAGACTGCCACAGCTCTTCATAAAACAAAGGTCATAACGCCTATGATATAGGAAGGGATAATCCTGTTTACCCCAGTAATTCATTAATAAAGGTGATCAGCACCAGCATTACTGTCTCTATATACCCGAGATGTAAGGGGAAGGGGACATTGGGGAGATTGAGAAATCACCTCTATGTTCTCAACCACTAGAAAACCTTTGTACCCTCCACCACAGAGGTCTCCCTGTCACTTACATAGGGAGCGGTCATGGAGAAGAACACACAAGCTGAAGGCCTACAGATGAAATGTTGGTCAATAAAAAGTATGAAGACTATTTTTATTGGTTTTCACTGAAACCCGTCCCTTTAATGTTCATTGATTTTTATTAACTAGGTCTCTAAATTCTAAAGTGACGTTCAAAAAAAAAAAAAAAAAGAAAAAATAAATTGGGAAATGTATATATATTTATAAAATATAATTAGATGTTAAACAAAGGGAAATAGGAATGTAAAGAAAAAGTAAAATATTATAATTTAATCTTTCTGGCCATTTACAATTCAGCTAAATTCTATATAGATTTTTATAGTATTTTCTGAAATAAAATGGCACATATCCAACAAGGTTCATGACTGTAGCAGGGGCTAACTTGAGAAAAATACCTCTTAAGCCCCCTCATGCACCCTTTCTTAACCAGAGTGTTGCTTTTTAGCTACGCATCAATGATGTGCATGTTTCGGTTACCTATCGCTAGAGCTTGCTGTACATATGGAAAAAACTTGCACAAGGATGTTATACCAGAACGCACAAAAAAAGAAATGCAATGACATGTCAAGTGTGGTTAGCAGGTCTGAGGCAGCCCTGAAAATCTCTGCACACTATACATAAGAATTTTAGATTAAAAAAAAAAAAATTAGGATGATCAATGTCACAAAAAACAAACAAACCCAAACCGTTAGTCATTGAGTATTACATTATAAATTGAGTAGCGCACAGAGAATCCACCGCCACGGGGGCACAGGTTTTTGGGAATGTTTGTACTGGGAATATTGGTGGGGAAAAAAAGAGAAAGAAAAAAAAAATCTTTCTTTTAAGATAAAAAAATGATACCAGTGCAAAGCGCATAGACAAACGGACATAACAGAAGGGAAAGTAAAGCGGGAGACATCTCCTCAATGTGCTCCCTCCAGTGACTATAAGATGAAGGAAGAGGTCATTTTATCTTCTGGAGCCAGAGGGCAGCAAAGAGGGTTTAAGAGAGAATGCTGAGACAGGGAGAGGTGGAGACCACCCTTCCAAAAGCTGGGACAGGGCTGCACTGGAATGCTTCATGATTGTGTGAGAAAGATGAGGAGAGTTCTCCCCAATCAGATGGATTCAACGTAATTGGCAGGAAGCATGCCCGTCTCTCCTGTGCGCTCCACGGTGCCATACATCCATCCGTCATCAATCTGCTGCACATTAATAATAGTGTCACCGTCCTGGAAGGAAACCTCATCTTCATCCGCAGCGGAGTAATCGTACACAGCTCTGAAGCGCTTCTGTCAGACAAGAGAAAAAGGAAGGCGCTCATTAGATAGCCCATAATACTTCTGCAAGTGATTTATACCTCTGAACCATATGTAACCAATCTAACCAGCCCTCTTGTCTTTTCACTAACAGGATGCGGGCTATAAGGCTATGTTTACACTTTGCAGATTCCACTGCGGATTTTTCCGCAGCAAAATTCCAAAATCCGCAGTGAAAACCCATCGCGGTTTTTACTGCGGATTTATCGCGGTTTTTACTGCGTTTTCTTCTGCGGATTTTCATCTGCAGTTTTCTATTGGAGCAGGTGAAAATCCGCAGAAAAGAAGTGACTTGCTGCGGAATGTAATCCGCAGCGTTTCCGCGCGGATTTTTCTGCAGCATGTGCACAGAGTTTTTTGTTTCCCATAGGTTTACATTGAAATGTAAACTCATGGGAAACTGCTGCGGATTCGCAGCGGTCAAATCCGCTGCGGATCCGCAGCAAAATCCGCAAAGTGTGAATATAGCCTAAGAGGGACATACATTACTACATTCACAATGATGGGAATGATTGTTCACCTGGAATATTGTTCCTATTCTTCACTCCAATTAATGTTAACTGTTAGGTATGCATTTCTTCATAAAAAAGTTATGAGAAACTTAGTACCACTGAAGTCTACATGCCGTGTCTGGGATTGCAAGACAATGCCAATAGAACTGTGGCTGATGCTCAATACAAGACAAAGGGGAAAAAAAACAACTCAGTTTCAATTCCAGCTTGGTAGCATACATTTTCACCATGGTGATCTCATGGGACCGGTCAGTGCACCCGTGAGATCAGCATCATATCCTGGTTGTTATATACTGCCTGACCACCACTAATCTGATATGGATGACCTATCTCAAGCATGAATATATTAGTAGTTGATAAACCCTTTAAAAGAAAAACAAAAAAACATGCTTTGCAATTCATATGGCTTGAAGTATAAAATTATTGAAATTCTAACAAAGGTTAAAAACAAAAACTATAACATTTCTACTCTGCATCAGAGCTGTGTGACGTCTCAGAGGAGTGCAGACAGTCAGAAGACGTGCTGCAGATACCAAAGCAGTAGGGGAGAGAGGAGTATTTATTATTGTTAATATGGGGACTGTATTTCTGCATCGAGGGCTATGTGGGGTCCGGAATGCTGTATGGAGGACTATGTGGGTCAAGTAATACTGTATGGAGGCCTACATGTGGCACACTATACTGTATGGAGGAATATGTGCAGCCCATTATACTGTATGGAGGACTATGTGGAGCCTATTGTACTGTATGGAAGACTATGTGAGGCCATTATACTATATAGAGGGCAATGTGAGGGTCAGTATACTATCCAGAGGGCTATGTGGGGCCATTATACTATTCAGAGGGCTATGTGGGGGCCAGTATACTATTTGGAGGGCTGTGTGGGGGTCATTATACTGTATACAAGCCATTATACAATGTGAAGGTTTTTGTGGAGTCCATCATGCTGTGTAGAGGGCTGTGTAGAAACCAGTATGCTGTTTGAAGGGCTAGTGGTTGCAATTATACAGTGTGGATGGTTATGCTGGGGCCATCATCACGTGAATTGATTATCCCACTCTACTCCACCTTGGTCAGATCGCATCGGGAATACTGTGTCCTGTTCTGTGCCCCACATTTTAAAAAATACATCGAAAAACTGGAGCAAGTTCTATTGAGCGCTAACAAAATGGTGAGTGGACTGCAAAATATGTCCTATGAGGAAGGGTTAAAGGATCTGGGAATGCTCAGCTTCCAAAAAAGAAGACTGATAGGAGACTTAATAGTGGTATACAAATATCTGGGATGTCACAATGTAGAGGGATCATCCTTATTCTCATTTGCACCTGGAAACACGAGAAGCTATAGAATGAAAGTAAAAAAGGGAGAGGATACAGAATAGATACTATAAAAAACATTTTGACAGTGATGGTGATCAATGGGTGGAACAGGCTACCACGAGAAGTGTTGTGTTCTTCACTGGGAGGCAGGACAAACATCTGTCTGAGATGGATTAGTGAATCCTGCATTGAGCAGGGGGTTGGATCAGATGACCCTGTAGGTCCCTTCCAACTCTAATATTCTATGATCATACTGAGTGGAGTGGTGTGGAGGCCATTATACTGTATAGAGGCCCATTATACTGTATGGAGGGCTGTGTGGAGATCACAGTAGGGTCATCATACTGTGTGTGTGTGGAAGAATTCACTGTGGGGGTATTACACGCTGTTTCGGGCGAACACTTGTTGGAATCATACTTTATGGGGGCAATGAAAGGGCAATCTAGGGGCCTCAATGGGAGGAAAATTACTTTAAAGGGCTATACATTGTGAAATATACTCTTCTGTGACCCCGCCGAATATTAAAGTTGTTTTTTGTTTTTGCTATTGGGGGCAATTAGAACTTTTTAGAACTATGTATGCCCCTGGACACAAACATAGTAACATAGTAACAGTTTCCAAGGTTCCTTAAGTCCATCTAGTTCAACCCATAGCCTAACCTAACATGCCCTAACATGTTGATCCAGAGGAAGGCAAAAAAAACCCAAGTGGCAAACAGTAAGCTCCACATTGGGGAAAAAAATTCCTTTTCAACTCCACATACGGCAATCAGACTGGGTCCCTGGATCAACACCCTATCAACGTGTTTAACTACTTCCTGCTTATAGACTTTAAACAACTGGGTGGCCAGCGTTTTACTCTGCAGTGACTCTGCACGGTAGAGCAGCTGAACGCGATTGTACAGGTTCAGGAGCAAGGAACCAGCTGTCAAACACAGCCCAGCTCACCCAATCGCTATATACACAGCACTAAACAAGTGTCGTGTATGCAGTAATAGGTAGCAATAACAGTGCTTCTTCCTCCAGACCCAGCATATCATGTGATGGCTGCTGAGTCCTAGGAGACCAAGTCAGTTCTGCTATGCATCCAGGAGGCGGTATTTCCACTGTAACTGGGGCTAATATACCAGCCTCAATTAAGGGTGAAATCAAGCTAAAAAAAAGTATTTAAATTTTGAAATGTCCTCCAAATGTCTTTGATGATTGTATGGACATCATCACAATATGTAAAATAAATGAAAAGGCCCCCCCCCCCCCCAAAAAAAAAAAAAGACGCTGCAAATCCAAATATTACTAGCCCCTCCTTTGCTTCCAATATAAGAAAAATAATTACCGTATATACTCGAGTATAAGCCGACCCGAGTATAAGCTGACACCCCTAATTTTGCCACAAAAAAACAGGGAAAACTTAATGACTTGAGTATAAGCCTAGGGTGGGAAATGCAGCAGCTACCGGTAAATGTCAAAAGTAAAAATAGATACCAATAAAAGTAAAATTAATTGAGACATCAGTAGGTTAAGTGTTTTTGAATATCCATATTGAATCAGGAGCCCCATATAATGCTCCATAAAGTTTATGATGGCCCCATAAGATGCTCCATATTAAAATATGCCCCATATAATCCTGCATAAAGGTTAATAATGGCCCCATAAGATGCTCCATAGACACATTTGCCCAATATAATGCTACACAAATGTTGTTTATGGCCCCATAAGATGCTCCATACAGACATTTGCCCCATATAGTGCTGCACAAACGTTGATTATGGCCCCATAAGATGCTCCATAAAGATATTTGCGCCATATAATGCTGCACAAATGTTATGGCCCCACAAGATGCTCCATACAGACACTTGCCCCATATAGTGCTGCACAAACGTTGTTTATGGCCCCATACAGACACTTGCCCCATATAGTGCTGCACAAACGTTATGGCCCCATATAAAGCTGCACAAACGTTATGGCCCCATACAGACACTTGCCCCATATAGTACTGCACAAATGTTATGGCCCCATAGATGTTCGGGACGAGATCTGAATCTGAGCATGCGCCGCCCCCAGCGGGCATTTTCCCAGAGGCCACCGCATCGCAGCAATGGAGCTGCCGGGGCCTCCGGGCTTTGAGGAAATGCCAGAGGAGCCCCGACTCTGCACTAAGATATGCCGCCCCACAGCACAGAGCCCCGATGCTGCATGAAGAGGAGCCGCCGCCCCACAGCACCCACACAGCACAAAGAGCAGCCGCCGACGCTCCCCAGCACAGAGACCCCACGCTGCAGCTACAATAAGGTAATGGGGGATACTCCACTCACACTTTCCTGTGAGACGCCCCCTCTTCGTCATCGGGACCACTCCCACCCACCATATACACATTGGTGTCTGCACCCGACGTATAAGACGACCCCCAACTTTTAAGAAGATTTTCAAGGATTAAAAAGTCGTCTTATACGCCGGAAAATACGGGTATTTTGTTTTACACCCTACCAGAATTGAGGAAGACAAAATTAAGACTGAAAAAAAAGGCGTCCACAGTGATGTCACTGCTTTTAAGTGTCTGACAATTTTTCACCACACCATCCCATGAAATGACAAGAATAGTATACAAGCACCAGTAGTACTGAGAAAGAGGACTTACCCCTCCTCCTGGGGCGCTGTGTTGGGTAGCGACAGGGGCTGCTGGCTCATGGTAACCGTATTTGGGCGGCTGCTGTTGTGGCTGTTGTTGCCTTTGATGCTGATAAGCTATAAAATAGTAATGAGACAAATTAAAACATGAAGCTATGTTCACAAGTTCCGTTTTTGCAGCTTTTTGGTCTGCTTTTTTTATGCAAATTAAAAGGTGCGTTTTACAGTACCAACAAAAGCTAGGATATTTCAGAAATCTCACGCGCAAGGTTTCTTTTCTTCTTGATTGAATTGGAAAACTGCTGCATTTTTTGAAAACTGCAGGATGTCAATTCTTTCTGCATTTTTGCAGCTTTTCTTAACCAATAGAAAACAATAAGTGAAAAAAAAAAGAAAAGAGCAGCAAAAACGCAGCCATCAGTTTTTGCAACATTTTTGGTGGAAAAAAAAGCAGGCACAGCAACATGTGAAACCCATTTATTTTTGTGGTTTTCCCAAGTTTAAACCATAACTTCTTGGTATCCTCACATGAGAATGAATATTAGTACAGTTTAATTAAATTGGTGATGTGTAGGAAAGTAAACAATGCCCTACCTATGTGTTCGGTAAACAATGCCCAACCAAATCAACTTCCCCTGCTGTTTTTACATTTGCATTTGTGTATTTTTTCATTAACTCATAATTCTAGGTCACAGCTGCACTTCATACATGAAGCTTGCTATTTTTGCTCATAATAGCCACTTCTTTTTCAGACAAAAAACTTTTTCCACTAAATAATATGCTCAAATTGCCATTTATTCCAAAAATATCTTGGAATGTAGAAATGTACCGACTCCAGCTTTAAAAAAAATGTATTAATATTTCATAATTCAACTTTCATATGAATTTTATAAATGTTACTCAAATATATATGTTCTATCAAACTATGAACAGTGATAAGCAGATAAGGACACAGCCAGTACATTTCAGCAGAATTTTTCATGTGCACTAAAAGAAATTGAGAAATTTGACCGTTCATCAAAAATAACAGTGCAACAAGCGATTCCTCTGTATCCTGACATTGTCAGAGATGTTGCCAGAGTGGTTACTGCTTTGTCACCAACCCAAGTTAGTGTAGAGAGGTTGTTCTCTGCTCAAAATAATTAGATCAGATTTGAGGGCATCCATGAAAGAGGATCTGACAGAGGCAATACTTTCTCTGAGGACAAATTTATAGATTTCTTCTTATTAACTGCATAACAGTGTTTAGTGCATATTTACTTACAAGAGTTTAGAAAAGTTTATAAAAGTTATTTGCTATATTCTAATTGTATTCTAATATAGTTTTTGCTTTAAGTGGTCTGATTACTTATATGATGGTGAGAAACTGAATAAGCACGATGTTAAGATTTGACAACAGTAAATTTATTGTTACGAATTGGCCATTTATGAAGGAGTCGGAACCTGATAAAATCCAGGAGTCGGAGTCGCAACTGTGGCTTACCGACTCCACAGCCCTGCTGAAAAATGCAGCAAAAAAGGCAGAAAAGGTAGCAATGTGTGAACACAGCCTTTCTGGCATCAAAGTTTAACTGCACAAAACTTTAAAAACTCAAAAATGGTTGCTTGTAAGTTTGCAGTTGCTGAGAATCTACAATTCTAAGCAACTTCGCACTTCCCTGGTCAGCCTTACCAACAGTACTGCTGTAGACACTGGACCAGGGTCCTGCAAGTCTTCGTATTTAACTTTACCTATAAGTCATAATGAAGGTCAGAGAGGGGTCCCCTGCTTGGCACAGAGTGGCTGTGACTATGCTGGACCCAGATACGTCTAAGCAATGCTACAGTTCTCCCTCAGCAATTGCTAGAAGGGAAAATTGTATGGCCAGTCACCGTGTTAATTGCCAGGCGGCTTCTGATGTCAAATGCATTACCCATGATTATCAGCTGACCTATTTAAAGGTGTTTCCAGGCTTAGAAAAAGAGTCTTATCTTTTACTTGAATAGGACTGTGCTACAATTCTTGGCACAGACTACGCCCAAGAGAAGCAGTTTCTTAAAAAATATATTTAAAAAAAAAAAGCAATAAAAGCAGACTTCTCTAAATCTCTCAGAGGAGCTCCAGACTCAGACTGTGTCCAGTAAAAGCTTTCCCTCTGATCAGATCTGGAATCCAATGACTGTGATGTTCAGTCATGCTTACATGCAGATACAACCGGGATCAATATCATAATGGAAAAGCTTTCATCATATCAAAACTCATAACCATGGCTGACCTTCCATGACCAAAACTATATTAACAAGCAAGAATTGATCCACGTAATTCTTCTGGTGAAATATGACCAAATAAATACCCCAATATTTGCTGTCAGTGGTCATCCTCAGACCACATATGTGCCAAATAAAAAAAACCACTTTATTGCATGCATGCAGAACTATTATCTAAATACCTAAGGGATGCTACAAAATTGTAGCATTTACACATTTACAGGAGCAAGTCCTTCATGTGAAGAACAAATAACCATTCACGTTCACAGATCAGACCCTTATAAGTCTCTGTCTCCAAGGACTTCTGTCCTGCAGTGCTCAAATAAGTTCAGACTACGTATTTCCCTCTTACTCTGCAAACTGTGAGCATGCAAACTCCATTTAGCTGATCCAATCCACAATAGACCCACGTAACAGAGAAAGGTTTTATGGCAACAGAGCAAGGATTTATGGCAACAGAGCAAGGATTTATGGCAACAGAGCAAGTCCACAGAATAATCTCTCTAAAGAGGACCCATCTCCATCCACCATAGCACGTTATACATCAGTAAGAAGTAAGTAAATATAACTAATCTATATATATAATTGTCTAAGGGTTTTTCCGTCTGTCTGTCTGTCCTGGAAATCCCGCCAGGCCTCGACCAATCAGAGACCGGCACAGCATCGACGTAGAAATCCCGCGTCTCTGATTGGTCGAGGCCGCCAGGCCTCGACCAATCAGCAACGGGCACAGCGACGATGATGTCATAAAGGACGTAGACATCTCACATACAATAAGCATCCCATCATTTAGAATGAATTCTGCATGTTTTGTGCACATGATGCGTTTTTTTCCGCGAAAAAAACGCATCGCGGCAAAAAAACGCAGCATGTTCATTAATTTTCCGTTTTTTTTGCGGATTTCCCACTCCAAAATGCATTGGGAAGTGTCCAGAAAAAAACGTGGAAAAAACGCGGCAAAAGCGCGGCAAAAACGCATGCGGTTTTCTTGAGGATTTCTTGCAGAAAATGTCCGGAATTCTCAGGAATTTTCTGCAAGAAATCCTGAACGTGTGCACATAGCCTTACAGTAAACAAATTTACAGTGAGACTGGTACAGAGGGGAGAGGACCCTGTCCTTGCGGACTTACATTCTATTTATCAGCATAGGTCACAGTCTGGTTGGATATCGCTATGCCCATGTATCTAATGCCATGGTAATTCAAATAGTGGTACTTAGCCATTGAACTGGTATATCCAAGCCTATCCTGAATGATACTTTACTGCTCAGTTGAGGTACCTAAGTGTGTTAAGTGTGGTGCTGGGCTGTTTTTCGGGTGAGCAGAAACCTACTGAATGCGATATTGTCAACCGAGCAGTTGTATCTGAACCCAACATTGTGTGATAGGATCTGCTGTATCTAACTGTGTAATTTATAACATTGTGCTATAGAGATACAATATCTAATCCTTTCATGTTTAATACTGCGCTCCAGAGCTGCTGTATATAATCTGGTATTGTGGTGGCAGACTGGTGTATCATGTGTAAAGGCGTTTACATTTCAGTTGCGGAAGAGTCACAAGTTGCAGAATAAGGTAGTATACATAGCATAGCCACTAGTGCAATCTGACTGATACTAGTAATATGCAAAAACTCTGCATTTTACTCTACACTGTGTGCAGAATTATTAGACAAGTTGTATTTTAGAGGATTATTTTTATTATTGATCAACAACTATATTCTCAATCAACCTAAAAGACTCAAATATCAAAGCTTAATATTTTTGGAAGTTAGTGTTTTTTTTTTGTTTTTTTTTGTTTTTTTTAGATTTGGCTATCTTAGGAGGATATCTGTTTGTGTAGGTAAGTATTACTGTGCAGAATTATTAGGCAACTTAATAAAAACCAAATATATTCCCATCTCACTTGTTTATTTTCATCAGGTAAACCAATATAACTGCACAAAATTTAGAAATAAACATTTCTGACATGCAAAAACAAAACCCCAAAAGGAGATTTTTGGGTACTCACCGTAAAATCTTTTTCTCCGATCCAATCATTGGGGGACACAGGACTATGGGTGTTATGCTGCTTACCACTAGGAGGACATCAAGTAAACACAAAGAGTTAACTCATCCTCTGCAGTATACACCCCTTGACTGGCCAGTAATGACTCAGTTCGGTAGTAAAGCAGTAGTAGTAAAACCAAGACAAGTAAACTAGGTCCAAAACTGAGGAACAAAATACAACAACAAACAGCCAATAGGCTAACAGGGTGGGTGCTGTGCCCCCCAATGATTGGCTCGGAGAAAAAGATTTTACGGTGAGTACACAAAAATCTCCTTTTCTCCTACGCCTCACTGGGGTACACAGGACCATGGGACGTCCTAAAGCAGTCCTTGGGTGGGGAGCAATTGCACTGCTAAAATCCCATGTACCACTGGCTTACTGAGGTACCGCTGTCTGCAGAATGCAGCTGCCAAGGGCAGCGTCTGCCGAAGCCTGGGTATGGATGTGATAGTGCTTCGTGAAGGTATGCAGACTGGACCAAGTCGCAGCTTTACAAAGTTGTTGTGCGGAAGCCTGGTGCCGAATGGCGCAAGAAGCACCGACCGACCGAGTCGAATGCGCCTTAATCCCTGCTGAGACAGGGGTGTTCCTGACGCAGTAGGATTCCTGAATAGTGGAGCGAATCCACTTGGCTAGAGTGGCCTTTGAGGCAGGTAGACCTTTCCTATGTCCCTCTGGAAGCACGAACAGAACATCCGACTTACGGAAGGGAGCCGTGCGAGATATGTACCTCCGAAGAGCTCTAACCACGTCCAGAGTATGGAGAGCTTTCTCGATACGATGGGTTGGTGCCGGACAGAATGACGGCAAGACAATGTCCTCATTTAGATGAAAGGAGTAGACGACTTTAGGTAGGAAAGAGGGAGAGGTTCTCAAAACTACCTTGTCTGGGTGAAAAATCAGGAAGGGGGATCGGCAAGAGAGAGCCACCAACTCAGAAACTCTCCTGATTGACGTAATCGCCATGAGAAAGACCACCTTCCATGAAAGGAGGGTGAGAGAGATGTCCTGCAATGGTTCGAAAGGGGCCTCCTGAAGAACTCCGAGAACCAAGTTAAGATCCCATGACGCCAAAGGCATTCTATAGGGAGGGACCACCTGGGAGACTCCTTGGATGAACGTCTTAACCGGAAGTTTGGAAGCAATCTTTCGTTGGAGTAGAACAGACAATGCGGACACTTGTCCCTTGACCAAGCTAAGGGCAAGGCCTGACTCAAAACCTGATTGGAGAAACTCCAGAATGGACGGAATGGAAAAAACTAATGGAGAACATCCATGGGTATTGCACCATGAAAAGAAGATGCGCCAGGTGCGATGATAAATGTGCATAGATACGGGTTTCCTAGGGCGAATCATTGTAGAAAGAAACCCCTGGAGAGAATCCGACTTGGGCTAAAATCCAGGATTCAAAGGCCACGCCATCAAAGAGGGCCCCAGAGTTCTTGTGACAATTCGGGCCCTGTGAGAGAAGATCCGTGTGATCTGGAAAGCGCCAGGGGACGTCTGCGACCATGCTCGGAACGGCCAGTCTGGCGCTACCAGAATCACCGGTCTCCCCTCTGCTCTGATCTTCTTGATGACTCTCGGGAGCAGAGGAAAAAGGTGGAAATATGTATGGCAGCTGGAAACAATGCCACAACAGGACCAGAGCATCTGCCCCGATGGTGCAAGGATCGCGGGACCGCGCAATGAACTGGGGAACCTGGTTGTTGAACCTCGAGGCCATGAGATCCACATCCGGCGTCCCCCAGCGAAGGCAAATCTGCTGGGAGACTTCCAGATGGAGGGACCACTCGCCTGAGGCAAGACCTTGGCGACTGAGGAAGTCCGCTTCCCAATTCTCCATGCCCGGTATGTGGATCGCCAAGATGAGCGAGTGATTGGTCTCGGACCAGCGCAGGATGTGGGAGACTTCGAGCATGGCTGCCCTTCTGCGGGTTCCCCCTTGCCGGTTGATATACGCCACGGCTGTGGTGTTGTAGGATTGGATTCTGATGGGAAGGCCTGCGAGAAGGTGGTGAAAGTTGCGTAAGGCAAGAGTGATCGCTCGAATCTCCAAGATACGGATTGGGAGACGCGAATCTCTTGTGGACCAACGACCCTGTGCCGTGTGGTGATTGAAAACTACGCCCCAGCCCAAAAGGCTGGCATCGGTTGACACTACTAACCAGCGCACTGGAAGAAAGGACTTCCCTTGGTTCAGGGAGGACTGTAGCGTCCACCACCTGCCCCACCTCTGGCCTGGCGTCATTGGGAGGGCTTTTTCACTGATGTTGAGGGACCTTTAAACATATATCCAGATCCCTTCCTGTCTCTGGAGTCCCAATTCCTTCTATCTCCCGGGAGGCGACCTCTACTAAATCTCCCCCTCCGAAAATAGGGCCTTCTAATGTCCACCGGAAAGCGAGGGAATCCCTTTTTTCTGTCCCCTGCTTTCTCCAAAATATCTTCTAATTTCTGTCCAAAAAGAAAATGGCCATCACATGGTAAAGAACAAAGTCTGTTTTTCGAAGGCAAGTCACCCGGGCACCCCTTTAACCAAAGAGCACGTCTAGCCGCATTAGATAGATTCGCAGCTCTGGCTGCTAGCCTCACGGAGTCTGCCGATGAATCTGCTATAAAGGCAGCAGCTCCTTTAGCCATAGTTATACTGGTTAGGATGTCTTCTCTAGATATTTTAGATTTTAACTGGTCTTCTATTTGTTGTAACCAGACTATGGGAGCGTGCAACACAAGTTCCGGCAATTGCCGGTTTTAACCCCCCTGCAGTTGCCTCCCAGGTATGTCTTAGGAACCCGTCCGCTTTTTTATCTAGAGGGTCCCTTAGTACACCAGAGTCTTCTAAGGGAAGAGATTACTTTTTGGACGACCTGGCAACTGCACCATCAATTTTTGGAACTTTATCCCATGTTTCTGAATCTTTCTCCTCAAAAGGATAACGTCTTTTAGAAGCCGAGGGCAGATTACCCGATTTTTCCGGCTTCTTCCACTCTTTTTCTATAAGGGCTTTTACCTTAGTATTAACAGGGAAAGTACGCTTTCTTTTTTCCTCTAAACCCCCAAACAATGTACTCCAGGGATTTGGCCGCTTTTTCATCTTTAAGGCCCATTGAAGCTATAACGGCTTTTATTAACTTATCCGTGTTCTCAGTCAGAAAACACGGACGGCCTCCTTCATCGCTATCTGAAGAGGAGCCGGGGGATATAGAGGAAGAGTGGAAGGGAGATAACTGTTCCTCCTGATATTCCTCGTCAGACGGAGAGACATCGGAATCTAAAATATGTTCAGGGTTCTTACTACCCTTTCTCTTAAGTGCCGATTTAACTGAGCCTTCAACTTCGGCTCTAATTATGGCTCTAAAGGTACTGTCACACTAGACGATATCGCTAGCGATCCGTGACGTTGCAGCGTCCTCGCTAGCGATATCGTCCAGTGTGACAGGCAGCAGCGATCAGGCCCCTGCTGGGAGATCGCTGGTCGGGGAAGAAAGTCCAGAACTTTATTTCGTCGCTGGACTCCCCGTAGACATCGCTGAATCGGCGTGTGTGACACCGATTCAGCGATGTCTTCGCTGGTAACCAGGGTAAACATCGGGTAACTAAGCGCAGGGCCGCGCTTAGTAACCCGATGTTTACCCTGGTTACCATCCTAAAAAGTAAAAAAACAAACAGTACATACTTACCTACAGCCGTCTGTCCTCCAGCGCTGTGCTCTGCTCTCCTCCTGCTCTGGCTGTGAGCGTCGGTCAGCCGGAAAGCAGAGCGGTGACGTCACCGCTCTGCTTTCTGGCTGCCCGGCGCTCACAGCCAGACCAGAGAAGCAGAGCGCCGAGGACAGACAGCGATAGGTAAGTATGTAGCGTTTGTTTTTTTACTTTTTAGGATGGTAACCAGGGTAAACATCGGGTTACTAAGCGCGGCCCTGCGCTTAGTTACCCGATGTTTACCCTGGTTACCGGGGACCTCGGGATCGTTGGTCGCTGGAGAGCTGTCTGTGTGACAGCTCTCCAGCGACCAAACAGCGACGCTGCAGCGATCCGGATCGTTGTCGGTATCGCTGCAGCGTCGCTATGTGTGACGGTACCTTAAGACTAGAGGCAAAGTCAGGGGTCTTTTGGATACAATCCGCACAAAGACTTTTCTGCCACTGGGCTGCCAACGGAACTCTACAGAGGGCACATTCCTTGTTCTTAGACTTGGTGCTAGCCTTCCCTGGCGCCTGCCAAGCAAACAGAAAATGTAGCCCATTACCACCAGGGTGAAATTCACGAAGATCACTCACCACCCGCTGACCATGAAGGGTACTGGATTCTGAGGTTGAATAGGAGCATGGACCGCATCCCTTCTAGGCGCTGAGGAGTCCTGTGACGCCCGAGGACGATTTCCACTCCTTCCACTGGAGCGGCTACTTCTTTTAATGCGTTGGTGGGCAGGTGAATCGCCCAGCTTATGCTGCTGCTGAGAAGGCTGCTGCTGCTGCTGCTGCTCCATGGTGTTCTCCATATCTGGCCCTGCCTGCTCTTCTAGTGCCGGGACAGGAGTGGGTGAGTGGACTTCAATCAACAAAATACCGCCGTGGTGTTCAGCACAAGGGTTCCCATCAGGACAGGAAACCCAACTGAAGCGAAGGAGAGGTACCGCCCTTTTATTTCAGTAGGTTTCCTGTCCCGACTGGGCGGATCCCTCTCTCAGGTGTGCTGTAATGGGAGACGGGAAAAAATCCGTACAGAAATGCAGCTTTTTTCCCCGCAGCATGTCAATTCTTTTTGCAGATCTGCAGCGTTTCTGCACCCATTGACTTCCATTGAGTCAGGCACATCCGCAGCAAAACAGCAGATGTAATAAAGATCTGTGGATTTGCTGTGGATGTGGGTGTTAGAAATGCTGCAGATCGGGAGGAGGGAAGTGTGGGCGGAGCTATGTGCGTGTATGTGTGTGCCGGTGTCTGCATGAATGCGTGTGTGCGCGTGTGTGTGTAGGCATCATCCGATGGGACTACTAATCCCATCCGGCTATGCCTGGTACAGTGACACCATTAGCCAATGATGGGAAAGTAGTCCCATCATCCGGCTAAAGTGTTGAATCTTATAAAAAAAAAAAAAAAAAAACACATACAGTACACATATAGTACATATTTACCATATACACCTTATCCCCGAAGCCATCGCTCATCTGCAAATAAAATTAAAATAAACAAACAATATACTCCCTGTGTCCGACGTAATCCAATTAACAATTGTCCCATGACGATCTCCCATGGAGAGCTGTCACATCAGCAGATGCTACCTCTCTCCAGGGGCTCCTGTAATACAATGACTGAGATAATCCTCCGCACTTTATCACTCTGCTGTCGACAGGTCACCTGAGTTCACCTGTTACTTGCGGCACTATAGCGTGAGAATTTTCTCATGGTTGTAGGAGGGTTATCTTCGGTCAGTGTGTCATCGGAGGCCCTATAGAGTGGTCACATCTGCTGATGTGACCACTCTATAGGGGAGATATTCGTGGGATACTCGTTATTAACCCCTTTATGACCTTGGGATTTTCCGTTTTTCCGTGTTCGTTTTTCGCTCCCCTCCTTCCCAGAGCCATAACTTTTTTATTTTTCCGTCAGCATGGCCATGTGAGGGCTTATTTTTTGCGAAACAAGTTGTACTTTTGAACATCATCATTGGTTTTAGCATGTCGTGTACTAGAAAACAGGAAAAAAATTCCAAGTGCGGTGAAATTGCAAAAAAAAAGTGCAGTCCCACACTTGTTTTGTGTTTGGCTTTTTTGCTAGGTTCACTAAATGCTAAAACTGACCTGCCATTATGATTCTCCAGGTCATTACGAGTTCACACCTAACATGACTAGGTTATTTTTTATCTAAGTGGTGAAAACAAATTCCAAACTTTGCACAAAAAAAAAAAAAAAATTGCGCCATTTTCCGATACCCGTAACGTCTCCATTTTTCATGATTTAGGGTCAGTTGAGGGCTTATTTTTTGCGTGCCGAGCTGGTGTTTTTAATGATACCATTTTACTGCAGATACGTTCTTTTGATCGCCCGTTATTGCATTTTAATGCAATGTCGCGGTGACCAAAAAAAACTTAATTCTGGAGTTTTGAATTTTTTTCTCGCTACGCTGTTTAGCGATCAGGTTAATGCTTTTTTTTTTTATTGATAGATCATGCGATTATGAACGCAGCGATACTAAATATGTGTAGGTTTGATTTTTTTTTTATTGATTTATTTTGAATGGGGCGAAAGGGGGGTGATTTATAATAATTTTTTTTTTTTTTTTTTTTTTTACTTTTGCCATGCTTCAATAGCCTCCATAGGAGGCTAGAAGCTGGCACAACTCGATCGCCTCTGCTACATAGCAGCGATCATGAGATCGCTGCTATGCAGCAGAAATGCAGGTGTGCTATGAGCGCTGACCACAGGGTGGAGCTCACAGCTACCGGGGATCAGTAACCATGGAGGTCTCAAGGACCTCTATGGTTACTATACAGAAGCATCGCTGACCCCCGATCATGTGACGGGGGTCAGCGATGTGCTCATTTCCGGCCGCCCGGCCGGAAGCGCCGGTTAAATGCCACTGTTAGCGTTTGACAGCAGCATTTAACTAGTTAATAGCGGCGGGTGAATCGCGATTTCACCCGCCGCTATTTCGGGTACATGTCAGCTGTTCAAAACAGCTGACATGTCCCGGCTTTCATACGGGCTCAAAGCGGGGGTTCGGACCTCGGATATACTATACCCGTCTGAGGTCAGAAAGGGGTTAAAGAGGGACTACGTTGAAACAGGGAGTATTTGTTTTTGTTTGTTTTTTCCTACAGGTGATCAATGGCTTCGATTGGATTAGGCGTGGAATAAAAAGTATGAAAAAATGTGTAGTGTTTTATTTCATTAAAATACTTTTCTCTGGCTGTGCCTTTTTTTATCCCATTAATAACTATAGGATTAATAATGGATAGGCGCCTTATTGACACCTCTCCATTATTAACCAGGCTTAATGTCACCTTACAATAGCAAGGTGACATTGACCCCTTTTTACCCCATATGTCATTGCTGCATGGCAGTGCCAAGAGAGGCTAAGTGCCAGAATTGGCGCATCGTACAGATGCGCCAATTCTGGGGTGGCTGGGTACTGGTAATTTTAGCTGGGGGTGGGGGGGGCAATATCCATGCCCCTCTCTAGGTTGTGAATATCAGCCCACAGCTGGCTGCGTAGCCTTTCTGGTGATAAATTATAGGGGGACCACAAGTAATTTTTTTTTTTTCTGGGGGGGGAGGGGGGGTCCCCCTATTTTAATAGCCAGGCTAAATATACAGCTGTGAACTGATATTCATAGCCTGGGAAGCTCCATGTGTATTAACCCCTTCTCAGGCTAGAAATATTGGCCCCCGGCTTTCCCTCTCTGGTGCAGAAAATTGCACGGGAGCCCACGCCATTATTTTTAATTAAAGATATTGCGTGCAGATTTTGTGTATCTAACTATTTATGTACCATTCTACTATGTTCATTAGTAAACATTGACCTTGGTATTATCTATCTTCTATCTGTCTATATCTGTGTGTGCACGTGTGTGCACGTGTGTGTGTGTATAAACATTCTTCAATGGAGTATGTAAATGAAGAGGTTGGACAACAAAAGACATCAAAATTATTTTTTTTTGTTAAATAATATATCTTTATTTAGCTTACAAAAACGCATGTAAATCTGCATGAAAGTCCGCACCTGTGTTTTCTGCCAAGAAAGGAAGAATCTGGCAGAAAATTTCACAGGGAAATCTGCAACGTGTGCACATACCCTTAACCCCTTCCCGACGCGGACCTTTTTTGTTTTTGTATTTTCGTTTTTCGAAACCCCTCCTTCCCAGAGCCATAACTTTTTTATTTTTCCATCAATATGGTCATGTGAGAGCTTATTTTTTGCGGGACGAGTTGTACTTTTGAACGACACCATTGGTTTTACCATGTCTTGTACTAGAAAATGGGGAAAAAAATTCCAAGTGTGGTGAAATTGCAACAAAAAAAAGTGCAATCCCACACTTGTTTTTTGTTTGGCTTTTTTGCTAGCTTCACTAAATGCTAAAACTGACCTGATATTATGTCATTGCGAGTTCATAGACACCTAACATGTCTACGTTATTTTTTATCTAAGTGGTGAAAAAAAATTAAAAAATTTGCTTAAAGAAAAAAAAAAAAAAAGCACCATATTCCAATACCCAGTAACCAAATTTGTATAGGAGGGCACCACAATGAATCTAAAAGGGATACACCCAGGCTCAATACAAACATTTTTATAACAACATACAGAGAAAAAGCTGCAGACCACTAACTGGATCACCATACATATAAGAATAGTAATTTTATTGAATACACACCAACAAACTTTTTAAAAACAATTAAAAAGTCAACAACGACTTGAACATGAAAACACCCAAACAGCTTATAATAAAGCCTGAGGCTGCCCCTCCCAAGGCCGATAAAAAATCCAAATGACTTTTGCAATGTCACAAAATGAACTAAGACTATTACTAATAGTGGTCAAAACGATGTGTATATCAACAATAATGTGAGTTCCGATAGTACACTTATATGATACAAATGGATATATACCTACAACATAGTAATAAGTCCAACAGTACCATAGCTGCTCTGCATAAGTTCTGCCTAATAAATAAGAAAATGCTAAATACACTAGCTGAAAAATACTAATGTCACTAATAGTGCTTGCACAACCATGAAATCATGCTGTGCAGCATGGCAGAGAAGCTAATACAGACCCAAAGCAGCGCATAGTAGATGAAAAGGGCCTGGGAGCGGGGAGCCCATGGAGATGCCCGACGTGTATCGCCACCGCAAGGTGGCTTCACAGCAAAAGCTCATTGTGGGAACGTAGCCTTAGGCCATGTGCACACGATGTGGATTTGCTGTGGATCCGCAGCGGATTTTTCCGCGCAGAAACGCTGCAGATCCACACTGAGATGTACAGTACAATGTTATTCAATGGGATTAAAAAAAGCTGCAGATGGTGCGGAAAAATCAGTGCGGAATTGCTGCGGATTTCAAAGAAGTGCATGTCACTTCTTTTGTGCGGATCTGCAGTGTTTCTGCACCCCTCCATGTTAAAATTCCACAGTGGCAAAAACCACTGAAAATCCGCATTAATTCCGCATAAAAATCGCACAAAATCCGCGGCTGCTGATTCTGCCAGGAGATGCAGATTTTGTGCAGAAAATTCTGCACCTCTTTTTCTACGTGTGCACATAGCCTTAAAGTAAACCTGACCGCAGATTCCTATCTGAACCGCGGGCAGCAAGAATCAGACAGCGACTGTGTGACTGCAGCAGAGTATGTGTTACTCTGAAACGCTGGAGTGTGCAAGAGAAGACATATTGTGAAGAGCCGGCTGAGGACTAAGTATCTCGGATGACTAGTCCGAGGCTAGTCCCTGACAGCTCCTCCCTGCCCCGCTCCATATGAATGACAGGCGTAGAGAGAATCTGTCAGTCCAGGGGAATAGGACAGGTAGGAGCTGCCGAGGGACCTGCCTCAGAGTAGCCATCCTCAGACGCTTAGTCCTCAGAAACACTGCAGCGTTTCAGAATAACACGGCTGCAATCAGAGTCACTGATTCTTGCTGCCCGTGCTCAAGAAGCATGAATTACCTGTCAGGTTCCTTTTAGGCTATGTTCCCACGTAGTATCTCCACTGCGGACTTCTGGCAGAGGAAACACCACAGCTGTTTACCCAACAACATTTACCGCTACAGATGTCATTATGAAGAAGGAACAGAAGATCTGCTTATTTCTCCATTTGAATTACGAAAGGTTAAATTCGCACCTACATACCGCCTTCCAGAGATGTCACTTACTGGGCTGCTTGCTGCAGTTTGATAAAAGCACTGTTTTTAATCACCAATAGGTCATCATTAGAGGACTAGTAACCCTGCTTATATATAGTCCAACCATGCCCCCACCACTGATTGGCAGCTTTCTGCCTATGCACAGTGTACACAGAGAGGTGTCAATCAGTGGTTTGGGTTATACAGAGCTTAGAATCCAGAAAACTATTAAAAAGTTGCTTGTTTTCTTGTGTACTAATGGTATATGAAACAGAAAATAAAGCAATGACTACTCTAATATCTAAAGTGTATAGACTTTCACCCACATGACCAATGACTGTGCCTGCATGCCTTAAATTCGATTACCTGAGCTACTGGCCGGGGGCTGATGCGGCTGCATACTCTCTGAGGGTCGGCGGTAATTGGCAACATCATCTGAACCTCTGCGATCCATATCTCCTGCGTCAATGGAGGGATTGCCCATCCGGCTTTTGTCAAACTCCTCATGATATTTAATCTACGAGAGAAAACAGTTTTAGGGAGTAATTTTGTGGGCAATGAAATACCCATTATGACACCAGCACTTGCTATGGCAGGGTACAATGAAAATGTGCGGGCACTCACTATCAGCATGGGTGAATTGCAGTGTAAAGTGCTGAATTAGGATGATGGTTAGGGTCTTGTGTAGAGTTAAGGCTCCCATACCCAATGGAATTAAGTCGGACCCTCCAACCATCTAATGGTGAGCTGTCGACCCTCTGCAGACAGAGGATGTTGGGAGAAGAGAAGGATCGGCACCTTGAAATTCCTACATCTGACCCTTTTGTTCCCGCTGGAGATAAGTCCCCACCAGTGGAGTCTGACAGCGGCTCTCAGGAGAATTCGGCCGTGCTGAGCGTTCCTGTCTATGCGGGAGTCAGGGGAGATAGTTGTAGGTCAGCTGATCATTAGACCTACAGCTACATAATGTTTATGGGGGCCTTTAGTTTCCCCCATCATGGGGATTACAACCTAGTGAGGGCTACTGGGCATACTCACATTACTGATCTGGTCCTGAGTCTTCTTAATTCTCTGCAGCTCAGGAGTATCAGCCACCACACTGAATCCTTTGCCTTTATTCTTTTCAAAGTCTTCCTTGTAACGAATCTAAAAATAAGAAAACACCAGATTTTTATTTATTTATTTTTTTATTATTTTCAGAGCAGTTTGTTATGCCACCAGGATGGATCTGTTGGAGGTCTCCTGCTTTTTTCACATCTAAACACAAACCAAGATGCCAGAACCATCACATGATCCACAACGGTGGCGTCCCATGGATGACAAGGACAATGGAGGCTCCTAGCGGACTCGCTTACGCAGACTGACAGGAAGTTCGGGGGCAGCATGAGTCCAAACATGAGGTCTGACACTTTAAGAGGAGAACCAGCCTCCAACCAATATTTCCCCCTCGTTTTTCACTGAATTTGCTTAGTCAATAGGTGACTGTACTCTTATAATGCATGGATTCAGCCCATTAGGTCATCTACGTAATTGTACAACTTTCTGAAGAGGTAATATGGCCTCCCCCACTGTAATAACAGAACAATAGATCACTCAGACAGTAGACGTATAGGACTATAGAAAATGTCAAATTATTTCCATTTATATAATAACATGGGGGGGATAAAATGCTGCTCTGTTTCCTTGGACACTGCAACCATGACAACAGGAAAAGCATTTAACCCCTGTAAAGCTGGATGCGCTCAGCCTTCATTTCCAAAGTCTTTTGAATATTACAATTTCACACTTTTCAGGAGACATGTTGGCTCCTTGTAGTGACATTAAGGATGACCTGCAACGTCTTGTGATGTGTTGCTATGACTGCGCAGTAAGAAAAGGAATACGGAGGACGCAGCGTTTTTTACAGACCTCTATAGCAAGCAGCGTTAGTCATTTCACTGTTTGCTCAATGCCAAGCAGGCGGGCGACGTGGACTAAGGTGATGATCGCAGGATGTTGCCATTTTTCTGCTTTAGTTTTTATGTAATCATCTTTAGGAGCAATCAATTTTTCATCCCAATGATGTTGCTATATGAGGTCTTGTTTTATCAAGGAGGAGTTGTAGCTTTGAATCCCACCATTTAATATACACACACACACATACATATATATATATATTTTTTATGGTGAATTAAATGGTGGGATTCAAAACTAAAACTAGAAAAGAATGGAGAAAAACAATATAAAAAATATATAATCTGCCATTGTTGCTCGAATCTTGTTTTTATGGCATTCATTTTGCGGGAACAATGACAAATTAGCCTTTTTCTGTGGTTCAGTGCGATACAGTGAGAAAACATTTACCGTATATAGTTTTATATTTTACAACTTTGAAAAGAAAATTAAATAAAAAAATGTGAAAAAAATGGTTAGTCTCACATTCTAACTTCCAAGACCTTTCATTTTTGTGGATAGGGCAATAAAAAATATTTGTATTTACAGAATGAACAAGGGGGGTATTTAAAAAAAAAAAAGAAAAAAAAAAAGCAGAAATATGGCAGACACCGATGCTTTCAGCTGGTACCCTGCAATTACATTGTATGGTGATAAAGAGGCCCTCCTCCTCTCTAAGATGCGAGAATGGCTATCTAAAGGGTTAGATTGCAGCGAGTTATCTCTAAGAGGTGCCCATTAGTTCCTATATAAAGGGATATATTCGTTCTTGTCTTAAAGGGCTTTTTCACAAGTTGTACCTTCAGGAGTGCACTCCGTCCAGCTTCAGAGTGGCAATAGCCGGATGTAAAGCACAGAGCCTGCTCATGCATGTTCTCCTCCTAAGTAACCAGGCCGGGACTGCACAGTGTCCGTGAAACTAGCTAATGAGCTGCACATTAGAACATTTCAAAATCCCTCCATGGAGAATTTTAATAATGGATAAATTACAAATTTGCTTGTTTTAGAAAGTACTTTTCAGTTACCCAAATATGAACTTGAGACAACCCCTTTAAAATAAGCACACCCCTGCCAATTTTAGACTTGGCAACTATACTTTTATATAGCAGATTTTGGGCCATATAATATACTTGGTGACTTTAAAAAATGACAAGGAAAGAAACTACCACTGGGTGAGGTGATCAGATATCGATTTTGCCACCTTATCTTATGAAACAAAATCTTCTGCAAGGGAGTCAAGGTAAGAGACTCTTCTGCGGTAAGCTCATTGTCAAGGAACTCATCGTCAAGGGACCAGTCTAAGGCTATGTGCACACGTTGCGGATTGGGGTGCAGAATTTTCTGCACAAAATCTGCATCTCCTGGCAGAATGCAGATTTGATGCGTTTTTTATGCGGATTTTGTGCGTTTTTTACCCCTGCGGATTTCTATAATGGATGGGTGCAGAAACGCTGCAGATCCGCACAAAAGTAGTGACATGCTACTTCTTTTGATCCGCACCGTTTTCAATGCGGAATTTTCAACACCATTAGCACAGCATTTATTTTTTATATTGATTTACATTGTACTGTAAATCACTTTGCAGATCTGCAGCGTTTCTGCGCGGAAAAAACACAGCGGATCCGCAGTAAATCCGCATTGTGTGCACATAGCCTTACAGCCTTTCAGACTGTCTGCACATTTAATTTCAGTTACACGTGATTAAAGGGAACCTGTCACCCCCAAAATCGAAGATGAGCTAAGCCCACCGGCATCAGGGGCTTATCTACAGCATTCTGTAATGCTGTAGATAAGCCCCCGATGTATCCTGAAAGATGACAAAAAGAGGTTAGATTGTACTCACCTGGGCGGTACGATAGGCGTCGCGGTCCGGTCCGGGGCCTCCCATCTACTTACGATTACGTCCTCTTCTTGTCTTCACGCTCTGGCGCAGGCGTACTTTGTCTGCCCTGTTGAGGGCAGAGCGAAGTACTGCAGTGCGGAGGTGCTGGGCCTCTCTGACCTTTCCCGGCACCTGCGCACTGCAGTACTTTGCTCTGCCCTCAACAGGGCAGACAAAGTACGCCTGCGCCGGAGCGTGAATACAAGAAGAGGACGTCATCGTAAGAAGATGGGAGGCCCCGGACCGGACCGCGACGCCTATCGGACCAGACCGCAGCGGGAACGCCCCTGGGTGAGTATAATCTAACCTCTTTTTCATCTTTCAGGTTACATCGGGGGCTTATCTACAGCATTACAGAAAGCTGTAGATAAGCCCCTGATGCTGGTGGGCTTAGCTCATCTTCGATTTTGGGGGTGACAGGTTCCCTTTAAAGAGAGTCTGTCACCCCGAATGTACACTTCAAACTAACCACATTGCCTTGTAAGGGTACCGTCACACTATACGATTTACCTACGATCACGACCAGCGATATGACCTGGCCGTGATCGTAGGTAAATCGTAGTGTGGTCGCTGGGGAGCTGTCACACAGACAGCTCTCCAGCGACCAACGATGCCGAGGTCCCTGGGTAACCAGGGTAAACATCAGGTAACTAAGCGCAGGACCGCGCTTAGTTACCCGATGTTTACCCTGGTTACAAGCGTTAAACTAAAAAAAAACAAACAGCACATACTTACATTCTGGTGTCCGTCAGGTCCCTTGCAGTCTGCTTCCCGCACTCAGTGACTGCCGGCCGTAAAGTGAAAGTGAAAGCACAGCCGCTGTGCTCTGCTTTCACTTTACGGCCGGCAGTCACAGTGCGGGAAGCAGAGACGGCAAGGGACCTGACGGACACCAGAATGTAAGTATGTGCTGTTTGTTTTTTTTTAGTTTAACGCTTGTAACCAGGGTAAACATCGGGTAACTAAGCGCGGTCCTGCGCTTAGTTACCCGATGTTTACCCTGGTTACAAGCGAACGCATCGCTGGATCGCATCGCTAGATCGCTAGATCGGTGTCACACACACCGATCTAGCGATGACAGCGGGAGATCCAGCGATGAAAGAAAGTTCCATACGATCTGCTACGACGTACGATTCTCAGCAGGATCCCTGATCGCTGCTGCGTGTCAGACACAGCGATATCGTAACGATATCGCTGGAACGTCACGAATCGTACCGTCGTAGCGATCGAAATGTTATAGTGTGACGGTACCCTAAGAGATGGAGTAACAATACAAATAGTTTGTTTTAAATTTGTTCCTCCATTGCACCCCCCCAAAAAACACCTTTCTAGTAATAAGCAAACAAAGGTGCTCAGTGCATCCTTGGTGTGGCTTAATGCCTCGGTGCACTGTTCCTCCACTCACTGTATTTAGATTACTGTCAGTCCTATGTTGATTGACAGCACAGTAGAATAAACCACCATTATGTGATCCCTGTTCCTGTGCAAAAGGGAGCACACAAGTCACTCTCTCCTCACTTCTGACATTGCTCATCTTACCTGGTATCACTCAGGGCAGGAGAGAGCACAGAAATCACCATCTCCTTGCTGATGACATTGCTCAGGTACAGCCATGTAGTGCTGTCAGATGCAAGGACACTGAGGAGAGAGTGATTTATTCACTGAAATAATAGCAGAGGAGACAAGCAATGTCAGGAGCAAGGAGAGAGTGATTTCTGTACTGTCTCCTGTGCTGAAGTAACCATTTGCATATTACAATGTTTTTTTTTTAGCAGGGCAATGGAGGAACACATATAAAAACAAAGAACAATTTTTATTGCTGCTCCAACTCCTAAAAGGCTAGTGGTAGTTAATTTTAAGCGTACATGTGGTGTGACCTATTCCCTTTAAGGTCAAAATGTATTGGCTCATTCTATGACCCAGGGGGCATTCAGGCAGGTGCAGAGTCGCCACACAATGGATGTGTATAAACATGATACATGGAAGACTTTGTACCTGGCTCTGTAGCTCACTCTGCTGCTTCAAGCGGAGGTTTTCTGGAGTGTCAGCCACCATAGTGAAGGACTGCTTGGGGTAATGCCTGGAATAAGTAGAGGACAACAACAATTTGGTTATTATTCCAAAAACATATGAGTATTATTCTCTGGAGACAATGGAGAACCTCTCTAATGTGTACCTAAAGTGTTAAACTGACCACTGCAAACATAACTCAAGGTCATTTACACTGTGCTGGACTAAAAGTAAGACACTTGTACATTAGGACATGACAAACTCACTTAAAGAGAGGGAATGAGGAAGCTCAGAACGGGCACTGGAAACTGAACAAGTCACAGCAGTGCCAGTCACATGCTAGAAGATCCTCAGTGCAACAATCAGTGTGATCAGGTTACAGGCCAGGAGCCAGACACCACTAGAGGGAGCATAGGAGCTTACTGCGGACAATGAGACAAATGAACATTTAAAGGGAACCTGTAACTATTCACGCTGCCCAAAACAAGGACAGCATGCTTTTCTCTGAAACACTCCGGCACTTCACACAAAACGTTCTCCCTGCACCGCTCAAGTTGATGGACAGATCTCTTCCTATGTACACATAGGAGAGACAGGTCAATCACCTGCAGCGGTATGGTGGAAAGTTGAGCAGGATCTGTGCCAGACAAGTCTAGTTTCTGCCTATGGTCTCCGGACGGCTCTCCAAACTATGTTTTCTCTGAAGCACTGGAACTTCTCGGTGTAAATCATACCTGCTCCAGTGATGCAGCCACTCCAGTCTCTGATTCATGCTGCCAGTGGTTTGGGCAGCATGAATCAAGTGACTGGTTCCCTTTAATAACTTTGCATACAGTAAGCTCCCTCTAGTGGAGACTATAGGGAGCCAGAGCCACAAATAAAATCACAGTCAGCTGACATTTCTTAACGACACATTGAAAAACCATAAGAATTCATTAAGATTATACGCGATACATGTCTACAGCCCTTAAACAGCATGCTGCAGGGGTTAAAATACAGATTTCAGCAATGCCTCCATTATCAAGCTTCCTGCTTTCATTTGCTCTGATAGCTTAGCACCAGGAGCTTATCATTGCTGGGACACAGTAGTGCATGGTTGGTAGTCTGACACGCCCCCTCCTGTGATAAACAGCTCAGGGTCTACAGAGAGACTGCTGTGGGCGGGGCTAGCTTTCTCAGCTCTGCAGCACTGTGCTAAATCTAAAAGCTCGGATTGTGTGAGAACGGCTACACCCAGTAATCTAAGTGATACATCGTTGGATTCAAGGCCTCATTGCCCAACATCATGCTACAACCCTTTAATTATGATATGAAGACATCACTCCATACACTCTGAACTGTGAAATTAGAATTATAGTCAAAAATAAAAATCGGGAGTTTTCTATACTATCAAAAAAAAAAAAAAAAAAAAAAAAACACGAAAATTATACAGGAATCAATGTTTGGTTTACGGACACTGCCATATTTTTACTCACTGTCCAGGATTTTCTGGATGGTTGGCAATCCTGATTTGGACTTTGAAACAAGACTAACACTTAATGATTACATTGGGACACGGGGAAAGAATTTTTTTTGTGCCAAGGGCAACAATGAAACTTAAAAGGGTCTAGCCAACTAAAACAGTTATGGCATAATGACAGTATATGGAGATAAATGTCTGGTCGATGCCACTTCGCCTTGCGGGACTCTCACTTTTATGGAGAATAAGGGTCATGCTCCAGAAACAAAACGTATGAAACATGCAACTCCATACTATTTGATGCAAGTACGATACTATGGAGACAACAGCACTCATACACAGCCACCTTCTCATACTGGGGTGCCACATGGGGGGGAAGGGCGGGCAGGGGACCTGTTTCTACTTCTGGATGGGGATCCCAGAACTACCCGCACAATGCACCATCAGTATTTCATAGAGTTAAGCAAAAAGATATGCTGGAGCTTTATCCATAGGCCACGTTTGCATTCTTCTGCCACCAGACTAGAGAACTGAAAGCCTCCTATCAGCTGCGATATGCCCGGCCCCCAGAGGCCATGGGTATTAAGGGGTCTCAAGTGCTCTGGTATGACTATTGACATAGTGGCTAGATCATGGTGCTGCATATCTTTTTTTTACAACTTTATTATTTCCTCATCTGCTTTTGTACTTAAGGTACCGTCACACTTAGCGACGCTGCAGCGATACCGACAACGATCCGGATCGCTGCAGCGTCGCTGTTTGGTCGCTGGAGAGCTGTCACACAGACCGCTCTCCAGCGACCAACGATGCCGGTAACCAGGGTAAACATCGGGTAACTAAGCGCAGGGCCGCGCTTAGTAACCCGATGTTTACCCTGGTTACCATCCTAAAAGTAAAAAAAACAAACACTACATACTTACCTACAGCCGTCTGTCCTCCAGCGCTGTGCTCTGCACTCCTCCTGTACTGTCTGTGTGAGCACAGCGGCCGGAAAGTAGAGCGGTGACGTCACCGCTCTGCTTTCCGGCTGACCGACGCTCACAGCCAGTACAGGAGGAGTGCAGAGCACAGCGCTGGAGGACAGACGGCTGTAGGTAAGTATGTAGTGTTTGTTTTTTTTACTTTTAGGATGGTAACCAGGGTAAACATCGGGTTACTAAGCGCGGCCCTGCGCTTAGTTACCCGATGTTTACCCTGGTTACCAGTGAAGACATCGCTGAATCGGTGTCACACACGCCGATTCAGCGATGTCTGCGGGGAGTCCAGCGACCAAATAAAGTTCTGGACTTTCTTCCTCGACCAGCGACAGCACAGCAGGGGCCTGATCGCTGCTGCCTGTCACACTGGACGATATCGCTAGCGAGGACGCTGCAACGTCACGGATCGCTAGCGATATCGTCTAGTGTGACGGTACCTTTATAGGCTACTTTCACACAACAGGTTTTCAGTGTCAGGCTAAATCCGGCGAATTTTGGAAAAACTGGATCCGGAGCAGATTGTGAAAAACTGATGCGACGGATCCGTTTTTTTTAACGGATCCGGCTAGCACATCTAGATTATAGGATAAAAAAAAAAAAAATTGGAGCATGCTCAGTTTAAAAAAACAAACGGATCAGGCTGCCGGATCAGCCTTTTTCCGGATCCGACACCTTCCGGCTCCCATAGGCTTCCATTCTAGCAAACAGCCGGAAGCTGGATCTGGTGCTTCAGGCTTTTTCGCCGGAGACAAAAAACGTTGGACGTTTTTTTTTCAAGAAACCGGAAGCGGCAGATTTGCTGGATCTGGCGAAAACCGGACGAAACGCAATGTCATCCAGCACTAATGCAAGTCTATGGGGAAAAACCCTGATCCGGCGGCAACATTCGCCTCATCCGTTTTTTTGAAAATTAGCCGGATTTAGCCTGACACTGAAAACCTGATGTGTGAAAGTAACCTTAACTGGTGCATCCTTGAACTAGGAGATTACGAATATATTAGGAGACTGCTAGCAAAGGAGATGCATTCTTCAGAAGCAAAAGCAATCTAGTAACAATCTGTAATACTCCAGGGTTTGTATATCCAGTATTTTAAGCCACTGAGTCTTGTAAAACATCAATAGACAATATAGTGTGACGGCCAACATACGACTTCCCTCCATATCACAGTAATTAGATACCTATTACAGGCCACTGCCAAGTGTTTCATTATTTCTTGTCTCTTCCAGCCACCATGTAACGTAACACCAGACTGGGGTATCTATACAGCCATCCCATCCCTATCACTGGCAGTGCATTTTATACTAGGGTTGGCAATACCTCTGCTTAATACGGCTGTATACCAGAAACTAGACCTGTATGTAGTGGTGTTCTTTAGGGTCTGCAGCAAAAATACTGAAACTTTATGACCACATACAGTAAAAGAGGGAGGGAATACGTGCAGAAAACATCTCTGGCTTGTTGAACTAGAGGGGTCTAAATTTCATAATCCCTTTTATGGTGATAAAGGTGCTTGGCAGGATTTAACCCCGTATGGTAAATGTGGAAAATCTGTAGCAAATCTGTTATTATTGGACATTAAAATATTTAAAAATTTACATCATAAGGTCAAACAGATGAAAATTACAGGTTAGGGCAGCATGATCAACCTACAATATATACGGATCACAAGTATTATGCACAGGTAGCCACCCTATACAAATGTAGGAGATGTGTTATAAGAACAAAAAAAGAACAATAATGGCAAAAATGCACAGAGAATGCCAAAACGAACAAGTACATGTTATCTCCAAGTGAGAAGTTCAGAAGTTTAGCATGTAAGTGTGTATATTGTTATAATATGATGAGAGGTTGGAAACGTTGGACTTGTTTAGCAGTGAATAGGTAGAATCAGCCATAGAGGATACCCAATGTTTAAAACATACCTTTTAATAATGCTAGATTAAGAAATAACTTATGGACACCCAATAGAAGACACAAACAAAAACAAAATGCTCAAGTGAACCAGTGCTCAAAGATAAAAATTGGATTGATCTCACCAATGAAGATGGACATGTCAGTGTAGTAGTATACTTCCCAGTCTCTCAGACTGAAAGGTCCTGGTCCAAATACATAGACGAGGGGTAGGGTCCAATAATACTATCTACCCTGTGTGCCCCTGTGTAGCTCCTGTCCTAACAAGGACAGGCACCAAGTGGACCCTACTATGGACAACCACCAAAACAAGAATGTAGATGACCAAAGATCATTTTCTCCCTACGCGTTTCAACTCCAATGCCGGAGAATCATCAGGGGAGTTCAAATAGAAATATGTGCCAATAGGCATAGATAGTCCAAACAGAAGTCCGAATATAATATGGGTCCCGCAGTGGCTGGGTACCCAAGAACTGAGATGACTGTGTCCGCAGTCTAAAGTGAATCACTGTAGACTGCGGACACAGTCATCTCAGTTCTTGGGTACCCAGTCACAGCGGGACCCATATTATATAGATAGTATTATTGGACCCTACACTTCTTCTATATATTTGGACCAGGACCTTTCAGTCTGAGAGACTGGGAAGTATATCAATCCAATTTTTATCTTTGAGCACTGGTTCACTTGAGCACTTTGTTTTTGTCTTCTATTGGGTGTCCATAAGTTATTTTTTAATCTAGCATTATTAAAAGGCATGTTTTAAACATTGGGTATCCTCCATGGCTGATTCTACTTGTTGACCCCGAGGGTTTATGCAAGGTGTGGTCATTCTACACTGTTGCTCTTTGTAGTACTTGTTTAGCAGTGAAATAATAAAGTATTTTAGTTTTCTATATTTTCATATTTTTGGGTGAGGGTAATTTACTCCATTTTCCCTTCGCATTTATATTTGTGTGGCAGTACCTCACCGATATTATTACGATCCTGCATCAGATGGTTATGTTCCCAGCACCATTTATAACATATTCGTGCAATGTCCTTTTTTCTGATAGTCAAATTTTCCACTAAATTGGTACCAAGAACTGTAGTTTACACGCCACTTGTCCATACATTTTGTCACAAAAAACTGCAGCATTTTACTGTCACTACAAAGTGGATAAGATTTCTGGCATCTCATGCACACATTGCTTATTTTCCTTCCAGATTTAAAACAACTACAAATCTGCACAATGTCGATGCTTTCAGCAATTTTGTGCAACGAATTTCAGCTATTCTATTGAATGCTCGAAAACTAATAAAAAAAACGCACCAAAAAACGGGAAAACCGCAAGGTGTGTAGCGTTTTTCCTGCCAAAAGACACGTTTTTGATGCAGAAATGTCTGCAGCAAATAATGTGTGCACATATCACGACGTGCAGATTTGAGGCGGATTTGTTGCAGATTTCAACATATTCATCATAAAAGGGTGAAAAAATAGACAGGCTGCAGATTTCAGTCAATTTAAGAATATTTCTGTAACTGGTTTTTAAAATTTACTTTTAGTACCATATTACACTGAAAAATTTTCACATGCGACCATGCGTGGAAAATCTTCACTATGTGCATTCACCCAACTAAAGTCATGTTCACGCGTACTGTAAATCTTTTCCGCTGCATTTTTTTCTGTACGGAAAATCAACTGCGCTTAACTGTCCAAGCAAAGTGGATGTGATTTTTTGAAAACTGCCCACTGTTCTACTAAAGACGCTGTTTAACTATATGTGTTTTTAGTGTATTTTTCTCTATAGAAAGCCCCCGCCAAAAAAAAATTTGTTTTTATGCGCAGAATCAAAGTTTTCCTGTACTAAACAAAACATTAAAATTGCAGCTTTAAATCTATATTAAAAACGCATACAATAAAAAAAAAAAAAAAAAAAAAATCAGCAAACCTGCAATCCGAGAAAATTTTTAACATGCATTATGGTGAAGACACCTGCAGAAAAAGCAGCGTGAACGCCACACGTGTGAACGCAGCCTAATACATTATCACAGAAACTACTGTGCGAATGGCCTGAACACACGTCGTCAGCTTCCTGGACCCCTGAGAATAGGAGGCACTAAGTAATCTGCTCTATAAATGATATAATTGACATCAGTTTGCAGCTAATTTCTCATAGGGTTACAGATGCAGCATTAGGCACAGCGACTTATACTGATCTCAGTGGGTGGCTGGAAAAGTAGCCACAATGACTATTTGTATCCTGTCCACAGGGTGACAGGATGCCAGTGGGCCTACGCATAGGTGACCACTCGCATCACACGGGGCGTTCCAGCCCTGACCACAGTCACATCCTCTCCAACCCTTATGTCTATTTATAGGCAGTTGCATAGCTGATGCTTAGTCAGTCCAGGGCGTCATAACCCGCAGCAGAAAGATACACATCCTGTCATAGAAATGGGGCAGTGGAGATTGCAGCAGAGTCTGAAGTGCAGAGCAGGCCTACAAGTCAAGAGATCAGAGAAGAGAAAATGCAGAAATAAAGAATAATGAGGAGTGGGGAGGAAAGTATGGAGAACAAGTAAAGCAGCCATAACTGAGGCAATGCATGCACATCTGAATGGTTATAACCAGCTAATGTGCACCTATATGGGCTGATAGAGAGCAATAGATGATATTCAACTCTACGGTAGATGCAGATAACATGAGTTATAGGTTTAGAATTTGGCATCAGCCAATAATTTTAGATTCTGGAACATGAATGTGACCACAGAGATTATAAACTGGACACCAACCCTAAAAGCAGCCAGCCACACGCATTTTTATTATTTATTTATATAGCACCATTAATTCCATGGTGCTGTACATGAGAAGGGGTTACATCAAAATAAAAAAATATCACTTACAGTAAAAAAAACTAACAATGACAGACTGATACAGAGGGGCGAGGACCCTGCCCTTGCGGGCTTACATTCTACAGCATTATGGGGAAGGAGACAGTAGGTCGAGGGTTGCAGTAGCTCCAATGGTGTTGAGGTGGCCGTGTGGTCTTTACAGGCTGTAAGCTTCCTTGAAGAGGTGGGTTTTCAGGTTTCTTTTGAAGGATCCAAAAGTAGTGGATAACCGGACGTGTTGGGGCACTGAATTCCAGAGGATAGGTGATATTCAGGAGTCTTGGAGGCGATTGAGTGAGGAGCGAATAAGCGTGGAGGAAAAGAGGAGGTCTTGGGAGGACCGGAGATTACGTGAGGGAAGATATTGAGAGATTAGTGTGGAAATATACGGAGGAGAAAGGTTATGGATGGCTCTGTAGGTCAGTGTTAGTAATTTAAACTGGATAAGCTGGGAAATTGGGAGCCAGTGAAGGGTTTTGCAAAGAGGTGAAGCAGGAGTGTAGCGAGGAGAGAGATTAATTAGTCGGGCAGCAGAGTTAAGGATGGACTGGAGAGGTGCGATAGTGTTAGGAGGTAGGCCACAGAGGAGTATGTTGCAGTAGTCGAGGCGGGAGATGATTAGGGCATGCACGAGCATTTTGGTAGAGTGTGGGTTGAGGAAAGGACGGATTCTGGAAATATTTTTGAGCTGGAGGCGACAGGAGGTGGTGAGAGCTTGGATGTGCGGTTTGAAGGACAGGGCAGAGTCAAGGGTTACTCCGAGGCAGCGGATTTTGGGGACAGGGGAAAGTGTGATTTCATTTATTTTGATAGATAGATCAGGTAGGGAAGATATGCGTGATGGAGGAAAGATAATGAGTTCAGATTTGTCCACATTGAGCATTCCATAGAAGTAGGTTGATGGCTGAAGAACATTCATCAAAAGGATGTTCTTCAGGTTGAGGATCATTCAGCTAATGCAGCCACACACTTTTTAGTTGGTAGTAGTAGTCACACATTTCAGAGTTCACTGGACAAAGTTTTTTTTTTTTTTTTTTTTTGTTTACAGATGACTTATTTTCAGATAATGGAGAACGGTTGCAAATGTTCTATCTCCTGTCTGATACAGGAAAGATAAATATCTTGGTACCGTGTTTTTCCAGCTACTGTGAGCACACAGAGGAGTACACATACATAACCTTTCTATTGAATCCGTACTCTGCTAAATGAGCACGATCAGGTCGGAGCTGTGCACTTCAGTCTCCTGAGCTGCGTATTTCTCAGTGGTCTTTAGAGACATCAGTGGGGGTCTCAGGAACGGAATGCAGAAACAAGAAGCCAGCTCACCGTAACAACGTCACTGCTGAGGACGGAAACAGCCATAATATTGCAAGAAAGTATCCAGCACAACAGATATAAAATCTACTTCTTCATTGTTTAAGTTATGAAAACATCTGTACATCCACTATATCAGCGAATGTTTTTGCTGATGGACAGCGTTTGGATGTAAAGATGTTTTTATAACTTAACCAATAAAGATGGAGACTTTATATCTGTTGAGCTGGGTACTTTCCTAGAATACTGTCTGAGGACCTGGAATCTGTAAAAAATTAAATGGTCTAAAAATGTTCAACTGTCAACTTTACTTACTTCTTAATCAAATGTTTATATGCACCACTGGACTTGCCAGAAAAAGAGCGAACTATTTCACTAACACCAAATAGTAGCAAAATCTGGACATGAGTACTCCCCTTACAGCAATGAGATCTAACGAAGACTCCAGGGCTATGAGACTTCTCGTGGAAGACGCCAGTCTGTGACCTGGGAGCCCTGTGACCTGACATAGAAGAGAGTGTGAAACTTGAATGCCTCTGGAATTACTGGAATCTGCCCAATCCCCCTCCCGCTCATGTAATGGTAGGTTGCTGCACTACCAAAGCAGCGGAAAGAGCAGACACACCCGATTAGCATAGACCAACGTTAGATATTACCTACTAACTACATTGTTCAGGTATGGAGCTCAACAATGGGAGGGAGTTGTGAAAATTAAAATACAACTTATTGCATGGTCAATTAGACCAGGACAAAGGATGTGCATACCCCAGAGGCCCTCAACGCCCAACCTCCCTATCCAGCCAGTTCTTGTACACACAGCATTATTACTTTATATGGATAGTACATATTACTGCTCACCTCGAGATCCACCACCATTCAGGAGCATGGAGAGCCCCTGATGGTTGCTCAATGAACCGATAAAGCAAAGAGATGGCCATGCTCCCTTAAGACCCATTGCACAAGGCAAAAATTGGGGGAAAGAGTGTTCTAAGAAATGATCATTCCAGATTATCTGACTATCTAAACTGGCCACCAAACATCAATGGAACAAGGAATAGAATAATTTCCTGGATGAAATAAATTTTTTTAGAATGCTTAAATATGATCGTTCTCGGCAGCACATCTTCGTGTGTGTGCTGCCAACAGGAATGATGATGTTTCCAAAACGTTTGTGCATAGAGCGCTCGATTGACTGTGCAAACAAGCCATTACACAACCCGATGCCAAGCCTGCAGATAATCGATCGATTGGTGGTCGTATAAAAGGTTATAGGCAGCCCATCTAACTGAGCCATGACACATCAGTGGGGAGGGCCTGATGCATGTGTGGCCATCATAGGGGACAAGATTGGGAATAGGTGCCAGGGTGTGGCTCCCACCAACCATGCCCTTACCGCAATTCCATTCTTTTTACTACTCCTCCAATTATTGTTTCTCCATTAAGTAGCACTAAGGTAAACGGCATAAAAAGGGGAAGGTTATAGGAAATAATTAAGATACATTTGTGATCAGGGAAGAAGATATTTTTCCAGACTTCTGAGTAATTCCTGCATAGATCACAGGTCAGTCTCCATTTAGATGAACATGACTGATAAAATGGAACAACAGATGCAACCACACTGCCAATGCAGAGATTTTAGGTTTAGGAACATGTGACAATAAAATGATAATGATGATAATCTCGCTGCGTCCCTAACTGCTGCCGGCACTCACAGTCAATAGTACTACGTGAAGGGAAAAGGCTGTCGCACCAGCAGGCAACAGTCACAGTATTTGTAGTGTGAAAACCCAAGTGCGAGTAGGTAGCTGCTGGCACTGTACCCCATGATCTGCCAAATCCCACAACATGATGAGGCTGTACCAGCTGTCAATAGGTAATAGAGTATCCTTTAATAGGTGAATAGTGTGCTGTCTTCCATAGTCTAAGGTTATGAATTAAAATAAACTGCACTGATAAGGAAAAGTGATCTCAGCCATTATCCATTGCCATTGACATCTCCGTGTGCAGTTCCACCATTACTCCAAAGCAACATGCCCGCTGCCTTGGGGTCATCCTTGATTCTGACCTTTCATTCACCCCCCACATCCGATCACTGGCTCGCTCTTCTTACCTGCATCTCAAAAACATTTCTAGAATTCGCCCTTTTCTTACTTTCGACTCTGCAAAAACTCTTACTGTTTCACTTATTCATTCTAGTCTGGACTATTGTAACTCTCTACTAATCGGCCTCCCTCTTACCAAACTTTCCCCGCTCCAATCTGTCCTGAATGCTGCTGCCAGGATCATATTCCTCACCAACCGTTACACCGATGCCTCTACCCTGTGCCAGTCATTACACTGGCTACCCATCCACTCCAGAATCCAGTACAAAACTACTACCCTCATCCACAAAGCACTCCATGGCTCGGCACCACTCTACATCTCCTCTCTGGTCTCAGTCTACCACCCTACCCGTGCCCTCCGCTCCGCTAATGACCTCAGGTTAGCATCCTCAATAATCAGAACCTCCCATTCCCGTCTCCAAGACTTTACACGTGCTGCGCCGATTCTTTGGAATGCACTACCTAGGTTAATACGATTAATCCCCAATCCCCACAGTTTTAAGCTTGCCCTAAAAACTCATTTGTTCAGACTGGCCTACCGCCTCAACGTATTAACCTAACGATCCCTGTGTGGCCCATTTAAAAAAAAAAACCTATTGTTTTTATTTATTTATTTTTTAAATAGGCAATCAGGTTCCTCGCATCATGTTCTCATTCACTTTATGCAGTTAATAGCCCTCGGTGTCTGTACTGCTACAACTTAGGCAGTTAACTGGTTCATGCAGCTTTACATGAACACCCGAGCCTTAGGCTGGGTTCCCATTGCGTTATGGGACCGCGTTAAACGGACAGCGTTGCACGGCGAAATTAACGCCGTGCAACGCGGCCGTTAACGCGCCCATTCACGCTAATGGGAACGCGCTTCACTAGCGCGTGCCATGTTCGGCACGCGCTAGCGACGCGCCGGTGATTCCTGGCGCGCCGCGGACGCTGCTTGCAGCGTCCGAGGCGCGCCCGCGGTCCGTTCCCCGCTCTCGCAGATCGGGGATCTGCGAGAGCGGGGACGTTACCGCGACCCCGACCGCAGCCCCATAGAAAACATTGCGTTAGCGCAATCCGCTAGCGCTAAACGGATTGCACTAACGCAATGTGACCCTAGCCTTACACTAGGGCCGGTCCGAATAACTAAAGCAATTGTTACCATCCACCTCTCGTGTCTTCCCTTTTCCTCATAGTTTGTAAGCTTGCGAGCAGGGCCCTCATTCCTCCTGGTATCTGTTTTGAACTGTGATTTCTGTTATGCTGTAATGTCTAATGTCTGTACAAGTCCCCTCTATAATTTGTAAAGCGCTGCGGAATATGTTGGTGCTATATAAATAAAAATTATTATTATTATTATTATCCCTGAAAACCTTACATTCTAGAGTGCCAGAAAACACAAAGAAAAAAACGAAACAAGGTCCCATGTAAAGTATATATAACAACGTTTATTAAAATATATGGTAGAGTGGTACGGTGGAAAGAATACCAGAAAAAAGCACTACACCAGGGACATATAAATGGCAATCAAAAAAATCATAAATGTAACCACAGTGGGAATTCAGCATATATGTGCATACCTATGTATATATGCCATGAAGATGTGAATAGCAGCAATACCAAAACTATATAATAAAGTGCATGTGCATCATTAATGCGGTGGCAGCAAAACCTGATCGGAAAAAATACCGGCACGTGTGCGGGCAAGAAAACAAATAAAAGCAAGGAAAGAGCCACCTGGTATTTACCTGCTGTGTAAGACAGTAATCCCTGGGATGTGCCAAGCCCCGACGCACGTTTCGGCGTCTGCCTTCGTCAGGGGCGGCAGATTTTTTTGATTGCCATTTATATGTCCCTGGTGTAGTGCTTTTTTCTGGTTATTCTTTCCACCGTACCACTCTACCATATATTTTAATAAACATTGTTATATATACTTTACATGGGACATTGTTTCGGTTTTTTCTTTGTGTTTTCTGATTGAGTTCAGATTTGTCCAGTATTTTTCCTATTGGTGCACATTGGTGGTGATGGTTCCCTCCTTTACATAATTGTTTATGTGTACCGTGCCTTGAGTCTTTTATATTATTCTAGAGTGCCAGTATACCAGTTACACAGATGCCCTTTGTTGGTACCTGTCCTTGGGTGAACTACTGTGATATCACTTATAAATTAGTTTTGGGTAGTAACATCACAAATGTTTTTCTATAAGGTATGCTGCTGTGACATCACAGGTGGGATTTAATCAAGTGAGCTACTATGACATCACACGTGTTTTCATGCAGTGACACAGTTTCGGTCATGTAAGCTATTGAGGCCGCGAAAGTGGATTTACTGTCAAATCACAAACTCAGAGGTGGATATAGGATATGTACTGCTAAGTTTAAGGTTGGGAACCATGGTTCTTGCACAGTGGCCCTTTGCTATTGGTGAGAAATTTGACTGGCACAGCCCTGGTCCGTCATCCTATTTGGTCCTCCATGGCAGCCAGTCTTCTCTATTACGCCAGGCATTATAGACATCACTGGCACTTATGTCGTCCTCAGCTTTATGTGACATCATGGGCCTTAAAGTGTCAGAGGTGTGGAGGATACCAGGCATTGAATTGACGACCGGCTGCTAAAGGACTGGACACCAGACCATGGCCGTAAGAATCAAAATACTCACCTCTAATTCAGTACTACCAGTGTCTTAATGGGACACATTGCTTTATAGCCCCAGTTGAATGTTACATTTAGGTTTATAAAGCAAAGAGATAAGCGGACACCAGAAATCTAACATAGTTATTTCTGGAGGAAGTAAAGATGAAGGTGAAAGGCAAAACTTCAGAAACATTCTAGGATAAGTCTGACAAGCCTCAAAGATTGGCCATCAAAAATCTAATGTCAATGGCCAGCTCAGATTAGCTACACATATAAGATGCATCCTTTGACAAGAAGCCTGTAGGTGGAGGTGCACTGATCATGGCAGAGGCTGGTTCTGTGGTTAGAACAATTGTGGAACACTGTAGCGGAAGTCTATTGGTTTGTTTCCTTTTTTTTTTTGTGTAATTTAATTTTGTACTATTTAAAGGAGTTTTGAGGGGGAAATATAAAATGTAATTTTATGGCTGCAAACTAAAAACTATATACTTTGGGATTTTGAGTGGCGATTTCTGCCGCCACCTTTTTCTGCCTGTATGTGATGAAGTGTCTGATCCTATATGGCACATTTTCTACTTTTACACTTTATGCTTGATGTTGAATTTTGTACTATTCCTGGTTTAGGCATATCAGCTTTAATATATACATATACTTTGTTACACTACATGATTGTACTTTATGCTGTTTGGTAATTACATATTTTCTTGCAATCGACAGGGATCTTTGAGTATAGGAGGAAGGGGGTACTTTAGGCCACTTATGAGGAGTCAATTTAAATTTTGATGTTATAGCAAAATAGTGTTTAAATATTTCTGAGAATTTGTGTTATTTCCTTGTATTTGCATTTAAACTTGAATAAAATGTTATTTTTCAGGATACCCATGAGTATGGACTGC
Source organism: Ranitomeya imitator (assembly GCF_032444005.1). NCBI lineage: Eukaryota > Metazoa > Chordata > Amphibia > Anura > Dendrobatidae > Ranitomeya > Ranitomeya imitator. The sequence continues at coordinate 511,198,394 of NC_091283.1, forward strand.
TGCTATGCGTATCACTATGCAGGTATGTAGATTATATGTGGACTTGCTACAAGTAGGAAATGTCGTCCATACTTAGGAGAGATCTAAGTACAGTTCAGGTGCAGAGTCACCTCTGCAGGCTCCGATGGCTTGTCTCAGTCCGCTATGACATCTGCATGGACAACATGTCATCATGTACAGTCACATACAGAGGATGATGAGATCCATGGGCAGCATTGGCACCGATGCTCCCAAAGCCTTTTATGTACACTTGAAGTTCCAACTTTTCACTATTGTAGAGATATAACCTCAGCGCTCCATAATGCAGAGTACAATGCAACATGCAGCCATTTTTCCCCTCATGTATTCCATTTAATCCAATAAATTCCATTCATTCTGGGGCAGTCTGGTCTATATCACGCTATGTATTAAAGATGGCAACACAAATCTGTAATGTGGAAGTGCGCATGAGGCAGTTTGCCCGAGATGATACCTAGCGTTAGTACTTCTGCTAAATTCTAGAAACTCTGGTAAATGAGAGGAGTGTTTCACAAGACGGTCTCTAGCTTACTACAACTGGTTGTATGGTGGGATCCTTTTTTGCCGTGTGCCCACAAGGAGAATCAATAATTGCAGTATTACCTAAAGTCCAACAGTTTTCAGTGCAGTTTGGTTGGGGGGTACGTGTGTTAATTTGTCACAAGGATGCTCCAGATGTATAAAGTTTATGCAACATTTTCAGCACCAACCAAAGTAAGCAAAAGGTGGCAACATTTCTATTTTGTGACAATAGAGTGGTTTTAGCCATCACTGAGCATGCTCCTTAGGCTTTGCCATGTCCTTATACACAGTCCTTTTGTCTGCTCAGTTTTAGTAATGAATTTACAGAATAAGTCAGCCATTGCATCACCTATGCCGTCAAAAGCAGATGGGGGCACCGATAACTATTTTAGAGATCCATTTTGTGCAACGGAAAAAAACGGACCCCACAATAATCAATGTGCCCCTCTATTTCCTTTGCCTAGCTGATGCAATGTATGACCCCACCAATTCCGAGGACGAGGTCTCTGAAGAGTGGAGCAGTGGTCGATTATTTACACTGCAGCTCCATTCAGTCTTATGGAGACCAACTGTGACAAGTAATTGGCGTCTACGATGGTTCCATTAAAAATGAATGGAATGGAGGTGCGCATGATCTCCCGCTGCTCCGTACGCCAGGTTCTGATTATTGGTGAGGTCCCAGCGCTCAAACCAACAGTGTAAGGCCAGGGTCACACTTGCAAGTTCAATGCGAGAAACTCGCACTAGTCTCTCGCATCAAGTCGCGGCAGCAGCGGGACCGCAAACCCGCACTCCGGTCCCGAGTGCCAGCGGCAGTGCCGAGACTTGATGTGCGAGTTTCTCGCATTTAACTCGCGTGTGACCCTGGCCTTTGGGAAGCTATCCCATATCCAATCGATAGAACATTACTTTCATACTTGAGAATATCCATTTACTTGCATGCATTTAGGGCTAAAAACTTGATTTAATTAAAAATACTGCACTATTTTGCTTTTACTGGCTCTTTATTTCCCTACACTTAACTTTCATGTGGACTGTGGTCATGAATCAGCTGAGAGCAGCTGGAAAGATTACAAAGTTACATACTCTCCCACTGGCCCATCATAATGCGCTCACTGACTGATTCTCAGTTATCCCATTCTACAGCGCATCAGTGGAACACGATGCTATAGAAAGCAAACAGTGTAAAACTTTTAATGAAACTCAACTATATAAATTAGTAGTAGTCAACAATACATGCATTTAAGAACAAAAAAGGTGGATAACCCTTCTAAATAAAAGTCTAATGTTTTTGATGCTAGGAGGCAATAAAAAATTGTGCAAAGCCCATTGCAACCAAAAAGATTATCTTCTGCCTGCCAGATTGGGGGAGGGGATGATTTTACATTTATGACCACCTTATACCACTGATGCATGGATTCTCCTTCATGGTTTTCCACATCTCCACAGCTGCTCTTCGCACATCAGTGTATTTCAGCCTGACCAATGAAACGGCCTATGGCAAGTGGTCAAACGTGAGTGTGTGTGACGGGATGCCATTACCACAGTGTGGAGCCACATCCAATGTCAGCCGTGTGCCGCCTACTGAATACCAATCAGGCCTAGCAGTCTCCTGGACCTCTCTATCCTGCAGGCCTAAAAGCCGTCAACAACGCAGGAGACAACACTGAACGCAGGCCGCCTCACAGACCTCCCATCTGCAGGCGCCAACCACTTGATTCAATGTTTTTACAAAGTGCCCAACAATTTATGCCGCCCTTTTAATTGGCGTTCAGGGAAGCTTTCACCGCTCATGGTCATTAACTGCATGAGTAAACATGGCGCTTCTTGTGTGGCCAGATGAAACCCAGACAGACAGAAACAATAGTTTACATACACAACATGGACATGGGAGATGCACTGCTTAACACCTGGAGATCATACAGGGGAGATGCATCAAAACTGGGGGGAAAGGAAAATTAAGGAGTTGCCATAGCAACCGAATTGCTTCTTTAATTTTCAAGTTGTCATGGAATCCATTTAGTTGCTATGGGCAACAAATTCACTTTAATTTAATATATATGCCCCCCCCCTCCCCCCAAAAAAGTAAATCGACTGCTTTCTGAGAAAGCAGAGTGACAATCGTCATGCATAGCTGCTAATATTTAAAGTGGATTTGTCACCATGCAAACGGCATGCACTAAAAAATGGATATCTTAGACCTAATGAGACAGGTGTACTTACTTAAAAAAAAAAAAATCTATGTCAAAATGGCAGGATAATTCAGATTATAAAAATGGGTATTTTAGGAGTCTCACTATACAGTTAAATAGCTCACAAATCCAAATGTATTCAGTCTTGGATGACCTAGCCTAAGTGACAGCTGCAGCTTGTGCTGAGCAGTGTGAGATCTTAGTCAGCAGCAGAGAGGAGGGACATTGAGGGGATTGAGAAACATTCAGAGAGTTATACAGCTATTCTGACATGGATTTTCAAAGTATATAGTGTATCAGGTCTAAGATCCATTTAGTAAAGTGTGCAATTTATGTTGTGAAATCTGGTGACAGATCTGCTTTAATAGAGCTGTGTGGGAAGCATTAATATTGCCAACCTACTAATGTATACACCAAGTAGAAGTTCCAAGCTATTTTTATCACTGATTCCATGCCCCCTTTCCAGTATAAGAATATAAGAAATTGCTGCAGATGGAGGGTCATGAAAAAAAATACATCCATAAGCAACCTCGATACTGGTACTTGCGCTAGGTTCTGTATGTCAATAACCTGCACAAGCGTAAAAAAAAAAAAAAAAAATCTTTCTACTAAAGATCAAATATTTCTATATAAACTTAGACTAAGCTCAGGAAAATGGTGAATGCGCAATGTTTCACTGGCGGTTGCTGACAGGCATGCCACGTCACGACACTCCCTCTGACAGGCATGCCACGTCACTCCCCTTCCTCTGACGGGCATGCCACGTCACGACACCCCCTCTGACAGGCATGCCACGTCACGACACCCCCTCTGACAGGCATGCCACGTCAAGACATCCCCTACGAGAGGCATGCCACGTCACGACACCCCCTCTAACAGGCATGCCACGTCACGACACTCCCTCTGACAGGCATGCCACGTCACGACACTCCCTCTGACAGGCATGCCACGTCAAGACACCCCCTACGAGAGGCATGCCACGTCACGACACCCCCTCTGACAGGCATGCCACGTCACTCCCTCTGACAGGCATGCCACGTCACGACACTCCCTCTGACAGGCATGCCACGTCACGACACTCCCTGACAGGCATGCTACGTCGCGACACTCCCTCTGACAAGCATGCCACGTCACAACACTCCCTCTGACAGGCATGCCACGTCATGACACTCCCTCTGACAGGCATGCCACGTCACTCCCCTTCCTCTGACAGGCATGCCACGTCACGACACTCCCTCTGACGGGAATGCCACGTCACGACACTCCCGCTGACGGGCATGCCACGTCACGACACTCTCTCTGACGGGCATGCCACGTCACGACACTCCATCTGACGGGCATGCCACGTCACTCCCCTCCCTCTGACGGGCATGCCACGTCACGACACTCCCTCTGACGGGCATGCCACGTCACTCCCCTTCCTCTGACAGGCATGCCACGTCACGACACTCCCTCTGACGGGAATGCCACGTCACGACACTCCCTCTGACGGGCATGCCACGTCACGACACTACCTCTGACGGGCATGCCACGTCACTCCCCTTCCTCTGACAGGCATGCCACGTCACGACACTCCCTCTGACGGGAATGCCACGTCACGACACTCCCTCTGACGGGCATGCCACGTCACGACACTCCCTCTGACGGGCATGCCACGTCACTCCCCTCCCTCTGACGGGCATGCCACGTCACGACACTCCCTCTGACGGGCATGCCACGTCACTCCCCTTCCTCTGACAGGCATGCCACGTCACGACACTCCCTCTGACGGGAATGCCACGTCACGACACTCCCTCTGACGGGCATGCCACGTCACGACACTACCTCTGACGGGCATGCCTCTGTAACCATTTTCAGAACTGCAATGGCAAGCTGTCAGGGAGAGAAGGCTTTGCTACCCAGGGAAACATACAGTTTCAAACTTTTAATCACTACATATTAGTAACATAATTAATGTTTCCCAAACATTTGTATGATTAGATTGGATAAAACATGGACAACCCTTTTAAATCTCCATTCGCAAACCATTTGTGCTCAACTCAATCTTCCCAACCCACCTAACAAAGCTCAATTTTAAGGCACATTTTCCCCCTTTAGGATCTGTTTTGTAAAATTCTCTGAAAACCCGAAAACTGGGAGGCATGAGGCTATGTTCACATAAAATCCTTTTAGGCTATGTTCACATTAGCGTTGTGCAGCGCAGCGTCGGCGACGCAGCGCACAACGCAGCGTTTTGTGACGCATGCGTTCATTTTTTGCATGATTTTTGGCGCAGAAAAAACAGCATCATGCAGCGTCCTCTGCGCCCTGACAGTTGTGCCCAAATGACGCATGCGTCACAAAATGCAAGACAACGCATGTCCATGCGCCCCCCATGTTAAATATAGGGGCGCATGACGCATGCGTCGCCGCACAACGCTAATGTGAACGTAGCCTTACTGAGTTTTCAAAGCAAAAACTGAGTGGAAACTCAAAGATTGAGGAGTTTTATGAGACTTGGGAGTTTTTGCTTAGTTTCCACTCTTAAAAATTGTGTGCGCACATAGAACGGCCACTATTATAGGTTTCATTTCAAATGTAGAACAGGTTTCCAACATTCCAAGTGGCGTAACTGGACACTCTGTAGGCATTATTAATATACTGCAGTGTTGTGGTTCTCGTGTCAGGCGGTTTTATTTACGGTATTTATTTTATTTTGACAAAATAGCACAATAATCTTTAAATGATTTAATGGTTGTCCATTACAAAATACCGAGAACTGGCCTAAGGCCATGTTTCTATACAAATGATAAAATGATCTACGTGATGTGTGTAAGATTGTGGTGGATGGCACTGTCCCTTTACAAGCAGCAGCTTGTGCTCCCTTCACATGGTATTGAGCACGCAGTGCTGCAGTGCTGTGCAGTGACGTGTGAGCTGCTGAGAACTGACTACACATTTGGTCATTTGTCACTCACGCGCTACAGTATGGCTTCTTATCGTATCCCTTGTAGTTCTTCATATTCAGGGTCATCTTGCAGATCTCGCAGTGGAAGCATGCTTTGTGCCAAAACTAGGAGAGAAAGAAAACACACATAAGTGACCTAGATTCACAGCCTGTAGCAAATAGTTTGGATTTCAATCTCATTTTAAGAAATGCATGTGGGCAATAAATCTTATAAGCCGAAACACTGGATTAATGGAGCCGCAGTAGCATGCGCTGGAGAGACAGATATCTAGAAGGGATACAATCTGTATGACACTACACCAGGATATGCATAGGGCTATCCTCAGGTCTGTAGACCTTTCCATCATCGTATTTATCTGTGAATGTGTAATATATATATATATATATATATATATATATATATATATATATATATATATATATATATATATATATATATATATATATATATATATATACACGTACGTGTGTGTGTGTGTGTGTGTGTGTGTGTGTGTGTATACACACACACACACACACACACACACATTATATATGGCTCTTCATAGTACCATAGACAGTGGAGATAAATGGAAAACAAGCAAGTGGAAAGGTGCACTTAATTGTTTGGCCACGCTTTTGTGCACCAAGTGCCTGTACTTGGTTTGAACAGTCATTCTGTGCTGAAAGAATCATTTTAAAGGGAGTTTGTCAGCAAAGAATGACTGTTCAAACCAAACACAGTAGCTTTGTGCACCCTTGGTGTGGCCAAACACTTAATTGCATCTCCCCACCTATTTTTTTTCCTTCTATCTCCGCCCTACTTCTATTTTGATTAACAGCTCTGGATTTACAGAGACAGAGAAAGGTGAGAAAATAGGAAAACAAGTATGTGGGAGGTGCACTTAACTGTTTGGCCACACCAAGGGTGCTCTGGATTTACAGAGACAGAGAAAGGTGAGAAAATAGGAAAACAAGTATGTGGGAGGTGCACTTAACTGTTTGGCCACACCAAGGGTGCACGGAGCTCCCGTACATGGTTTGAATAGTCATGTTGTGCTGATTATATATATATCTATATATCTATCTATATATATATCTCTTGAGAAAGGTCCACATCCTGGACTGAAACGTTGCACATGGGCCAATAAACCACATTTATTTTTTCTATTGGAGCGCTGCCTTCATTTTTCTGGATAATAGAACGAGGTTTGGTATACACCTGGAAGGATTTTTTGCACCCTTTGTTTTCTTTTGGTGCTGCTCTTTGTTATAATTAATATATATATATATATATATATATATATATATATATATATATATATATATATATATATATATATATATATATATATATATATATTATGGAGTATATCACACAGCCCACGCAGTATATAACATTGCCTATGTAGTATATAGCAGTCACGCGGTATCTAGCACAGCCCACATAGTATACTGCAGTGTGGGCACCATATCCCTATTAAAAAAATAAATAAAATAAAAAATAGTTATATACTCACCCCCTGGGATCCACCGAAGCTCCGGCAATACGTGTGCCGCTGTCGCCATCTTCCGTTCCCAGGATGCATTGCGAAATGACCCAGATGACTTAGCAGTCTCGCGAGACCGCTAAGTCTTCTGGGTAATTTCGCAATGCATCACCGGGAACGGAAGATGGAGGCAGGCGCGAGCGGCTCGGCGGACTACGGAGGGCGAGAATAGCAGGTTTTTTGTTTTTTTTATTATTTTTAACATTACATTTTTTTACTATTGATGCCGCATAGGCAGCATCAATAGTAAAAAGTTGGGGACACACAGGGTTAATAGCAGCGGTTACGGAGTGTGTTACCCGCGGCATAACGCGGTCCGTTACCGCCAGCATTAACCCTGTGTGAGCGGTGACCGGAGGGGAGTATGCGGGCGCCGGGCACTGACTGCGGGGAGTAAGGAGCGGCCATTTTCTTCCGGACTGTGCCTGTCGCTGATTGGTCGTGACTGTTTTGCCGCGACCAATCAGCGACTTGGATTTCCATGACAGAGGCCGCGACCAATGAATATCCGTGACAGAAAGACGAAAGTGACCCTTAGACAATTATATTGTATTTATTTATATATATATATATAGTAGAAAAAAAAGGAACAGCACAACTTTTACTTATCTTTAGGTGCAATATGGACAAGAAATTATCCCAGGATTATAAGGATTATAGGTCAATTGCAATATCCGTATGTTAATAATTTGAAGAAAAAACAAAACAAAAAGATGACTATAGAACATCATTGGTCACATACAATAACAACGTCATTAAAATAGAATGCACATCAAAAATTTGTTATCCTTCAGAATAGTTTTTCCTGCTTCCTCCAGTTGGAATCCATTTCCCTTCATGGCAGAAATTATGCTGATTAAACACAGCATTTCATGGCTGAATTTTCAGGCTATAAGATACACTGTCTATTGAGTGCTCCACCACCATGCAGTGCTGTTATTTTCAAATTCTAACATTATGTTACATTCAGAAAAAAAAAAAACTATACAGAAACATGGACAGAAGATACAAAGGTATAAATGCTAAGGCTACTTTCACACTAGCGTCGGAATCTCCCCATCGCAATGCGTCGGGCAGAGATTCCGACGCTAGCGTTTAACGCACTGCACAACGGAGGCAGCGGATGCATTTCTCCAGCGCATCCGCTGCCCCATTGTGAGGTGCGGGGAGGTGGGGGCGGAGTTCCGTCCGCGCATGCGAGGTCGGAAAAAGCGGTCGGTCAGGAGCAAAAAACGTTACATGTAGCGTTTTTTGCTCCTGACGGTCCGACAAAGCACGACGCATCCGTCGCACGACGGATGCGACGTGTGGCAATCCGTCGCAATGCGTCGTCAATACAAGTCTATGGGGAAAAAACGCATCCTGCAAGCACTTTTGCAGGATGCGTTTTTTCTGCAAAACGACGCATTGTGACGGATTGCAGTTTTGCAGTTAACGCTAGTGTGAAAGTAGCCTTACTTAGCTGTACTTTCTATTGGGAAACTGAGGGAGTTTAACCCCTTCCCGACCTTTGACGCACCGTATGCGTCATGAAAACCTGTGCCATTCCGACCTGTGACGCAGCATATGCATCATGGCCGGATTGGGCTCCTGCAGGCCGGGTGAAAGGGTTAACTCCAATTTCACCCGGCCTGCAGGGACAGGAGGAGTTGTACTTTAGCCCAGGGGGCTTCACCCCCACCCCCACCCCCCCGTGGCTACGATCGCTCTGATTGGCTGTTGAAAGTGAAACTGCCAATCAGAGCGATTTGTAATATTTCACCTAAAAAACTAGTGAAATATTACAATCCAGCCATGGCCGATGCTGCAATATCATCGGCCATGGCTGGAAACACTGATGTGCCCCCACCCCACCCATCGCCCCCCCAGCCCCCCGATCTGTGGTCCGCTCCCCTCCGTCCTGTGCTCGGCTCTCCCGTCCGCTCCCCCCGTGCTCTGCTCCAATCCCACCCCCGTGCTCTGCTCCAATCCCACCCCCGTGCTCCAATCCCACCCCCCTGCAGTCCGATCCACCCCCCCTGTGCTCCAATCCCACCCCCCTGCAGTCCGATCCACCCCCCCACACTCTGATCCACCCCCCCCCCCCCCCCCCCACCGCACTGCGATCCACCCCCCCATGCTCCGATCCACCCCCCCGTGCTCCCCCCCCCCCCCCCCCCATCATACTTACCGAGCCTCCCGGGGTCCGTCCGTCTTCTTTCCTGGGCGCCGCCATCTTCCAAAATGGCGGGAACATGCGCAGTGCGCCCGCCGAATCTGCCGTCCGGCAGATTCGTTTCAAGTGCATTTTGATCACTGTGATAAAACCTCACAGTGATCAAAATAAAAAAAAAATACTAAATGACCCCCCCCCCCCCCTTTGTCACCACCATAGGTAGGGACAATAATAAAATAAGAATTTTTTTTTTTCTTCCACTAAGGTTGGGATTAGGGTTAGGGTTAGGGTTAGGGTTTCGGTATGTGCACACGTATTCTGGTCCTCTGCGGATTTTTCCGCAGCGGATTTGATAAATCCGCAGTGCTAAACCGCTGCGGATTTATCGCGGTTTTTCTGCGCATTTCACTGCGGTTTTACAACTGCGGTTTACTATTGGAGCAGTTGTAAAACAGCTGCGGAATCCGCAGAAAGAAGTGACATGCTGCGGAATGTAAACCGCTGCATTTCCGTGCAGTTTTTCTGCAGCATGTATACAGCGATTTTTGTTTCCCATAGGTTTACATTGAACTGTAAACCGCAGCATTTTCCGCAGCGTGTGCACATACCTTTAGAATTAGGCTATGTGCACACGGTGCCGATTTGGCTGCGGATCCGCAGCGGATTGGCCGCGGCGGATTCGTAGCAGTTTTCCCATCAGGTTTACAGTACCAAGTAAACCTATGGAAAACCAAATCCGCTGTGCCCATGGTGCGGAAAATACAGCGCGGAAATGCTGCGTTGTATTTTCCGCAGCATGTCAATTCTTTGTGCGGATTCCGCAGCGTTTTACACCTGCAGGTGCAGGAATCTGCAGGTGAAATCCTCACAAAAAAACACTGGAAATCCGCGGTAAATCCACAGGTAAAACGCAGTGCCTTTTACCTGCGGATTTTTCAAAAATGGTGCGGAAAAATCTCACACGAATCCGCAACGTGGGCACATAGCCTTAGGGTTAGGGTTGGAATTAGGGTTGTGGTTAGGGTTGTGATTAGGGTTATGGCTACAGTTGGGATTAGGGTTAGGGGTGTGGGGGGGGTTAGTGTTGGAGGTAGAATTGAGGGGTTTCCACTGTTTAGGCACATCAGGGGTCTCCAAACGCAACATGGCGCCACCATTGATTCCAGCCAATCTTGTATTCAAAAAGTCAAATGGTGCTCCGTCACTTCCGAGCCCCGACGTGTGCCCAAACAGTGGTTTACCCCCACATATGGGGTATCACCGTACTCAGAAGAAACTGGACAACAATTTCTCCTGTTCTCCTGGTCAAATTTCTCCTGTTTCCCTTGGGAAAATTAAAAAATTCTGGGCTAAAAAATTATTTTTGAGGAAAGAAAACGTATTTATTATTTTCACTGCTCTGCGTTATAAACTTCTGTGAAGCACTTGGGGGTTCAAAGTGCTCACCACACATCTAGATTAGTTCCTTTGGGGGTCTAGTTTCCAAAATGGGGTCACTTGTGGGGGGTTTCTACTGTTTAGCCACATCAGGGGCTCTGCAAACGCTACGTGACGCCCGCAGAGCATTCCAACAAAGTCTGCATTTCAAAACGTCACTACTTCCCTTCCAAACCCCGACGTGTGCCCAAACAGTGGTTTACCCCCACATATGGGGTATCAGCCTACTCAGGAGAAACTGGACAACAACTTTTGGGGTCAAATTTCTCCTGTTACCCTTGGGAAAATAAAAAATTGCGGGCTAAAAAATCATTTTTGAGAAAATAATTTTTTATTTTTATTTTCATGGTTCTGCGTTATAAACTTCTGTGAAGCACCTGGGGGTTTAAAGTGCTCAATATGCATCTAGATAAGTTCCTTGGGGGGTCCAGTTTCCAAAATGGGGTCATTTGTGGGGGATCTGCAATGTTTAGGCACACAGGGGCTCTCCAAACGCAACATGGCGTCCGCTAATGATTGGAGCTAATTTTCCATTTAAAAAGCCAAATGGCGTGCCTTTCCTTCCGAGCCCTGCCGTGCGCCAAAACAGTGGTTTACCCCCACATATGGGGTATCAGCGTACTCAGGACAAACTGGACAACAACATTTGGGGTCCAATTTCTCCTATTACTCTTGGCAAAATAGGAAATTCCAGGCTAAAAAATAATTTTTGAGGAAAGAAAAATTATTTTTTATTTTCATGGCTCTACGTTATAAACTTCTGTGAAGCACCTGGGGGTTTAAAGTGCTCACTAGGCATCTAGATAAGTTCCTTGGGGGGTCCAGTTTCCAAAATGGGGTCACTTGTGGGGGAGCTCCAATTTTTAGGCACACGGGGGCTCTCCAAACACGACATGGTGTCCACTAAAGAGTGCAGCCAATTTTTCATTCAAAAAGTCAAATGGCGCTCCTTCCCTTCCAAGCCCTGCCGTGCGCCCAAACAGTGGTTTACCCCCACATATGAGGTATCAGCGTACTCAGGACAAATTGGACAACAACTTTCGTGGTTCAGTTTCTCCTTTTACCATTGGGAAAATAAAAAAATTGTTGCTAAAAGATAATTTTTGTGACTAAAAAGTTAAATGTTCATTTTTTCCTTCCATGTTGCTTCTGCTGCTGTGAAGCACCTGAAGGGTTAATAAACTTCTTGAATGTGGTTTTATGCACCTTGAGGGGTGCAGTTTTTAGAATGGTGTCACTTTTGGGTATTTTCAGCCATATAGACCCCTCAAACTGACTTCAAATCTGAGGTGGTCCCTAAAAAAATGGTTTTGTAAATTTCGTTGTAAAAATGAGAAATCGCTGGTCAAATTTTAACCCTTATAACTTCCTAGCAAAAAAAAAAGTTGTTTCCAAAATTGTGCTGATGTAAAGTAAACATGTGGGAAATGTTATTTATTAACTATTTTGTGTCACATAACTCTCTGGTTTAACAGAATAAAAATTCAAAATGTGAAAATTGTGAAATTTTCAAAATTTTCGCCAAATTTCCGTTTTTATCACAAATAAACGCTGAATTTATTGACCTAAATTTACCACTAACATGAAGCCCAATATGTCACGAAATAATCTCAGAACCGCTAGGATCCATTGAAGCGTTCCTGAGTTATTACCTCATAAAGGGACACTGGTCAGAATTGTAAAAAACAGCCAGGTCATTAAGGTCAAAATAGGCTGGGTCATGAAGGGGTTAACCCCTTCGCCCCCAGAGCTTTTTTCTGTTTTGTGTTTTCATTTTTCGATCCCCTTCTTTCCAGAGCCATAACATTTTTATTTTTCCACCAATGCGGCCATGTGAGGGCTTATTTTTTGCGGGACGAGTTGTACTTTTGAACGATACAATTTGTTTTACCATGTCGTGTAGGGCTGCTTTCACACATCAGGTTTTTTACAGTCAGGCACAATAAGGTGACTTTTGGAAAAAAAAGGAATCGTCAAAAGTTGCCGCCGGATCAGTTTTATTCTCAGACTTGTATTAGCGATGGATGGCCTCACGTTTCATCCGTTTTTCACCGGATCCGTCGAAAATTGGTTTTACGGCGGCCAGAAAAAACTGACATAGTAACGTTTTTTCTGTCGGTCAAAAAAACAGACAGCGATGGATCCGTCGCCATCCGTCATTTGCTAGAATGGAACCCTATGGTGCCGAATCCGTCAAACCATGGAACACGGCGACGGATTTCATTTTTTTAACTGAGCATGCTCAATTTTTTCAGGATCCAATTAGCTGTATCAGCTAGTCGGATTCGTTGAAAAAACTAATCCGTCGCATCAGTTTTTGACAATCTGCGACGGATCAGTTTTTTTCAACATTTATAATAATAATAATAATGATAATTTTTATTTATATAGCGCTAACATATTCCGCAGCGCTTTACAAATTATAGAGGGGACTTGTACAGACAATAGACATTACAGCATAACAGAAATCACAGTTCAAAACAGATACCAGGAGGAATGAGGGCCCTGCTCGCAAGCTTACAAACTATGACGGATTGTGCCTGACGACAAAAAACTGATGTGTGAAAGTAGCAGAAAACGGGAAAAAAAATCCAAATGCAGTGAAATTGCAAAAAAAAAGTGCAATCCCACACTTGTTTTTTGTTTGGCTTTTTTGCTAGGTTCATTAAATGCTAAAACTGACCTGCCATTGTGATTCTCTAGGTCATTTCGAGTTCATAGACACCAAACATGTCTAGGTTCTTTTTTAAAGAAAAAACAATTCCAAAATTTGCTTAAAAAAAATAAATTGTGCAATTTTCCGATACCCATAGCGTCTCCATTTTTCGTTATCTCGGGTTGGATGAGGGCTTATTTTTTGCGTGCCGAGATGATGTTTTTAAGGATACCATTTTTGTGCAGATACGATCTTTTGATCGCCCGATATTGCATTTTAACGTAATTCTGGTGCTTTGATTTTTTCCCTCGCTATGCCGTTTATCGATCAGGTTAATCCTATTTTTATTGATAGATCGGGCGATTCAGAACGCGGCGATACCAAACATGTCTATGTTTGAGTTTATTTTTATTGTTTTATTTTGAATACGGCGAAAGGGCGGCGATTTGAACTACGGTATGTTTTTTTTTAATTTTTTTCATATTTTGTAAAACTTTTTTTTTTTTTTTTACTTTTGGCATGCTTCAATAGCCTCCTTAGGAGGCTAGAAGCTGCCACAACTTGATTGGCTCTGCTACATAGAGGTGATGCTCAGATCGCATCTATGTAGCTGAATTGCAGACTTGACACGCCGGTGACCCGTGATCACCTGACGCGGGTCACTGGTGAACACATTTTGGCCGGATGCGCTTGTTAAATGCCGATGTCAGAGTTTGACAGCGGCATTTAACTAGTTAATAGCTGCGGGCGGATCGCGATTCCACCTGCGGCTATTGGGGGCACATGTCAGCTGTTCAAAAAAGCTGACATGTCCTGGCTTTGAGGTGGGCTCACCGCCGGAGCCCACATCAAAACGGGGGATACTGACATCGGATGTATTATGCTGTCCGATGTCAGTAAGGGGTTAAAATTAAAATGACATTCAGGTGGTTGCTCAGTCCCCTTATGCTTTACACTGCAGGTCGAATTTTTATTAAACTATTGTTTTCGAAATCTGTCACATTTCATAAAAACATCAACAACATCCTTCTAACAGGTCTACCAAATGGAATAAGATGTTCAAAACCATGTTACTTAAATCAGAGGTTAGGCTGGCAGTGATGTGAATTTTTCGTCCCGGTGGAAAAAAAACAGCAATTAAGCCTGCAATATTTTATAATATTTCTTCTACTGCTCTGATCATGGCTTTCTAAATATTTCAGAACAGACTGCCTCGGGATACAAAATTCTACAGATTCTACCAGATATATTGGAGAACACGATGTGATGTAGCATGAAGCTGGTAAAGAGGAAGGCGTGCACTTCATGACACGCTGTGGCACGTCTTCAAGACGTTGTCCTCCAGCAGCAATTAGCCAATTGTCCAAAGAAAACCCAAACGCTGAAAGAAGGGACATGAAGCAGTTTTCAAAACCGCAGCATTTTTCCAATTCAGTCAGGAAAAACAAAAACAAAACAAACGTGTGAATGAGATTTCTGAAATCTCAAAGCTTTTGCTGGCACTCAACGCGTTTCAAGGTGTAGATGCCTCTTCATCAGGACAAACCACAATGAACAGGCCTACGGCCTTAGCCGGCTACATACTTCTCAGCCACCAAGCACAGACAATAGTGCCACAGTCGGTGGAAGGAGAGTTATGATGGCCATTCTCTTATTGCCCTTATCTCCTTGCTCATCTCTTCAATTGGTTCAGTTTTAATACTATGAAAAGTTCCTGATCTTTTAATGAGGACCTGTAAATATATCATTTATTTTTCACCTGGTGTACCTGACAATATTCTCCTGAATCTGGCACTGTGTCTCTGGTCCCTGCGCCTCTCTGTTCCCCAGATACAGTTCCACTTCTTTATTTACAAGTCAAATCTTTTTTAGCCAAGTGGGTGTGTTTCTCTATTTCCTATGAGAGCCTTTGAGGAACAAGCCCATTTGGCTATAAAAAGACTAGACTAACATACAGAAAAGAGGGGCCATATCGCAGAAACTAAAAAAAAAAAAAAAAATCATCAAGGCAGAATCAAGTGAACAGCGGCATTTACATCAGGTGACATTTACGGCAAGTGACAGGTCCTGTTTAAATGATTTGTCTTAGACTAATGATTAATTGTATATCCCGTGCCGTAAGCTATGTGGAGCACCAGCTGGGACTTTACACCTCCCCCACTTACAGATTTTCTCAGACTACCCCAGAAGCGGACACCATTTGTGAATGCCATTAGATGTGCACATAGTAGATATATAATTGGCTGTGGGGAAAGATCCTATGACGTCTCAACTGTAATGTAAAGTATTTAGTAACTTAAAAAGCGTTAAAAAAAATTCAGGAAAAAAGAAGTTACCGTAACAAGTCTTATAACAGGGTCATACTAAGGTAATGAGGATTTTCACGCCTCCAGGTGAGTGTTTTTTGGCTGCCTCACACTGGGTGTGTAAGTCCATGGCATTGGTTATAGGAAGGCCTGAAGAGTAATGTATTGCTCACCCCAGAGGACAGACATAAAAGGAAATGTCTCACATACATACTTTTCTTTACAGGCACTCTGTGTATCATCTTACAGCACCGCTACAGCTCATCTACCACCGGGAAGCTCAGCTCATTCCTAGACTTGGGGACAACCATAAAGCAGCCATTGCGATCCCCATAGGAGCTGTCTCCAGGCACTACAGACAATGGCAGATAAATATGTATTACATTTGTGCATCAGGTAGCCCTTGATGAACAACTATGGCTCCTATCCCGACACTGAAAATCCACTACATCTATGCGAATGGGGTTATTTCGGTAGGATGTGCAAGCTTTTCTGCAAGCTCACTCCAGATGAAAGTAGCGGTTTTCCAACAAATCTGCCACTTCTCAACATTTCCTTCTGAGCTTTAATATAGGTGGATGACAAACTCATATTCAGTGGCCAGTGTCAGGCAGCTGCTACAAAGGCAAATAAAATAATGGGATGCATTAAAAGAAGCATAGATGCTCATGAGGAGAACATAATTTTACCTCTATACAAGTCACTAGTTCGACCACACTTAGAATACTGTGTACAGTTCTGGTCTCCGGTGTATAAGAAAGACATAGCTGAACTGGAGCGGGTGCAGAGAAGAGCGACCAAGGTTATTAGAGGACTGGGGGGTCTGCAATACCAAGATAGGTTATTACACTTGGGGATATTTAGTTTGGAAAAACGAAGACTAAGGGGTGATCTTATTTTAATGTATAAATATATGAGGGGACAGTACGAAGACCTTTCTGATGATATTTTTAACCCCTTTACCCCCAAGGGTGGTTTGTACGTTAATGACCGGGCCAATTTTTACAATTCTGACCACTGTCCCTTTATGAGGTTATAACTCTGGAACGCTTCAACGGATCCCAGTGAATCTGACATTGTTTTCTCGTGACATATTGTACTTCATGACAATGGTAAAAATTCTTTGATAGTACCTGCGTTTATTTGTGAAAAAAACGGAAATTTGGCGAAAATTATGAAAATTTTGCAATTTTCCAACTTTGAATTTTTATGCAATTAAATCACAGAGATATGTCACACAAAATACTTAATAAGTAACATTTCCCACATGTCTACTTTACATCAGCACAATTTTGGAACCAAAATTTTTTTTTGTTAGGGAGTTATAAGGGTGAAAAGTTGACCAGCAATTTCTCATTTCTACAACACCATTTTTTTTTTAGGGACCACATCTCATTTGAAGTCATTTTGAGGGGTCTGTATGATAGAAAATACCCAAGTGTGACACCATTCTAAAAACTACACCCCTCAAGGTGCTCAAAACCACATTCAAGAAGTTTATTAACCCTTCTGGTGCTTCACAGGAATTTTTTGAATGTTTAAATAAAAATGAACATTTAACTTTTTTTCACAAAAAATTTAATTCAGCTCCAATTTGTTTTATTTTACCAAGGGTAACAGGAGAAAATGGACCCCAAACATTGTTGTACAATTTGTCCTGAGTACGCCAATACCCCACATGTGGGGGTAAACCACTGTTTGGGCGCATGGCACAGCTCGGAAGCGAAGGAGCGCCATTTGACTTTTCAATGCAAAATTGACAGGAATTGAGATGAGACGCCATGTTGCGTTTGGAGAGCCACTGATGTGCCTAAACATTGAAACCCCCCCACAAGTGACACCATTTTGGAAAGTAGACCCCCTAAGGAACTTATCTAGAGGTGTGGTGAGCACTTTGACCCACCCAGTGCTTCACAGAAGTTTATAATGCAGAACCGTAAAAATAAAAAATCATATTTTTTCACAAAAATTATCTTTTCGCCCCCAATTTTTTATTTTTCTAAGGGTAAGAGAAGAAATTGGACCCCAAAAGTTGTTGTACAATTTGTGCTGAGTACGCTGATACCCCATATGTGGGGGTAAACCACTGTTTGGGCGGATGGGAGAGCTCGGAAAGGAAGGAGCGCCGTTTGACTTTTCAATGCAAAATTGACAGGAATTGAGATGAGACGCCATGTTGCGTTTGCAGAGCCCCTAATGTACCTAAATAGTAGAAACCCCCCACAAGTGACACCATTTTGGAAAGTAGACCCCCTAAGGAACTTATCTAGATGTGTGGTGAGTGCTTTGACCCACCAAGGGCTTCACAGAAGTTTATAATGGAGAGCCGTAAAAATAAAACAAAAATTTTTTCCCACAAAAGTTATTTTTTAGCCCCCAGTTTTGTATTTTCCCGAGGGTAAAAGGAGAAATTGGACCCCAAAATTTGTTGTCCAATTTGTCCTGAGTGCGCTGATACCCCATATGTGGGGGGAAACCACTGTTTGGGCGCATGGGAGGGCTCGGAAGGGAAGGAGTGCCATTTGAATGCAGACTTAGATGGAATGGTCTGCAGGTGTCACATTGAGTTTGCAGAGCCCCTAATGTACCTAAACAGTAGAAACCCCCCACAAGTGACACCATTTTGGAAAGTAGACCCCCTAAGGAACTTATCTAGATGTGTGGTAAGCGCTTTGACCCACCAAGGGCTTCACAGAAGTTTATAATGGAGAGCCGTAAAAATAAAACAAATTTTTTCCCACAAAAGTTATTTTTTAGCCCCCAGTTTTGTATTTTCCCGAGGGTAACAGGAGAAATTGGACCCCAAAATTTGTTGTCCTATTTGTCCTGAGTACGCTGATACCCCATATGTTGGGGTAAACCCCTGTTTGGGCACACGGGCGAGCTCGGAAGGGAAGAAGCACTGTTTTACTTTTTCAACGCAGAATTGGCTGGAATTGAGATCGGACGCCATGTCGCTTTTGGAGAGCCCCTGATGTGCCTAAACAGTGGAAACCCCCCAATTATAACTGAAACCCTAATCCAAACACTCCCCTAACCCTAATTCCAACGGTAACCCTAACCACACCTCTAACCCTGACACACCCCTAACCCTAATCCCAACCCTATTCCCAACTGTAAATGTAATCTAAACCCTAACTGTAACTTTAGCCCCAACCCAAACTGTAGCCCTAGCCCTAACCCTAGCCCTAACCCTAACGCTAGCCCTAGCCCTAGCCCTAACCCTAACGCTAGCCCTAACCCTAGCCCTAACCCTAGCCCTAACCCTAGCCCTAACCCTAGCCCTAACCCTAGCCCTAACCCTAGCCCTAGCGGGAAAATGGAAATAAATACATTTTTTTAATTTTTCCCTAACTAAGGGGGTGATGAAGGGGGGTTTGATTTACTTTTATAGCGGGTTTTTTAGCGGATTTTTATGATTGGCAGCCGTCACACACTGAAAGACGCTTTTTATTGCAAAAAATATTTTTTGCGTTACCACATTTTGAGAGCTATAATTTTTCCATATTTTGGTCCACAGAGTCATGTGAGGTCTTGTTTTTTGCGGGACGAGTTGACGTTTTTATTGGTAACATTTTCGGGCACGTGACATTTTTTTATCGCTTTTTATTCCGATTTTTGTCAGACAGAATGACCAAAAACCAGCTATTCATGAATTTCTTTTGGGGGAGGCGTTTATACAGTTCCGCGTTTGGTAAAATTGATAAAGCAGTTTTATTCTTCGGGTCAGTACGATTACAGCGACACCTCATTTATATCATTTTTTTATGTTTTGGCGCTTTTATACGAGAAAAACTATTTTATAGAAAAAATAATTATTTTGGCATCGCTTTATTCTCAGGACTATAACTTTTTTATTTTTTTGCTGATGATGCTGTATAGCGGCTCGTTTTTTGCGGGACAAGATGACGCTTTCAGCGGTACCATGGTTATTTATATCTGTCCTTTTGATCGCGTGTTATTCCACTTTTTGTTCGGCGGTATGATAATAAAGCGTCGTTTTTTGCCTCTTTTTTTTTTTTTCCTTACGGTGTTTACTGAAGGGGTTAACTAGTGGGCCAGTTTTATAGGTCGGGCCGTTACGGACGCGGCGATACTAAATATGTGTACTTTTATTGTTTTTTTTTATTTATTTAGATAAAGAAATGTATTTATGGGAATAATATTTTTTTTTTTTTCATTATTTAGGAATATTTTTTTTTTATTTTTTTTTTACACATTTGGAAAAATTTTTTTTTACTTTTTTACTTTGTCCCAGGGGGGACATCACAGATCGGTGATCTGACAGTTTGCACAGCACTCTGTCAGATCACCGATCTGATATGCAGCACTGCAGGCTTCACAGTGCCTGCACTGAGCAGGCTCTGTGAAGCCACCTCCCTCCCTGCAGGACCCGGATCCGCGGCCATCTTGGATCCGGGCCTGGAGCAGGGAGGGAGGTAAGACCCTCGCAGCAACGCGATCACATCGCGTTGCTGCGGGGGGCTCAGGAAAGCCCGCAGGGAGCCCCCTCCCTGCGCGGTGCTTCCCTGTACCGCCGGCACATCGCGATCATCTTTGATCGCGGTGTGCCAGGGGTTAATGTGCCGGGGGCGGTCCGTGACCGCTCCTAGCACATAGTGCCGGATGTCAGCTGCGATAGGCAGCTGACACCCGGCCGCGATCGGCGGCGCTCCCCCCGTGAGCGCCGCCGATCGCGCTAGACGTACTATCCCGTCCAGGGTCAGATAGGCCCAGGGCACCTCGACGGGATAGTACGTCTAAGGTCAGAAAGGGGTTAATCATAGACCTGAGACAGGGACAAGGGGGCATCCTCTACGTCTGGAGGAAAGAAGGTTTAAGCATAATAACAGATGCAGATTCTTTACTGTAAGAGCAGTGAGACTATGGAACTCTCTGCCGTATGATGTTGTAATGAGTGATTCGTTACTTAAATTTAAGAGGGGACTGGATAGCTTTCTGGAAAAGTATAATGTTACAGGGTATATACACTAGTTTCCTTGATAGGGCGTTGATCCAGGGAACTAGTCTGATTGCCGTATGTGGAGTCGGGAAGGAATTTTTTTCCCCAATGTGGAGCTTACTATTTGTCACATGGGTTTTTTTTTTGTCTTCCTCTGGATCAACACGTTAGGGCAAGTTAGGTTAGGCTATGGGTTGAACTAGATGGACTTAGGGTATGTGTCCACGTTCAGGATTGCATCAGGATTTGGTCAGGATTTTCCATCAGTTTTTGTAAGCCAAAACCAGGAGTGGATGATAAATACAGAAGTTGTGCATATGTTTCTATTATACTTTTCCGCTAATTGTTCCACTCCTGGTTTTGGCTTACAAATACTGATGAAAAATCCTGACCAAATCCTGATGCAATCCTGAACGTGGACACATACCCTTAAAGTCTTCCTTCAACCTTAATAACTATGTTAATGTTACTATGTTAATATAAAAAGTAATATTATTTCAGCTCTGCGCGTATGATAAGCGAAGGATTCAGAGGAAATTACATTTGGAAATTTTATCAGCAGTAACTGTCACATGTTGGTCCACAGCGTCACAATAGACCACCTTGTCAGTGGCCTAGTAGTGAAGGGTATGTAGAATTACAGGATCTGTGCGATGTGAGGGACACATGTATAGTCATTCACATGCGTGCGTATGTGATACTGATTAAAAATTTTTTACATTTTTATTGTTTTCGTACTGCAATACAATCTATAGGTTAATATAGAGCTCGGAGAAATATATACGGGTGGTCAGTTGTTAAACCTGACCCCTAAATATTCTCGACTGAATAATTAAGGGGTATTATTCCATATAGGAGCATAGTCTTCACTAATTTCATGGAGAAATTACCTGCAGTCTTAGCGGTGGTGGCCACAGGCTAGTAAGGTCCAGCTGGTGGTACTCCGCAGAAACGTTTAGGTAACAGGTCATTCACATTCACTAGTCCAATATTTGAACAATTAAATTGTTTCATTGAGTGCATACACATATATAGGTCAGAAGAGGTGTGGAACAAAAAGCCTGGGTGCTCCATACCTACTGTGACCCATGTCTCTATGTGCATTGAATATACAGTTGGGTCCATATATATTTGGACAGAGACAACATTTTTCTAATTTTTGTTATAGACATTACCACAATGAATTTTAAACAAAACAATTCAGATGCAGTTGAAGTTCAGACTTTCAGCTTTCATTTGAGGGTATGCACATTAAAATTGGATGAAGGGTTTAGGAGTTTCAGCTCCTTAACATGTGCCACCCTGTTTTTAAAGGGACCAAAAGTAATTGGACAATTGACTCCAAGGCTATTTCATGGACAGGTGTGGGCAATCCATTTGTTATCTCATTCTCAATTAAGCAGATAAAAGTTCTGGAGTTGATTTGAGGTGTGGTGCTTGCATTTGGAAGGTTTTGCTGTGAAGTAAACATGTTGCCAAAGGAGCTCTCCATGCAGGTGAAACAAGCCGTCCTTAAGCTGCGAAAACAGAAAAAAACCATCCGAGAAATTGCTGCAATATTAGGAGTGGCAAAATCTACAGTTTGGTACATCCTGAGAAAGAAAGAAAGCACTGGTGAACTCATCAATGCAAAAAGACCTGGGCGCCCACAGAAGACAACAGTGGTGGATGATCGCAGAATAATCTCCATGGTGAAGAGAAACCCTTTCACAACAGCCAACCAAGTGAACAACACTCTCCAGGAGATAGGCATATCAATATCCAAATCTACCATAAAGAGAAGACTGCATGAAAGTAAATACGGAGGGTTCACTGCATAGTGCAAGCCACTCATAAGCATCAAGAATAAAAAGGCTAGACTGGACTTGGCTAAAAAACATCTAAAAAAGCCAGCACAGTTCTGGAAGAACATTCTTTGGACAGATGAAACTAAGAACAACCTCTACTAGAATGATGGAAAGAGAAAAGTATGGCAAAGGCGAGGTACAGCTCATGGTCCAAAGCATACCACATCATCTGTAAAACACGGCGGAGGCAGTGTGATGGCTTGGGCATGCATGGCTGCCAGTGGCACTGGGCCAGTAGTGATTATTGATGATGTGACACAGGACAGAAGCAGCCGAATGAATTCTGAGGTATTCAGAGCCATACTGTGTGCTCAGATCCAGCCAAATGCAGCCAAACTGATTGGTCGTCGTTTCATACTACAGATGGACAATGACCCAAAACATAAAGCCAAAGCAACCAAAGAGTTTATTAAAGCAAAGAAGTGGAATATTCTTGAATAAGCCAAGTCAGTCACCTGATCTCAACCCAATTGAGCATGCATTTCACTTGTTAAAGACTAAACTTCAGACAGAAAGGCCCACAAACAAACAGCAACTGAAAACCACCGCAGTGAAGGCCTGGCAGAGCATCAAAAAGGAGGAAACACAGCGCCTGGTGATGTCCATGAGTTCAAGACTTCAGGCAGTCATTGCCAACAAAGGGTTTTCAACCCAAGTACTAAAAATGAACATTTTATTTAAAATTGAATCTGTCCAATTTCTTTTGGTCCCTTTAAAAACAGGGTGGCACATGTTAAGGAGCTGAAACTCCTAAACCCTTCATCCAATTGTAATGTGGATACCCTCAAATGAAAGCTGAAAGTCTGAACTTCAACTGCATCTGAATTGTTTTGTTTAAAATTCATTGTGGTAATGTCTTTAACCAAAATTAGAAAAATGTTGTCTCTGTCCAAATATAAATGGACCTAACTGTATGACGCGTCCCGTATTCATTTACTCTTCTATCCTGAATAATTAAGGGGTATTCCAGCTCCGCTCCCTTCTGCATCAGGGATTGTGATGTCACATCTACCAATATATGTCAGGACGTGTGACTGGCAGGTATCAAGTACCTATTCATTAGAAGGGAGGAAAGTTGGACGTTGGAGCACCTTTTAATGTGTCTGTATAAAAAAAAAGGTTTGATTTTGTTACAAACAGAAAGACCCCATCCTACCAAAATATCTAGTGGAGTTAAAGGACAGCTCAGGCGATTGGTCCCATAATTAATGACGTTTCATTTTGTTGGCTTAATGGAAAAAAAAAAAAATCTTGTATAAACCTTGTGTGCTTAAAGGGGCTATTGACTACTGGACAACCCCATATTATATACCGTACATAATATTGTAATATATATTAATAGGCCCTAGGAGGTAACAAAAAATATCAATTCCACACTTTCCTCCACCACTAATCCTCTGCGGCAATCACATTATGTCAGAGCAGAGAAACCATTTTTTTCACCTCAGATGATCAGCGACCACCGAGTTGCTGCAGCGCTCTCTTCTAGATATTACTGACCGGAGACCGTCAGGTGATGCTGCACTGAATATGGAAAAGCAGCGCTTGCCTGGGAGGTATTGATTTATTTTATTTATTTTTGAGGAGGGGGGTCATCTCCCTTGGCCAATTAATAAGGCATTGTCTATTAGTGGACAACCCCTTTAATACACAAGGCGAACCTTTGCCAAAGCCACCAATTTGCCACACTTCGCTGAGTGTAAATATGTAAAGCGGGCCAAAAGGAATAGCTGTATGTCAAAGAAGCTTTCAGGTGACAGCCAATTTGCCACTTTGAGAGCTCATGCACATGGCAGTATTGTAGTTCTGTTTTCTTTGAGACAAAAAAAAGACAACCCACTTTCATTGTATCCCATATGAAGAGCTTCCAGGGTCCACTCAGGGGCGGACATACGAGTGGTGCAATCTGGGCTGCTGCACAGGGGTCCAAGAGGTAAAGGGGCCCACTTCCACCTCCAAAGCAAGTGGAATTGCGCATTACGATGACCTAGTGGATTGCAAAGGTCCCATGTATTGTTCTTGCACAGGAGCCCCTTCTGAGGGTGTCTGCTCCCTACAGGTCCGTATAATAGGCCCAAATGCTTTTGTGTCAGACTCTGGGACAATTGTACTCGTCCTAATGCATCTAGCGAGTATCCACATTATTCAGATTATGCTGCTGCATTTATTTATAAAAGAAATACAAATTCTTTATCAACATGAGAAAAATAAAACAGCAAATACACAAATGTACTTTAGGGGGCCATGGTATTACGGATCCAGACTTCCCTGATGCATATTATGGCTGTATGGATGAGCAGCGTGTATATTACACCTATCCCATGTGCCTTCGGTGAGTACTTTTTCCAGGTCAGAGAAATGCAAGGCTTTTCTAACCTGTCCAATCACACCGTACACTACACTGCAGAGATCCGCTCTGGAAAACAATGACTCTGCAATGCTCTGAGGTACAATAACCCCGCATACCGTCATTCTTACAGGCACGGCCCAGAGTCCAACAGCCGTCCTACACTAGGTGGCAAAATTAAAGAAGAACAAGAACAGTTTTAGGACTGTGCCCCAAATACATGATGCAACAGGTGTAGTGCTACCTGAAAGGCAAGTACTCTATTATATGGAATTGATTGACATGTTCCACAATTGATAATTATTTCCTATATTGAATCCTTAAAGGGGTTCACGCACTAAAAAATCTTTATCACCAAAGGACAAGCATGTCCCACCTATCTCCAGAACGGGAGTCCCATATACAGCAGAGAGTGTTTGCTCAACTGTATTCAGAGCTCCCATAGCAATTGATCGAGAAAGACAGAACATATGGCACCACCTCTCCACACACTGGTGGTCAGACGTTGGGTGGAACAATGGACCCCCGTTCAGGAGATGGGTGTGGGTCCCAGAAGGAGATCTATGGGGCACTTTTCTCCGTTCAGGAGATGGGTGTGGGTCCCAGAAGCAGAAGTTTATGGGGCACTTTTCCCCGTTCAGGAGATGGGGGTGGGTCCCAGAAGCAGAAGTCTATGGGGCACTTTTCCCCGTTCAGGAGATGGGGGTGGGTCCCAGAAGCAGAAGTCTATGGGGCACTTTCCCCGTTCAGGAGATGGGTGTGGGTCCCAGAAGCAGAAGTTTATGGGGCACTTTTCCCCGTTCAGGAGATGGGGGTGGGTCCCAGAAGCAGAAGTTTATGGGGCACTTTCCCCGTTCAGGAGATGGGTGTGGGTCCCAGAAGCAGAAGTCTATGGGGCACTTTCCCCGTTCAGGAGATGGGTGTGGGTCCCAGAAGCAGAAGTCTATGGGGCACTTTCCCCGTTCAGGAGATTGGTGTGGGTCCCAGAAGCAGAAGTCTATGGGGCACTTTCCCCGTTCAGGAGATGGGTGTGGGTCCCAGAAGCAGAAGTCTTTGGGACACTTTTACATAAGGCCAGGGTTTCACACGCCCGTTTTAATTACTAGGTTGCCAGTGTGGTACAAGCAAATCTCCTCACCTCACTGGCACAGATTTTCCATGTGAACTTAAGACACTTTCTGGAATAAATTAAAGTAAATAAATCATTCCATAATCTTTCAGATTTAGCATTTACCCTTATAGTAGCCAAGGACAAGTCCAGTTGCGGCAAATTATTTCTGATGTAAATCCGTGCTGAATACCCTGAAAAATCCATGTGATTTCACCCTAAGGATTTCTAAGGCTTTTCAAGAATATAATGAGTGTGCTGATCGAGTTGACAACCTCATCCTTACTGTACTGTAATCTGCCATGGATTTACAGAGTGGAATATTCTCTGCAAATCTGGCATGTGTAGCCCCAGCCTTAGGCTGCATTCACTCATCTAGGTACCAAGTCCGTTTTCTTTCTTAGACAGCACACGGACCAATAGCGTTTAATTTATCCATACACACATCCTTTCTAAAAACGAATTGGTGTCTCCGCTCCACGAGACTCCGAGCATGTCATATTCTCATCCGTTTTGTAGTTTGGGTCCTGCCATTAAAGTCTATGAGGATCTGTGTAAAATGGAAGGAACATAGAAGATGTATTTTAGTTTTCCATCCAAGTTTCACCTGTTTTAACTAATCGATTGCTATGAATCAATGGATAATAAAAACTCAGTCTACCTACTTTAGTGTAAAAAAAATTAAATTAAATTAAAATAACACCTTAGGGAAAAAAAAAAAAAAATCGATCTGCTTCTCTTGGATGTCTGAATATAGCCTTAGAGAGATATAACACTTGTCATCCAGGTTTCCCAAAAAAAGATTCACCTGTGTACATGATGAAAGTCTGGCAGCGGTAGTTTGTTGGAAGGTGCAGGCCAGGACAGTCGCACCTTTATCTAAGGAACAGGCAGTAGAGACACAGAACACCTTTACTATTCACAATGAATTTTTTAAATGTGTTCTTAAAAGGAGGAATAGGAAACCCATCATTGTACAAAAGTGATCTGTAACCCATGGCTCGCTGGCAGTCGTCAAACTAGAACAACCAGCACGTGGCTGTTAGGATGTGCTGGAAAATCAGGTCCCACAAGGCGCAGACATGGTGAGAATACATAGTGCTTATAGACTCCATACCTTGGGTTACCTTTTGTGACCAGAATCTATAACACAAGCTTAGGAGGCACCAAAATAGTCTAGGCATAAATAAATATAGCAGCATAGGCGTTATTCATTGTCTTTGCTTCCTTTTATTGTACAGTTGACTTTTTTCTTGAATGTCAAAACAGTGTCGGATACTACTGAGAGCCTGCCACCTCCCTACATTCACATGTAAAAGGTCACCCACTATACAGGGCCCGAGCACGGACGATAAATGCTTGTAAACTGCACAATGTACATAAATCCTGAGCTCTCCACAGAGGAAACCGCAAAGTCTGAAGTCCAGCTATGCCAAGCCATTGTTGAGGGTGTCACATACTTCATGACCCCCCCTCCCTCCCCACATTACATGCCCAAGCTCGGTTCAGCCAAGCATACAGGTAGTGTCAATGGGGAAAGGCAAGATGGCCACGGCCAGACACCTATGGCCGCTCTCCCTCATGAACAGAGCGTTGGGCACCATCCTAACATCTATCACCAGCAGTCCCCATACAGATGTGCAGGTTCAGCCTTATCTGTCTTATGCATGGCCAGCTTTAAACATCTGGGAGAAACGTGGACATATTGCAGTTTTATGTCCCTTACGCAAAAGATACCACCTGTTTAACACTAGGACTACTGGACTCGTGAACCCTGACTAGAACTACTGCAAGTAAGTAGTCAAAATGACTATACCAGTAGTCCTAGTGTTAAGGCCGTGGAGCAAAGGACATTTACATAAACATGCACATTATTCACTTATGCCATTACCTCTTCGGCATCATTGTGCTGGCACTCACTAAGGGTGGTTTCACATTTGCGGGTTTTTTTTGCGTTTTTGCGGCAAAAAACGCAAAAAAACCATGCGTTTTTTGTATGCGTTTTGACGCGTTTTTGCAACGCATGCATTTTTTTCTGCATGCGTTGTGTTGCAGAAATGCAACATGTAGTTGCCTATGTAAACGCATGCGTTTTTAACCACATGCGTTTGCATGCGTTAAAAACACATGCATTTAAAAAAAAAAAAAAACATAAAAACACACTGATAAACCACCCCACACCATAAAATTGATAAAGGGATCCTACCCTTAACCCTACCCCTAACCCCTTTAAGGGTAGGGGTAGGGGTAGGGTTAGGATACCTTTAGGGTTAGGGGTAGGGTTAGGATCCTTTTAGGGTTAGGATCCCTACCCCTAACTCTGTTTATAGTGGGTTTTTTTACTTTATTTTGATGATTGGCAGCTGTCACACATTTATCTGCATGCGTTTAAAAAACGCAAACGCATGAAAAAACGCATGTAAACGCGTCAAGACGCAGCGTTTTTTTCACCACATGCAAAAACGCATGCGTCAAAAAAACGCAGCGTTTACACGCGTTTTTTCACCATGCTTTTTTTTTTTTTTTTAAACGCATGCGTTTTGAAACGCAAGTGTGAAACCAGCCTAAGGTGCCATTTCATCCTCTGCAGTGGATGTACTCATTTCCTGACCAGTAAAAGGAATTCAATCTCCTGGCACAGCAGTCTGTATAGCAAGGAGATTACAGAACTGTTGAACTTGGACCAGGTTTAAGGAGAACACCCTAAAGACTAATGCACAGGTATCTGGGCCTTGTTCCAAGCCTCCACTAATATACAAAACAATCTATAATTCAAGCCACTCTGTATGTAACGACCTGGCTGGTACGTAGTGTGCAGATCCCAAAGCTTAGGCCTTGTTCTCATGGCAGAATATTGCTACTATTAGCCTGGTCTGTATGAGTGTGTCAGTACAGAGTTTCTTCTCATGGATGTAATAGTACTATGCACTGCATGGAGGTACCATTCAGTGACACACCGAGAGCCTTCTGGTCCATTATATGCATCCAAAGCT
Organism: Ranitomeya imitator; assembly: GCF_032444005.1. Lineage (NCBI taxonomy): Eukaryota > Metazoa > Chordata > Amphibia > Anura > Dendrobatidae > Ranitomeya > Ranitomeya imitator. The sequence continues at coordinate 511,227,414 of NC_091283.1, forward strand.
ACTTCAGGAGCCAGCTTATGGGTCCAAAGATACATGCATTACACATCTTAAGAACAAGGTCAAAAATGCACATAGAAACTGAAGCCGATCTATTTGGAGCTGCAATTCTTCATCCAAAAGGAAATTATTAGCATCGATTCCCTTCTCTCCCACACTTCATGTAGTTCACTTTCTGCATTTGACCCAGTCATCGAAGTCGTTGTCAGGCTCCTCTCTTCTTCTCACTCTTCTACAAGTACTGTTGACCTTACTCCCTCATGCCTCTACTAGTCTAGTGCCTCTTCCCAGTCGTCACAACTAGTGATGAGCGAACATGCTCTGATAACTTATGTGAGTATGCTCGGGTGTTATCCGAGCATCTGGGATTACTCGCATATTATGTTCAAGTCCCTGCGGCTGCATGATTTGCTGCGGTTAGCCAACCTCAACACATGTGAGGATTCCCTAACAAACAGACAATCCCCACATGTGTTGAGGCTGTCTAACAGCAGCAAATCATGCATCTGCAGGGACTTGAACATAATATAAGAGCACTCCCAGATGATCAGGTAACACCCGAGCATGCTTGAATAAGATGTTATCCGAGCACGTTCGCTCATCACAAGTCCCAACCCATCTCCCGTTCAAACTTCTTTTACTCCGCCACTGCTTTGCTGATTGTTTACAAGCTCCAGTTGTGACTTCATGCTTACAGAACACATAAGCGCTGCAGCCCAGGGCTACGTGCACACTTGCGGAAAGTCCCGTGGATTTTTCCAGACTGATTTTGGCAGTGCGGTTTACCTGCGGAATTACCGCAGTTTTTTTGAGGATTTTGTTTGGATTTCACATGTGGTTTTACACCTGCGGATTCCTATTATGGAGCAGGTGTAAACCGCTGCGGAATCCGCACAAAGAAATGACATGCTGCGGAATAAACAACGCAGCGTTTCCGCGCTGTATTTTCTGCAGCATGTGTACTGCGGATTTTGTTTTCCATAGGTTTACATGGTACTGTAAACTCATGGAAAACTGCTGCGAATCCGCAACGACAAAACTGCGGCGGATCCGCAGCAAAATCTGCAGCGTGTGCACATACCCTAACACTGGTTAAGTGATTGGCTGCAGAGGTGATGACCACTGTAGTCATCATGATGTAACCACTACTATCTGCCTACTATCTACAAAGAAGCACCAAAGAAACATTGACAAAGCAGCGTATGACCCAGGGAGAGTGAGGAAAAACTAATATTTTAAAGGGAACCTGTCACCCCAATATCGAAGGTGAGCTAAACCCACCGGCATCAGGGGCTTATCTACAGTATTCTGGAATGCTGTAGATAAGCCTCTGATGTATCCTGAAAGATGAGAAAAAGAGGTTATATTATACTCACCCAGGGGAGGTCCCACTGTGATCCGGTCCGATAGGCGTCGCGGTTCGGGGGCTCCCATCTTCTTACGATGTCCTCTTCTTGTCTTTACGCTGCGGCTCCGGCACAGATGTACTTTGTCTGCCCTGTTGAGGGCAGAGAAAAGTACTGCAGTGCACAGGCGCTGGGAAAGGTCTGGGAGAGATCCAGCGCCTGCGCACTGCAGTACTTTGCTCTGCCCTCAACAGGGCAGACAAAGTACGCCTGCGCCGGAGCGTGAAGACAAGAGGACGTCATCCTATGAAGATGGGAGGCGCCGGACCGGACTGTGACACCCATCGGATCGGACCGCCCCCCCAGGTGAGTATAATCTAACCCAGGGGTCCCCAACTCCAGGCCTCGAGGGCCGCCAACAGTGCAGGTTTTCAGGATTTCTTTAGTATTGCATCGGTGGTAATGTGATCATCTGCACAGGTGATGATTCCAACCCCTGTGCAATACTAAGGAAATCCTGAAAACCTGCACTGTTGGCGGACCTCGAGGCCTGGAGTTGGGGACCACTGATCTAACCTCTTTTTCTCATCTTTCAGGATACATCAGGGGCTTATCTACAGCATTCCAGAATGCTGTACATAAGCCCCTGATGCCAGTGGGCTTAGCTCACCTTTGATTTTGCGGGTGACAGGTTCCCTTTAAGATAGGAAATGTCGATAGGCTGTAGAAAGGTATTCCTGGAAAACCACTAAAAAAAATTACATTACCTCTCTGACTTCTTTCTACCTGTCTAACTGCTCCTTCAGTGTATCATTTGTTGGCTCATCATCCTCTCTTCTTACTATTGGGATTCCCCATGGTTCAGTTCTAAGTCCCTCTTATTTTTGCTCTATATCGCCCCAACTATCAGCAGATTTAGCTTCAAGCTTATTGCATAGGTCTTATGACATCACACACTACCTTGCTACAAATTACCATTGCGGGGTGCAGAGCTGTGGATTTGGAGTCATGGAGTCGGTATAAAATGGACCGACTCCTAAAATATATAATACATTGGGTACAGTAGTACAATGCATGATGTGCTGTAAATGTTTCCATAAGAATTTGGGAAAGTTCTGAAATGTCTGTTCTGATCCTGATGTAAGGATCTGGGCTTTTAGTTGAGATGAATCAGTGCTGCACTTTATGTACATGCTCTGTAGTGATCAGTGCTGTGGAGTTGGGAGTTGGAATCAGGGAAATTGAGTCGTCGGCGGTTTGGCTTATCGACTCCACAGCCCTGGTGGGGTGGCTACCATAACTCTCAGGCAGCTTGTCAGCTGTCTTATGATATAATGGTCTCAGACATTGCCTTCACTCCCTATATCCAATCATAGATATGCTCATGTCATCTTCACCTTAGACACATCTCTAGAATTCATCCAGTCTTACCAAGGAAACTGAAAAAAAAAACTGTCACTCTGATTCATTCTCTTCCTGACTACTGCATCTCGCTGCACTCTCCAATCTATCCTGAATACAGCAGCAATTATCTCTCCAGCAACTACACTAATGCCTCCATCCTGTGCCAGTCATTGCGCTGGTTGCCTATCTTCTTCAGACTGGAACAGAAACTTCTCAGGGTACCGTCACACAGTGGCACTTTGATCGCTATGACGGCACGATCCGTGACGTTCCAGCGATATCGTTACGATCTCGCTGTGTCTGACACACTACTGCGATCAGGGACCCCGCTGAGAATCGTACGTCGTAGCAGATCATTTGAAACTTTATTTCGTCGCTGGATCTCCCGCTGACATCGCTGAATCGACGTGTGTGACGCCGATTCAGCGATGTCTTGACTGGTAACCAGGGTAAACATCGGGTTACTAAGCGCAGGGCCGCGCTTAGTAACCCGATGTTTACCCTGGTTACCAGCATAAACGTAAAAAAACAAACACTACATACTTACCTTCCGTGTCTGTCCTTCTCTGCACTGGCTGTGAGCGCCGGCCAGCCGGAAAGCACAGTGGTGACATCACCGCTCTGCTCTACGGCTGACCGGCGATGGCAGTGCAGAGGAAAGCACAGCTCCGGAGGACAGACACGGAATGTAAGTATGTAGTGTTTGTTTTTTTACGTTTACGCTGGTAACCATCGGGTTACTAAGCGCGGCCCTGCGCTTAGTAACCCGATGTTTACCCTGGTTACCAGGGGACTTCGGGATCGTTGGTCGCTGGAGAGCTGTCTGTGTGACAGCTCTCCAGCGACCACACAGCGACGAAACAGCGACGCTGCAGCGATCGGCATCGTTGTCATATCGCTGCAGCGTCGTTTCAGTGTGACGGTACCCTCACTCTCACTATCTCCACAATTTAGCACCACCCTACTCATAGTCTCCATTAAGCTAACAATCTAAACTAACATACTCCCTAAAGAGAACTTCTCAAACATACCTCCAAGACTTTTCTTGTGCTACACCAGTTCTCTAAATTGCACTAATTCAGAGAGTCAGACGATTCCCAAAGTGCACAGATCTAAGGGTGCACTAAAATACATCTTTTTACACAGGCCTATCACATCAACTTCCCAATATAACTTTTTTCACATCTCCCTCCCTTAAATTATGCCAACTGTTGCAGCCTTAATGCAGATGCAAATAATGTTTGGCCGTATTATGTGTGGAAACAGACGGATGGTACAATAAACAAGCGTGCAATGAACTTCCAAATAAATCCCCAATACACGGAGCAACTCAACAGACAAGCAGGAAAACAGCAGTTAATGCATGTCCTCGCTCCAGTCAGTCTTCCTTTCTGTCCCCCATGAGACTCCAGAAGAATTCCAATCCAGCAAGCGAGAATCAGGAGAATCAGAAGAAGCCGATTGTGCAACAGGTCTGACCGTGAAAAATGTGAACATAAGGAAACGTGAAAAATGCAACATCAGACATGCACTTACACAAACACACAAGTCTCTATTCACATGAACGGAAGCTAATCACAAAAGGAGGCGTTTAGCGGGGGAGGGGTGGCGAGATTGCTGCAAGATTTTTTAGCCCTGGGAAAATGAACTCCAGGGGTCAATCCCAGCAAAGGGTGGGGTCCATGAATTGACTTAACCCCTGTAGGAACACAGAATTCCAGCAATCCCATAAAGTACACAAGTGAAGATTACCCCTAGCCCCTGTAGCTCAGGTGTGGAATGAGGCGTGTTGTAGACCTGTCCTGGATGATAGCATAGCTGGATCCTCCACGCCTAGCCAAAAAAATTAGATTCATTGCCACTTCTAAGACATGAACCATTAGGATCCGATTGCAACCACTGTGGCTAGCAATGCAGAACAAGATCCCAGTGTATAACCTGCTGTGGTTAGGAAGGTTTGGGGGTCTAATATCTTTTTATTTGGGGGGGGGGGGGGGAAGGGAGAAATTCTTCAGCAGTGAGGCATAATAATATAGCAGATGAGGCTATCAAAGGGTTAATTCTCGGAAAATTAGTGTTGTGCAGTTGATGCCAGGATGGTCTGACTTCCGCATACATGGCTGCTAGTGAGGGGAGGGCGGAAGCCATCATTCACAGGGGGCTAACAGAGGGGCATCGCTAACATAAAGCACATTCGGATAGAAGGGCATTGTACTACTTTATAGGGTGCAGGAGAGACAGCCCTAAGAAAAAGGAGTGAGTGCAATAAGGCACTCAGGAAGTGCGCCACCCATCAGCCGCCTGGCACATTGTGTACTGCACTAACGGAACTGATGTATTAAAGGAGAAGGACACAGTCATTCATTGTAAGTGTCTGCAGGGTAAATGTATCTATCCCTGCCACCTGTCTGTAGTGTATGTATGTACACATCAAAGGATATATTCCATATTCTATAGAAGCCAGTGTGATCAAAATACAGACAGCAAGGCCTTGACATGTCGCCGCTCACTGAATAATACTGCTATACACACGTGATAATAGGTCTCACCAGGTAACCAGATACCTGGAGAGACCTGGAGCTTTCCCAGATGACAGCAGGGCGAAATATGATTGTGGGTGAAGGCGACAGCTGCTACCCACCGTCAATTCATCTGGTAATTTGGCCTTTACAGGAAGATATTCATTGCAAAATTAAATGAAGACATCTATTAGAGTAATAGGATCTCAGGCTATTATACAGAAAGCGTGAGGCTAATGAAAAGATCAGCCGGGGAGTGCATCTGTGCGGGTAGCACCCTGGTGTCTACACCAATGCCAGGGCCTATGGCAGCACGGGGTCATACTGCAGAGCAACCCTGTGACACAGACCGCAGTACAGTGTATACAGCATTGTCGTAAACTTCCAAGTCTGAAATACAGGGCGCAAAGAATTATAGCGTAGCAGAGAACGTGGTAAGATGCCCAATCGTGCCACACAAGTGCTAAACTTTACAGCAAGAAGGGAAATTTGACACCCAACTATTAACCGGACACTGGCAATGCTGCCACACCCCATTATCCGGGCAAACATACAGCTGAGAATATGGAAAAGATAGATAGATAGAGACTCAAAGAAAGAGGCAGCACGACCACCATAACTAGCCCAAGCCTTTTTCTAATGTCCTACAGGCCTGGGCAGGTACCTGACAGGTCAGTAGCATGCTAAGGAGAGGTGGGGGGTATGCTGCAGGGGCAAAAGGCCACAATGCAGCAGCGTGTCGCAAATTATTATATATATATATATATATATATATATATATATATATATATATATATATATATATAGTGCATGTGTGGGACAAGGTGCAGTATACAATGTTACACATTGTCTATATGTATTATAACACATACTATGTGTATTATATATAGAACAGCTATAGCGTGTCAACATCTACATGAAATATACACACATGAAATTATATATATATATATATATATATATATATATATATATATACATATATACACACACACACACACACAGAGAAGGTGCAGTACACCATGTCTGCATGTCCCTGTACACACATTATAGATATGTATATATTACACACACACAGGTTAGGGGCAGCACACACATTATATAGACACATACTATATATATATATATATATATATATATATATATATATATATATATATATATATATATATATATATATATATATATAGTATGTTACACACACAGGTGAGGGGGAAGTACACACATTCTATAGACACACATACTGTATATATATATATTTTTTACACACAGGTTAGGGGCAGCACACATTCTATAGACACACATACTGTATATATATATATATATATTACACACACACAGGTTAGGGGCAGCACACACATTATATAGACACATACTATATATATATTACACACACAGGTTAGGGGCAGCACACACATTATATAGACACATACTATATATATATTACACACACAGGTTAGGGGCAGCACACACATTATATAGACACATACTATATATATATTACACACACAGGTTAGGGGCAGCACACACATTATATAGACACATACTATATATATATTACACACACAGGTTAGGGGCAGCACACACATTATATAGACACATACTATATATATATTACACACACAGGTTAGGGGCAGCACACACATTATATAGACACACACACACACACACACTGTATGTATATATATATATATATATATATATATATATATATATTACACATATTATATGTCATATATATATATATACACACACACATTATATATTACACACACACACAGGTTAGGGGCAGCACACACTACGTGCAGAGGACACGCACAGTCCCCAGCCTCCATTCCCGGTGGGTGTCACACTGCACCGGGCACCATTTTCGCCACACACCGGGGAGGTCTAGTACCTTGTCCAGGCAGTTGACTTTCTCAGTCGGGTAGACAATCTTGCCGCAGCGGGCACAGCTCGGGTTCATTGTGCCAGGTAATGTGGGTGGTGGTGTCCGCTGTCGTGTCGCAGTCTCCGGTGTCTGCCCTCTCCGCTCTCCTCCTGCAGTCTCTCTCTGGCTCCCTCTCTCTCCCCAGCAGTCTCTCGCTGTCTCTTTGCCGCGCTGTCGGTGACAAACACAGGAGGAGGGTGGGGGTGTCGGGGCCGCGCACACAGTGGGCGGTTCTGCACGGGGACGCGCACGTTTCCGCTGACAGAGGCCTGTGTGTTCTCTCCCGTGCTGCTATAATACACGGCGGCCCCGTAGTGTGCGGCCTCTATGATGATACACGGCCGGTAAATGCGTGCCCTGGATAGAATGGACGCTAGACACCAACAGAGATAGGAGTGAGTGTGCACATTCCCCGTCAGCAGAGCGGGCTCTCATACCTTTGTTTCCCCGCCATGTTTAGCACGGGGGTATAGCTCAGTGGTAGAGCATTCGACTGCAGATCGAGAGGTCCCTGGTTCAAATCCGGGTGCCCCCTGCATAGTTTGTTTTTTTTTTTTTTTTCAATTGGTTTTTCTTTCATAATAAATATTTTGTAATTTGTTAATATATAATTATTGAAATAAAAAGCTAGACAGGATCGTGTTTAGTGCAAACAGTAGAGAAACGACCTGAGTGCTGATAAATGATAGAGTACAAAATAAATAAAGCCCCCCACACATAAAGCCCCCATTTAGGAGAGCAACCTAGTATTAGCATACTACCATTACACAGGCCAGCAGATCCCAGCAGATCCCAGCAGATCCCAGCACACAAGGAGGGGGTATAGCTCAGTGGTAGAGCATTCGACTGCAGATCGAGAGGTCCCTGGTTCAAATCCGGGTGCCCCCTTCATCATGTTTTGCCATTTACAGATGGATGACATATATATATATAATCTATTTATATAAATAGGAATGTATGATTACACCAGGGGTCTCTCACATAGAAACGGCTAGACTATTAGTGTCGTCCATGACAACCAACTTACAACATAGTTTGAAGAGTGTGTTCACCCAGAGGTTATTGACTGGATCTTGGAGCAAGTTCTGTTATAAAAATACATTAAAAGCCCGCTCAGATTACTTCTCCTTGAATAAACCTATATTTCACAAGGTGCTATTTTTTCCACATGTAAAAAGAAAAATATGTCAATTTCTCCATGGAAAAACAGCATCAAATGGAATCTGGACGAACAGAAGCAGAAAACACCCCTCAGCAGAGAGTATTTTGTTGTGGGTGTTATTACAGTGGATTCTGCTCCACTATCCACCTTTTAAACACTCTTCAAAAATTGATCCTACAGATTTCAATGGGAAAACACAATATAATGTACACATTGCGGTCTGTTTGTTTTTTCACATGGAAAAGAAGCAACAAGTCAATTCTTGAGGCATTTCCAATTTTTTGCAATTTCACCGCACTTGGAATTCTTTTCCCATTTTCCAGTGCACAATATGGTAAAACCAATGGTGTGGTTCAAAATTACAACTCATCTCGCAAAAAAACAAGCCCTCACACGGCCATATTGACGGAAAAATAAAAAAGTTATGGCTCTGGGAAGAAAGGGAGCGAAAAGTAGAAACGAAAAAAACGAAAAAGGGCCACAGCATAAAGGGGTTAAAAAAATGCTCCAACATTGTTTTCTGAATGAATTGCAGCAAAAGGAAAAAAAAAATGTATGCACAAGAAAATGCAACCAAACAGCAACAAAACACACACCGAAAAAAAATGGTTTCTGAAGTGTCTTTTTTAATTGGATTTTTTCAGTCAGAGAAATCCACATAAAGGTTGAGGTTGAAAAAACATATCAAAAACTACATTGTTTTTTCAAAATACATACAAAATACATAAAAAACCGCACAAGTATATAGAACAGGACGGCACTAGAGCGATACTCTTCCAGCAATCAGGACTAATAATAGGATCCAGAGCGTCAGGCGTCACGCATACTAGGGTATAGTGGTGCTCTGCATACAAAATATAAGCCAGAAGTCCATATATGCACGTAAGGAAAGAAATATGCGGCACTCACCCCAATTCAGCAGTGGAAGGCGTGAACTTTAATGGAGAACATAAACAGATACAAAAATCCGTTAAAACATCAGGTGAGCAGGAGGGTGCGGTGTTGGAGCTTGGACGACGGCCGTTTCGCACACCAGGTGCTTCGACGGGTCCATGTGAACACACGGACACACGGACACGGATAATTCCGGTACCGATTTTTCCCGTACCGGAATTATCTGGACGTGTGGGACAGGCCTAAAAAAGTATAAGGCCGCGGTCACACACAATGTATAAAAATACGGTCCGTTTTTTACAGACCAAATACGCAGAAATGTTCCCTGAACAGTATTTTGCGCGTGTAAACCTCCGTATGGCATCCGTACGCGGCTTTCAAAATGGACATAGAATGGATCAATGGGCTCAAATATTCGTGAAAACATATATACAGTTGCAGCGCCCCAGAGTCCTGGTCGTTGCAGTAATGTCGCTATGCCGCTAAGGGGAGTGATGTTATGTCTGATTGCACTAAAGGAGTTCATCTGACGAGGTATCACAAGCACACATGGAGCGCCCCCAGACACAGGGCCACAAGTCACTCGGTACCGGTCCCTTCTCCTTCTGTTCTGCGGTTGTCACGGTGGCTGGACCCGGTCGTGACCCCCCCCCCCCCCGGTTAAATCCAGTACTCCTGGACTGGTAAGAAGAACAACAATATAATGCAGTGAAAGACATACAAAAATTTTTGATGCTAAGAACAAATAAATAGAAAAAGTGCTTCCCTTTATGGGAGGTAAGGACACTTGAACGTTACAAACAAAAATAACAGTTAAATATTTTTAAATAACATTATGACTATAAATACTCTTAGTACCCAGCCGGGTATGCTACTAAGTGCAAATTTTTGGAACAAACAGCTAACTCTTCCTTTAAGGGCGTATAAGCTGAACCCACTAAAGGCCTACTATCAAGTACTATAACAACCCAACTTTCTTTTCCGTTCTCACTTCACCAATGCAGGACTGCCTAGCTCCTTGGCTGGGCCTACTGCCATTGTGCCGACCATCTTTCTATATCTTCCCAGGAGGACTCTATCTTTAACCCCTACGGGTTCACTTCAAACTTTCCTGTCCTCAATCTTTATTAACATTATTAAACTATCTAAATTCCGCAACATTATTAACATTTCAACATTTATCAAAGTTATCGTCAAACATTCCCTTTAAGAGGGACCCAAGTCTCTGGTGCAGATTCTCTTTCCAGCAAGCAAGTTCACGGCAAGCAAGTCCTTCTGCAGCACGTCTTCGCAAAGTCTTCGCAAAGTCTTCCTCAACTTATAAAACCAGTAGGGGGCGCCTTTAAGAAGGTGCAACTATTTACAAAGCCAGTTTGTGAATCATTCACCGTCCATGATTCGGCAGTCTTTAAAACAATGATGAACAGTAGAAAAACAAACAATAGAAAACAATAGGGATCCCGGGTCAACAAAGGGATCCCTCGGAGTTAACCCTGGACGGGTTTAAAGCAGCAGCAACATCAGGAAACAGTTAACTATTTACAAATTTTCAGGTCTTCGAGGTTTATTGTTGTGGAGGTTGTGGTCTTACCTCACAGACCACACCTTTCCGTTGGGCATGGGTGGCATCCGCAGTTGTTCGCGGGACCGGGTTCACTTGGTGATCAGGCATAGGGACCCCTTCCTCTGGAGCTCCGGCTTCCACCTGTAGGGCCGCGCATAACTGGACACCTCTGGCCACCCAGCCGGCCTCTCTCCGCCACCGGGTATATGTCACTGCATCACCTGGCCTCAGTTCATGGGTCTCCTCACTTGTCCCGTAGCGGGGCTCCTCCTCGCTCCGGTCGACACGGACCTGCAGGGGTTCTCCGATCTCCTGGATAACCCCCCTCTCCTGCCTGGGGTTGTAGAAGACCACCACTCCCAAGTGCGACGGCGGAACCTTCTCTTCTCCGGTGAGGTCTATCACGTCCGCAGGTCGCGGCTGTTTTCTCCAAGCCACCACCAGGCGTCGCTGGTGATCGTCACCGGCAGGATTCTTAAGTGCCGCTCTTGCGGGGCGCAACTCCCTGGCCGGGTGCAAAGTCCTGACGCAGCCGGAGTGGGCAGAGGAGGGGACACAGGGGACAAACGGATCTCCGTCGGGTGGCCCAATCAGGAACTCACCCGAGCACGGGCTTCCAGGTAACGTGCCAGCCGCCGAGCCTCAGCAGCAGCCACCCAGCCGTCAGGCATCCGGCCTCCGGGCTTTCCTTCAGGCAACTCCACAGCAGTCAATCCTGGCAGAGGCAATGACTCCGGAGCCGCTGCAGGCGGTACAGGCCTGTGCCTGGCCGGGTCATCTCCATGCGGTCGCCTGGGAGTCGCCATCTTTGTCCCTTCCTCTGTGTCTTCTTCCCGGGCTCTCTTTCGGGGGCGGCTCCGTCCCCACTGTCCCCACCCTCCATAGAGGATGAGAAGGCGGACCTCAGCGGCTGATGGGCCCGCCCTCAGGATACCACAATACTTAGACTGGGCGGCCATTATTTTTTGCGCTCTCCAGTTTACTCACGCCCACTTCTACTCCTTCTTCTCCTGCGCCCCTCGTGGCGCTATAATGGCGGCAGTTTTGGCGGGAATCTTGCGGCAGATAACAACACACAGTCCTTGCAATAAATCACAGTCCAACACGTTTCAATCATAGTTCCAAGGCACACATGACTCAATTCTTCAGGCTTAAGTACGATCCTGTTCGTGACGCCAAGTTGGAGCGCCCCCAGACACAGGGCCACAAGTCACTCGGTACCAGTCCCTTCTCCTTCTGTTCTGCGGTTGTCACGGTGGCTGGACCTGGTCGTGACCCTGCTAAGGGGCGTCCAATGGAAATGGTAGTACAGTCTGTCAGTAGTTCGTGACGCCACCTGTGGTGTTCGGTCAGGGTGACCGACGCTGCTGTGGGGTCCGCTGGGGTGATGGAATGGCAGCTGCATGGTATACCTTCCCACAGGTGAAGTAAATCCCCAGGGCTTCCCAGTAGTGTGGATGGAGATGGTGTGAGGTGCAGGCAATAACGAAGACACAGGGTTGCAGTCTCTTTACCTTTTACTGAAGGCTTCAGCACACTCAGTCCAGAGCACGTTCAACCGGGCTATCAGAGACCGGCCGGTCCGATGGGCACATCCAGAGTTTCCCTCACAGATGGAAATCGTTGCCTACCAATAGCGCATGTGTGTTGTAGTCCTACCCTGCTGAGCATTCGGAATAGTCCTCACAACTGCTGTTCTCCTTCATTCGTTCTCTACAGCTTTCTCTCTCTCTCGCTCTTTGGTTCCAGATGTTGCTAATTTCTAACGTCCCCCAGATATAGTATGGCTAGGACGCCACCTGTTATGAACTGGTGATTCAGAACCACAATGGACCTAGTGGTTAAGAGCACACAAAGTGACCTGATAGTTACTAATAACATAGGACGAGCTCTGAGACGTGGGAACTCTGCTGACCGCAATCCCTAATCCTATCATACCACACTAGAGGTAGCCGTGGAGCGCTCCTGACCAGACCTAGGCGCCTCGGGCACAGCCTGAGAAACTAGCTAGCCCTGAAGATAGAAAAATAAGCCTACCTTGCCTCAGAGAAATTCCCCAAAGGAAAAGGCAGCCCCCACATATAATGACTGTGAGTAAAGATGAAAATACAAACACAGAGATGAAATAGATTTTAGCAAAGTGAGGCCCGACTTACTGAATAGACCGAGGATAGGAAAGATAGCTTTGCAGTCAGCACAAAAACCTACAAACAACCACGCAGAGGGCGCAAAAAGACCCTCCGCACCGACTAACGGTACGGAGGTGCTCCCTCTGCGTCTCAGAGCTTCCAGCAAGCAAGAAAAACCAATATAGCAAGCTGGACAGAAAAAATAGCAAACAAAGGTAACACAAGCAAAACTTAGCTTATGCAGGGCAGACAGGCCACAAGAACGATCCAGGAGAGAGCAAGACCAATACTGGAACATTGACTGGAGGCCAGGAACAAAGAACTAGGTGGAGTTAAATAGAGCAGCACTCAACGATATAACCTCGTCACCTGAGGAAGGAAACTCAGAAGCCGCAGCCCCACTCACATCCACCAGAGGAAGCTCATAGACAGAACCAGCCGAAGTACCACTCATGACCACAGGAGGGAGCTTGACCACAGAATTCACAACAGTACCCCCCCCCCCATTGAGGAGGGGTCACCGAACCCTCACAAGAGCCCCCAGGCCGACCAGGATGAGCCAAATGAAAGGCACGAACCAGATCGGCAGCATGACCATCAGAGGCAAAGACCCAGGAATTATCTTCCTGACCATAACCCTTCCACTTAACCAGGTACTGGAGTTTCCGTCTCGAAATACGAGAATCCAAAATCTTCTCCACTATATACTCCAACTCCCCCTCAACCAAAACCGGGGCAGGAGGATCAACGGATGGAACCACAGGTGCCACGTATCTTCGCAACAATGACCTATGGAATACATTATGGATGGAAAAAGAAGCTGGAAGGGTCAAACGAAAAGACACAGGATTAAGAACCTCAGAAATCCTATACGGACCAATGAAACGAGGATTAAACTTAGGAGAGGAAACTTTCATAGGAATATAACGAGACGACAACCAAACCAAATCCCCAACACGAAGTCGGGGACCCACACAGCGCCTGCGGTTAGCGAAACGTTGAGCCTTCTCCTGGGACAATGTCAAATTGTCCACTACATGAGTCCAAATCTGCTGCAACCTATCCACCACAGTATCCACACCAGGACAGTCTGAAGACTCAACCTGCCCTGAAGAGAAACGAGGATGGAAACCAGAATTGCAGAAAAACGGCGAAACCAAAGTAGCCGAGCTGGCCCGATTATTAAGGGCGAACTCAGCCAAAGGGAAAAAGGACACCCAATCATCCTGATCAGCAGAAACAAAACATCTCAGATATGTTTCCAAGGTCTGATTGGTTTGTTCAGTCTGGCCATTTGTCTGAGGATGGAAAGCCGAGGAAAAAGACAAATCAATGCCCATCCTAGCACAAAAGGCTCGCCAAAACCTCGAAACAAACTGGGAACCTCTGTCAGAAACGATGTTCTCCGGAATGCCATGTAAACGAACCACATGCTGGAAAAACAATGGCACCAAATCAGAGGAGGAAGGCAATTTAGACAAGGGTACCAAATGGACCATCTTAGAGAAGCGATCACAAACCACCCAAATGACCGACATTTTTTGAGAGACGGGGAGATCCGAAATAAAATCCATAGAGATATGTGTCCAGGGCCTCTTCGGGACCGGCAAGGGCAAAAGCAACCCACTGGCACGAGAACAGCAGGGCTTAGCCCGAGCACAAATCCCACAGGACTGCACAAACGAACGCACATCCCGCGACAGAGACGGCCACCAAAAGGATCTAGCCACCAAATCTCTGGTACCAAAGATTCCAGGATGACCAGCCAACACCGAACAATGAACCTCAGAGATAACTCTACTCGTCCATTTATCAGGGACAAACAGTTTCTCCGCTGGGCAACGGTCAGGTCTATTAGCCTGAAATTTTTGCAGCACCCGCCGCAAATCAGGGGAGATGGCAGACAAAATTACCCCCTCTTTGAGAATACCCGCCGGCTCAGGCAAACCCGGAGAGTCGAGCACAAAACTCCTAGACAGGGCATCCGCCTTCACATTTTTAGAGCCCGGAAGGTACGAAACCACAAAGTCAAAACGGGAGAAAAACAGCGACCAACGAGCCTGTCTAGGATTCAACCGTTTGGCAGACTCGAGATAAGTCAAGTTCTTGTGATCAGTCAAGACCACCACGCGATGCTTAGCTCCTTCAAGCCAATGACGCCACTCCTCGAATGCCCACTTCATGGCCACCAACTCTCGATTGCCAACATCATAATTACGCTCAGCAGGCGAAAACTTCCTGGAAAAGAAGGCACATGGTTTCATCACCGAGCCATCAGAACTTCTTTGCGACAAAACAGCCCCTGCTCCAATCTCAGAAGCATCAACCTCGACCTGGAGCGGGAGTGAAACATCTGGTTGGCACAACACAGGGGCAGAAGAAAAACGACGCTTCAACTCCTGAAAAGCTTCCACAGCAGCAGAAGACCAATTGACCACATCAGCACCCTTCTTGGTTAAATCAGTCAACGGTTTAGCAATACTAGAAAAATTATTGATGAAGCGACGATAAAAATTAGCAAAGCCCAGGAACTTTTGCAGACTCTTCAGAGATGTCGGCTGAGTCCAATCATAAATGGCCTGAACTTTAACAGGGTCCATCTCGATAGTAGAAGGGGAAAAAATGAAACCCAAAAATGAAACCTTCTGAACACCAAAGAGACACTTTGACCCCTTCACAAACAAAGAATTCGCACGCAGGACCTGGAACACCATTCTAACCTGCTTCACGTGAGACTCCCAATCATCCGAGAAGACCAAAATATCATCCAAGTATACAATCAGGAATTTATCCAGGTACTCTCGGAAGATGTCATGCATAAAGGACTGAAATACTGATGGAGCATTAGAAAGCCCGAATGGCATAACCAGGTACTCAAAATGGCCCTCGGGCGTATTGAATGCTGTTTTCCATTCATCGCCCTGTTTAATACGCACAAGATTATACGCACCACGAAGATCTATCTTGGTGAACCAACTAGCCCCCTTAATCCGAGCAAACAAATCAGACAGCAGCGGCAAGGGGTACTGAAATTTGACTGTGATTTTATTTAGAAGGCGGTAATCAATACAAGGTCTCAGCGAACCATCCTTCTTGGCCACAAAAAAGAACCCTGCTCCCAATGGCGACGACGACGGGCGAATATGACCCTTCTCCAAGGATTCCTTTACGTAACTCCGCATAGCGGCGTGCTCAGGCACAGACAAATTAAACAGTTGACCTTTAGGAAACTTACTACCAGGAATCAAATCGATAGCACAATCGCAATCCCTATGCGGAGGTAGGGCACTGGACTTGGGCTCATCAAATACATCCCGGTAATCCGACAAGATCTCTGGGACCTCAGAAGGGGTGGATGACGAAATAGACAGAACTGGAACATCACCATGTACCCCCTGACAACCCCAGCTGGACACAGACATTGATTTCCAATCCAATATTGGGTTATGGACTTGTAGCCATGGCAACCCCAACACGACCACATCATGCAGATTATGCAACACCAAAAAGCGAATATCCTCCTGATGCGCAGGAGCCATGCACATAGTCAGTTGGGTCCAGTACTGAGGCTTATTCTTGGCCAAAGGCGTAGCATCAATTCCTCTCAATGGAATAGGATACTGCAAGGGCTCCAAGAAAAACCCACAGCGCCTAGCAAACTCCAAGTCCATCAAATTCAGGGCAGCGCCTGAATCCACAAATGCCATGACAGAATAGGATGACAAATAGCAGATCAAAGTAACGGACAAAAGAAATTTCGACTGTACCGTACCAATGGTGGCAGACCTAGCGAACTGCTTAGTGCGCTTAGGACAATCGGAGATAGCATGAGTGGAATCACCACAGTAAAAACACAGCCCATTCTGACGTCTGTGTTCTTGCCGTTCAGCTCTGGTCAAAGTCCTATTGCATTGCATAGGCTCAGGTTTATGCTCAGATAATACCGCCAAATGGTGCACAGTTTTACGCTCACGCAAGCGTCGATCGATCTGAATGGCCAAAGACATAGACTCATTCAGACCAGCTGGCATAGGAAATCCCACCATGACATCCTTAAGGGCTTCAGAGAGACCCTTTCTGAAAATTGCTGCCAGCGCACATTCATTCCATTGAGTGAGCACAGACCACTTCCTAAACTTCTGACAATATATCTCTACCTCATCCTGACCCTGACACAGAGCCAGCAAATTTTTCTCTGCCTGATCCACTGAATTAGGTTCATCATAAAGCAATCCGAGCGCCAGAAAAAAACGCATCAATATTACATAATGCAGGATCTCCTGGCGCAAGGGAAAATGCCCAGTCTTGAGGGTCGCCACGTAATAAAGAAATAATGATCTTAACTTGTTGAACTGGGTCACCAGAGGAGCGGGGTTTCAAAGCCAGAAACAGTTTACAATTATTTTTAAAACTCAGAAACTTAGCTCTATCTCCAGAAAACAAATCAGGAATAGGAATTCTTGGTTCTAACATAGAATTCTGAACCACAAAGTCTTGAATATTTTGTACTCTTGCAGTGAGATGATCCACACAAGAAGACAGACCTTTAATGTCCATCACTACACCTGTGTCCTGAACCACCCAAATGTCTAGGGGAAAAGAAAGACAAAACACAGTGCAGAGAGAAAAAAAAATGGTCACAGAACTTCTCTTTTCCCTCTATTGAGAAGCATTAGTACTACTGGCCTCCAGTACTGTTATGAACTGGTGATTCAGAACCACAATGGACCTAGTGGTTAAGAGCACACAAAGTGACCTGATAGTTACTAATAACATAGGACGAGCTCTGAGACGTGGGAACTCTGCTGACCGCAATCCCTAATCCTATCATACCACACTAGAGGTAGCCGTGGAGCGCTCCTGACCAGACCTAGGCGCCTCGGGCACAGCCTGAGAAACTAGCTAGCCCTGAAGATAGAAAAATAAGCCTACCTTGCCTCAGAGAAATTCCCCAAAGGAAAAGGCAGCCCCCCACATATAATGACTGTGAGTAAAGATGAAAATACAAACACAGAGATGAAATAGATTGTAGCAAAGTGAGGCCCGACTTACTGAATAGACCAAGGATAGGAAAGATAGCGTTGCAGTCAGCACAAAAACCTACAAACAACCACGCAGAGGGCGCAAAAAGACCCTCCGCACTGACTAACGGTACGGAGGTGCTCCCTCTGCGTCTCAGAGCTTCCAGCAAGCATGAAAAACCAATATAGCAAGCTGGACAGAAAAAATAGCAAACAAAAGTAACACAAGCAAAACTTAGCTTATGCAGGGCAGACAGGCCACAAGAACGATCCAGGAGAGAGCAAGACCAATACTGGAACATTGACTGGAGGCCAGGAACAAAGAACTAGGTGGAGTTAAATAGAGCAGCACCCAACGACTTAACCTCGTACCTGAGGAAGGAAACTCAGAAGCCGCAGCCCCACTCACATCCACCAGAGGAAGCTCATAGACAGAACCAGCCGAAGTACCACTCATGACCACAGGAGGGAGCTTGACCACAGAATTCACAACAGCCACCCGTTTGACGGGAAGGCTTGGAGGTCTTCCGGGACCCTAGAGACGCCCCTCTCCCTATGTCTTCGTAGGTGTAAAAGGTAGACAGCCAACCTATAATCAACTGTCCAGCGGAATTTGAAGTAAGGCCTGAAGTCAGTTACTCCTACGGTGATCCGGCCACCGACTACGCGCCTCAGTAAGATGTTGCCTTCCTCTCTCGGCACGACTCTTACTGGCTCTCCTTTGTGCTGATCTCGTTTACACTGTTCCACAATATTCTTCCCCTCTTGTCTCTCTCTTAGGATACCGCTGCACAGCGTCGGACTGGAGTACCTTGGGCCCACCAGAGAAAAATCATTCTTGGGGCCCACCACGCAGTTTAAAAATACCACCCAGGATAGATCCTATGTACCACACCACACACGAGAGCTGACAGATCCTCTATATACTACACCACACGGGAGAGGGGGCAGATCCTCTGTATACTACACCACACAGGAGAGCTGACAGATCCTCTATATACTACACCACACAGGAGAGATGACAGATCCTCTATATACTACACCACACAGGAGAGCTGACGGATCCTCTATATACTACACCACACAGGAGAGCTGACAGATCCTCTATATACTACACCACACAGGAGAGCAGACAAATCATCTATATACTACACCACACAGGAGAGCAGACAAATCATCTATATACTACACCACACAGGAGAGCTGACAGATCCTCTATATACTACACCACACAGGAGAGCTGACAGATCCTCTATACTACACCACACTGGAGAGCTGACAGATCCTCTATATACTACACCACACAGCTGACAGATCCTCTATATACTGCACCACACAGGAGAGCTGACAGATACTCTATATACTGCACCACACAGGAGAGCTGACAGATCCTCTATATACTACACCACACAGGAGAGCCGACAGATCCTCTATATACTACACCACACAGGAGAGAAATGATCCTCTATATACTACACCACACAGGAGAGCTGACGGATCCTCTATATACTACACCACACAGGAGAGCTGACAGATCCTCTATATACTACACCACACAGGAGAGCTGACGGATCCTCTATATACTACACCACACAGGAGAGCTGACAGATCCTCTATATACTACACCACACAGGAGAGCAGACAAATCATCTATATACTACACCACACAGGAGAGCTGACAGATCCTCTATATACTACACCACGCAGGAGAGCTGACAGATCCTCTATATACTACACCGCACAGGAGAGCTGACAGATCCTCTATATACTACACCACCCAGGAGAGCTCACAGATCCACTGTATACTACACCACACACGAGAGAAGACAGATCCTCTATATACTACACCACACGGGAGAGGAGACAGATCCTCTATATACTACACCACAAGGGAGAGCTGACAGATCCTCTATATACCACACCACACAGGAGAGCTGACAGATCCTCTATATACTACACCACACAGGAGAGCTGACAGATCCTCTATATACTACACCACACAGTAGAGCTGACAGATCCTCTATATACTACACCACACAGGAGAGCTGACAGATCCTCTATATACTACACCACACAGGAGAGCTGACAGATCCTCTATATACTACACCACACAGGAGAGCTGACAGATCCTCTATATACTACACCACACAGGAGAGCTGACAGATCCTCTATATACTACACCACACAGGAGAGCTGACAGATCCTCTATATACTACACCACACAGGAGAGCTGACAGATCCTCTATATACTACACCACACAGGAGAGCTGACAGATCCTCTATATACTACACCACACAGGAGAGCTGACAGATCCTCTATATACCACACCACACAGGAGAGCTGACAGATCCTCTGTATACTACACCACACGGGAGAGCTGACAGATCCTCTACATACTACACCACACGGGAGAGCTGACAGAAGCTCTATATACTACACCACACGGGAGAGCTGACAGATCCTCTATATACTACACCACACAGGAGAGCTGACAGATCCTCTATATACCACACCACACAGGAGAGCTGACAGATCCTCTATATACCACACCACACAGGAGAGCTGACAGATCCTCTATATACTACACCACACAGGAGAGCTGACAGATCCTCTATATACTACACCACACAGGAGAGCTGACAGATCCTCTATATACTACACCACACAAGAGAGCTGACAGATCCTCTATATACTACACCACACAGGAGAGCTGACAGATCCTCTATATACTACACCACACAGGAGAGCTGACAGATCCTCTATATACTACACCACACAGGAGAGCTGACAGATCCTCTATATACTACACCACACAGGAGAGCTGACAGATCCTCTATATACTACACCACACAGGAGAGCTGACAGATCCTCTATATACTACACCACACAGGAGAGCTGACAGATCCTCTATATACTACACCACACAGGAGAGCTGACAGATCCTCTATATACTACACCACACAGGAGAGCTGACAGATCCTCTATATACCACACCACACAGGAGAGCTGACAGATCCTCTGTATACTACACCACACGGGAGAGCTGACAGATCCTCTATATACTACACCACACGGGAGAGCTGACAGAAGCTCTATATACTACACCACACGGGAGAGCTGACAGATCCTCTATATACTACACCACACAGGAGAGCTGACAGATCCTCTATATACCACACCACACAGGAGAGCTGACAGATCCTCTATATACCACACCACACAGGAGAGCTGACAGATCCTCTATATACCACACCACACAGGAGAGCTGACAGATCCTCTATATACTACACCACACAGGAGAGCTGACAGATCCTCTATATACTACACCACACAGGAGAACTGACAGATCCTATATATACTACACCACACAGGAGAGCTGACAGATCCTCTATATACTACACCACACAGGAGAGCTGACAGATCCTCTATATACTACACCACACAGGAGAGCTGACAGATCCTCTATATACTACACCACACAGGAGAGCTGACAGATCCTCTATATACTACACCACACAGGAGAGCTGACAGATCCTCTATATACTACACCACACAGGAGAGCTGACAGATCCTCTATATACTACACCACACAGGAGAGCAGTAATCTAAGTCCACTGTGTAGAGTAAAATACTTACCGGTGTCCATATTCCACTGCAATGAAAACACAAGCAACGACACAGCGGCAGAAGACGGCGACTGCTGCGTAGTTTATTACACACAGGGAAGCTTTCTGTTGGGGGCGAGACATTGTTTTTGTTAGTACGATTTGGGGATAGATGTAATGTTTTCATCATTTGTTATAGCTTTTTTTGTGGAATTGTGGTGAACAGAAAAAAAGACATTTGGCATTTGTTTCTTTTTACGGTGTTTTCTGATCAAGTTAATTGTTTTTTTATAGTTTTATCGATCGGACTTTTCTGAACCCAGCAATACCAAATATTTGTTGTTTTTTTATTTTTAAAATATATTTATTTTCAATGGATAAAAAGGGTGATTTGAACTTTTAGGAATTTTTTTATTTTCTTTTTACCTTTCACTGGTACAGTTAGCCCCCTTAGGCTATGTGCACATGTTGCTGATTCTCTGCGGATCCGCAGCATTTTTTGCGGTGCAGAAACACTGCAGATCCGCAATTGATTTACAGTACAATGTAAATCAATGAGAAAAAAAATGCTGTGCACACTTTGTGGAAAATCCGCTGCGGAAACGCTGCGGTTTAAAAGAAGTAGCATGTCACCTCTTTTTTTGTGAAACTGCAGCGTTTTTGTACCCATTCCATTATAGTTACATAGTTACATAGTTACATAGTTATTAAGGTTGAAGGAAGACTATATGTCCATCTAGTTCAACCCATAGCCTAACCTAACATGTTGATCCAGAGGAAGGCAAAAAAAAACCATGTGCAAAGAGTAAGCTCCACATTGGGGAAAAAAATTCCTTCCCGACTCCACATACGGCAATCAGACTAGTTCCCTGGATCAACGCCCTATCAAGGAATCTAGTGTATATACCCTGTAACATTATACTTTTCCAGAAAGGTATCCAGTCCCCTCTTAAATTTAAGTAATGAATCACTCATTACAACATCATACGGCAGAGAGTTCCATAGTCTCACTGCTCTTACAGTAAAGAATCCGCGTCTGTTATTATGCTTAAACCTTTTTTCCTCCAACCGCAGAGGATGCCCCCTTGTCCCTGTTTCAGGTCTATGATTAAAAAGATCATCAGAAAGGTCTTTGTACTGTCCCCTCATATATTTATACATTAAAATAAGATCACCCCTTAGTCTTCGTTTTTCCAAACTAAATAGCCCCAAGTGTAATAACCTATCTTGGTATTGCAGACCCCCCAGTCCTCTAATAACCTTGGTCGCTCTTCTCTGCACCCGCTCCAGTTCAGCTATGTCTTTCTTAAACACCGGAGACCAGAACTGTGCACAGTATTCTAAGTGTGGTCGAACTAGTGACTTGTATAGAGGTAAAATTATGTTCTCCTCATGAGCATCTATGCCTCTTTTAATGCATCCCATTATTTTATTTGCCTTTGTAGCAGCTGCCTGACACTGGCCACTGAATTTAAGTTTGTCATCCACCCATACACCCAGGTCTTTTTCATTGACGGTTTTGCCCAGAGTTTTAGAATTAAGCACATAATTATACATCTTATTACTTCTACCCAAATGCATGACCTTACATTTATCCCCATTAAAGCTCATTTGCCATTTATCAGCCCAAGCTTCTAGTTTACATAAATCATCCTGTAATATAAAATTGTCCTCCTCTGTATTGATTACCCTGCAGAGTTTAGTGTCATCTGCAAATATTGAAATTCTACTCTGAATGCCCCCTACAAGGTCATTAATAAATATGTTAAAAAGAAGAGGGCCCAATACTGACCCCTGTGGTACCCCACTGCTAACCGCTACCCAGTCCGAGTGTGCTCCATTAATAACCACCCTTTGTTTCCTATCCCTGAGCCAGCTCTCAACCCACTTGCACATATTTTCCCCTAATATTATAGAAAACTGCAGGGGTAAAAAGCGCAGCAAATCCGCAAGAAAACCGCAGCAAAAACGCACAAAAAACGCTGCGGAATTGCACAAAAAAATGCGACAAATCCGCAGGTGCGTTTTCTGCCAGGAGAGGCTGAATACGTACCATATATTCCTAAGCCTAATCCGCAACGTGTGCACATAGCCTTCGAGGACATGAAGATGCGATCATCCAATCACATGTGCTATTATATACAGTGATGCCACAGCATCCCTGCATATAGAAGAAATTATGGTCTCCTTTAAAGCTCGGCTACAGAAAGAAGACCCCTGGCTGTCATTAAAACCCATCGGCGACCCACGATCACCTCATGGGCACCAATGGGTGAGAGAATGATACGCACGCATGCTGGCATGTGTTATATGCTGCAGTCAGAGATTGACACTGGCATTTAACACGCGCCATACATGTAAGGCAGATGTCTAAGGGTGTTAATCACCTGAGGACCCTCTTCACCACTGTGTCACCCAGTATCCTATGGGCCCCCTCCCCCACTGTTTCACCTCTAATTTCCTATGGGCCCCCTCCCCCACTGTGTCACCCAATATCCTCCTCCCCCACTGTTTCACCTCTATTTTCCTGTGACCCCCTCCCCCACTGTTTCACCTCTATTTTCCTGTGGGCCTGCTCAGAGAGTGAAAGGGAAGCCACAGTAAGACGATGCAGATTTTGCTGCGGATCCGCAGTATTTCCGCAGCTGCAGATCCGCAGCAGTTTCCCATGCGTTTACAGTACCATGTAAACCTATGGGAAACAGAAAACGCTGTGCCCATGCTGTGGAAAAAAACGCGTAGAAACGCAGTGATTTACATTCCGCAGCATGTCACTTCTTTCTGTGTTTTCCGCAGCGGTTTTACAACTGCCCTTACGGAAAACCACAGTTGTAAAACCGCAGTGGAAAATGCAGAAAAACCGCGGTGAATCCGCAGCGGTTTTCCACTGCGGATTTATCAAATCCGCTGCAGATAAATCCGCAGTGGACCCAGAATACGTGTGCATATACCCTAAAATAGAGGTAGGGGAGGGGGCCCACAAGAAAATTAGAATATCACTGTGGGCCCCCTCCCCTGTGTCACCTATAGGATGCATGGGGCCCCCTCCCCTAACTGCCTCTCTGGCCGGAGATCTACTCAGGGTGCAGGCATCATAGAGTTATGTACTTACTGTCACACTGACTGCAGCCATCAGACTCCCTCTGCTCCACTGCCATGCTGTATGCTGCCTGCTTGGGTAGGACTTCTGACCAATCACAGCACAGCTCCTTGCCTGAGCTGTGCTGTGAGCTCACACAAAGAAAACTAACGCTGATTGGCTGAATTGCAGCCAATCAGCGTTTACACTGCTGCCCAGGGCATTTTTGAAGAGGAGCAGAGCCGTGGAGCACAGGAAACAGGTGACTGCGGGTCTGCTGTCTGCTCTCAGCCTCACAGTCAGCTGTTCCTCTGACTGTGCTGGCTGTATTGAGGGTCGGCACTCTGCACACACCGCTCTCCTGGCAGAGGAATGGCAGCGGCAGCAGGTGATGTGAAGGAGCTGCGCCTGCACTTCCCATCACCTGTGCGGTCTGCCAGCCGCTGCGGTGCCGTCTATACAATGCGGTGCCGGCTGGGTTTACACTATGAGCATGATGCAGGGGCCGGGCAGGCACAAATGAAGGAGGCAGGGGCTGGGGGCGGGGCCCACCGGAGGATTGTCCGGTGTCCCGGTGCCCCAGTCCGACCCTGCCGCCGCAAGGTGTGCAGGCGCGGTTCCGTCACGTTCTGTTCTGTTCGCTAGGCACCTGCCAGGTTCCCACGCCTGACAGGGACCCCCCTGTGTCTTCTCCCTGCAACACCCCCTGCCACGGGATGTTGCCTGGTTCCAACTTCCTCCCCAGCCCCTAGTTTTACCAGTGTGAGGAGAGGCCCAATAAATAAAGCCTTTTTCTCCCCCTAGTGGCCGGAGTGTGAAGTGTAATGTGTTCTGGTGATACCTGGTCAGGAGAACTCTTTAGTGCCATCGGACGTACCGCTACTCGCCTTGGGGCCATACTGCAACGACCAGGTCTCTGGGGCGCTGCACACATTACACTTCACACTCCGGCCACCAGGGGGAGCAAAAGGCACTATGTATTATGCCACTCCTCACACTGGTAAAACTAGGGGTCGGATAGGAAGTTAGAACAGAAGTCAGCCTGGGAGAACTCCAGGGAGGACCTGTCAGGGGTGGGTTCCTGACAGGGGCCTAGCAGAACGAATAGAAAGCAACGGAACCGCGCCTGCACTACCTTACGGCTGTATACTAAGAAAGGACACGAAGAGAAGGATATTGTGGAAAGTGAGAAACGAGATCAAGCACAAAGGAGAGCCAGTAGGAGTCGTGCCTCGAGAACGGCAACTTCCTACTGAGCCGCGTAGCCGGTGACCGGAACACCGAGGAAGTAACTGACTCTATGCCTTACTTCAAATACCGCAGGACAGTTAATTATAGGTTGGCAGTCTACCTTACATCACCTAAGCAGACATAGGGGGCAAGCGTGGAGAGGGGCGTCTCTAGGGTCCCAGAATAGCTCCGAGCCTTCCCGTCAAACGGGTGCGTCCTATCCAGATAACTTGGGGGACGAAGAGAGAGAGAGAAAGAGAAAGAACGAGAACAGAAGTTGTGAGGGCTATCCCGAATGCTCAGCAGGGAAGAACTACAACACACAGGCGCTAGTGGTAGGCACTGATTTCCACCTGCAAAGAGAACTCTGGATGTGCCTTCGGACCGGCCGGTCTCAGACAGCCCAGTTAACAGTGCTGTGGATTATGGATCCCGAAGTCTTCAGTAAAAGGTAAAGAGACTGCAACCCTGTGTCCTCGTTATTAACTGCGCCTCACACCATCGCCACCTACATTACTGGGAAGCCCTGGAGACACACTTCACCTGTCACGATCCATGTTTGGACCTGTGGCAGATCTGGTTTCCCTCAGATATAAACTTTTTTCCTTTCTGGTCATTGGGGGTTAATACAGTTTACTCCGCCTAATGGCCGCTGGTGTTATTGCACTGCATTGCATTGCTGCTGGTCAGCTGATGTTTGTGACCAC
The DNA here is from genome assembly GCF_032444005.1 of Ranitomeya imitator. Classification (NCBI taxonomy): domain Eukaryota; kingdom Metazoa; phylum Chordata; class Amphibia; order Anura; family Dendrobatidae; genus Ranitomeya; species Ranitomeya imitator. The sequence continues at coordinate 511,254,002 of NC_091283.1, forward strand.
TCCCACCATCCTTTATAAGGTCACCTGGTGCTTCAGCTGACTGTTGGTTATACAGGTCCTTTGGATACCAACCTTGCTGGAAAAGGAGCTTGCTGAGTGTTGTTGTTCTTCAGCTAAATACTCATTCCTGGTGCCTTACTCTGCTGTGCGGTGCTTTGCAGCAGAGAAAGCTAGTGTGGTGTTATAGTTTCTTTGTCCCTTTGTAGTTTGTGCATTCACCTTTTGGTATCGTGTTCCCCTCAATATTGTTTATTTGCTTTGTGGTGCTGTGTTCACTGTTCACTGTTCACTGTTCACCTCCTAGGGTGGGGGGTGGGGATTTAGTTCAGGATTTAACAGGACACAGGGACAGGTCGGTGACTTGGGCCTCCCTACCTTCAAGGGTACCCCCAAGTTAAGGAAAGACAGGGCTTCCCCTAGCCTGAGGGGCAGTTCAGGGGCCCAGATTCCTCATCTCCTGTTTTCCTGTTTCTGCATCGTGACATCACCTGTGGGAAGGTATACCATCCAGCTGCCATTCCATCACCCCAGCGGACCCCTAAGCAGTGTCGGTCACCCTGACCGAGCACCACAGGTGGCGTCACGAAACCTTGACAAACTATCATCACCCCTTTCATTGGACGCCCCTTAGCAGGGTCACGGACCGGGTCCAGCCACCGTGACAACCCCAGCACCGAGACAGAGAGGACCGGTACCGAGTAACCTGTGGCCCTGTGTCTGGGAGTGCTCCACAGTCTATATATATATATATGTCAGTGAGACACATACATATATATATTTATATTTCATACAGCGCTAGATAGCAGAAAAGCCGGTAATTCAATTGCCGGCTTTTGCTAACTCCTTATCAAACCCGACAGGATATGAGACATGGTTTACATATAGTAAACCATTTCATATCCCTTTTTTTTTTTTACATATTCCTCACTACTAATGTTAGAAGTGTCTGTGTGCAAATTTGGGAGCTCTAGCTGTTAAAATAAAGGGTTAAATCACAGAAAAAACTGGTGTGGGCTCCCGTGCAATTTTCTCCGCCAGAGTGGGAAAGCCAGTGACTGAGGGCAGATATTAATAGCCTAGAGAGGGACCATAGTTTTTGCCCCCCCTGGCTAAAAACATCTGCCCCCAGCCACCCCAGAAAGGGCACATATGTAAGATGCGCCTATTCTGGCACTTATCCACTCTCTTCCCACTCCCGAGTAGCGGTTGGATATGGGGTAATAAAGGGTTAATGTCACCTTGCTAATGTAAGGTGACATTAAGCATGGTTAATAATGGAGAGGTGTCAATAAGACACCTATCCATTATTAATCCAATAGTAATAAAGGGTTATAAACACACACATTATGAATAAAGTATTTTAATTAAATAAATACACATGGGGTTTTAATATCTTTATTGTACAATCAATCTAAATGACGACCCTTGTCTTCTGAAAAAAAAGGGAAAATAAAAAAGCAACAATATACTATACCTGTCCGCCGTACAGTCATGTCCCACGCTGTAAATCCATCTGAAGGGGTTAAATAATTTTACAACCAGGAGCCTGCTAATGCAGCCACCCCTGGCTGTAAAAACTGGGGAATGAATTAAATGAAAGGGAACGTAGCTTCTTAGACTTGCGGTGATGCGCCCCTTGCTGGCAGAAACTCATATGAATTCTAGCGTGGGAATTTTTCTGAATATTTTCCCACGCTAGAGTTCATATGAGTTTATGCCACCAGGGGGCGCAGCACCGCAAGTTTAACAAGCTATGTTCCCCTGCATTACATTCATTTCCCAGTTTTTACAGCCAGGGGTGGCTGCATTAGCAGGCTCCTGGTTGTAAAATGATTTAACCCCTTCAGGTGGATTTATATCGTGGGACATGACTATACGGCGGACAGGTATGGGATATTGTTGCTTTTTTATTTTCCCTTTTTTTAGAAGACAGGGGCGTCATTTGGATTGGGCGTACAATAAAGATATTAAAACCCATGTGATTTATTTCATTAAAATACTTTATTCATAATGTGTGTGTGTGTGTGTGTGTGTGTGTGTGTGTGTGTGTGTGTGTGTGTGTGTTTTTTAACCCTTTATTACTATTGGATTAATAATGGATAGGTGTCTTATTGACATCACTCCATTATTAACCAAGCTTAATGTCACCTTACATTAGCAAGGTGACATTAACGCCTTATTATCCCATATCCCACCGCTCAGGGAAGGATTATAAGAGGGTCAATCTGGGCGGTAGCCCAGGGCCCAGTGGTGTGGGGGGCCCTGGGCTACCGCACAGATTGCCCGCCGCCATCAGGGCATTACTGCCCGTGCCCTGACTGGCGTATCATTTATGGGCCCGGTGGGCAGAGAGGGGGCCCGCATCGGGCCCCGTCTCATCTGCTCAACGGGCCCCTACCGGCGCTGCAGCAGTTTCACCTATTGACGTGCGGGCGCATGCCCGCACGTCAATAGTTAACAACAGCTGCCAGCCAATTGGAGGCAGGCAGCTGAAGGCGGCCGCAGGCGCAGCGCACACGTCGCCGGCGTCTGGCATCATTGTCAGTCGCTGCCAATGCGCGCTTCTGGAGGGAGCTCGCCGCCTGGAGCGCTGGTCAGGTGAGGAGAACTCGTTTTTTTTGTTGTTTTTTGCTAACGTCAATCCGGGCGGGCCAGAATGCTGGACAGTGACACTGTCTGACTGGGGGCAATATGCTGGAGGACACACTGGGGCAGATGATTGCTGGACACACTGGGGCAATGCTGGAGACACTGGAGCAGATTGCTGGACACACTGGGGCAGATTTCTGGACACACTGGGGGCAATGCTGGAGGACACACTTGGGCAGATGATTGCTGGACACACTGGGGCAATGCTGGAGACACTGGGGCAGATTGCTGGACACACTGGGGCAGATTGCTGGACACACTGGGGGCAATGCTGAACATACTGGGGCAGATTGCTGGACACACTGGTGGTAATATGCTGGACACACTGGGGCAGATTGCTGGACACACTGTCTGGGGGCAATGCTGGACACGCTGGGGTAATATGCTGGACATACTGGGGCAGATTGCTGGACACACTGGGGGCAATGCTGGACACACTGGGGCAATATGCTGGACACACTGGGGCAGATTGCTGGACACACTGTCCGGGGGTAATGCTGGACACACTGGGGCAGATTGCTGGACACTGTCTGGGGCAATGCTGGACACACTGGGGCAGATGATTGCTGGACACACTGGGGCAATGCTGGAGACACTGGGGCAGATTGCTCGACACACTGGGGCAGATTGCTGGACACACTGGGGGCAATGCTGGAGGACACACTGGGGCAGATGATTACTGGACACACTGGGGCAATGCTGGAGACACTGGGGTAGATTGCTGGACACACTTGGGCAGATTGCTGGACACACTAGGGCAGATTGCTGGACACACTGTCTGGGGGCAATGCTGGACACACTGGAGCAATATGCTGGACATACTGGGGCAGATTGCTGGACACACTGTCTGGGGGCAATGCTGGACACACTGGGGCAGATTGCTGGAACACTGTCTGGGGGCAATGCTGGATACACTGGGGCAGATTGCTGGACACACTGGGGCAGATTGCTGGATACTGGGGCAATATGCTGGACATACTGGGGCAGATTGCTGGACACACTGGGGGTAATATGCATCCTGGGGTTGCAAATAGTGAAAACTGATCCGTTTTTTTGAGAGAGAGAGAGAGAGAACGGAAAATGTGCATGATTTGAATGGAAAAATGCATGAAAAACCGGATTCAGAGGCCGGATTCATAATTTCACATCTCAGTTTCATACGCTGGACACACTGGGGCAGATTGCTGGACACACTGTCTGGGGGCAATGCTGGACACACTGGGGCAATATGCTGGACATACTGGGGCAGATTGCTGGACACACTGTCTGGGGGCAATGCTGGACACACTGGGGCAATATGCTGGACATACTGGGGCAGATTGCTGGACACACTGTCTGGGGGCAATGCTGGACACACTGGGGCAATATGCTGGACATACTGGGGCAGATTGCTGGACACACTGTCTGGGGGCAATGCTGGACACACTGGAGCAATATGCTGGACATACTGGGGCAGATTGCTGGACACACTGTCTGGGGGCAATGCTGGACACACTGGGGCAGATTGCTGGAACACTGTCTGGGGGCAATGCTGGATACACTGGGGCAGATTGCTGGACACACTGGGGCAGATTGCTGGATACTGGGGCAATATGCTGGACATACTGGGGCAGATTGCTGGACACACTGGGGGTAATATGCATCCTGGGGTTGCAAATAGTGAAAACTGATCCGTTTTTTTGAGAGAGAGAGAGAGAGAGAACGGAAAATGTGCATGATTTGAATGGAAAAATGCATGAAAAACCGGATTCAGAGGCCGGATTCATAATTTCACATCTCAGTTTCATACGCTGGACACACTGGGGCAGATTGCTGGACACACTGTCTGGGGGCAATGCTGGACACACTGGGGCAATATGCTGGACATACTGGGGCAGATTGCTGGACACACTGTCTGGGGGCAATGCTGGACACACTGGGGCAATATGCTGGACATACTGGGGCAGATTGCTGGACACACTGTCTGGGGGCAATGCTGGACACACTGGGGCAGATTGCTGGACATACTGGGGCAGATTGCTGGACACACTGTCTGGGGGCAATGCTGGACACACTGGGGCAGATTGCTGGAACACTGTCTGGGGGCAATGCTGGATACACTGGGGCAGATTGCTGGACACACTGGGGCAGATTGCTGGATACTGGGGCAATATGCTGGACATACTGGGGCAGATTGCTGGACACACTGGGGGTAATATGCATCCTGGGGTTGCAAATAGTGAAAACTGATCCGTTTTTTTGAGAGAGAGAGAGAGAACGGAAAATGTGCATGATTTGAATGGAAAAATGCATGAAAAACCGGATTCAGAGGCCGGATTCATAATTTCACATCTCAGTTTCATACGCTGGACACACTGGGGCAGATTGCTGGACACACTGTCTGGGGGCAATGCTGGACACACTGGGGCAATATGCTGGACATACTGGGGCAGATTGCTGGACACACTGTCTGGGGGCAATGCTGGACACACTGGGGCAATATGCTGGACATACTGGGGCAGATTGCTGGACACACTGTCTGGGGGCAATGCTGGACACACTGGGGCAGATTGCTGGACACACTGGGGGTAATATGCATCCTGGGGTTGCAAATAGTGAAAAACTGATCCGTTTTTTTGAGAGAGAGAGAGAACGGAAAATGTGCATGATTTGAATGGAAAAATGGATGAATAACTGGATTCAGAGGCCGGATTCATCATTTCACATCTCAGTTTCATACGTTTTTCGCCAGATCAGTCGCTGGGCGTTTTTTCGCTTGGCAGACAAAAACGTTCCTCTGTATGTTTTCTCCGTCCGCCGGAAACAGCTTTTTTGACGGATACGGATGAAACGTGTAGCCATCAGGCGCAATCCGACTCTAATACAACTCTATGAGAAAAAAATGGATCCGGCGGAAAAAAAATTGATCCGTTTTTTTCAAAGCTCGCCGGATTGTGCCTGACGGCAAAAACCTCATGTGTGAAAGTAGCCAGATAGATATATGGATAGATATATCTATGTATCTATAGATATAACTATCTATCTATAAATATATCTATAGATCGATACATCCATAGTTATATCTATAGATATATCCATAGTGATATCCATAGATATATCTATAGATATATCCATAGATATCCACGTATAGATATATAGATATATCTATGGATAAATCCATAGATATATAATAGCAAGGCCGATGTTGATTAATGAACATGTTTAATTAAAAAAAAAAAATGGCGTGGGCTCCCGCTCAATTTTCTGCACCAGAGGGGGAAAGCCAACAGACCCCCCAAAAAATGAAGTGGGTCCCACTATATTTTATAGCCAGAAAGGCTTCGCAGATAGCTGCGGCTGATATTCATAGCCTAGAGAGGGGCCATGGATATTTGGCCCCCCAACTACAAATACCAGCCCCCAGCCACCCCAGAAATGGCGCATCTGTAAGATGCGCCAATTCCGGCACTTAGCCCTTCTCTTCCCACTCCCCTGTAGCGGTGGGATATGGGGTAATAAGGGGTTAATGTCACCTTGCTAATGTAAGGTGACATTAAGCCCGGTTAATAGTGGAGATGTGTCAATAAGACACCTATTCATTACTAATCCTATAGTAGTGACAGAGTTAAATAAAGAATGACACAGCCAGAAATAGAAAGTATTTTAATATTTTTAATTTCACCATACTTACCATTCTCGATTAATTTTTTTGCAGGCAAAAATAATAAACCTACCGTATACTCCCTGTCCGACACAGTCCAATTAATAACGAGTGTCCCACGACGATCTCCTCTATAGAACAGTGACATTGGGTGATGTCACTGCTCTATGGGGCCTCCAGTAACACACTGACATGAGACGATGGCTCCTGCAGTGCATCACTGAAGAGGTTACCTGAGTTCAGGGTCTCACTTTATGGCAAAGCTATGTGGGAATTTTCCAACACAGCAGTGCCACAAGTGAGAATAGGGACTATTTCTCACAGCGGCTGAGGAATACAGTGCGGAAGGATACCTTACGTCATTGTATTGTCAGAGCCCCTGGAGAGCTGTCGCATCAGCAGATGTGGCGGCTCCCACGGTAAATCGTCGTGGGACACTCGTTTTAATTGGATAACTGCGGATCAAAGAGTATATTGTTTGTTTATTATTTTAATATTTTTTACAGGTGAGCAAGGGCTTCGGGAATCAAGGTGATGGTGAGTATGTAGTCTATGTTGTATGTACTGTATGTCTATATGTATATGTTGTATGTACTGTTGTATGTTGTTTGTACAGTATGTCATATGTTGTATGTAATGTTGTATGTACTGTATGTCCCGCTAGCATTATACAAACCCCCATGTGTTCAGCGTGGACCGGCCGGACTAACCTTCGGTGACCCTGACAAAGGACGCACTGTTCACAGCAATCAGGGTAAGCGCTGATCATTTTTATCATCCAGAAAGCTGAAGTAAACATCCAGAGGTGCAGTTTAATGCAGTTTAAGGCTATGTCTGTGGTGCATATTTGTTACACCCCCATGGATTGAGTTTTTTCTGGAGAGCATTTGAAAGTGAGTGTATGTATACACTGACAACCGAACCCAGAGCGCGGTATAATTTATTGTGGCAATGATCTAATTGTTACTATTCCTATGTGTATTGTGTCTATCACTCTTTCTTAGCCCCTCTTCACATGTCTGTGTTTTCAGTACATGTGGCATCTGTTTCTTTAACGGATGCCACACATACACATTATAATCTGTGGTGCTACATACTTGTCCGTATTTTACCAGCCGCATGGCTGACGAGAGACCATACAACTTTATAGGTTCGTGTAAAACACGTACAACACATGGATAGCACCCGTGCGCTGTACATATTTAACATTGCAAAATATAGGAGAAACTTTAGAATTAATTTTTCTTAAGCCATACCGAAAAAAAAACCCAGGATGGCTGTCATGATTCCAATGGCAGGGAATCACAAAAGGACAAGCACCAACGAGCTCTAGGGTGATGGAACCTGAGCTGACCGCGACCCTAAACCTGAACACACAAATAACAATAGCCGGGGAACGTGCCTACGTTGATCCTAGACGTCTCGCACCAGCCGAAGATCTAACTTCCCCTATTAGAAGAAACACAGACCTCTCTTGCCTCCAGAGAAATACCCCACAGAAATAGCAGCCCCCCACATATAATGACGGTGAAATGAGAGGAAGGCACATACACAGTATGAAATCAGATTCAGCAAAATGAGGCCCGCTAAAACTAGATAGCAGAGGATACAAAAGTAAACTGCGCGGTCAGCAAAAAACCCTTCAAAAAACCATCCTGTAATTACGTGAACTCATGTTCCAACTCATGGAACATGAGGAGCAATTACAGCCCACTAGAGCAACCAGCAGCAAAGAAACAATTATATGCAAGCTGGACAAGACAAAAATAAATCAAAACGTGGAACAAAAAAATCAAAAACTTAGCTTGTCCTGAAGATTACTGAAGCCAGAAGCTGAGGTAACAAAACACTCTGATAACCTTGATAGCCGGCGGGGAAATGACAAGAAAGCCCGGTTAAATAGGAAACTCCCAAATCCTAATAGAACAGGTGGACACCAGAGACAGCAGAACACAAATCACCCAGTACCATCAGTAACCACCAGAGGGAGCCCAAAAACAGAACTCACAACAGATGGCTCACTGATAGCCCATTGACACACTGATGACACACTGATGGCTCACTGACACACTGATCACACTAATGGCACACTGATGGCTCACTGATAACACACTGATGGCACACTGATAACACACTGATGGCTCACTTATGACACACTGATGGCTCACTGATGACACACTGATGGCACACTGATAACACACTGATGACTCACTGATAACACACTAATAGCACACTGATAACACACTGATTGCACACTGCTTACTCACTGATGACACACTGATGGCACCCCGATGGCTCACTGATGACACACTGATGCCAAACTGATGGCTCACTGATGACACACTGATGGCACACTGATGGCTCACTGATGGCTGACTGATGACACACTGATTGCTCACTGATTACACACTGATGGCACAGTGATGGCTCAATGATAATACACTAATGGCACACTGAAAATACACTGATGGCACACTGATAACACACTGATGGCCCACTGATAACACACTGATGGCACACTGACAACACAATGATGGCACACTGATTACACACTGATAATGCACTGATGGCTCACTGATGGCACACTCATGGCTCACTGATAACACACTAAAGGTACCGTCACATTTAGCGACGCTGCAGCGATCTAGACAACAATGCCGATCGCTGCAGCGTCGCTGTGTGGTCACTGGAGAGCTGTCACACAGACAGCTCTCCAGCGACCAACGATCCCGAGGTCCCCGGGTAACCAGGGTAAACATCGGGTTAATAAGCGCAGGGCCGCGCTTAGTAACCCGATGTTTACCCTGGTTACCAGTGTAAATGTAAAAAAAAAAAAAACACTAAATACTTACATTCCGGTGTCTGTCGCGTGCCCCGGCGTTCTGCTTCCCTGCACTGTGTGAGCGCCAGCCGTAAAGCAGAGCGGCCCTGCGCTTAGTAACCTGATGTTTACCCTGGTTACCAGTGAAGACATCGCTGAATCGGCGTCACACACGCCGATTCAGCGATGTCTGCGGGAGATCCAGCGACAAAATAAAGTCCTGGCCTTTCTGCTCCGACCAACGATGTCACAGCAGGATCCAGATCGCTGCTGCGTGTCAAACACAACGATATCGCTATCCAGGACGCTGCAACGTCACGGATCGCTAGCGATATCGTTGTTAAGTTGGTCAGTGTGAAGGTACCTTACTGGCACATGATAACACACTGATGGCTCACTGATAACACACTGATGGCTCACTGATAACACACTGATGGCACACTGATAACACACTGATGGCTCACTGATAACACACTGATGGCACACTGATAACACACTGATAACACACTGATGGCTCACTGATAGCACACTAATGGCTCACTGATTACACACTGATAGTTCACTGATAACAAACTAATGGTTCACTGACAACACATTAATGGCACACAAATGGCTTACTGATAACACACTGATGGCACACTGATAACACACTGATGGCTCACTGACAACACATTAATGGCACACTGATGGCTCACTGATGACACACTGATAATACACTAATGGCTCACTGATGACACACTGATGGCACACTGATGGCTCACTGATAACACATTAATGGCACACTGATAACACACTGATGGCTCACTGATTGCACACTGACTCACTGATGACACACTGATGGCTCACTGATGACACACTGATAATACACTGATGGTTCACTGATGGCACACTAATAACACACTGATGGCTCACTGATAACACACTAATGGCTCACTGATGGCTCACTGATGACACACTGATAATACACTAATGGCTCACTGATGACACACTGATGGCACACTGATGGCTCACTGATAACACACTAAAGGCACACTGATAACACACTGATGGCTCACTGATTGCACACTGACTCACTGATGACACACTGATGGCTCACTGATGACACACTGATAACACACTAATGGCTCACTGAGGACACACTGATGGCACACTGATGGCTCACTGATAACACACTAAAGGCACACTGATAACACACTGATGGCTCACTGATTGCAGTGACTCACTGATGACACACTGATGGCTCACTGATAACACACTAATGGCTCACTGATGACACACTGATAACACACTAATGGCTCACTGATGACACACTGATGGCTCACTGGCGCACTGATGGCACACTGATGGCTCACTGATAACACACTAATGGCTCACTGATGACACACTGATGGCTCACTGACACACTGATGGCACACTGATGGCTCACTGATAACACACTAATGGCTCACTGATGGCTCACTGATGACACACTGATAATACACTAATGGCTCACTGATCACACACTGATGGCACACTGATGGCTCACTGATAACACACTAAAGGCACACTGATAACACTGATGGCTCACTGATTGCACACTGACTCACTGATGACACACTGATGGCTCACTGATAACACACTAAAGACACACTGATAACACACTGATGGCACACTGATGGCTCACTGATTGCACACTGACTCACTGATGACACACTGATGGCTCACTGATGACACACTGATAACACACTAATGGCTCACTGATGACACACTGATGGCACACTGATGGCTCACTGATAACACACTAAAGGCACACTGATAACACACTGATGGCTCACTGATTGCACTCTGACTCACTGATGACACACTGATGGCTCACTGATAACACACTAATGGCTCACTGATGACACACTGATAACACACTATTGGCTCACTGATAACACACTGATGGCTCACTGACGCACTGATGGCACACTGATGGCTCACTGATAACACACTAAAGGCACACTGATAACACACTGATGGCTCACTGATTGTACACTGACTCACTGATGACACACTGATGGCTCACTGATAACACACTAATGGCTCACTGATGACACACTGATAACACACTAATGGCTCACTGATAACACACTAATGGCACACTGATAACACACTGATGGCTCACTGATGGCACACTGATAACACACTGATAACACACTGATGGCTCACTGATAACACACTAATGGCTCACTGATAACACACTAATGGCACACTGATAACACACTGATAACACACTGATGGCACACTGATAACACACTGATGGCTCACTGATAACACACTAATGGCTCACTGATTACACACTGATAGTTCACTGATAACAAACTAATGGTTCACTGACAACACATTAATGGCACACAGATGGCTTACTGATAACACACTGATGGCACACTGATAACACATTGATGGCTCACTGATGGTTCACTGATGACACACTGATAACACACTAATGGCTCACTGATGACACACTGATGGCTCACTGACGGCACACTGATAACACACTAAAGACACACTGATAACACACTGATGGCACACTTATGGCTCACTGATTGCACACTGACTCACTGATGACACACTGATGGCTCACTGATAACACACTAATGGCTCACTGATGACACACTGATAACACACTAATGGCTCTCTGATGACACACTGATGGCTCACTGACGCACTGATGGCACACTGATAACACACTAAAGACACACTGATAACACACTGATGGCACACTTATGGCTCACTGATTGCACACTGACTCACTGATGACACACTGATGGCTAACTGATAACACACTAATGGCTCACTGATGACACACTGATAACACACTAATGGCTCACTGATGACACACTGATGGCTCACTGACGCACTGATGGCACACTGATGGCTCACTGATAACACACTAAAGGCACACGGATAACACACTGATGGCTCACTGATTGCACACTGACTCACTGATGACACACTGATGGCTCACTGATGACACACTGATAACACACTAATGGCTCACTGATGACACACTGATGGCTCACTGACGCACTTATGGCACACTAATGGCTCAACGATAACACACTAAAGGCGCAATGATAACACACTGATGGCACACTGATGGCTCACTGATTGCACACTGGCTCACTGATGACACACTGATGGCTCACTGATAACACACTAATGGCTCACTGATGACACACTGATGGCTCACTGATAACACACTAATGGCTCACTGATTGCACACTGACTCACTGATGACACACTGATGGCTCACTGATAACACACTGATAACACACTGATGGCTCTCTGATGACACACTGATAACACACTGATGGCACACTGATGACACACTGATGGCACACTGATGGCTCACTGATAACACACTAAAGGCACACTGATAACACACTGATGGCTCACTGATTGCACAGTGACTCACTGATGACACACTGATGGCTCACTGATAACACACTAATGGCTCACTGATAACACACTAATGACTCACTGATGACACACTGATGGCTCACTGGCGCACTGATGGCACACTGATGGCTCACTGATAACACACTAAAGGCACACTGATAACACACTGATGGCTGACTGATTGCACACTGACTCACTGATGACAGTGGTACCGTTTTTTTTCCAGTACCGGTATTATGAGGACGTATGAAGTATTACAGACGAGAGCATTAATAGAGTAATTTTTGGGACTTGCATTGAATTAGATTTGTATAAGGGCTGGATCTGATACAGTATTTTGCAAAAGTATTTGGTCCCCTGGAACTTGTTAACCTTTTCCCACATATCATGCTTCAAATATAAAGATACTAAATGTAAATTGTTGGTGAAGAATCAACAACAAGTGGAACACGATTGTGTAGTTGAATGAACTGTATTGTTTTTTTTCAATTTTTGTTGATATTAAAAAACTGAAAAGTGGGACGTGCAATATTATTCGGCCCCTTTACTTTCAGTGCAGCAAACTCACTCCAGAAGTTCATTGTGGATCTCTGAATGATCCAATGTTGTCCTAAATGCCTAATGATGATAAATATAATCCTCCTGTGTGTAATCAAGTCTCCGTATAAATGCACCTGCTCTTTGATTGTCTCAGAGTTCTGTTTGAAGCACAGAGAGCATCATGAAGACCAAGGAACACAACAGTCAGGTCCGTGATACTGTTGTGGAGAAGTTTAAAGCTGGATTTGGATACAAAATGATTTCCAAAACTTTAAACATCCCAAGGAGCACTGTGCATGCGATCATATTGAAATGGAAGGAGTATCATACAGTACCACAGCAAATCTACCAAGACCCGGCCGTCCCTCTAAACTTTCATATCAAACAAGGAGAATACTGATCAGAGATGCAGCCAAGAGGCCCATGATCACTCTGGATGAACTGCAGAGATCTACAGCTGAGGTGGGACAGTCTGTCCATAGGACAACAATCAGTCGTACACTGCACAAATCTGGCCTTTATTGAAGAGTGGCAAGAAGAAAGCCATTTCTCAAAGATATCCATAAAAAGTGTCTTTTAAAGTTTGCAACAAGCCACCTGGGAGACACACCAAACATGTGGAAGAAGGTGCTCTGGTCAGATGAAACCAAAATCAAACTTTTTGGCAACAATGCAAATAAACGTATCCAGGTGTTAGAATGGCCAAGTCAAAGTCCAGAGCTCAATCCAATCGAGAATCTGTGGAAAGAGCTGAAAACTGCTGTTCACAAACGATCTCCATCAGACCTCACTGAGCTCGAGCTGTTTGCCAAGGAAGAATGGGCAAGAATTTCAGTCTCTCGATGTACAAAACTGATAGAGACATACCCCAAACGACTTGCAGCTGTAATCGCAGCAAGAGGTGGCGCAAAGTATTAAGTTAAAGGGGCCGAATAATATTGCACGCCCAAGTTTTCAGTTTTTGAATTTCCACAAAAATTTAAAATAACCAATAAATTTCATTCAACTTCACAATTGTGTTCCACTTGTTTTTGATTCTTCACCAAAAATGTACATTTGGTATCTTTATGTTTGAAGCATGATATGTGGGAAAAGGTTGAAAAGTTCCAGGGGGCCGAATACTTTCGCAAGGCACTGTACCTTGTCCCATCAGATTTTGGCCTCCTGTTTAGTCTGGCAAAATCCCTAGTCTCTGAAAGAGGACCTGTAGCATAGGACGATACTCATCCCTCCTGAGCTCATAAATAGTCTTTATAACCTTCAAGTAAATATTTGACCAGGAAGTGGACAGATGCCAGCCTGACTCAGTGGATCTGAAGCAAGGTCATGGACCAAGGCGTCTGACTGAACACCATGATGCAAGAGTCAGGAAGATCTGCTGGCTAAGGTCGCCTGATTCTTCTACAGAAAAGGAACTGTGAGTTGTTTTAGTCACCGATAGAAATACAAGTTTATTACTGTGGACAGCTGCTTTCACACATCATTTTTTTGCCATCAGTCACAATCCGGCGAATTCTGAAAAAAACATCCAGCAAAAGTTGACGCCGGATCCGTTTTTTTCTCATAGACTTGTATTAGCGACGGATTGCAACGGATGGGCTAATGTTTCCGGATCCGTCGAAAATTGGTTTTCCGGTGGCCAGAAAAAATGGACATAGTAACGTTTTTGTGTTCATCGAAAAAACGGATGACAATAGATCCGTCGCCATCCGTCGTTTGCTACAAATGACGGAATCCGGCAACGGATTCCGTTTTTTTTTTTTAACTGAGCATGCTTCAATTTTTTTTAGGATCCAATTAGCTGGATCAGCTAGTCGGATCCATCGAAAAAAGGGATCTGTCACATCAGTTTTTCACAATCTGCGACGGATCTGTTTTTTTCAACATTTGACAGATTGTGCCTGATGGCAAAAAACTGATGTGTGAAAGCAGCTTTAGTTTTAGCTGTGTCAGGCTACGTTCACATTAGCGTTTCGCTAATGTGCGTCGCTGTTGCGTCGGCGACGCAGCGGCGACGCAGTGGCGACGCGCCCCTATGTTTAACATGGGGGACGCGTGCGTTTTTTTGGTAGCGTTTTCTGACATGTGCGTCGTTTTCGACGCTAGCGTCGGACGCAAGAAAATGCAACAAGTTGCATTTTTCGTGCGTCCGATTTTCGTCAAAAAACGACGCACGCGTCGCAAAACGCAGCGTTTTTGCGCGCGTTTTTGGTGCGTCGTGCGTTGCGTCGCCGTTGCGTCGCCGACGCACCGGCGCGCAACGCTAATGTGAACGTAGCCTCAGAGGCACAATTTTGGCCAATTAGAGTCCTACAGACACACTCTGAATTCACTTCAGTACGAGCTGAGCTGCAGTACTTGGGAACTGCTACTGAACAGTGTATGGAGAGACACTGCTCTGGCTCTGAACACTGAGCCTATGAAGTTGCTCTACCAAGCTGATAAAAGCTGATGGTGAGAGATGGTGAGAGTCCCTGATGTCAGACCCCCACTAATCTGATATTGCTGACAAATCTTAGGAAGAGGTAATCAATATATTATCTGTGAACAACCCTCTTTAAAGGGAATCTGTCACCCCAAAATTCACCTTTAAGCTAAGGCAACCGCCATCGGGGGCTTATCTACAGCATTCTTTAGTGCTCACTGGGTGGATCTGGGACGGTGCAAGAAGTGCCTCGCTTGGACAGTCCCATACAAGAAAGCCAGCTCTCCGGCTCACCCAGCAGCATGTGGCCAGTTCTGGCAATAGGGATCTTGACAGCCATTGTCACGTGGATCTGGTACCGGGGAAGTGGAGAGAGAAAAGAACCGGAGGCTCCGGTGCAGAAGCAAGAAACTGCTTTGACCGCAAAGAGCGGACAGGAGAGCGTGCAGTATGAGCCCGGTCCGGATGATGTACGCCAAGTCGGTGGAGACCAGGATAATGTGCAGTGTGAGCCCGGACCGGAGAATGTACGTCCAGCCTTTGGCGACCAGGAGAGCGCACAGTTCAAGTCCGGTCTGAACACGCAGCTAATTACTGCAGAGCCCAACCTCAGCGGCCCTGATCCCTGCGAACATGGGTTTCCCTACCCCAAAATCCAAGAGTTTTTGCACCCTGGTGTCTTCCAAGCCCAGAATGAAACTAAAGAGGAAGATCTGTCTGATGTGGATCTGCTTGACCTGAAGGTACAAAGCAATATAAAGGCTGAAACCAATCCTGTTGAGGGCAGCGTAAAGTACTGCAGTACGCAGGCGCCGGGCCACTCTGACCTTTCCCGGCGCCTGCGCACTGCAGAACTTTGCTTTGCCCTCAACAGGGCAGACAAAGTACGCCTATGCAGGGGCCGCAGCAGGAAGCAAAGAAGAGGACGTCATCGCCTGAATATGAGAGGCGCTGGACCCGGACTGCGATGCCCATTGGACTGGACCGCAACGGAACCGCCCCTGGGTGAGTATAATCTAACTGGTTTTCTTATCTTGCAGGTTACATCTGGGGCTTATCTACAGCATTACAGAATGCTGTAGATAAGCCCCTGATGACGGTGGCCTTAGCTAAGGGTACCGTCACACTTAGCGACGCTGCAGCGATACCGACAACGATGCCGATCGCTGCAGCGTCGCTGTTTGGTCGCTGGAGAGCTGTCACACAGAGAGCTCTCCAGCGACCAACGATCCCGAAGTCCCCAGGTAACCAGGGTAAACATCGGGTTACTAAGCGCAAGGCCGCGCTTAGTAACCCGATGTTTACCCTGGTTACCAGCGTAAACGTAAAAAAAACAAACAGTACATACTTACCTACCGCTGTCTGTCCCCGGCGCTCTGCTTCTCTGGACTCCTCTGCACGGACTGTGAGCACAGCGGCCGGAAAGCAGAGTGGTGACGTCACCGCTCTGCTTTCCGGCTGACCGACGCTCACAGCCAGAGCAGGAGGAGTGCAGAGAAGCAGAGCGCCGGGGACAGACAGCGCTAGGTAAGTATGTACTGTTTGTTTTTTTTACGTTTACGCTGGTAACCAGGGTAAACATCGGGTTACTAAGCGCGGCCCTGCACTTAGTAACCCGATGTTTACCCTGGTTACCAGTGAAGACATCGCTGGATCGGTGTCACACACGCCGATCCAGCGATGTCCACGGGAGATCCAGCGACGAAATAAAGTTCTGCACTTTCTTCAGCGACCAACGATCTCCCAGCAGGGGCCTGATCGTTGGTCGCTGTCACACATAACGATTTCCTTAACGATATCGTTGCTACGTCACAAAAAGCAACGATATCGTTAACGATATCGTTATGTGTGACGGTACCTTAACAGGCAAATTTTGGGGTGACAGATTCCCTTTAACCCCTTAAGCCCCAAGGGTGGTTTGCACGTTAATGACCGGGCCAATTTTTACAATTCTGACCACTGTCACTTTATGAGGTTATAACTCTGGAACGCTTCAATGGATCTTGGCGATTCTGACACTGTTTTCTCGTGACATATTGTACTTCATGATAGTGGTAACATTTCTTCGATATAACTTACGTTTATTTGTGAAAAAAATGGAAATTTGGCGAAAATTTTGAACATTTTGCAATTTTCCAACTTTGAATTTTTATGCCCTTAAATCAAAGAGATATCTTTTGTAAAATAATTAATAAGTAACATTTCCCACATGTCTACTTTACATCAGCACAATTTTGGAACCGAAAATTTTTTTTGTTAGGGAGTTATAAGGGTTAAAAGTTGACTAGCAATTTCTAATTTCTACAACACCAATATTTTTTAGGGACCACATCACATTTGAAGTCATTTTGAGGGGTCTATATGATAGAAAATAACCAAGTGTGACACCATTCTAAAAACTGCACCCCTCGAGGTGCTCAAAACCTCATTCAAGAAGTTTATTAACCCTTCCGGGGTTTTACAGGAATTTTTAGAATGTTTTAAAAAAAATTACATATATGCTAGCCACCTTAGGGAGAGACCCAAGTTGGGCTAAATGTAGCGGGACGAAAGAGACCGAAAAGCCCTCTACTTAAAGGAAATACATAGTGGATGCTTTCCTGAAACGGAAAGTACTTGCAAGCAGCATAATACAAAGAATAGCAGGTTTACCCAGAATCCTTTGCAGTAGGCGGAGCTATGCAAATCATCTCTTTCCACCCCTGTCTAATCCACAGCGCTTGGAACCGCCAAGCGTGCAATGCTGCGGATTAGTTTCTAAATTTACACAGCCAACCAATTCCTACCTGTGGACACGTGTTTCGGGCTTTAGGCCCTCATCAGCACAGGGCTGGAATTGGTTGGCTGTATGGAGTGGGGCTCGGTGAGCAAGCGATACATATATGCTAGCCACCTTAGGGAGAGACCCAAGTTGGGCTAAATATAGCGGGACGAAAGAGACCGAAAAGCCCTCTACTTAAAGGAAATACATAGTGGATACATGTATATGTATCGCTTGCTCACCGAGCCCCACTCCATACAGCCAACCAATTCCAGCCCTGTGCTGATGAGGGCCTAAAGCCCGAAACACGTGTCCACAGGTAGGAATTGGTTGGCTGTGTAAATTTAGAAACTATTCCGCAGCATTGCACGCTTGGCGGTTCCAAGCGCTGTGGATTAGACAGGGGTGGAAAGATGATGATTTGCATAGCTCCGCCTACTGCAAAGGATTCTGGGTAAACCTGCTATTCTTTGTATTATGCTGTTAAAAAAAATTAACATTTAACTTTTTTTCACAAAAAATTTAATTCAGCTCCAATTTGTTTTATTTTCCCAAGGGTAAAAGAAGAAATTGGACCCTAAAAGTTGTTGTGCCATTTGTTCTGAGTACGCCGATACCCCACATGTGTGGGTAAACCACTGTTTGGGTGCATGGCAGATCTCGGAAGGGAAGGAGCGCCGTTTGACTTTTCAATGCAAAATTGACTGGAATTGAGATGGGACACCATGTTGCGTTTGGAGAGCCCCTGATGTGCCTAAACATTGAAACCCCCCACAAGTGACACCATTTTGGAAAGTAGACCCCCTAAGATACTTATCTAGATGTGTGGTGAGCACTTTAACAAACCAAGTGCTTCACAGAAGTTTATAATGCAGAGCCGTAAAAATAAAAAATCATATTTTTTCACAAATATGATCTTTTCGCCCCCAATTTTTTATTTTCCAAAGGGTAAAAGAAGAAATTGGACCCCAAAAGTTGTTTTGCCATTTGTTCTGAGTATGCCGATACCCCATATGTGGGGTTTAACCACTGTTTGGGCGCATGGCAGATCTCGGAAGGGAAGGAGCGCCGTTTGACTTTTCAATGCAAAATTGACTGGAATTGAGATGGGACACCATGTCACGTTTGGAGAGCCCCTGATGGGCCTAAACATTGAAACCCCCCACAAGTGACACCATTTTGGAAAGTAGACCCCCTAAGGAACTTATCTAGATGTGTTTTGACAGCTTTGAACCCCCAAGTGTTTCACTACAGTTTATAATGTAGAGCCGTGAAAATAAAAATTATTTTTTTTCACAAAAATTATATTTTAGCCCCCAGTTTTGTATTTTCCCAAGGGTAACAGGAGAAATTCGACCCCAAAAGTTGTTGTCCAATTTGTCCTGAGTATGCTGATACCCCATATGTGGGGGGGGGGGAACCACCATTTGGGCGCATGGCAGAGCTCGGAAGGGAAGGAGCGCCATTTGGAATGCAGACTTAAATGGATTGGTCTGCAAGCGTCACATTGCATTTGCAAAGCCACTGATGCACCTAAACAGTAGATACCCCCCAGAAGTGACACCATTTTGGAAACTAGACCCCCCCAAGGAACTTATCTAGATGTGTTGTGAGAACTTTGAACCCCGAAGTGTTTCACTACAGTTTTTAACGCAGAGCCATGAAAATAAAAAATCATTTTTTTCCACAAAAATTATTTATTAGCCCCTAGTTTTGTATTTTTCCAAGGGTAACAGGAGACATTGGACCCCAAAAGTTGTTGTCCAATTTGTCCTGAGTACGCTGATACCCCATTTGTGGGGGGGGGGGAACCCCCGTTTGGGCGCATGGCAGAGCTCGGAAGGGAAGGAGCGCCATTTGGAATGCAGACTTGGATGGATTGGTCTGCAGGCGTCACGATGCATTTGCAGAGCCCCTGATGCACCTGAACAATAGAAACTCCCCACAGGTGACACCATTTTGGAAACTAGACCCCCTAAGGAACTTATCTAGATGTGTTTTGACAGCTTTGAACCCCCAAGTGTTTCACTACAGTTTATAACGCAGAGTCGTGAAAATAAAAAATAATTTTTTTTCCACAAAAATGTTTTTTTTTTAGCCCCCAAAATTTTTATTTTCCCAAGGGTAACGAGAAATTGGACCCCAAAAGTTCTTGTCCAATTTGTCCTGAGTACACTGATACCCCATATGTGGGGAAGAACCACCGTTTGGGCGCATGGCAGATCTCGGAAGGGAAGGAGCACCATTTGGAATGCAGACTTAGATGGATTGGTCTGCAAGCATCACGTTGCATTTGCAGAGCCCCTGATGCACCTAAACAGTAGAAACCCCCCACAAGTGACACCATTTTGGAAACTAGACCCCCTAAGGAACTTATCTAGATGTGTTTTGACAGCTTTGAACCCCAAGTATTTCACTACAGTTTATAACGCAGAGTCATGAATATAAAAATAAATTTTTTTTCCCACAAAAATGTTTTTTTTAGCCCCCCCCAAATTTTTATTTTCTCAAGGGTAACAAGAGAAATTGAACCCCAATAGATGTTGTCCAATATGTCCTGAGTATGCTGATACCCCATATGTTGGGGTGAACCCCTGTTTGGGTGCACGGGAGAGCTTGGAAGGGAAAGACCACTGTTTTACGTTTTCAACGCAGAATTGGCTGGAATTGAGATCGGACGCCATGTCGCGTTTGGAGAGCCCCTGATGTGCCTAAACAGTGGAAACCCTCCAATTATAACTGAAGCCCTAATCCAAACACACCCCTAACCCTAATTCCAACCAGAACCCTAACCACACCCCTAACCCTGACACACCCCTAACCCTAATCCCAACTGTAAATGTAATCCAACCCCTAACCCTAACTTTAGCCCCAACACTAACTTTAGCCCCAACCGCGTTTTTTTGTGCGGATTTCACCTGTGGTTTTACACCTGCGGATTACTATTATGGAGCAGGTGTAAACCGCTGCGTAATCCGCACAAAGAATTGACATGCTGCGGAATAAACAACGCTACGTTTCCGCACGTTTTTTTTCCGCATGTGCACTGCGGATTTTGTTTTCCATACGTTTACATGGTACTGTACAATGCATGGAAAACAGCTGCAGATCTGCAGCGTCAAATCCGCAACGTGATTTTTTTCACTGGTCTTGATGTGAGGTTACGTAACTTACATGGTGGAGTCAGATGCTCCTGATTCCTAATGAACTGTGGCATCAAAACCGCAAAAGTTGCACAAGCTTTTCGCAGCTCCTATCACATGTTCAGTATTTGGTGTTTTGCGTTTTACCTCAGTATTTGTAAGCCAAAACCAGGAGTGGAACAGAGGAAAAGTATAATAGAAACACGTCACCACTTCTGTATTTCTCACCCACTCCTGGTTGTGGCTTACAAATACTGAGGTAAAAAAATCACCAAATAGTGAACGTGGTCTTATTTGCTTTACCCAGATTTTAAAATAAAAAAATCCCCTTATATTACACTGCAACAAACCATAAGGTTGCCTTTATTATTTATTTATCATGAGTTCACTCCATTTCATAACGTCATAACATTTTCATAACTAGTTTTTTACGCTAATGGCTGAGAACCCAGGAAGCCTTATCACTAACAGGAAGATTGGCAATACGTAATAGGAGGAGCGCCGCCAACCACGTATCA
The DNA here is from genome assembly GCF_032444005.1 of Ranitomeya imitator. Classification (NCBI taxonomy): domain Eukaryota; kingdom Metazoa; phylum Chordata; class Amphibia; order Anura; family Dendrobatidae; genus Ranitomeya; species Ranitomeya imitator. The sequence goes on from NC_091283.1 coordinate 511,275,922, forward strand.
CGTGACACGCCCGCCCTGCTCGCTCTGTGGCTGCAGCTATATCCCAGCATCCTTTGCGCCCTGCTTTCTCTTTCCGGGAACCAAGATGTCTAAGAGAGGTAAGGTCCGCGAGCGCTGCAGTGTAATCCGCCGCCATCCTCTTAGCACGAGTCGTGTGTGACCGCTGGTTGTGGCCAGACCGCTTCTTTACGTTGCTCCTCATTATTTGCCGTGGTTGTGATGATGGGTTGAGAGTTCGGGACGGGTTGTCCGACATTGAGGCTGTAGTAGTGGAGCCGAGTACGGAGGCCTGCAGAGCCATGTTTGAGTCCCCGGTGTCTGTGCAGCGTGCAATATGCTTCCGCCATGCTGGTAGCTTGTCATATTATGTGGTAAGTGCCCATATCCTGCCAGGCTGTGGTCACCCGGCCTTTCTCCCCTCCTTACAGAGTGTTTTATCCTGCAGCCAAAGTAATGTAATATGTAGTGTCTGTGGTGATGGGAGAGCAGGGCCTACTTACCCCCTGCTTCCTACCCCTCCAGCCATTAAAGGGTTGACCCTGCATACAGGATAGATGATAACTTATTGGCTTGATCCCAAGATGAGGGCCATGACTTGGATGTGCGCTGGTCTCGGTTACCTCCAGAAGTTGGTTCGACAATGAATGGAACGATGGTCGAGCGTGTGCACCTCCACTCTGTTTTCAGAGCCTGCGTTCAGGGAGCCCCAAACTCTAGATCATTGGGGGGTCATGGAAGTCGGGGTATCCCACAAGCAATCACTTAGTTTTTTTTTCCCTTCTCCTAGGGATAGGTGATAACTTGCGGTCTTGGGAACAACCTTCTATTCACCCCCCATTTAAGTTAATTTTGAGTTCTGTGTAACCTTAGGGTTGTCTCAGATTCCTAAATGTGTGAAATTTCAACGTGCTTGTAAAACCAAGCATCTCTGCAATTTACCTCTTTAAATAAAAACTAATCTGTTCTCAAGAATGGAGGGATCTTAAAGTGTACGTGGAGGAGTGTGAAGCACAAGCATGCCCTAATCTTCCCAGCCTGTTTGTGCTGATCTGGAGCTTGCTGTATCTGACCATCATCCATCCCCCTAGCTTGTCCTATGCTGCAGAGGCAAAGCTGCATCTGCTTGTAAATTAGGAGAGCGCTCAGTTTAGACCAACAGCACAACCATACCGCTGGTCCGAGCCGTTATTTATCAGGATCGCACTGTCCCTGGCAGATTGGTAAACCGAGATGCAGAGGGGCTATGCGTTCTCAAGATTCATAGTGAAACAACCCCTGTAAGGTCTGCCACTATAGAGTAATAAAAATAAAGATGTGCCAAGGTATGGATGATTAAATGTGAACTTTTCTTTCTTTAGGACGTGGAGGTTCTTCCGGTGCGAAGTTTCGCATCTCCCTCGGTCTCCCCGTGGGTGCAGTCATTAACTGTGCTGATAATACAGGTAATTAAGTAATAAGTGGTTTCCGTTATATACCCGAGGGCTATCTGCATGTTAGAATGGGCATGCACACTGTTGCCTCTTCTCAAAGCACTTGTTGTGTCCTCACAGTGGCATAATGAGTTGTCGTGGAAGAGGAGATGAATACATTATTTTTGGGTGAAGGGGCAGCCACGTGTGCTGTACTACTTCAATCAGTAATGTGACATTTTTCTTTTGTTGGCAGTCAGGTTTAAGATGGATGGGGGGTGGTGCTATGTTACCAGTGTTTTCCCTGTGTGTAATCATGAGTATAGTATTTTCAGGGATTAGCCTTTATGTAATTTTGATATCTATCTGTCCATATTTGCTAGGTGCCAAGAACCTGTACATTATCTCCGTCAAGGGAATCAAGGGTCGCTTGAACAGACTGCCAGCTGCTGGTGTTGGTGACATGGTGATGGCCACAGTTAAAAAAGGAAAGCCTGAACTAAGGAAAAAGGGTGAGCTGCCTAGCTAGGGACAAGTTGTTTTCATTTTTTTTTGTTGTTGCTGCACAACATGAATAGAACAAGGTTTTCATTCAGTAATATTTTGAAGTGATCACTGACTTTGCCATGCTGTTCCAAAATGCTCTTTGAGACCGGAGTTGCATACGCTGTATATTCTTACTGATAATTTGGTATGACATGAGTGCCTGATCCTGGATGCCCATGGGACGGCAGTAGTCTTAAGATTGTACGGACTTCCAATGGTTGTACTCTCCGTAATCTGGGGAACATCAGGACTGGCCAAAGACTCCATGAGATGCTTTGCCCGTTTTTAGTCCGAAGTGGCAACTTTTTCCTGGGCTAATTGCCTTCTTACCAGAAAACCTAGTCCATAGAAGACCCGGTACTGAAGAGCTGATGGCTACAGTTTTGGTTTACATGCTTCATGGCCTACAGCCTTTCCTACCTAATTGTACATATAAATCACCATATCCCTGATCCGAAACTTTATTCTACATAGTTGCACATGTCACCCATCAACTCTCATTGTGGTTCAAACCCCCCCCATTGAAATGAAGTAATAAATAACAATAAAGCTGCTTACGGACAAAAAAAATGGGCTTTTGATTTGCTCTTGCTACATTATACCTTCTGGACACATTTTATGTATATGCTCGGAGTAGTCTTCTCATATTTCCTCACATTCAGGGTATCTGTGTAAGGCTTCTTTTACACTTACCGGGTTTTTTTGCGGGCCGTATTGCTGTAATTGTCACGGTCTGCCACAATAACAGACCGTAAAAAACTTGCCGATCACTGTTTATCGGGTTCCCAATACTATAGCAAAAGTATTGGGGGGAAAAAAACAGCGTTCCGCAAAGCCGGAAGTCACGGTGCACTGCAAAAACAACCTTCCGTTGTTTTTGCGGCCCCATTACTTTTCAATGGGGGCCGTGTCCGTAAGCCGTGAAAAAGATCGAGCAGGCTCGATAGTTTTTTTCACGGCCTTAAATACGGCGCATCATGGAATTATTGCTGCCTGTTTTTGGGGCCCCATAGAATTCTATTGGGGCCGCAAAACAACGATATGTATAAAAGAAGCCTAAATATCAAAGCATTAGATACATTCACTCTGTTGCTAATAATTGTAATTTTTCTCATAGTGCATCCAGCAGTGGTAATACGACAACGAAAATCGTACCGGAGAAAAGACGGGGTGTTCCTGTATTTTGAAGACAATGCGGGGGTGATAGTGAATAATAAGGGGGAAATGAAAGGTATGTTGGAATAGTCAGGCTTGCCAATAATATGCCACCTGATAGTATTGCAGAGTGCTCTTGACAATTGGTAGTGGGTCCATTTCTGATACGGAGTTTACTTGGAATCTGCAGATTTAGGTCAATCAGTATATTTGATACACGATTTAGTGACGTCCTGTAGGAAATGTTTGATCGTGGTGATAGGCTTTTAGATAGTAGTTTCCTATTTTCTCAGCCATTAGAGCACTAAACAATCAACCTGCACTAAACTATGAAGTTCTATGAAACGCAACTTTAGCTATCTTTTATATCCTAGCATATGCTTACTGGCAACACAGTGTAAATGTAGCTACACAGGGAAAGGTCTCCTTTGACCACTCCAAAGGGTTATCCCCGTTTTAGAATTTTATGCCGTCTTTACAAAATCCTGAGCCCATGCATTGATTAAGGGTCCCTAACCTCTTGTCTTGCAGGCTCTGAGTTAAAAGGAGGTCTCTAATAATACTGTCATTATTTATTTTGTAATAAAGCATGGTTAGAAATTTGAAAATTGGGCTATAAGTGTTGTTCAAACATTCGCAAAACACTGTGTACGGACTAGCCACAGTTCTCCTGAACTTAACAGCTTAATAGACCTATATGAGGCTTTTGTGCTCCGGTCTTGGGCTCGTAGCCAGTTCGAGCATGGACTGTTTCACTGATGTCTAAATTCGGCCTTGGAGTCTACGATAAGTTACATCATTAACCTTTTACATGCAACTATTTGTCACGCAATAAGCTACTTTTAGCCATGCATTGTATGAATTCAGTGCCTAGTGTATTGTCTAGCTCCAGATAACCTAACTACTTACAAATTTGCTAAAAGACTACTGAAGGCAGTGAAGCTACATAATTTATCTGTAACTTAGGATATTATCTTCTGGTTCATGCATGCCTTTGCTTTTAGTATCCCATGTTCCTGACATTGCATTGTACTTTTACAATATTAAAAAGAACAGCACATTTAAATGTAAAAGGGGGACATTTGCCCACACTTTGCATAAGGTGAAATATTGCATTGATAAGGAGCTTTTTATTGTGCTTCTCTTAGATAGTTTGGAATGAAATTCAATGTATGCAAAATGGAGGTGAATAAATGAAGATTTCTGTTTCCGTGGTCAGTATAGTAGTTCCTCTTTCTCTTGGACTTTTATCTTCTGGGTATGACCACCAGAAAACATAGCACCCGTGTAAAACTATTTGCATAGTTCAGTTCCCATTATTCCTAAATAAACTGATTCTGAGATTAAATTGATTACCTTGACAGGAACATTGTTCCACAGCCCCATTACCTGATAGTGGATTAAGATGACTATTCAATCCTGTGGTGACCATTGCTTAACATATGACTTGTCAATTAAAAAAAACAAACTTTTGCTTATCGGGTCTGCGGGTCTTCGCATAAGGGTGCAGTCAGAGAGCCGTATTGCTCGCGTGAGGATCACATCGCAATCCTCAGACTGGCTGTCTGCTCTCCTGACCTGAGCATAACAGCTGCATAGAAATACTTGCTGTCACACTCTGGTCAGGAGAACTAACGGCCAGTCCGAGGATTGTGATGCGTGCAATACGGCCGTCTGACTGCACCGTAAGGGTATGTGCACACGTTGCGATTTGGCTGCGGATCTGCAGCAGTTTTCCCATGCGGTGTATAGTACCATGTAAACCTATGGAAAACCAAATCCACAGTGCACATACTGCGGAAAATTCTGCACAGAAACACAGCAGTTTATTTTTCGCAGCATGTCAATTCTTTGTGCAGATTTCACAACGTTTTACACCCATTCCATAATGGGAATCCGCAGGTGTACGAACGCAGATGAATTCCGCACAAAATCCGTAGGTTAAATGCAGGGCGTTATACCTGCATTATCTGCATGGAAAAATCCGCAATGGAATCCGTAACATGCGCACATATCTAAAAAGATTTCTTTATTTTAAACAGGTAAAATATGAAAAATGCTCTTCAAAATGAGCCATTTTACTATTTCCTCCTATTAAAAATTCTTTGCTAATATGAACAGAGGTTTTTTGTTTTTTTTTAATTCTGTTGGGTGATGCTTGTTGCTGGTCACTAGGGTTGAGCGACCTTGACTTTTTTAGGGTCGAGCCGGGTTTCGCGAAACCCGACTATCTCAAAAGTCGAGTCGAGTAAAATCGGCCGATTATGGCGAAAAGTCGAGGATCGACCGAAACACGAAACCCAATGCAAAGCCAATGGGAATTTTTTATTATTTTTTTTCTTCTCTCCTCTCCTCTCCTCTCCTCCCCCTCCCCCTCCCCTCCCTTCCCCTCCGTCCGTCCCTGACCTGAAAAGCTGGTGTTATACAGCGCACAAGCGACAACATGGCGATAGGCGTCCACGCCCCTAAGACCTATGTCATCACTCTGCCCACGCCCTTCATTGGCTGAAAAAAATGGCGCCAAGCGCGTTATACGAAACGCGACTTTGGCGCGAAAGTCGCGTACCGCATGGCCGACCCCACACAGGGATCGGGTCGGGTTTCATGAAACCCGACTTTGCCAAAAGTCGGCGACTTTTGAAAATGAACGATCCGTTTCGCTCAACCCTACTGGTCACCACTGCAGTCTCTGAGGAGATCGTTTTTCTAGGCGAGAAGCGCATGCTTGTAAACTCTTTGCTAGAAGCTTGCAAGTGCTGATGTGAACCTGTTCTAGCTGTAGTGCCTCTGTGCTTCTCTGCTGCTGCTAGCAGAATTGGAGAGCACAGTTTGATAGTTTCAATGACATCAGAACACCTCTATCTGTCAATCAGGAGCACATTATTTTCCCCCAGCAAGCAAGAAGCCAGGAGGAAGGGCATCTGTACGCTTCTAAAGATGAAAAGTGAGACAATTCTTTTAAAGGAAGGAACAGAAAAGGTTAAGGTACCTTCACACTAAACGATATCGCTAGCGGAGCCGTGACGTTGCAGCGTCCTGGCTAGCGATATCGTTCAGTTTGACACGCAGCAGCGATCAGAATCCTGCTGTGATGTCGTTGGTCGGGGCTAGAAGGCCAGAACTTTATTTGGTCGCTGGCTCTCCCGCTGACATCGCTGAATCGGCGTGTGTGACGCCGATTCAGCGATGTCTTCGCTGGTAACCAGGGTAAACATCGGGTTACTAAGCGCAGGGCCGCGCTTAGTAACCCGATGTTTACCCTGGTTACCATCCTAAAAGTAAAAAAAACAAACGTTTCATACTTACCTTCCGCTGTCTGTCCCCGGCGCTGTGCTTCTCTGTACTGGCTGTGAGCACAGCGGCCGGAAAGCAGAGCGGTGTTTACCCTCGTTACCGGCATCGTTGGTCGCTGGAGAGCGGTCTGTGTGACAGCTCTCCAGCGACCAAACAGCGACGCTGCAGCGATCTGGATCGCTGCAGCGTCGTTTAGTGTGAAGGTACCTTTAGACTATTGCTGCTCTCCTCCCGCCCTGAAGAAGGGCAGTACGGAAAGCCTGTAGAGCCAGTCGTTGGGGTTGCAGAGAGCTGTACATGAGTTTCTGCCCTCATGATTTGATTGGTAGTAGTCTTACTCCAGACCAAAGCTTATGATATGTCAAAATGTATTTATGAACTTTACAACTTGGGCAACAAAATAGTTATTTATTTATATAGCACCATTAATTCCATGGTGCTGTACATGAGAAGGGGTTACATCAAAATACAAATATCACTTACAGTGAACAAAACTAACAGTAGCAGACTGATACAGAGGGGTGAGGACCCTGCCCTTGCAGACTTACATTCTACAGGATTATGGGGAAGGAAACAGTAGGTCAAGGGTTGCAGTAGCTCCAATGGTGTTGAGGTGGCCATATGTGGTCTTTACAGGCTGTAAGCTTCCTTGAAGAGGTGGGTTTTCAGATTTCTTTTGAAGGATCCAAAAGTAGTGGATAACCGGATGTGTTGGGGCACTGAATTCCAGAGGATGGGTGATATTCGGGAGATGTCTTGAAGGCGATTGGGTGAGGAGCGAGTAAGCGTAGAGGAGAGGAGGAGGTCTTGAGAGGATCGGAGATTACATGAGGGAAGCTATTGAGAGATTAGCGTGGAAATATACGGAGGCGAAAGATTATGGATGGCTTTGTAGGTGAGTTAGTAATTTAAACTGGATACGCTGGGAAATTGGGAGCCAGTGAAGGGATTTGCAAAGAGGGTAAGCAGGAGTGTAGCGAAGAGAGAGATTAATTAGTCAGGCAGCAGAGTTAAGGATGGACTGGAGGGGTGCGAGAGTGTTAGAAGGTAGGCCACAGAGGAGTATGTTGCAGTAGTCCAGGTGGGAGATGATTGGGGCATTCACGAGCATTTTGGTAGAGTGTGGGTTGAGGAAAGGACGGATTCTGGAAATATTTTTGAGCTGGTGGCGAGAGCTTGGATGTGCGGTTTGAAGGACAGGGCAGAGTCAAGGGTTACTCCGAGGCAGCGGATTTTGGGGACAGGGGAAAGTGTGATTTCATTTATTTTGATAGATCAGGTAGGGAAGATATGCGAGATGGAGGAAAGATAATGAGTTCAGATTTGTCCACATTGAGCTTGAGGAAGCGAGAGGAGAAGGAGGATATGACCGTTAGACCCTCTGGGATTCTGGAGAGCAGAGAGGTGACATCTAGGCCAGAGAGGTAGATCTGAGTGTCATCGGCATATAGATGGTACCGGAAGCCATAGGACCTTATGAGTTGTCCCAGGCCGAGTGTATAGATTGAGAAGTGTAAGGGTCCTAGGACAGCGCCTTGGGGGACTCCCAACAGAGAGGGGGCGAGATGAAGAGGTAGTATGGGAGTAGGAAACGCTAAATGTGCGGTTGGAAAGGTATGAGGAGATCCAAGATAGGGCAAGGTCTTTGACCCCAAAGGAAGAGAGGATCTGTAGTAGGAGGCAGTGGTCAACTGTGTTGAAGGCAGAGGACAGGTCTAGGAGGAGGAGTATAGAGAATTATCTGTTAGCTTTGGCTGTAAGTCGTTAGTAATTTTGGTCAGGGCAGTCTCAGTGGAATTGTGGGGATGGAAGCCAGATTGTAGGATGTCGAAGAGAGAGTTAGATGCAAAGTGAGAGGAAAGTTCAGCATGGACGTGCTGCTCAAGGAGTTTGGGAGCAAAGATATGGGGGAGATAGCTGGACATACCGCTTGGGTCAAGGGATGGTTTTTTGAGGATGGGTGTGATTGTGGCATGTTTGAAGGCAGAGGGGAAGGTACCAGAAGATAGTGAAAGGTTGAAGAGATGGGTTAGGGATGGGATTAGTGTGGTGGTGAGGTCGGGGAGGAGGTGGAATGGGGTCAAGTGGACAAGTAGTGAAGTGTGATTTGGAGAGATGAGCAAGCTCCCCTTGGTAGATCCCTTTTGCCATTCAACAACTGCAATTATTTTTTATTCTCCCTTTCCTTCCATTTTCTTCCTTTTTTGCATTTGTCTTGTATAATTTTTTCGACGCAGCAGCCACCATTTTCATCTAGCTGTTAATGGTGCACCTACACGTGTTACCTGGGGGCTAATCACATATTAGAAAGGAAATTCACAATTTCTGTTCCCTCTCCTTAAAGCACTTGTTGTGTCCTCACAGTGGCATAATGAGTTGTCGTGGAAGAGGAGATGAATACATTACTTTTGGGTGAAGGGGCAGCTGCACGTGCTGTACTACTTCAATCCGTGATGTTACAATCTTTGCCTTGTACAAGTGACTCGCATCTTACAAATGCCCAGTTGTGTAGGTGCCAGTGTCATAGTACAATACATAGAAATTTTTTGTGTATGTGCTATAGATTGAACAAAACATGACATGCCTTGTGTGTTAGACTCTCATTAATTTGCTGTCTGGAAGGTCAGATGTGGTAGTTTTCAGGTTCTTCATGCTGTTTTTTTTTTTTTCTTTTTTAGGTTCAGCTATCACAGGCCCAGTAGCAAAGGAGTGTGCTGACCTGTGGCCCAGGATCGCCTCCAACGCAGGAAGCATTGCATAACCAATACCTTTGTACAATAAAATATCAAAATCTGGTTGTACCAAATTGTTTTTATTTGAAAAGGGAGGAATTTATGAAATGCGGTGGGTAATGGGCCTTTTGTGGTGAGTATAAGAACTCTTAGGCTGCCGTCACACTAGCAGTATTTGGTCAGTATTTTACATCAGTATTTCTCAGCCAAAACCAGGAGTGGGTGATAAATGCACAGTGGTACAGAGGGGAGAGGACCTTGCTCTTGTGGGCTTATAGTGTGGGGGGTAATGGGGAGGAGGCACTAGGTTGGGTGGGGTTGCAATAGCTCTGATGATGGTGAGGTGCTATCACACCGCTCCATCGCCCCAAAAATGTAAAACGTTATGGGTCTTAAGGAAAATGACTATATTCTTAAATATTTTTTTTTCCCACCATGAAAATAAGAGACAAGTTTGTGGACAAAAGAAAAAAATGGATGGGTCTTACAAGGGGAGGAAATAACAAAGAACCAAAAACAGAACTTAGCCATGTCGGAAAGGGGTTAAGTACATTACTGGATCCAGGAAGAGAGGTCCACAAGTAGCTGTCAGACAAATGGTCTTATTTGGGTAACCTAGCCTTTGTACAATAGGCCTCCTATGACACAATTGGTGTTCTTCCAAAAGTATGTGTAATTTTCTTTTGTATTGTTGGCATACTGCTAGGAAAATATGTACTTACAATGAATGAGACCCTCACTTGTTACCTGGGGGAGTAATCACCTATTTGTGTGGCCTCTTCTTTAAAGCACTTGTTGTGTCCTCACAGTGGCATAATGAGTTGTCGTGGAAGAGGAAATGAATACATTACGTTTGGGTGAAGGGGCAGCTGCATGTGCTGTACTACTTCAATCCGTGATGTTACACTCTTTGCCTTGCACGAATGACTTGCATCTTACAAATGCCCAGTTGTGTTAATACCAGTAAGTGAGGATCTGCCGCGGTGTAACACAGTCTAACGGACTGCTAAAACGCAATCTGAACTTAGCCATTTGATGTCTGGAAATTCCCTATGCCAAAAATGGGGGCTCAAAGATCCTATTTTCTATGTATTGCCAACCTCCACGGCAGTGCAGGGTCAAGAGTTGAGCATAGTTGTTTGGGTTCCCTCTTATTCAGCAAGCTATAGCGCTTACTGAATAAGCTGCAAAGGGAACCCGGCTTCCTGGATCCCACCAGCTGATTGGTGCCGCAGCTGCATGTGTCGCAGCTGTGTCACAGCACATGGAGAGCCTGTGTGTTGGATTCTCCATGCATGTGCTGTAACACAGCTGCGACACATGTAGCTACAGCGCCAATCAGCTGATCAGCCGGTGCGAACCTGGGAAGCTGGGTTCCCTCTACAGCTTATTCAGTAAGCGCTGTAGCTTGCTGAATAAGAGTGAAGCTGAACAAATTTGCTCAACATTAGTTGGCACCCTCCACAATATGCAAAGGCCACCCCTGCTCCACGATGGCTTACCCTGACCACCCCTACTATGGGACAAAAACTTAACATCCAGACAAACATTTTTATTTAACCCCTTCCTAACCTTGGACGTATCCATACATCCATGAAGACTTACCGATCTGGAACATATGGATCTGTTCTAGCTTTAATGCATTACTGTGTCGGTTATTATTAGTGTTCCCTTTCCAGTAGATTTCCATGCAGCTGCCATTTTTCCCTGAAGTCTACCGTAGGGAAAACTACTGGAAAGGGAACTCTGCTCACCGACGCCAACTTCTTGGGAGAACCCAGGTCCTGCAGCATTGCCCCACTCCTGCCACTGGACTGAAGCAGCAACCCTTCCTCCTGTGACCCATCGCCTTGCCCACCACACTCCCATAAGCTCACTTCAGATTATAAAAAGCACCCCCATTTTCCTCCCAAATTTTGAGGAATAAAAGTGCATCTTATAATCTGAAAAATATGGTAATTAGTTGATAGAACAGCATCTACTACAGTATTTCTAACTGAATTTAGGCAGTGTCTCTGATAGTAAAGGGTGAAAAAACAAATCACGTCCGTGTGCATCTTACAGCTATTGAGTGCTGATCAGTGATGCCCAATCACTGATTAACATCTGATTATTTTTTCACACAGAAAAAAAAAACAATTTAATTAGTTGATGCGATTACTACAGTAATTTTACTTATCATAGGGTTAGTGTGAGTTGCTCAGTATTTATTTATTTTTTTCTATCGTCCATTTATTTTTTTTTACTACATTTTTAATGTACAAAAATTTATGCCAATCATTCACACACCTGAATACAATTTGGTACCCACATAAGCACCGCTTACATGAAAAAAAAAATGACCCACTCATGGTATTTGGTAGAGGAGGCATATGCCTTCCTTGCCTAAAGGTACCGTCACACTCCGCAACTTTGCAAAGAGAACGACAACAATCCATGACGTTGCAGCGTCCTGGATAGCGATCTCGTTGTGTTTGACACGCAGCAGCGATCTGGATCCCGCTGTGCCATCGCTGGTTGGAGCTAGAAGTCCAGAACTTTATTTAGTCGCCAGGTCGGCGTGTATCATCATGTTTGACATCAAAAGCAACGACGCCAGCAACAAGCATAGGGCCCCTAGATGTGTGTCTGATTGGTACTCTCCGGCTGTTTGACATGGAGCTAACAACCAGCGAGAACGAGAAGTGAGTCGCCGTTACGTCACTGGATCGCTCCTGCATCGTTTTGGAGTTGCTGTGTTTGACGTCTCTACAGCGACCTAAACAGCGACGCTCCAGCGATCTAGTTTAGGTCGGCTCGTTGTCTATATCGCTGCAGCGTCGCTGAGTGTGACGGTACTTTAAGACACTGATAGTGAGGGAGAGGATACCACCTTACTTTATTTTTCCTCCTCTTCCTCAAGTGAGACTAACCACCACTGGTAATGTGCTGGAGGGGATGTATGTTTGAGGTTATTTGCTTCAGTGTTCTAAACCTGCAAGTTTTACTCCAGCACGTTATATGCTGAGAGGGGTAAATCAGCCGTGACAGTGCTAAGCCTATTATGAATAGCTGGAGAGGTTGGTGGGACACCTGTTTACTAGTGATGAGCGAATGTACTCGTTACTCGAGATTTCCTGAGCACGCTCTGGTGTCCGAGTATTTTTTAGTGCTCGGAGATTTAGTTTTCATCGCCGCAGCTGAATGATTTATACCTACTAGCCATCATAAGTACATGTGGGGGTTGCCTGGTTGCTAGGGAATCCCCACATGTAATCAAGCTGGCTAATAGCTGTAAATCATTCAGCTGCTGCAAAGAAAACAAAATCTCCGAGCACTAAAAATACTCGGAGGACACCCAAGTGTGCTCTGGAAATCTCGAGTAACGAGTATATTCGCTCATCACTACTGTTCACCATAATCAACAGCCTAGGAAGTACAGGAGCTAAAAGTGAAGCCTTTGGACCTAAAGGGAATCTCACCCCCTGAAATGTATATGATCTATTAATATGGGCATGCATATGATAGAAATGTTACACTAGTCCTACCTGTATGCCTCATATTAGAGGTCTTTGTGAAATCTTCTATTCTGTCCATACTAATTCCTTCAGAGAGGAAGAGAACTAGAACTCAGGCACCACTTATTGGAAGGTAGCAATCCTACAAGTCGATGTCGACCCCTTAACTAGCCTTGTCACATGACTCGGGATAATGGCCAAACCAGAATCTCAATTTGCAGACACTGTGTTTCAGGGTACTGCCCCTCGTCAGTGCAAAGTGGAGATCTGGTTTGGCTGTGTGAGAGGGGTCCGACCGATATCCAAGAAGTGTTGTTCCTCCTTGGTTTGGCTTTTATCCTAAGTCATATGACAAGGCTCGTTAAAGGGTCGACATTGACTTGTAGGATTGCTACCGTCCAATAGGTGGCACTAGAGGTGTAGTTTTCCTCTCTGAAGAGACAATTTGTATAATTAGCATATTTCCCGAGGAGCATTGCGGCTATAAGTCTCCTCATCTCGGCATGCTTAGCATGTAGATCTCCGCAAGGAGAAAGGATACTTCTTGATTACTTATACTAATAATTTCTTCCCGGATCTGAGCGAGCAGTGCCTGGAAGAAATCCGTGCATTTATTATAATACCACCCCCCTCCCATATATGTCAGTTGTGGCACTGGGATCCCACGCCTGCGTTGTGCACTCCCTCTACAATACGTACCTTTTCCTCCCTTCTATGTGCTCTGCACTTGGGGATCGGCACAGGTGTAGGAGAGTCCCTGTAACCTCTGGGGTGCATGACGATAAAGTGCTCTCCCCATTTCCTCCCTGTGTGCATAGCGATGCCTATGCAGGAGAATTGTTCACACTCGCCGGAGGTCACTGGAACAGAAGTCACCTGTGCAGAAGATTGCTGAATGCAGTGCCCATGGAAGGGAGGAAAAGCTATGTACTGTGGAGGGAGTGCACAAATAAATACACATTATTGGTATTGCCGCATCTGGAACGACCAAATCTATAAACTTGTCACGTTATTTATTCCATAAGAAAAGCGCCAAAAATGTTTCCTTTTCCTCATACAATAAAGTCAATAAAAAAAGATCAAAAAGTAGTCATGTAAAAAAAATTGTATGAATGAAAACACCAAACTGTCCTGCAAAAAAAACAAGCCCTAATGTGGCTCATTTGGCATAAGAATGAAAGTTACAGTTCTCAGAATATGACGATTGGCCCCCCCCCCGTGGCTACGATCGCTCTGATTGGCTGTTGAAAGTGAAACTGCCAATCAGCGATTTGTAATATTTCACCTAAAAAAACTGGTGCAATATTACAATCCAGCCATGGCCGATGCTGCAATATCATCGGCCATGGCTGGAAACACTGATGTGCCCCCACCCCACCGATCGCCCCCCGATCTGTGGTCCGCTCCCCTCCGTCCTGTGCTCCCCTCCCCCGTCCTCCTGTCCGCTCCCCCCGTGCTCCAATCAAACCCCCCCGCACTCCGATCACCCCTCCCGCACAGCGATTTTCCCCCCCCCCCCCTTATACTTACCTCCCGGGATCCGTCCGTCTTCTTTCCTGGGCGCCGCCATCTTCCAAAATGGCGGGCGCATGTGCAATGCGACCGCCGAATCTGCCGGCCGACAGATTCGTTCCTAAGTGAGTTTTGATCACTGAGATAAAACCTCACAGTGATCAAAATAAAAAAAAAATAGTAAATGACCCCCCCCCCCCTTTGTCACCCCCATAGGTAGGGACAATAAAAAAATAAAGAATTTTTTTTTTTTTTTTACACTAAGGTTAGAATAGGGGTAGGGTTAGGGTTTCGGTATGTGCACACGTATTCTGTTCCTCTGCGGATTTTTCCGCTGTGGATTTGATAAATCCGCAGTGCTAAACCGCTGTGGATTTATCGCGGATTTACCGCGGTTTTTCTGCGCATTTCACTGCGGTTTTACAACTGCGATTTTCTATTGGAGCAGTTGTAAAACCGCTGCGGAATCCGCAGAAAGAAGTGACATGCTGTGGAATGTAAACCGCTGCGTTTCCGTGCAGTTTTTCCGCAGCATGTGTACAGCGATTTTTGTTTCCCATAGGTTTACATTGAACTGTAAACTCATGGGAAACTGCTGCGGATCTGCAGCGTTTTCCGCAGCGTGTGCACATACCTTTAGAATTGGGCTATGTGCACACGGTGCGGATTTTGCTGCGGATCTGCAGCGGATTGGCCGCTGCGGATTCGCAGCAGTGTTCCATCAGGTTTGCAGTTCCATGTAAACATATGGAAAACCAAATCCGCTGTGCCCATGGTGCGGAAAATACCACGCGGAAATGCGTTGTATTTTCCGCAGCATGTCAACTCTTTGTACGGATTCCGCAGCGTTTTACACCTGTTCCTCAATAGGAATCCACAGGTGAAATCCGCACAAAAAACACTGGAAATCCACGGTAAATCCGCAGGTAAAACGCAGTGCCCTTTACCCGCGGATTTTTCAAAAATGATGCTGAAAAATCTCACACGAATCCGCAACGTGGGCACATAGCCTTGGGGTTAGGGTTGGAATTAGGGTTGTGGTTAGGGGTGTGATTAGGGTTATGGCTACAATTGGGATTAGGGTTAGGGGTGTGTTGGGGATAGTGTTGGAGTTAGAATTGAGGGGTTTCCACTGTTTAGGCACATCAGGGGTCTCCAAACGCAACATGGCGCCACCATTGATTCCAGCCAATCTTGTATTCATAAAGTCAAATGGTCCTCCCTCAATTCCGAGCCCCGACGTGCGCCCAAACAGTGGTTTGCCCCCACATATGGGGTACCAGCATACTCAGGACAAACTGCGCAACAATTACTGGGGTCCAATTTCTCCTGTTACCCTTGTGAAAATAAAAAAATGCTTGCTAAAACATAATTTTTGAGGAAAGAAAAATGATTTTTTATTTTCACGGCTCTGCGTTGTAAACGTCTGTGAAACACTTGGGAGTTCAAAGTGCTCACCACATATCTAGATAAGTTCCTTGCGGGGTCTAATTTCTAAAATGGGGTCACTTGTGGGGGGTTTCTACTGTTTAGGCACGCCAGGGGCTCTGCAAACGCAACGTGACGTCCGCAGACCATTCCATCAAAGTCTGCATTTCAAAAGTCACTACTTCCCTTCGGAGCCCCGACGTGTGCCCAAACAGTGGTTTACCCCCACACATGGGGTATCAGCGTACTCAGGACAAACTGGACAACAACTTTTGTGGTCCAATTTCTCCTGTAACCCTTGGGAAAATAAAAAATTCTGGGCTAAAAAATTATTTTTGAGGAAAGAAAACGTATTTATTATTTTCACGGCTCTGTGTTATAAACTTCTGTAAAGCACTTGGGGGTTGAAAGTGCTTACCACATATCTAGATAAGTTCCTTTGGGGGTCTAGTTTCCAAAATGGGGTCATTTGTGGGGGGGGGGGGTTTCTACTGTTTAGGCACACCAGGGGCTCTGCAAACGCAACGTGACGCCCGCAGAGCATTCCATCAAAGTCTGCATTTCAAAACGTCACTACTTCACTTCCGAGCCCCAGCATGTGCCTAAACAGTGTTTTACCCCCACATATGGGGTATCAGCGTACTCAGGAGAAACTGGACAACAACTTTTGGGGTCAAATTTCTCCTGTTACCCTTGGGAAAATATAAAATAGCGGGCTAAAAAAATCATTTTTGAGAAAAGAATTTTTTTTTTTTAATTTTCATGGCTCTGCGTTATAAACTTCTGTGAAGCACTTGAGGGTTCAAAGTGCTCACCACACATCTAGATTAGTTCCTTTGGGGGTCTAGTTTCCAAAATGGGGTCATTTGTGGGGGATCTCCAATGTTTAGGCACACAGGGGCTCTCCAAACGCGACATGGTTTCCGCTAATGATTGGAGCTAATTTTCCATTTAAAAAGCCAAATGGCGTGCCTTCCCTTCTGAGCCCTGCCGTGCGCCCAAACAGTGGTTTACCCCCACATATGGGGTATCTGCGTACTCAGGACAAACTGGACAACAACATTTGTGGTCCAATTTCTCCTATTACCATTGGCAAAATAGGAAATTCCAGGCTAAAAAATCATTTTTGAGAAAAGAAAAATTATTTTTTATTTTCATGGCTCTGCATTATAAACTTCTGTGAAGCACCTGGGGGTTTAAAGTGCTCAGTATGCATCTAGATAAGTTCCTTGGTGGGTCTAGTTTCCAAAATGGGGTCACTTGTGGGGGAGCTCCAATGCATAGGCACACAGGGGCTCTCCAAATGCGACATGGTGTCCGCTAACAATTGGAGCTAATTTTCCATTCAAAAAGTCAAAAGGCGCGCCTTCCCTTCCGAGCCCTGCCGTATGCCCAAACAGTGGTTTACCCCCACATATGAGGTATCGGCGTACTCGGGAGAAATTGCTCAACAAATTTTAGGATCCATTTTATCCTATTGCCCATGTGAAAATGAAAAAATTGAGGCGAAAATAAATTTTTTGTGAAAAAAAAGTACTTTTTCATTTTTACGGATCAATTTGTGAAGCACCTGAGGGTTTAAAGTGCTCACTAGGCATCTAGATAAGTTCTTTGGGGGGTCCAGTTTCCAAAATGGGGTCACTTGTGGGGGAGCTCCAATGTTTAGGCACACAGGGTCTCTCCAAATGCGACATGGTGTCCGCTAACGATGGAGATAATTTTTCATTCAAAAAGTCAAATGGCGCTCCTTCCCTTCCGAGCCTTACCATGTGCCCAAACAGTGGTTTACCTCCACATGTGAGGTATCAATGTACTCAGGAAAAATTGCCCAACAAATTTTAGGATCCATTTTATCCTGTTGTCCATGTGAAAATGAAAAAATTGAGGGTAAAAGAATTTTTTTGTGAAAAAAAAGTACTTTTTCATTTTTACGGATCAATTTGTGAAGCACCTGGGGGTTTAAAGGGCTCACTATGCATGTAGATAAGTTCCTTGGGGCGTCTAGTTTCCAAAATGGGGTCACTTGTGGGGGAGCTCCAATTTTTAGGCACACTGGGGCTCTCCAAACGTGACATGGTGTCCGCTAAAGAGTGCAGCCAATTTTTCATTCAAAAAGTCAAATGGCGCTCCTTCCCTTCCAAGCCCTGCCGTGCGCCCAAACAGTGGTTTACCCCCACATATGAGGTATCGGCGTACTCCGGACAAATTGGACAACAACTTTCGTGGTTCAGTTTCTCCTTTTACCATTGGGAAAATAAAAAAATTGTTGCTAAAAGATAACTTTTGTGACTAAAAAGTTAAATGTTCATTTTTTCCTTCCATTTTGCTTCTGCTGCTGTGAAGCACCTGAAGGGTTAATAAACTTCTTGAATGTGGTTTTGTGCACCTTGAGGGGTGCAGTTTTTAGAATGGTGTCACTTTTGGGTATTTTCAGCCATATAGACCCCTCAAAATGACTTCAAATGTGAGGTGGTCCCTAAAAAAAAAATGGTTTTGTAAATTTCGTTGTAAAAATGAGAAATCGCTGGTCAAATTTTAACCCTTATAACTTCCTAGCAAAAAAAAATTTTGTTTCCAAAATTGAGCTGATGTAAAGTAGACATGTGGGAAATGTTATTTATTAACTATTTTGTGTCACATAACTCTCTGGTTTAACAGAATAAAAATTCAAAATGTGAAAATTTCGAAATTTTCAAAATTTTCGCCAAATTTCCGTTTTTATCACAAATAAACACAGAATTTATTGACCTAAATTTACCACTAACATGAAGCCCAATATGTCACGAAAAAACAATCTCAGAACCGCTAGGATCCATTGAAGCGTTCCTGAGTTATCTCATAAAGGGACACTGGTCAGAATTGCAAAAAACGGCAAGGTCTTTAAGGTCAAAATAGGCTGGGTCATGAAGGGGTTAAACTGGCATATTTGGAATTCAGAAAAAAGCCTGGATGATACCAAATGGTCACTGCAGCAATAGATTTATTCAGAGATACAATTTCTACAATGGGGTCACTTTTGTTTTTTTTTTTTGTCTCCTGCAAACCATTCTAGCAAAATCCGTTTTCCAAATAGCGCTCCTTCCTTCTCTGCCCTGACGTGTGGCCAAACAGTAATTTCTGAGGACATATGGGGCATCACTGCGTTCGGAAAAAATTGTGAAATCAATTATGTGTCCAATTTCACCTAGAAAAATATTTAGAATTGAGAGTCCTCAGTGGTTGATACCTTTTAATGGCTAACTGAAAAGATGGTAACAAATTGCAAGCTTTCGAGACTACACAGGTCTCTTCATCAGGCAAAGACTAAAACAAATTCTGCCTGATGAAGAGACCTGTGTAGTCTCGAAAGCTTGCAATTTGTTACCATCTTTTCAGTTAGCCATTAAAAGGTATCAACCACTGAGGACTCTCAATTCTAAATATTTTTCTATCCACTGGCTAACACGGTACCAAGATATATTTCTTTCCTGTATCAATTTCACCTATTAATCCTTGTGTACCTAAAAAATTTGCAGCAAACACAAAAATTTAATTTTTACCACGTCTTGGTGTTAAAAAATTCTGTGAGGCACCTGTGGATTAAAAATACTAACTACACCCTTATATAAGCATATTTCACATGGTGGGTACCAATAGAAAAAATGAAGTGAAGGAGATAATGATAAAACAATACATTTATTGAGAAACAATCTAAAAGTGTGTCATACAAAAAATAAAATTAGACATGAGATGGGGGAACGGAAACCTCCAAATACCAGGGAGGCACACCACTCTCGGGTCCGCGGGTCTTCTGCGCACGCGCAGCTTCCGCAAGCCTCCTCAGACTTCCGGACGGCGCCGCTCACATGACCGCAGTGCGTTCCACTGCGTGTCATGGTGCGCAGGTCCGGAAGTCCCCTTTGCGATAGGAGGAGCGGCACTGCTGACGTGCGCGATTAACAGACCCATACGGACCTCCCCCTCTGATATAAAAAAGACCGCCACTATCCACCTATCAATCCACGCCCCATTTTGAAGAAGCTATCCAGCGAAATGGCGCTTGTTGGGCGCGGGGGGCCTCCATAGCACCTTATCCTCCATCTTTACTCGAGCGCACAGCCTTGGACATATTACAGGTGACTATTTCTGACATTTTGATACTGATTAAGGAGCATTTATGAGTATTTCTCAGGGCACATAGTGATAATTATCGCTCCCCAGAATCACTGCATAGCTTTCCGCTAAACTCTCTGGGCTCGTTCTGCCTTCTTTACCTCATTGCCCTTTCTATACTACATACACAAGTACCCTGTATACCACTCTGTGCGCTGGGCACTATATTGTTATTGGGCATTCCCCAAGCAGCTTTCCCTATTGACACACATATAATAGATGTAATAATCTGTGGATACACATGTGATGTACTGAAATAGCAGCCTGTCTTGGGATCCCTGTTTATACTTTTCAGTACTGTGGTGTGCCTCCCTGGTATTTGGAGGTTTCCATTCCCCCATCTCATGTCTAATTTTATTTTTTGTATGACACACTTTTAGATTGTTTCTCAATAAATGTATTGTTTTATCATTATCTCCTTCACTTCATTTTTTCTATTGGTACCCACCATGTGAAATATGCTTATACTCTGTGAAAGTGACTTAAGCCTCTGATATATAAGGACTATGGAAATAACTACACCCTTAGTCTATGTGAACATGTCAGGATTTCTGGCAGAAATTTTCCTGACAAAAAAAACGTTTTTTTCCAAATGCATAGAATAGCGGGAAAAACGCAAAAAACCCGCAAAATTAGTGAACATGCTGCTTTTATTACCGCGATGCGTTTTTTTTTCAGAAAAAACGCATCATGTGCACAAAATTTGCAGAATGCATTCTAAATGATAGGATGCATATGTCTGCAGTTTTTATCGCGAAAAAATCTGAACATGTGCACATACCCTTAGATGAATTCCTTAGGCAGTGAAGTTTCCAATATGTGGTCACCTGGTGGAGGTTTTGCCGTCCTGGCACCTCAGGGGCTCAGCTAATTAAGCCCACAATCTATTCAAATGAAAGCTGCGCTGTAAAAGCCAAGTAGCGCTCCTTCCCATCCGATCCCCTGCTGTGTGCTCAAACAGTAGTGTACAACCACATGTGGGGTACTTAATACATTCAGGAGAAATTACATAAATTGTGGGGTCCAATTTCTTTCATTTCCCCATTGTACCAATAATTTTGGTACTAAAACAGTATTTTAGTGGAGAAATTTTTTTTGTTTGTTTTGTGAATCACCTGTAGGTTAAAAATGCTCAGTACACCCCTAGATAAATTCTTTGAGGGGTCTAGTTTCCGTAATGGGGTCACTAGTGAGGGGTTTCTGATGTTTTCATATGTCAGGGGCTCTTCAAATGCGACATGGCATTCACAATTTGACCTCTTTCACATGTCAGTGTCTCCGGTACGTGTACTGACATTTTTCTCACGTACCGGAGACACTGACACGTAGACCCATTTAATTGAATGGGTCTATGCACATGTCTCCGTATTTTCACGGACCGTCTGTCCGTGTTGAAAACACGGAGACATGTCCGTTTTTCTCCGGCAGCACGGTCCGCAAAGCGTCCCGCACACGTGCACACGGAGAACAGTGTACACTCTCCATGTGCACGTACTGCCCGCAGGAGAGACAGCGCTACAGTAAGATCTTTTAGCCCGCAATTTTTTTATTTTCCCAAGGGTAACGAGAAATTG
This sequence comes from Ranitomeya imitator, assembly GCF_032444005.1. Taxonomy (NCBI): domain Eukaryota; kingdom Metazoa; phylum Chordata; class Amphibia; order Anura; family Dendrobatidae; genus Ranitomeya; species Ranitomeya imitator. The sequence goes on from NC_091283.1 coordinate 511,297,221, forward strand.
GACCCCAAAAGTTGTTGTCCAATTTGTCCTGAGTACGCTGATACCCCATATGTGGGGGGGAACTACTGTTTGGGCGCACGGCAGAGCTCGGAAGGGAAGGAGCGTCGCTTGGAATGCAGACTTAGATGGTTTAATCTGCAGGCGTCATGTTGCATTTGCAGAGCCTCTGATGTACCTAAACAGTAGAAACCCTCCACAAGTGACCCCATATTGGAAACTAGACCCCCCAAGGAACTTATCTAGATGTGTTGTGAGTACTTTGAACCCCCAAGTGTTTTGCTAAAGTTTATAACAGAGCTGTGAAAATAAAAAAAAAATTTTTTTCACAAAAATATTTTGTAGCCCCCGGTTTTGTATTTTCGCAAGGGTAACAGGAGAAATTGGACCCCAAAAGTTGTTGTCCAATTTGTCCTGAGTACGCTGATACCCCATATGTTGGGGTAAACCCCTGTTTGGGCACACGGGAGAGCTCGGAAGGGAAGGAGCACTATTTTACTTTTTCAACGCAGAATTGGCTGGAATTGAGATCGGACACCATGTCGCGTTTGGAGAGCCCCTGATGTGCCTAAACATTGGAAACCCCCCAATTCTAACTAAAACCATAACCCAAACACACCCCTATCCCTTATCCCAACCATAACCCTAACCACACCCCTAATCCCAACCGTAAATATAATCCAAACCCTAACTTTAGCCCCAACCCTAACTTTAGCCCCAGCCCTAACCCCAACCCTAACTTTAGCCCTAACCCCAACCCTAACTTTAGCCCCAACCCTAACTTTAGCCCTAACCCTAATGGGAAAATGGAAATGAATACATTTTTTAAAATTGTATTATTTTTCCCTAACTAAGGGGGTGATGAAGGGGGGTTTGATTTACTCTTATAGCGTTTTTTTTTTGGCAGATTTTTATGATTGGCAGCTGTCACACACTAAAAGATGCCTTTTTATTGCAAAAAAATGTTTTTGCATCACCACATTTTAAGAGCTATAATTTATCCATGTTTTTGCCCAAAGAGTCATGTGAGGTCTTGTTTTTTAAAATTGATAACGCAGCTTTATTCTTCGGGTTAGTACGATTACAGCGATACCTCAATTACATCTTTTTTTAATTTTTGGCGCTTTTACACAATAAAAACTTAAAATAATTTTTTTATGTTTTTGCATCGCTTTATTCTGAGAGCTATAACTTTATTAATTTTCTGCTGATGATGCTGTATGGCGGCTTTTTTTTTTGCGGGACAAGATGACGTTTTCAGCGGTACCATGGGTATTTATATCCATCTTTATCACATTTTATTGCGCATTTTGTTCAGCGGTATGATAATAAAGCGTTGTTTTTTGCCTCATTTTTTATTTTTTGCGGTGTTCACTAAAAGGGTTAACTTGTGGGATAGTTTTACAGAGCGGGTCGTTACGGATGCAGCGATACAAAATGTGTACTTTTATTGTTTTTTTTTGTAATTTACATAAATAAATGGATTTATTGTAAAATATTTATTTTTTTTCTTTTTTGGGGGATTTTTTTTTATTCTCCCTCTCTCCCTCTCCCTCTCCCTCTCCCTCTCCCTCTCCCTCTCCCTCTCCCTCTCCCTCTCCCTCTCCCTCTCCCTCTCCCTCTCCCTCTCCCTCTCCCTCTCCCTCTCCCTCTCCCTCTCCCTCTCCCTCTCCCTCTCCCTCTCCCTCTCCCTCTCCCTCTCCCTCTCCCTCTCCCTCTCCCTCTCCCTCTCTCTCTCTTTTATAACATTGTCCCAGGGTGGGACATCACTACATTTCATCAGATCGCTGATCTGACACTTTGCATAGCACTGTGTCAGATCAGCGATCTGACAGGCAGTGCAGGAGGCTTTCCGGCGCCTGCTCTGCGCAAGCGCCGGCAAGCCACCTCAGTGAAGGACTCGGAAGGAGCCCCGCGGCCATCTTGGATCCGGGGACTCCTTCCAGAACACCGGAACAATGCGATCGCCTCACGTTGTTCCGGTGGTAGAGCGCAGGGAGCCCCCGTCCCTGCGCGATGCCCCTCTGTGTCGCTATCACTACTGACAGTGGCATCAGAGGGGTTAAATGCCCACGATCAGCGCTAGTGCCAATCGTGGGCATTGCTGCGGGGTGTCAGCTGTCACAGCTGACAGCACAGATCGCATGCGGGTGTTCACTGTGAGACCGCGCGATCGTGCCGCTGTACTAGTACAGCGGCACATGTCAGGACGGCACATGTCAGGAAGGGGGTTAACCCCTTCCCGACCCATGACGCCACGTAGGCGTCATGAAAGTCGGTGCCATTCCGACCCATGACGCCTATGCGGCGTCATGGAAAGATCGCGTCCCTGCAGATCGGGTGAAAGGGTTAACTCCCATTTCATCCGATCTGCAGGGACAGGGGGAGTGGTAGTTTAGCCCAGGGGGGGTGGCTTCACCCCCTCGTGGCTACGATCGCTCTGATTGGCTGTTGAAAGTGAAACTGCCAATCAGAGCGATTTGTAATATTTCACCTATTATAACGGGTGAAATATTACAATCCAGCCATGGCCGATGCTGAAATATCATCGGCCATGGCTGCAAACACTAGTGTGCCCCCACCCCACCCCACCGATCGCCCCCCCAGCCCTCCGATCTGGCCGGTACACTGCTCCGGCTCCCCTCCGTCCAGTGCTCCGCTCCCCCCCGTGCTCTTGTCCGCTCCCCCCGTGCTCCAATCACCCCCCCCGTGCTCCAATCACCCCCCCTGCACTCCGATCCACCCCCCCTGGTGCTCCGTTCCACCCCCCCGTGCTCCATTCCAGCCCCCCCGTGCTCCGTTCCACGCCCCCCGTGCTCCGTTCCACCCCTCCCGCACTCCGATTCCCCCCCCCCGTGCTCCGATCCCCCCCCCGTGGTCCCCCCCCACCCCATCATACTTACCGATCCAGCCGGGGTCCCGTCCGTCTTCTCCCTGGGCGCCGCCATCTTCCAAAATGGCGGGCGCATGCGCAGTGCGCCCGCCGAATCTGCCGGCCGGCAGATTCGTTCCAAAGTGCATTTTGTTCACTGAGATAGATTATATCTCAGTGATCAAAATAAAAAAAATAATAAATGACCCCCCCCCCTTTGTCACCCCCATAGGTAGGGACAATAAAAAAATAAAGAAATTTTTTTTTTCCACTAATGTTAGAATAGGGTTAGGGTTAGGGTTAGGGCTAGGGGTAGGGTTAGGGTTAGGGCTAGGGTTAGGGTTTCGGTATGTGCACACGTATTCTGGTCCTCTGCGGATTTTTCCGCTGCGGATTTGATAAATCCGCAGTGCTAAACCGCTGCGGATTTATGGCGGATTTACCGCGGTTTTTCTGCGCATTTCACTGCGGTTTTACAACTGCGATTTTCTATTTGAGCAGTTGTAAAACCGCTGCGGAATCCGCACAAAGAAGTGACATGCTGCGGAATGTAAACCGCTGCGTTTCCGTGCAGTTTTTCTGCAGCATGTGTACAGCGATTTTTGTTTCCCGTAGGTTTACATTGAACTGTAAACTCATGGGAAACTGCTGCGGATCCGCAGCGTTTTCCGCAGCGTGTGCGCATACCTTTAGAATTAGGCTATGTGCACACGGTGCGGATTTGGCTGCGGATCCGCAGCAGTGTTCAATCAGGTTTACAGTACCATGTAAACATATGAAAAACCAAATCCGCTGTGCCCATGGTGCGGAAAATACCGCGCGGAAACGCTGCGTTGTATTTTCCGCTGCATGTCAATTCTTTGTGCGGATTCCGCAGCGTTTTACACCTGTTCCTCAATAGGAATCCGCAGGTGAAATCCGCACAAAAAACACTGGAAATCCGCGGAAAATCCGCAGGTAAAACGCAGTGCCTTTTACCCGCGGATTTTTCAAAAATGGTGCGAAAATATCTCACACGAATCCGCAACGTGGGCACATAGCCTTAGGGTTAGGGTTGGAATTAGGGTTGTGGTTATGGTTAGGGGTGTGTTGGGGTTAGGGTTGTGGTTAGGGGTGTGTTGCGGTTAGGGTTGGAGGTAGAATTGAGGGGTTACCACTGTTTAGGCACATCAGGGGTCTCCAAACGCAACATGGCGCCACCATTGATTCCAGCCAATCTCGTATTCAAAAAGTCAAATGGTGCTCCCTCACTTCCGAGCCCTGACGTGTGCCCAAACAGTGGTTTACCCCCACATATGGGGTACCAGCATACTCAGGACAAACTGCGCAACAATTACTGGGGTCCAATTTCTCCTGTTACCCTTGTGAATCAAAAAAAATGCTTGCTAAAACATAATTTTTGAGGAAAGAAAAATGATTTTTTATTTTCACGGCTCTGCGTTGTAAACGTCTGTGAAGCACTTGGGGGTTCAAAGTGCTCACCACATATCTAGATAAGTTCCTTGGGGGGTCTAATTTCTAAAATGGGGTCACTTGTTGGGGTTTCTACTGTTTAGGCACACCAGGGGCTCTGCAAACGCAACGTGACACCCGCAGACCATTCCATCAAAGTCTGCATTTCAAAAGTCACTACTTCCCTTCTGAGCCCCGACGTGTGCCCAAACAGTGGTTTACCCCCACTCATGGGGTATCAGCGTACTCAGGAGAAACTGGACAACAACTTTTGGGGTCCAATTTCTCCTGTAACCCTTGGGAAAATAAAAAATTCTGGGCTAAATAATTATTTTTGAGGAAAGAAAATGTATTTATTATTTTCACGGCTCTGCATTATAAACTTCTATGAAGCACTTGGGGGTTCAAAGTGCTCACCACACATCTAGATAAGTTCCTTTCGGGGTCTAGTTTCCAAAATGGGGTCACTTGTGGGGGGTTTCTACTGTTTAGGCACATCAGGGGCTCTGCAAACGCAACGTGACGCCCGCAGAGCATTCCATCAAAGTCTGCATTTCAAAACGTCACTACTTCAATTCCAAGCCCCGGCATGTGCCCAAACAGTAGTTTACCCCCACATATGGGGTATCGCCGTACTCAGGAGAAACTGGACAACAAATATTGGGGTCAAATTTCTCCTGTTACCCTTGGGAAAATTAAAAAATTCTGGGCTAAATAATTATTTTTGAGGAAAGAAAACGTATTTATTATTTTCACGGCTCTGCATTATAAACTTCTATGAAGCGCTTGGGGGTTCAAAGTGCTCACCACACATCTAGATAAGTTCCTTTCGGGGTCTAGTTTCCAAAATGCGGTCACTTGTGGGGGGTTTCTACTGTTAAGCCACATCAGGGGCTCTGCAAAAGCAACGTGACGCCCACAGAGCATTCCATCAAAGTCTGCATTTCAAAAGTCACTACTTCACTTCCGAGCCTCGGCATGTGCCCAAACAGTGGTTTACCCCCACATATGGGGTATCATCGTACTCAGGAGAAACTGGACAACAACTTTTGGGGTCAAATTTCTCCTGTTACCCTTGGGAAAATAAAAAATTGCAGGCTAAAAGATCATTTTTGAGAAAATAATTTTTTTTTTTTTTCATGGCTCTGCGTTATAAACTTCTGTGAAGCACTTGGGGGTTCAAAGTCCTCACCACACATCTAGATTAGTTCCTTTGGGGGTCTAGTTTCCAAAATGGTGTCATTTCTGGGGGATCTCCAATGTTTAGGCACACAGGGGCTCTCCAAACGTGACATGGTGTCCGCTAATGATTGGAGCTAATTTTCCATTTAAAAAGCCAAATGGCGTGCCATCCCTTCCGAGCCCTGCCGTGCGCCCAAACAGTGGTTTACCCCCACATATTGGGTATCTGCGTACTCAGGACAAACAGGACAACAATATTTGGGGTCCAATTTCTCCTATTATCCTTGGCAAAATAGGAAATTCCAGGCTAAAAAATCATTTTTGAGGAAAGAAAAATTATTTTTTATTTTCATGGCTCTGCGTTATAAACTTCTGTGAAGCACCTGGGGGTTTAAAGTGCTCAATATGCATCTAGATAAGTTCATTGGGGGGTCTAGTTTCCAAAATGGGGTCACTTGTGGGGGAGCTTCAATGTTTAGGCACACAGGGGCTCTCCAAACGCGACATGGTGTCCGCTAACAATTGGAGCTAATTTTCCATTCAAAAAGTCAAATGGTGCGCCTTCCCTTCCGAGCCCTGCCGAGTGCCCAAACAGTGGTTTACCCCCACATATGAGGTATCGACGTACTCGGGAGAAATTGCCCAACAAATTTTATGATCCATTTTACCCTACTGCCCATGTGAAAATGAAAAAATTGAGGCGAAAAGAATTTTTTTGTGAAAAAAAAGTACTTTTTCATTTTTACAGATCAATTTGTGAAGCACCTGAGGGTTTAAAGTGCTCACTAGGCATCTAAATAAGTTCCTTGGGGGGTCTAGTTTCCAAAATGGGGTCACTTGTGGGGGAGCGCCAATGTTTAGGCACACAGGAGCTCTCCAAACGCGACATGGTGTCCGCTAACGATGGAAATAATTTTTCATTCAAAAAGTCAAATGGCGCTCCTTCCCTTCCGAGCCTTACCATGTGCCCAAACAGTGGTTTACCCCCACATGTGAGGTATTGGTGTACTCAGGAGAAATTGCCCAACACATTTTAGGATCCATTTTATCCTGTTGCCCATGTGAAAATGAAAAAATTGAGGCTAAAAGATTTTTTTTGTGAAAAAAAAGTACTTTTTCATTTTTACGGATTAATTTGTGAAGCACCTGGGGGTTCAAAGTGCTCACTATGCATCTAGATAAGTTCCTTGGGGCGTCTAGTTTCCAAAATGGGGTCACTTGTGGGGGAGCTCCAATTTTTAGGCACACGGGGGCTCTCCAAACGTGACATGGTGTCCGCTAAAGAGTGGAGCCAATTTTTGATTCAAAAAGTCAAATGGCGCTCCTTCCCTTCCAAGCCCTGCCGTGCGCCCAAACAGTGGTTTACCCCCACATATGAGGTATCAGCGTACTCAGGACAAATTGGACAACAACTTTCGTGGTTCAGTTTCTCCTTTTACCATTGGGAAAATAAAAAAATTGTTGCTGAAAGATAATTTTTGTGACTAAAAAGTTAAATGTTCATTTTTTCCTTCCATGTTGCTTCTGCTGCTGTGAAGCACCTGAAGGGTTAATAAACTTCTTGAATGTGGTTTTGAGTACCTTGAGGGGTGCAGTTTTTAGAATGGTGTCACTTTTGGGTATTTTCAGCCATATAGACCCCTCAAACTGACTTCAAATGTGAGGTGGTCCCTAAAAAAAATGGTTTTGTAAATTTCGTTGTAAAAATGACAAATCGCTGGTCAAATTTTAACCCTTATAACTTCCTAACAAAAAAAAATTTTGTTTCCAAAATTGTGCTGATGTAAAGTAAACATGTGGGAAATGTTATTTATTAAATATTTTGTGTCACATATCTCTCTGGTTTAACAGAATAAAAATTCAAAATGTGAAAATTGCGAAATTTTCAAAATTTTCGCCAAATTTCCGTTTTTATCACAAATAAACGCAGAATTTATTGACCTAAATTTACCACTAACATGAAGCCCAATATGTCACGAAAAAACAATCTCAGAACCGCTAGGATCCGTTGAAGCGTTCCTGAGTTATTACCTCATTAAGGGACACTGGTCAGAATTGCAAAAAACGGCAAGGTCTTTAAGGTCAAAATAGGCTGGGTCATGAAGGGGTTAAAGAACATTTTAGTATGAAAAATTTTTTTTTTTTCATTTTCATTGCTCTACATTATAAACTTCTGTGAAGCACCTGCGGGTTCAAGGTGCTCACCACTAGAGTTGAGCGAATTTGTTCGGGTTCCCTCTTATTCGGCAAGCTATAGCGCTTATTGAATAAGCTGCAGAGGGAACCCAGCTTCCTTGATTGCCCCGGATGATCAGCGGATTGGCGCTGCAGCTACATGTGTTGCGCCTGTGTGACAGTCACAGCACATGCAAGAAGAGCCTGTTTGTTGGGCTCTCCATCCATGTACTGTGATTGTGACACAGCTGAGACACATGCAGCTGCAGCGCCAATCCACTGATCAGCCGGCGCGCTCCATGTATTCGGGTTCCCTCTGGAGCTTATTTGGTAAGCGCTATAGCTTGCCGAATAAGAACCTGCACAAATTTGCTCAACTCTACTCACCACACATGTAGATAAATTTATTTGAGCTGTCTAGTTTACAAAATAGGGTCACTAGTGGTGGGTTTCCAGTGTCTAAGCACATCAGGTGCTCTTCAAAAGCAACATGGCATACGCTCTTGATTCCAGCCATTTTTGCTTTAAAAAAGTCAAACTGTGCTACTTCCCTTCCGAGCCCTGTCAGGTGCACAAACAGTTTTCCCCCCACATATGGGGTATCTGTGTACTTTGGGGAAATTGCACAAGACATTTTGGGGTCCATTTTCTCCTGTTAACTTTGTGAAAATAATAATAATTGGGGCTAAAGTAACATTTTGTGAAAAACAAAATGTTCATTATTTCCTTCTACATTGCTTCAGTTCCTGTGAAGCACCTGAACGGTTAATAAACTTCTTGAATATGATTTTGAGCACCTTGAGGGGTGCAGTTTTTAGGATAGAGTAACCTTTGGGTATTTTCTGTTATATAGGCCCCTCAAAGTCACCCCAAATATGAGGTGGTCCCTAAAAAAAATGATTTTGTCAATTTTATTTGAAAATTGAGTAATTGCTGGTCAATTTTTAACCCTTCTAACTTCCTAACAAAACAAAAAAATTATGTTTAAAAAATGATGAAGACGTAAAGTAGACATGTGGGAAATGTTATTTATTAACTATTTTGTGTGACATAACTCTGGTATAAGAGCGTAAGAATTAAAAGTTTGAAAATTGCATCATTTTCCCCAAATTTCCAATATTTTCACAAATAAACGCAATTCATATCGAACCAATTTTACCGCTACCATGAAGTACAATATGTAACTAATAAACAGTCTCAGGATCAGTGGGATCTGTTAAAGCGTCGTCGGTCAAAAACAACAAGAAACGTTCAGGAAACAGAAGAAAATAAAATAAAATGCCTGCGCTTCTAGAAATGTTTTCCTGCACGAAGGAGATATCGTGTGCACATACTGTAATCCAAAAAAACCCCTTTAAGCCAAAGCAGGCATTAGGATTGTACAATGGGTTCCTAGAGCATGTGCACACGACAGCTTTACACCCCAGAGGAGTCACATTTTTGTGAAGGTGAATAATCTTCATAAAATCGCAGGTGGTGGTTTCCCTGAAGTGTCTTTTCTGACTTATTTTGCTGCCAGCATGCCAGTTTGCATCCATATATAACACTGGCAGAAACGAGGCTGAAGTTGGTTTCTTATTCGCCAATTTCTTATTCGGAGCTCAAGCTGGTTTCTTATTCGGCAATTTTTTCTTCTGTTTTTTATAGGTTAAATAACAAAAAATAATCATCACAATAACATACAATGCAGCGAGGTGCTCTGATTTGAATACACTTAAAAACATACAAAAATTATCAAATTGGCACCGAAGGGCTTAATCAAAGGGTTAAATTACTTTGGGCCACTGATATGACACTGCAGACATATAGAACAGGGAGCCCCACATCAAAACCAGGCCCCTCCAGCCTGGCCCAATTGGTTTCTGAGCATCAGAACTGGCACCAAAGGGGGCAGGCAGTCGATTTTGGCCATTTGAATAAGCAACTGGTGTTTTTAAGGGGTTAAATGACTTAGGGCCACTAATCTCACACTAAGGCCGGCCTCACACTCAGCATATAAAAATACGGTCCGTTATTTACGGCCGTAATATGCAGAAATGGTTAATAAAACATTATTACAAAGTATTTTAATGAAATAAATACACAGGTTGTTGTAATATTTTATTATACTGGTAATCCACCTGAAGACCCTTGTCACCTGGAACAAATGTAAAAAAACCAAACAATATTCCATACCTTCCGATGATCAGTCTCGTTCCACGCTGTAAATCCATCTGAAAGGGTTAACTAATTTTAGAAGCAGAAGCCTGCTAATGCAGCCGCCCCACCTGCCTTTAAAGGGAACCTGTCACCTGAATTTGGCGGGACTGGTTTTGGGTCATATGGGCGGAGTTTTTGGGTGTTTGATTCACCCTTTCCTTACCCGCTGGCTGCATGCTGGCTGCAATATTGGATTGAAGTTCATTCTCTGTCCTCCATAGTACACGCCTGCGCAAAGCAATCTTGCCTTGTGCAGGCGTGTACTATGGAGGACAGAGAATGAACTTCAATCCAATATTGCAGCCAGCATGCAGCCAGCAGGTAAGGAAAGGGTGAATCAAACACCCGAAAACTCCGCCCATATGACCCAAAACCAGTCCCGCCAAATTCAGGTGACAGAGTCCCTTTAATAACCCGAATGGAATGTAGGTGAATGACCTGTAGTTATCTCGAGTTGCGGTGATGCGCCCTCTGCTGGATGTCCTCATATGAACTCGAGCGTGGGAACATATTCTGAAAAGTTCCCAGGCTCGAGTTCATATGAGGACATCCAGCAGAGGGCGCATCACCGTAACTCGAGGTAACTACAGGTCATTCACCTACATTCCATTCATTAGCTGGGTTATTACAGGCAGGTGCGGCTGCTTTAGCAGGCTTCTGCTTGTAAAACTAGTTAACCCTTTCAGATGGATTTACATCGTGGGACGAGACTGATCATCAGAAGGTATGGAATATTGTTGTTTGTTATTACAACAACCTGTGTATTTCATTAAAATACTTTGTAATGACGTGTGTGTGTGTTTTATTAACCATTTCATACTATTGGATTAATAATGGATAGGTGTCATAATTGATGCCACTCCATTATTAATCTGGCTTAATGTCACCTTACAATAGCAAGGTGACATTAACCCTCCATTACCCCATATCCCACCGCTACACGGGAATGGGAAGAGAGTGGCCAAGTGCCAGAATAGGCGCATCTTCCAGATGTGCCTTTTCTGGGGTGGCTGGGGGCAGATATTTTTAGCCGGGGGGGGGGGGGCAATAACCATGGACCCTCTCCAGGCTATTAATATCTGCCCTCAGTCACTGGCTTTACCACTCTGGCGGAGAAAATTGGAGCCCAGGCCAATTTTTTCCGAGATTTAACCCTTTAATAGCTAGAGCGCCCAAATTTTGCCATACACACTACTAACATTAATAGTGTGGAATATGCAAAAAAAAGGGGATATGAGATGGTTTACTGTATGTCTCACATCATGTCGGGTTTGTGAAGGAGATAGGAAAAGCCGGCAATTGAATTACCGGCTTTTAAGCTATCTAGCGCTGTATGAAATATTAATATCTATCTATCTATCTATCTATATATATATAGCATCGTGACTACTCGCTAATCCCGCCCCCTGCACAGTAGCTCCGCCCCCACCCCATTACCACACAATCCCGCCCCCCACCCCATTACCACACACAATCCCGCCCCCACATTACCACACACAATCCCGCCCCCCACCACATTACCACACACAATCCCGCCCCCACCACATTACCACACACAATTCCGCCCCCCACCACAATACCACACACAATCCCGCCCCCCACCACATTACCACACACAATCCGCACCACATCACCACACACAATCCCGCCCCCCACCACATCACCACACATAATCCCGCCCACCACATCACCACACATAATCCAGCCCCCCAACACATCACAACACATAATCCACACCCCAACACCACACATAATTCCGCCCCCCACCACATTACCACACATAATCCCACCACATCACCACACATAATCCCGACCCCCACCACACCAACATCACCACACATAATCCCCCCACCACATCACCACACATAATCCCGCCCCCCAACACATCACTACACATAATCCCGCCCCCAACACATCACTACACATAATCCCGCCCCCAACACATCACCACACAATCCCGCCCCCAACACATCACCACACATAATCCTGCCCCCCAACACCACACACAATCCTGCCCCCATTACCACACATAATCCCGCCCCCATTACCACACATAATCCCGCCCCCACCACATTACCACACATAATCCCGCCCCCCAACACATCACCACACATAATCCCGCTCCCCAACACCACACATAATCCCGCCCCCCATTACCACACATAATCCCGCCCCCACCACATTACCACACATAATCCCGCCACCCAACACATCACCACACATAATCCCACCCCCCAACACATCACTACACATAATCCCGCCCCCCAACACCACACACAATCCCGCCCCCAACACCACACATAATCCCGCCCCAACACCACACATAATCCCGCCCCCATTACCACACAATCCCGCCCCCACCACATTACCACACATAATCCCGCCCCCACCACATTACCACACATAATCCCGCCCCCACATCACCACACATAATCCCGCCCCCACCACATCACCACACATAATCCCGCCCCCCCACATCACCACACGTAATCCCGCCCCCACCACATCACCACACATAATCCCGCCCCCCAACACATCACCACATAATCCCGCCCCCCAATACCACACAATTCCACCCCCACCACATTACCACACATAATCCCGCCCCCACACATCACCACACATAATCCCCCCACCACATCACCACACATAATCCCGCCCCCACATCACAGATAATCCTCCCCCCCCCACATCACCACACGTAATCCCGCCCCCACCACATCACCACACATAATCCCGCCCCCCAACACATCACCACATAATCCCGCCCCCCAATACCACACAATTCCACCCCCACCACATTACCACACATAATCCCGCCCCCACACATCACCACACATAATCCCCCCACCACATCACCACACATAATCCTGCCCCCACATCACAGATAATCCTCCCCCCACCACATCACCACACATAATCCCGCCCCCCACCACATCACCACACATAATCCGGCCCCCCCAACACATCACAACACATAATCCCGCCCCCCAACACCACTCATAATTCCGCCCCCCACCACATTACCACACATAATCCCACCACATCACCATACCACCACACATAATCCCCCCACCACATCACCACACATAATCCCGCCCCCCCAACACATCACCACACATAATCCCGCCCCCTAACACATCACCACACAATCCCGCTCCCCAACACCACACATAATCCCGCCCCCATTACCACACATAATCCCGCCCCCACCATATTACCACACAATCCCGCCCCCACCACATTACCACACATAATACCACCCCCACCACATCACCACAGATTATCCTGCCCCCCCACACATAATCCCCCCCACCACATCACCACACAATCCCGCCACCCAACACATCACCACACATAATCCCGCTCCCCCACACATAATCCTGCCCCCCAACACATCACCACACATAATCCAGCCCCCGAACCCATTACCACACATAATCCCGCCCCCCAACACATCACCACACATAATCCAGCCCCCCAACCCATTACCACACATAATCCCGCCCCCACCACATCACCACAGATAATCCCGCCCCCCACATCACCACACAATCCCGCCCCCCCATCACCACACAATCCCGCCCCCCCACCACATTACCACACATAATCCCACCACATCACACATAATCCAGCCCCCCACCACACCCACATGACCACACATAATCCCGCCCCCACGCCACATAATCCCCCCCACCACATATAATCCCGCCCCCACCACATCACCACACATAATCCCGCCCCCAACACATCACCACACATAATCCCGCCCCTCACCACACTACCACACATAATCTCCCCCCCACCACATCACCACACATAATCCCGCCCCACCACATCACCACACATAATTCCGCCCCCCACCACACTACCACACATAATCCCACACCCCACCACATATAATTCCACCACACATAATCCAGCCCCCCCACCACATCACCACACAATCCTGCCCCCCACCACACTACCATACATAATCCTGCCCCCCACCACATCACCACACATAATCCCGCTCCCCACCACATCACCACACATAATTCCACCCCCCACCACATTACCACAGATAATCCCACCCCCCACCACATTACCACACATAATCCCGCCTCCCCACCAGATCACCACACATAATCCCGCCCCACCACCCTATTACCACACATAATCCCGCCCCCCACCACATCACCACACATAACCCCGCCCAGCACCACATTACCACAGATAATCCCATCCCCCCACCACATTACCACACATAATCCTGCCCCCCACCACATCACCACACATAATCCCGCCCCCCCACATTACCACACGATGCTCCATCCCCCATTACCACACGAAGCTCCGTCCCCACAAATTACCGCACGAGGCTCCGACCCCACACATTACCACACAAGGCTCCGTCCCCACACATTACCACACGCAGCTCCGTCCACACACATTACCACACGAGGCTCCGTCCCCACACTACCACACGAGGCTCCGTCCACACACTGTTATTAACTTCATTTTAAGTTAATTTACTACCTGCGTAAGCGCTATTGAGGCTGTGTGCACACGTTGCTTTTTTTTCGCGTTTTTTTCGTGGTTTTTCCCGATAAAAACGCTAAAAAACCGCATAAAATAAGCATCCCATCATTTAGAATGAATTCCGCATGTTTTGTGCACATGATGCGTTTTTTTCCACGAAAAAAACGCATCGCGGTAAAAACCGCAGCATGTTCATTAATTTAGCGTTTTTTTTGCGGATTTCCCACTACAAAATGCATTGGAAAGTGTCCGGCAAAAATGCGACAAAATCGCGGCAAAAACGCATGCGGTTTTTTTGCGGATTTCTTGCAGAAAATGTCCGTTTTTTCTCAGGAATTTTCTGCGAGAAATCCTGAACGTGTGCACATAGCCTAAATGTTGTCATTATTTACTTTACTTTAATCACCAGCAGCGTTAATTAGATAGCAATGAGCGTGCCGAGTGTTAGCTGGCTGGAAAAAGCCAGTATATACATATATGTGTCTCACTGACATTATATATATATATATATATATATATATATATATATATATATATATATTTATATTTATATATATATACTAGATGGCAGCCCGATTCTAAAGAATCGGGAGTCTAGAATCCATATATACTTTATTTATTCAAATGTAAGAATAATACAATTAATAAATAATAGTAAGAAAGAACAAAAATAATAGGCAGTATATGGAGAAAACACCAAACAAAAGTTCAAAATTGGTGTGAAAATGTCACTGAACCACTTCACAACTAAATATATAGTTTTGGTAAATGGTATTATCATTTTTTTGACGAAATTCGGCAGGAGCTTGAAGAGCAACGTCACTGGGCCCGCCTCCACGCAGTAGAAACTTGCTGTGAGGTAAAAATTCAAAAATCACACCAAAATGGCGGGCGGAGTGTGTCACAGTACGGCACGTTTCTGATTGGTCGCTCGCAGCAGGCGGCAACCAATCAGACACTGGACACTGTTGACGTCACTTAACTCCGGACATTAGCTCCGGACATTAGCTCCGGACAAAGCCACGGAAGTTGGCACAAATTGCAGGAAGTAGTATTCTAGGCAATTATATATTAGATACATTTATTTTAGCTATATTCTATTCTAACCTGTCAGTGTGATTTTACTGTACACCGCGCTGAATTACGGGCTTTTCTATAGAACACCGCTGCATATTTCTCGGAAGTCACACTGTTGGTCCGTGTGTAATCCGTATTTTTCTCGCCCCCATAGACTTTCATTGGCGTATTTTTTGCGCAATACGGTGACAAACGCAGCATGCTGCGATTTTCTACGGCCTTAGACGACCGTATAATACGGATCAGTAAAATACGGCAGATAGGAGCTGGGCCATAGAGAATCATTGTACCGTATGCAATCCGTATTTTCTGCACCTCTCATACATCCGTAAAACTCGCTAGTGTGAGGCCGGCCTAAAAATACATAGATAGTAATGCCTTGCATCAAACCCAGGTCCTTACAGCCTGGCCCAAATGTGTTCTGGGCATCAGAATTGGCATTAAAGTGGCCCAAAGTCAATTAACCCCTTAAAAACATCACTTATTCAAATCTGTAAAAATGGGCTGTTTGTCCACTTTGATGCCAGTTTTGATGCCCAGAATCTATTTGGGCCAGGCTAATGGGACCTGGATTTGATGCAGGGCTTCACTGTCTGTGTATTCTTAGGCTAGTTTCACACTAGCGTTTTTATGATCTGCGGAGGGCTGCGGATTTCCTCCGTGAAGCCCCGCCCTCAGCTGCACCTCCGCCGCTGTCTCCGCCTACTTCTGCAAGCGGCCCGCATGCGGTAGTGTGGCTGTATGCGGATGCTTCCGCATGCGTCGTTTTGACGATGCGGCGACCAGCGTAGAACGCAGCTTGTAGCAATTTTTTTTCTCTCCGTATCTTCAAAACGACGCATGCGGAAGCATCCGCATACAGCCGCACGACCTGCGTACCTAATGTTAAAGATAGGTACGCGGGCCGCATGCAGAAGTAGGCGGAGATAGCGGCGGAGGTGTGGCTGAGGGCGGGGCTTCATAGAGGAAGTCCGCAGCCCTCCGCAGATCATAAAAACGCTAGTGTGAAACTAGCCTTAGTGTGACATCAGTGGCTCAAAGTCATTTAACCCCTTAAAAACACTAGTTACTAATTCAAATGGCCAAAATTGACTGCCCACTTTGATGCCAGTTCTGGTACCCAGAATGCATTTGGGCCAGGCTGGAGAGACCTGGATTTGATATGGGGCGCCCTATTCTATATGTTTGCACTGTGAGATCAGTGTCCCAAAGTCATTTAACCCTTTCATTAACGCCCTTCGGTGCCTAATTTGATGCCCATTTGTGTGCCAGTTTTATTGTTTTTGTAGCTGTTTTTGTAGTGAATTCACATCAGGGCACCTCGCTGCATTGTGTTTTATTATTGTGATGCTTATTTTTTGTTGTTAAACCTATAAAAAACAGAAAATAAAAATTGGCGAATAAGAAACCGACAAATAAGAAACCAACTTCATCTCTGAATAACAAACTGGAAGAATAAGAAACCAACTTCAGCCTGGTGTGGCAGTAGAATGCCGCGCTCACTGCTTTTAGCCACTTCATTCCTTTTGAAGCCTGAAGTGGTTTAAATAAGTGAGAAAAGACGTCCTTTTCCGTTGCTGTGCATACGGTCGTTTCTATGCTGTTTTTAGGGCTTTTTCAGGTGGAATCTGCCTGACTACGAGGCCGTGTTCACAAATCCTTAGGATGGATTCACAAAGATCCACCTTTACACCATGAAGAAAAATCCAAACATCTGAG
The DNA here is from genome assembly GCF_032444005.1 of Ranitomeya imitator. NCBI lineage: Eukaryota > Metazoa > Chordata > Amphibia > Anura > Dendrobatidae > Ranitomeya > Ranitomeya imitator. Next base: position 511,314,415 of record NC_091283.1, read on the forward strand.
GTGAAAATGGTAAAATCCAGCACTTTCCGCACATGGGAGACAGATTTTGGGACTCACCGTCTGACTTTGGCACAGTAAATTGTGTGAAAACTCGCTGGCGCACACTGAGGGGTTTGCTACAATCTGTGGCACCTTATTCACTCTCTGTGTTATATTACTATGAGTCTGTCTACATTTGCATGTTGAGTGGGTTTCACCTGTGGAACTATAATAACCCCCAGCATGCAAATGTACATGACGTAGCAATACGTCGCCCAGCACTGTACTATGCGATAACTACACATCCAATCAGATGGTCGCTTTCACTTCCAGCTGCAGTCTGATTGGCTGCTTACTGTCTGGCACTAGGAAGATCTGCGCGGAGCCGGCCGCCGCTCGCGCTGTGTAGAACGCCTCACTGTGACGTCACCCTGCGCTCTTCTCCTGCTGCAGACGCAATGGCGCTCCCGCCGTCGGGGCTCATAAACTTGAGCCAGTTTCCGACCCCTGAGAAGCAATGTCGGGAGAGCCGCGAGAAGGGTTTCATACTGGATGGCAATGCAGTGGCCAGCCTGGCGCGTGGCAGAAGCCTGCCCTGTCTGTGGGGGGTTATCCCTCCATATAACGCTCAGCTGGACCCCAACACCCTGTCGTATTTCTGGAGCCCCTCCATCCAAGCACTGCTGAAGAAGACCGGTCAGGTAGAAAGGATACCTCGGCAGCTTTGTGTGAGATGGAGCTGCCCTCTCTGCTCATGTGCAGAGATCTGTAGATGCTAGCTATACTGGCAGATACCAGAGAGCAGCAGCACACTGCTTACTGCACATAAGGCTACTTTCACACTGGCGTTTTTTTTATTACGTCGCAATGCGTCGTTTAGGGGAAAAAACGCATCCTGCAAAGTTGTTTGCAGGATGCGTTTTTGCCCCATAGAGTTACATTACCGACGCATTGCGACGTATTGACACACGTCGCAACCGTCTTGCGACGGTTGCGCCGTGTTGTGGCGGACTGCCGGGAGCAAAAAAACGTTAAATGTAACGTTTTTTGCAGCCGACGGACCGCTTTTTCTGACCGCGCATGCGCGGCCGGAACTCCGCCCCCACCTCCCCGCACCTTACAATGGAGCAGCGGATGCGCCGGAGAAATGCATCCACTGCACCCGTTGTGCGGCACAACAAACGCTAGCGTTGGAATCTCGGCCCGACGCACTGCGACGGGCCGAATCCGACGCTAGTGTGAAAGTAGCCTTACAGAGCATGTTCTCTTACCACGTGGGAATTACAGGGACCCTGACATCCACATTTGGGAAGAGGCCTTAAAGTAACTCCACCTCCACCCCTATGGTCAGGAGACGGTCTGCAGCTGTGATCCTCAGAGGAGGTCCCTCATCCATGGCTCTTATTAACATTGAGCAAAATGATTGGCAGGACCCTCTCCGAAGCCTGAGCCCCCTCCAGCTATCATGTGCGGGCTCAGCGTGCGAGCCTGCATTAAAGTCAGGGAGCCTCCATGTTACGCATTGGTACTCAGACCAGAGAAACTAGTTAAGAACATTATCCGCCTACTGTGCCAAAGCATCATTTTGTTAAAAATAACAAACATAAATGGGTATTATTTTTTAAGGAAAATGACAAACACTATTGTTTGTTTTACTGACCCATTTCATTTTCAAGTGTCTTTGAGGGGCCTATATAGTAGAAACCCCCTCCCCAACAAATACAGTTCAGAAACTGCACCCTTCAAATATTTCAAAACTGCTGTTAGGAAATGTGATAGCCCTCCTGGTGAAAAAAGCACAAAGTGAAATGAAAAAAATGAAGGATTACAATTTTTTTCCATTAACCCCTTCCCAACCCATGACGCCACGTAGGCGTCATGAAAGTCGGTGCCAATCCGACCGATGACGCCTATGTGGCGTCATGGAAAGATCGCGTCCCTGCAGATCGGGTGAAAGGGTTAACTCCAATTTCACCCGATCTGCAGGGACAGGGGGAGTGGTAGTTTAGCCCAGGGGGGGTGGCTTCACCCCCCCGTGGCTACGATCGCTCTGATTGGCTGTTGAAAGTGAAACTGCCAATCAGAGCGATTTGTAATATTTCACCTATTATAACGGGTGAAATATTACAATCCAGCCATGGCCGATGCTGCAAAATCATCGGCCATGGCTGGAAACACTAATGTGCCCCCACCCCACCGATCGCCCCCCCAGCCCTCCGATCTGCCCGGTACACTGCCCCGCTCCCCTCCGTCCTGTGCTCCGCTCCCCCCCGTGCTCTTGTCCGCTCACCCCCGTGCTCCAATCACCCCCCCCCCCCGTGCTCCAATAACCCCCCCCCCCCCCCGCACTCCGATCCACCCCCCCGGGCTCCGTTCCACCCCCCCGTGCTCCGTTCCACCCCCCCCCCGTGCTCCGTTCCACCCCCCCGTGCTCCGTTCCACCCCCCTGTGCTCCGTTCCAGCCCTCCCGCGTTCCGATCCACCCCCCCATGCTCCGATCCCCCCCCGTGCTCCCCCCCCCACCCCATCATACTTACCGATCCTGCCGGGGTCCGTCCGTCTTCTCCCTGGGCGCCGCCATCTTCCAAAATGGCGGGCGCATGCGCAGTGCGCCCGCCGAATCTGCCGGCCGGCAGATTCGTTCAAAGTGCATTTTGATCACTGAGATATAATCTATCCCAGTGATCAAAATAAAAAAATGATAAATGACCCCCCCCCCCTTTGTCACCCCCATAGGTAGGGACAATAAAAAAATATAGAATTTTTTTTTTTTCCACTAATGTTAGAATAGGGTTAGGGGTAGGGTTAGGGTTAGGGCTAGGGTTAGGGCTAGGGGTAGGGGTAGGGTTAGGGTTAGGGTTAGAGCTAGGGTTAGGGCTAGGGTTAGGGTTTTGGTATGTGCACACGTATTCCGGTCCTCTGCGGATTTTTCCGCTGCGGATTTGATAAATCCGCAGTGCTAAACCGCTGCGGATTTATGGCGGATTTACCATGTTTTTTCTGCGCATTTCACTGCGGTTTTACAACTGCGGTTTTCTATTGGAGCAGTTGTAAAACCGCTGCGGAATCCGCAGAAAGAAGTGACATGCTGCGGAATGTAAACCGCTGCGTTTCCGTGCAGTTTTTCTGCAGCATGTGTACAGCGATTTTTGTTTCCCATAGGTTTACATTGAACTGTAAACTCATGGGAAACTGCTGCGGATCCGTAGCGTTTTCCGCAGCGTGTGCACATACCTTTAGAATTAGGCCATGTGCACACGGTGCGGATTTGGCTGCGGATCCGCAGCGGATTGGCCGCTGCGGATTCGCAGCAGTGTTCCATCAGGTTTACAGTACCAAGTAAACCTATGGAAAACCAAATCCGCTGTGCCCATGGTGCGGAAAATACCGTGCGGAATCCGCAGATGAAATCCGCACAAAAAACACTGGAAATCCGCGGAAAATCCGCAGGTAAAACGCAGTGCCTTTTACCCGCGGATTTTTCAAAAATGATGCTGAAAAATTCACACGAATCCGCAACGTGGGCACATAGCCTTAGGGTTGGGGTTGGGGTTAGGGTTGTGATTATGGGTACAGGGTTATGGCTACAGTTGGGATTAGGGTTACGGGTGTGGGGGGGTTAGTGTTGGAGGTAGAATTGAGGGGTTTCCACTGTTTAGGCACATCAGGGGTCTCCAAACGCAACATGGCGCCACCATTGATTCCAGCCAATCTTGTATTCAAAAAGTCAAATGGTGCTCCCTCAATTCCGAGCCCCGACGTGTGGCCAAACAGTGGTTTACCCCCACATATGGGATACCAGCATACTCAGGATAAACTGCGCAACAATTACTGGGGTCCAATTTCTCCTGTTACCCTTGTGAAAATAAAAAAATGCTTGCTAAAACATCATTTTTGAGGAAAGAAAAATTATTTTTTATTTTCACGGCTCTGCGTTGTAAACGTCTGTGAAGCACTTGGGGGTTCAAAGTGCTCACCACATATCTAGATAAGTTCCTTGGGGGGTCTAGTTTCTAAAATGGGGTCACTTGTGGGGGGTTTCTACTGTTTAGCCACGTCAGGGGCTCTGCAAACGCAAAGTGACGCCCGCAGAGCATTCCATCAAAGTCTGCATTTCAAAACGTCACTACTTCACTTCCGAGCCCCGGCGTGTGCCTAAACAGTGGTTTACCCCCACACATGGGGTATCGGTGTACTCAGGAGAAACTGGACAACAACTTTTGGGGTGAAATTTCTCCTGTTACCCTTGGGAAAATAAAAAATTGCAGGCTAAAAGATCATTTTTGAGAAAATAATTTTTATTTTTTATTTTCATGGCTCTGCGTTATAAACTTCTGTGAAGCACTTGGGGGTTCAAAGTCCTCACCACACATCTAGATAAGTTCCTTTCGGGGTCTAGTTTCCAAAATGGGGTCACTTGTGGGGGGTTTCTACTGTTTAGCCACATCAGGGGCTCTGCAAACGCAACGTGACGCCCACAGAGCATTCCATCAAAGTCTGCATTTCAAAACGTCACTACTTCACTTCCGAGCCCTGGCATGTGCCCAAACAGTGGTTTACCCCCACATATGGGGTATCAGCGTACTCAGGAGAAACTGGACAACAACTTTTGGGGTCAAATTTCTCCTGTTACCCTTGGGAAAATAAAAAATAGCGGGCTAAAAGATAATTTTTGAGAAAATAATTTTTTTTTTTTCATGGCTCTGCGTTATAAACTTCTGTGAAGCACTTGGGGGTTCAAAGTCCTCACCACACATCTAGATTAGTTCCTTTGGGGGTCTAGTTTCCAAAATGGGGTCATTTGTGGGGGATCTCCAATGTTTAGGCATACAGGGGCTCTCCAAACGTGACATGGTGTCCGCTAATGATTGGAGCTAATTTTCCATTTAAAAAGCCAAATGGCGTGCCTTCCCTTCCGAGCCCTGCCGTGCGCCCAAACAGTGGTTTACCCCCACATATGGGGTATCAGCATACTCAGGACAAACTGGACAAGAACATTTGGGGTCCAATTTCTCCTATTACCCTTGGCAAAATAGGAAATTCCAGGCTAAAAAATCATTTTTGAGGAAAGAAAAATTATTTTTTATTTTCATGGCTCTGCGTTATAAACTTCTGTGAAGCACCTGGGGGTTTAAAGTGCTCAATATGCATCTAGATAAGTTCCTTGGGGGGTCTAGTTTCCAAAATGGGGTCACTTGTGGGGGAGCTCCAATGTTTAGGCACACAGGGGCTCTCCAAACGCGACATGGTGTCCGCTAACAATTGGAGCTAATTTTCCATTCAAAAAGTCAAATGGCGCGCCTTCCCTTCCGAGCCCTGCCGTGTGCCCAAACAGTGGTTTACCCCCACATATGAGGTATCGGCGTACTCGGGAGAAATTGCCCAACAAATTTTATGATCCATTTTATCCTATTGGCCATGTGAAAATGAAAAAATTGAGGCGAAAAGAATTTTTTTGTGAAAATTTTTACAGATCAATTTGTGAAGCACCTGGGGGTTTAAAGTGCTCACTAGGCATCTAGATAAGTTCCTTGGGGGTCTAGTTTCCAAAATGGGGTCACTTGTGGGGGAGCTCCAATGTTTAGGCACACAGGGTCTCTCCAAACGCGACATGGTGTCCACTAACGATGGAGATAATTTTTCATTCAAAAAGTCAAATGGCGCTCCTTCCCTTCCGAGCCTTACCATGTGCCCAAACAGTGGTTTACCCCCACATGTGAGGTATTGGTGTACTCAGGAGAAATTGCCCAACAAATTTTAGGATCCATTTTATCCTGTTGCCCATGTGAAAATGAAAAAATTGAGGCTAAAAGAATTTTTTTGTGAAAAAAAAGTACTTTTTCATTTTTACGGATCAATTTGTGAAGCACCTGGGGGTTCAAAGTGCTCACTATGCATCTAGATAAGTTCCTTGGGGCGTCTAGTTTCCAAAATGGGGTCACTTGTGGGGGAGCTCCAATTTTTAGGCACACGGGGGCTCTCCAAACGTGACATGGTGTCCGCTAAAGAGTGGAGCCAATTTTTGATTCAAAAAGTCAAATGGCGCTCCTTCCCTTCCAAGCCCTGCCGTGCGCCCAAACAGTGGTTTACCCCAACATATGAGGTATCAGTGTACTCAGGACAAATTGGACAACAACTTTCGTGGTTCAGTTTCTCCTTTTACCATTGGGAAAATAAATAAATTGTTGCTAAAAGATAATTTTTGTGACTAAAAAGTTAAATGTTCATTTTTTTCCTTCCATGTTGCTTCTGCTGCTGTGAAGTACCTGAAGGGTTAATAAACTTCTGGAATGTGGTTTTGAGTACCTTGAGGGGTGCAGTTTTTAGAATGGTGTCACTTTTGGGTATTTTCAGCCATATAGACCCCTCAAACTGACTTCAAATGTGAGGTGGTCCCTAAAAAAAATGGTTTTGTAAATTTCGTTGTAAAAATGAGAAATCGCTGGTCAAATTTTAACCCTTATAACTTCCTAGCAAAAAAAAAATTTTGTTTCCAAAATTGTGCTGATGTAAAGTATACATGTGGGAAATGTTATTTATTAACTATTTTGTGTCACATAACTCTCTGGTTTAACAGAATAAAAATTCAAAATGTGAAAATTGCGAAATTTTCAAAATTTTCGCCAAATTTCCGTTTTTATCACAAATAAACGCAGAATTTATTGACCTAAATTTACCACTAACATGAAGCCCAATATGTCACGAAAAAACAATCTCAGAACCGCTAGGATCCGTTGAAGCGTTCCTGAGTTATTACCTCATAAAGGGACACTGGTCAGAATTGCAAAAAACGGCAAGGTCTTTAAGGTCAAAATAGGCTGGGTCATGAAGGGGTTAAAATACTGTTTTAGCCCTAAATGTTTCATTTTCACAGGGAGGTAACAGGAGAATGGACCCCCCAACTTTGTATCCGATATCTCATATTTGGTTAAAAACTACTGTCAGAACACATGGCCGATCGTGGAAGGGGAGTTTTAATTCTTATGTTCACACGTTGCGTTTTTGCGGTGTGTTTTTTTATTTTCTGCAAGCAAAACTTGCTCAAAGCTGCTGCAAAAAAAGCAAGTTTTGCTGCGTTTGCTGCGTTTTTGTTTTCCCTTGTGCATGCCGATTTTTTTTGCTACGTTTTTGCACTTATTGCTTTTTATGGGTTAAAAGACGCTGAAAGAATTGACATGCTGCAATTTTCAAAAACGCAGCAGTTTTTCCAATCAGTCAGGAAAAAAAAACAATGTGTACATGAGATTTCTGAACTCTCAGGCTATGTGCCCACGTTGCGAATTCATGTGCGGATTTTTCCGCACAGTTTTTGAAAAATCCGCAGGTAAAACGCAGTGCGTTTTACCTGCGGCTTTACCGCGGATTTCACCTGTGGTTTTACACCTACGGATCCTATTGAGGAGCAGGTGTAAAACGCTTCGGAATCCACACAAAGAATTGACATGCTGCGGAAAATACAACGCAGCGTTTCCGCGCTGTATTTTCTGCAGCATGTGCACTGCGGATTTGGTTTTCCATAGGTTTACATGGTACTGTAAACCTGATGGAAAACTGCGGCCAATCCGCTGCGGATCCGCAGGCAATTCAGCACCGTGTGCACATAGCCTCATAGCCTTTGCTGGTACTATAAAACGCAGATTTAAATTTGCATTAAAAAAAAACACAACGTGTGAACATGGCATAAAAGCTCAACTTTTGCTTGAACACATTGCAGACACCATGTCGCATTTGCAAAAGTGTGCTAAAAGAGCAGAAGTCCCCACAAGTGACCACATTTTTAAAATTGTACACTTCAAAGAATCTGGGGATGTGTTGAATATTTTGAACCCACAGGTGCTTCACAAAACTTAATAACAATTGGATATAAAATTTTGCATTAGTCCGAATTTTGCTATTTTCCCAATGAGTAATTGGAGAAACTGGAACATTACAATTTGTTACGTAATTTCTCCCCAATACAGTGATACCCTACCTGTGGTCGAAAACTAATATTTGGGCAATGATGTTTTCTGCAGGATGAGTCGACGTTTCTATTGGTAGAATTTTATGGTACATAATATTTTTTGATCGGTTTTAAAGCTTGGATCACATTTATCCTGTGCTCTACACTGAGCACTTACATTGAGGTTTCTGTCTAAAATTAAATCCCAACAAAAATGTGATTCAGATGAACCCCTTGATGGAGCCCTTCTCTATAATGAAATTTAACCCTAATGTGACAGAAGGAGTCACTTTAGGCTCCGTCTGGTACAGTATCTGTGCGGTGTATTGTCTTTTTAGGTAGGTTAGACTATGCTTATGGTAGGGCTCCACAGGGCAACATATTCCAAAATCATGACTTCGCCTCCAGCTGCCATGCCAACTATCATGACCTAAGAAAAAGCTGGAAGGAAAGTAAAAGCACAGTAGGGTCTTATCTTGGTATTAAGAGATATCTCTAATCAGATTTTACTCTCCAGATAGAGCCCAAACACAGGCTTAAGGTACCTTCACACTAAGCGACGCTGCAGCGATACCGACAACGATGTCAATCGCTGCAGCGTCGCTGTTTGGTCGCTGTCACACAGACAGCTCTCCAGCGACCAACGATCCGAAGCCCCTGGGTAACCAGGGTAAACATCGGGTTACTAAGTGCAGGGCCGCGCTTAGTAACCCGATGTTTACCCTGGTTACCATCCTAAAAGTAAAAAAAACAAACGCTTCATACTTACCTTCCGCTGTCTGTCCCCGGCGCTCTGCTTCTCTGTACTGGCTGTGAGCACAGCGGCCGGAAAGCAGAGCGGTGACGTCACCGCTGTGCTTTCCGGCCGCTGTGCTCACAGTGAGTGCAAGAAAGCACAGCGCCGGGGACCGACAGCGGAAGGTAAGTATGTAGTGTTTGTTTTTTTTACTTTTAGGATGGTAACCAGGGTAAACATCGGGCTACTAAGCGCGGCCCTGCGCTTAGTAACCCGATGTTTACCCTGGTTACCAGCGAAGACATCGCTGAATCGGCGTCACACACGCCGATTCAGCGATATCAGCGGGAGAGCCAGCGACCAAATAAAGTTCTGGCATTCTAGCCCCGACCAACGACATCACAGCAGGATTCTGATCGCTGCTGCGTGTCAAACTGAACGATATCGCTAGCCAGGACGCTGCAACGTCACAGATCGCTAGCGATATCGTTTAGTGTGAAGGTACCTCTATAGAAATATTAGCTTCTGCAGATCCACCGGTCTCCTCGTGACTAGCCAGAGTAAAAAAAAAAAAAAAAGGGATAAAAAGGTGGATTAACTCTGCGCTCCTTGAAAGATAGTAGTCCAAATAGATATTCAGATGAAAAAATGGCTTTATTCAATACATTTCGGAGTACTATGACCATCAGGAAACCACAAATGTATAAAAGGATATACTTTTGTGACTCCTGATGAAGAGTCATAGTACTCCGAAACGCGTTGAATAAAGCCACTTTTTCATCTGAATTTCCATTTGGACTTCTATCTTTCAAGCAGTGCAGAGTTAATCCACCTTTTTATACCCTTTTTTTTACTCTATCATGACCTGTGATTGCGGGGTGATGATATTGTTCCTGATGAAGAGTTTAATTTTTCTGAATATTTTCCAACGCAGAAGGGAGCACCACAACCATATATAAAAAATACAAAATAGCTTTTTACAAAAAAAATGTAAAAGTAGTTGGGGAGATACAAATATCTCGCTGAGGATCTGTTTATACCAAGGAAGGTGACGGGCACAAGGGGGCATTCTTTGCGTCTGGAGGAGAGAAGGTTTTTCCACCAACATAGAAGAGGATTCTTTACTGTTAGGGCAGTGAGAATCTGGAATTGCTTGCCTGAGGAGGTGGTGATGGCGAACTCAGTCGAGGGGTTCAAGAGAGGCCTGGATGTCTTCCTGGAGCAGAACAATATTGTATCATACAATTATTAGGTTCTGTAGAAGGACGTAGATCTGGGGATTTATTATGATGGAATATAGGCTGAACTGGATGGACAAATGTCTTTTTTCGGCCTTACTAACTATGTTACTATGTTACTATGTGGGTTGTCACTCTTTTCCTACATTATTATATTAGGATATGACTTGTGTACAAGATTTGTGCTGTTGTTGCACTTTTAATGTTTTTATCCGTTTTTCTGTGTGATGTATCTTTTTGTGTGTTGAATTCTTTTTGTAAAAAGCTTACTAATAAAAGATTTTGTATTTTTTATATATGGTTGTGGTGCTCCCTTCTGTATGGACTTGATCTTTCTCTATGGGTTTAGTTGCTAAGTTTCCAAGTCCACGGTGACCCCCAACAGTTATATATTTAGTGGTGCCCTCCGCCCTCACGAATTTATCTGAATATTTTCCCACGCTACAGTTCATATGAGTTTATGTAACCAGGGGGCGCAGCTTCGGTGACAGCACCGCTAGTCACCGAAGCTACGTTACCTTAATTTCATTCATTCCCCAGTCTTTACAGCCGGGAGCGGCTGCATTAGCACTGCTCCTGGTTGTAACTGTATTTAACCCCTTCAGATGGATTTACATCGTGGGACATGACTGTACAGCGGACAGGTATGAGATATTGTTGCTTTTTTATTTTCCTTTTTTTTTACAGGAGAACGAAGGTCTTCAGTTGGATTGAGCGTACAATAAAGATAATAAAACACTATTAAGATTCAGTGAGAGAAACCCAAGAAGTGGACCCTCTGGGTCACGGCTACAGAGCCTCCGAGGACAAGTGGACCAGATAGAGCCACCCCCTATACAGGGGGTGTTTGGAACAGGCCCAAGGAGGATGAAGCCGCAAATGTCGGAGCCAAAGGGGCGACCAAGGACTGGACTAAGGAAGAGGAGAAGACGAGATGAAGTGAGGACCTCAGAGGAGACAGAAACGGCAGAGGAGTGGCTAGGACGGCAGAGACACAGGACTGGCTGGGACGGCAGAGACACAAGACCGGCAGGGACGACCTGAAACCAAAGCGGAGTCACAGCGGAGAGAACAGAGACAGGGAGCCAAGGAACCTAAAGAAGCGCCAGCCAAAACTAGCGACGACCATAGACACTTGTTGTGAATTCAGCTTTTGGGCTCCCTCCGGTGGTTGTAGAGGGTAATGCAGTTGTGCCTGGACTGCAGGAGTGGACAGGTGTATCTACTAATTGCAAAACTGACTGGGGTATATAGCTTTGCTGGATCCTTTAGTCAGTGCCAGTTGTCCATTGTTCTTGAAGAATTCACTTCCCTGCTGGTCTCTCCAGTTTGCTGTGTTTTTCTACAAAGATAAGTCCTGGCTTTGTTTTTGCTGTCCACCTGCTGTGGACCTTATAGCTCTGTGCATTTTCATGTTTTTGTCTTGTCCAGCTTGGTCTGTGAAGGATTTTTTGCAGCCTAGCTATTTCTCTGGAGATGCAGATATACCCCCCATGTCTTTAGTCAGATGTGGTGATCCGTATTTTCTGCGGTGGATATTTTCTAGTGTTTTTATACTGACCGCATAGTACTCTTTTCTATTCTTTCTTTTTAGCTAGTATGGCCTCCTATGCTAAAATCTGATTTCATATCTGCGTATGTTATTTCCCTCTCCTCTCACACTCAATATTTGTGGGGGGCTATCTATCCTTTGGGGATTTTCTCTGAGGCAAGATAGGTTTCCTGTTTCTGTCTTTAGGGGTAGTTAGATCTTAGGCTGTGCCGAGGGGTCTAGGGAGTGTTAGGTACCCCCCACGGCTACTTCTAGTTGCGCTGCTAGGTTCAGGGTTTGCGGTCAGTACAGGGACCACCTTCTCCAGAGTACGTCTCGTGCTGCTCCAAGGCCACCAGATCATAACAGACACTAAGGCGTCTTACCTGGGAAGACACAGGGAAGAAATACCTGACGGCACCACCATATTGGGGGTGGAGCCACTGGGTCACGACCTCCCAGAAGCCCCAGCGGTGAGAGGAGCGCGTCTGCGCATGCGCGGACCGCCGAAGGGACGAGCACCAGAGAATCCAGACGAGGAGGAGCGTCGGGAGCGCGCCGGCCGGAAAGGTAGTATTAGGCGGCGTATTAGGTGGCGTAACACCTATGTGTTTATTTCATTAAAATACTTTATTCTTAATTGTGTGTATTTTTAACCCTTTACTAATGTTGGATTAACAATGGATAGGTGTCTTATTGACATCTCTCCATTATTAACCAGGCTTAATGTCACCTTACAATAGCAAGGTGACATTAACCCCTTATTACCCCATATCCCACCGCTACAGGCAGGGCCGCCATCAGGGCATTACAGCCATTACTGCTGTATGGGGCCCGGTCAGCAGCAGTACACAGAAGGGCCCGCAGATCCGGGGCCCCACTGTTGTGCTTCTACTGATCGGGCCCCATCATGCAGTAAAATACTGTGCACTGCGGCGCTGGGGCCCGGGAGCCTTTTTGGAGCTGTGCACGGCCGTCTCACCTAGTCGGCTGCACAGCTCCTGCTCGGCTGTGGCTAGAATGTATGGGCTCCCTGCAGGTCCTGACTACAGCCCATACATTCTAGCCGTCTCAGTAGTGAATGTGCTAGAATGTAGGGGCTCCTGTCAGGTCCTCTCAGCAGCCCATACATTCTAGCTGCTGCTTCACTGCTGGAAACACTAGACGCCCCGGGAACGACTGAGGTAAGTATAAAAAACATTTTTGTTTTTTTAATAGGTGAGGTGGGGGGGAGTGAGACTGCAGATGATGGGGTGTGTTTTAGGGAGTACTGTACATGATGAAATAATAGGGGGCTGCAAATGATAAAGTGTATTTGAGGGGGTACTACACATGAAATGATTGGGGCTGCAAATGAAGTAAGGGGGACTGCAGATGAAGTGAAGGGGGGATAGGGGACTGCAAATGATGATGTGGGGGTGATGGGGACTGCAAATGATGTGGGGGGACTGCAAATGATGTGGGGGGACTGCAAATGATGATGTGGGGGTGATGGGAACTGCAAATGATGTGGGGATGAATGATGGGGACTGCAAATGATGATGTGGGGGTGATGGGGACTGCAAATGATGATGTGGGGGTGATGGGGACTGCAAATGATGTGGGGGTGATGGGGACTGCAAATGATGTTGGGGGACTGCAAATGATGTGGGGGTGATGGGGACTGCAAATGATGATGTGTGGGGGGATGGGGACTGCAAATGATGTTGGGGGACTGCAAATGATGATGTGGGGTGATGGGGACTGCAAATGATGTGGAGGTGATGGGAACTGCAAATGATGTGGGGGTGATGGGAACTGCAAATGATGTGGGGGTGATGGAGACTGCAAATGATGTGGGGGTGATGGAGACTGCAAATGATGATGTGGGGGTGATGGGGACTGCAAATGATGTTGGGGGACTGCAAATGATGATGTGGGGGTGATGGGGACTGCAAATGATGTTGGGGGACTGCAAATGATGATGTGGGGGTGATGGGGACTGCAAATGATGTGGGGGTGATGGGGACTGCAAATGATGTGGGGGTGATGGAGACTGCAAATGATGATGTGGGGGTGATGGGGACTGCAAATGATGTTGGGGGACTGCAAATGATGATGTGGGGGTGAGGGGGACTGCAAATGATGTGGGGGTGATGGGGACTGCAAATGATGTGGGGGTGATGGGAACTGCAAATGATGTGGGGGTGATGGAGACTGCAAATGATGTGGGGTGATGGAGACTGCAAATGATGATGTGGGGGTGATGGGGACTGCAAATGATGTTGGGGGACTGCAAATGATGTGGGGGTGATGGGGACTGCAAATGATGTTGGGGGACTGCAAATGATGATGTGGGGGTGATGGGGACTGCAAATGATGTGGGGGTGATGGGGACTGCAAATGATGTGGGGGTGATGGAGACTGCAAATGATGATGTGGGGGTGATGGGGACTGCAAATGATGTTGGGGGACTGCAAATGATGATGTGGGGGTGATGGGGACTGCAAATGATGTTGGGGGACTGCAAATGATGATGTGGGGGTGATGGGGACTGCAAATGATGATGTGGGGGTGATGGCAACTGCAAATGATGTGGGGGGACTGCAAATGATGATGTGGGGGTGATGGGAACTGCAAATGATGTGGGGGTGATGGAGACTGCAAATGATGTGGGGGTGATGGAGACTGCAAATGATGATGTGGGGGTGATGGGGACTGCAAATGATGTTGGGGGACTGCAAATGATGATGTGGGGGTGATGGGGACTGCAAATGATGTGGGGGTGATGGGGACTGCAAATGATGTGGGGGTGATGGGAACTGCAAATGATGTGGGGGTGATGGAGACTGCAAATGATGATGTGGGGGTGATGGGGACTGCAAATGATGTTGGGGGACTGCAAACGATGTGGGGGTGATGGGGACTGCAGATGATGATGGGGGGTGATGGGGACTGCAAATGATGTGGGGGGACTGCAAATGATGATGTGGGGGTGATGGGGACTGCAAATGATGTGGGGGTGATGGGGACTGCAAATGATGATGTGGGAGATGGCGACTGCAAATTATGTGGGGGTGATGGGAATTGCAAATGATGTGGGGGGGATGGGGATAGGTAATGATGTGGGAGTGATAGGGACTGCAGATGATGAAGTGTGTTTGAGGGGGTTCTGCACATGATGAAATGATAGGGGGCTGCAAATGATGAAGTAAGGGGGACTGCAGATGAAGTGACGGGGGGGATAGGGGACTAAATGATGATAGGGGACTAAATGATGAAGTGGGGGTGATGGGGACTGCACATGAAGTGAGTGTGAGGGACGTGGACAGCAATTGAATTGAACTTGGGGGTGGGAAGAGCAAATGATGTATTGAAGGTGGGGAGAGCAAATAATGAATTTTGAGGGTGGGGAAGATCAATTGATAATGAATAGAGGGTGGGAGAGAGAGAAGACGTGGCAATGAATTGAGGCAGAAGGGGCATGTAACTATAATGAATTGGGGTAAGGGTTAGAGCGGGAGGTACATAGTGGGTTCGTTGAGGATAAAGTAACTGGTAATAAATTGGAAGAATACAGGTGCTAATTAATTTATATATTAAATGAGGAAAGTGGCTATATACAGATAGTGGGGGCACAGTGGCGGATTATAATTTATATTTGGAATGGTGGGTTGCATAATAACCAATTATATATTAATGGTGGGTGAACGTCTGTAGTCAGATGTGTAGTGTAGAAGAAAGGGAAAAAATGGGGAATGTGCTCTGGAAGCGGTGCTCTAGATAACTGTGTTATTTTATGCAGATGAGACGAGTCCTGGCAGAAAGAAGTGATAGCGGTCTGCGCTGGATTAAAAAGAAACGCAAAGATGAAGGACTTTAGCTAGAGACGTCACTGGTGAGTATGTTACCTGTACACTGACACCATACACTGTATACTGTATACAGTGCTCCTGTGTATAATGTCACTGGTGATCACTATACTATCTGTACACTATACACTATATACAGAGCTCCTTTGTATAATGTCACTAGTGATTGCTGTATTACATGTACACTGTACCCTATATACAGAGCTCCTGTGTATAATGTCACTAGTGATCACTATATTATCTGTACACTATACACTATATACAGAGCTCCTGTGTATAATGTCACTAGTGATCGCTGTATTACATGTACACTATACACTATATACAGAGCTCCTGTGTATAATGTCACTAGTGATCGCTGTATTACATGTACACTGACACTATATGAAGAGCTCCTGTGTATAATGGCATCGGCGACCACTGTATTACCTGTACACACACTGCATACTAAGTACAGATCTCCTGTGTATAATGGCACTTATGGTGATAGTATTTTTTTTTTTATTAATGATCAGTATTGTACTATTCAGTCACAATGTGGTGGTAATATGTTGTCCGGCCATGGTGTAGCGGTGTTTGTTCCTTGTATGTGCTATTATTCGGTCACTGTGTGGTGGTAATATGTGGTCTGTTCATGTTGTGTTGGTATTTGTTCCTTGTATGTAGTTGGTCACCATGTGATGGTAATATGTGGTCTGGACATGCTGCGGTGGTATTTGTCCCTTGTATGTGATATTGTTCAGTCACTGTGGTGGTAATATGTGGTCTGCACATGGTGTGGCGGTATTTGTTCCTTGTAGATAGTATTATAGGTCACTATGTGGTGATAATATGGTGTCTGGTCATGGTGTTGTGGTATTTGTCCCTTGTATGTGGTATTATTGGTCAATTGAAAAATAAATAAAAATACACCTAAATTGTATTGCATATTTTAACAAATGTTTAATAGATTAGAGTAGAGTAGGGCTCGGCCAAAAGAGTCTACCTTGTTGTCGTCTCAAATTTAAAAAAACCTTTTGGCCAAAACAAAAGCTGCTGGCTATGTGTTTGATCTGGTAATGGGAACTGTTAATGTGTGATTTGTGAGAAGTGGAGTTTTGGCAAGAGACAGCGGTGGGGCTGTTGACAGTTCGAGGGGTGGAGGCGGGGCTGGGGTGGAGCCTGGGCGGAGTCTTAAGGGGCCCTGAAAATTTTGCCAGTATGGGGCCCTGAAATTCCTAGTGGCAGCCCTGGCTACAGGGGAGTGGGACGAGAGCGGCTAAGTGCCAGATTAGGCGCATCTTACGCAATAACCATGGTCCGTCTCTTTAGGCTATTAATTTCTGCCCTCAGTCACTGGCTTTCCCACTCTGGCGGAGAAAATTGCGCCGGAGCCCGTGACAGTTTTTTCCATGATTTAACCCTTTATCTTAGCACCTAGAGCTCCCAAATTTTGCACACACAAAATACTAACATTATTAGTGAGGAATATGTAAAAATATAAGGGATATGAAATGGTTTACTGTATGTAAACCATGTCTCATATCCTGTCGGGTTTGGTAAGGAGTTAGCAAAAGACGACAATTGAATTACCGGCTTTTATGCTATCTAGCTCTGTATTAAATATATATACGTACGTCTGCGCCGGAGCCGTGGCTGAAGATCAGAAGAGGACGTCTTGTAATGAAGATGGGAGGCGCCGCAGCGGACCAGAGACGCCCATCCGACCTGACCAGCAGCGGGAACGCCCCTGGGTGAGTATAATATAACGTCTTTTTCTCCTCTTTCAGGTAACATCGGGGGCTTATCTACAGCATTACAGAATGCTGTAGATAAGCCCCTGATGCCGGTGGGCTTACCTCCCCCGCGATTTTCGGGGTGACAGGTTCCCTTTAACCCCTTCACCCCCGGAGCTTTTTCCGCTTTTTCATTTTCGTTTTTTGCTCCCCTCCTTCCCAGAGCCATAACTTTTTTGTTTTTCCGTCAATATGGCCATGTGAGGGCTTATTTTTTGCGGGACGAGATGTACTTTTGAAAGATACCATTGATTTTACCATGCCATGTAACAGAAAACGGGAAAAAAATTCCAAGTGTGATGAAATTGCAAAAAAAGTGCAATCTCACACTTTTGTTTGGCTTTTTTGCTAGGTTCACTAAATGCTAAAACTATCCTGCCATTATGATTCTCCAGGTCATTACGAGTTCATAGACACCAAACATGTCTAGGTTATTTTTTATCTAAGTGGTGAAAAAAAATTCCAAATTTTGCTAAAAAAAAAAAAAAAAATGCGCGATTTTCCGATACCCGTAGCGTCTCCAATTTTCGTGATCTGGGGTCAGGTGAGGGCTTATTTTTTGCGTGCCGAGCTGGCGTTTTTAATGATACCATTTTGGTGTGGATACGTTCTTTTGATCGCCCGTTATTGCATTTTAATGCAATGTCGCGGCGACCAAAAAAACGTAATTTTGGCGTTTTGATTTTTTTTCTCGCTACGTCATTTAGCGGTCAGGTTAATCCTTTGTTTTTATTGATAGATCGGGTGATTCTGAATGCGGCGATACCAAATATGTTTATGTTTGATTTTTTTTTAATTGTTTTATTTTGATTGGGGCGAAAGGGGGGTGATTTGAACTTTTATATATTTTTTTTTTTTTTTATATTTTTAATCACTTTTTTTTTTTAATTTTGGCATGCTTCAATAGCCTCCATAGGAGACTAGAAGCATGCATAACTCGATCGGCTCTGCTACATAGAGGTGAAGTACAGATCACCTCTATGTAGCAGAAATGCAGGGTTGCTTTGAACGCCGACCACAGGGTGGCGCTCAAAGCAATCGGCCATCAACAACCATAGAGGTCTCAAGGAGACCTCTGGTTGTTATGGCGATGCACTGCTGACCCCCGATCATGTGACGGTTAAATGCTTGACGGCGGCATTTAACTAGTTAATGGGCGCGGGCGGATCGCGATTCCGCTCGCGCTCATTGCATGCACATGTCAGCTGTACAAAACAGCTGACATGTCGCGGCTTTGAGGTGGGCTCACCGCCGGAGCCCACCTCAAAGCAGGGGATCTGCCAGCTGACGTACTATTCCGTCAGCTGGCAAATAGGGGTGCCCAAACTTTTTCATATAACTGTATTTGAGCCTATGGATCCATTATATGTCCATTTTGCAAGCCGGCGAGAAAATCTCGCCGTACGGATGCCACATGGATAGTTTTTGGAGAAAAAAAAGACAAACGCATCCTCGCATTGAATACGGATCACTGTTCAGGAACTTTTCTGCATATCACGGCCGTAAGAAACGGACCGTATTTTGATTTTTATTTTATTTATGTATTTTTTATAATATTTCACATATTGTGCCCCCTATAAGGTCATAAAAGATTTATCTTATAAATGGGGCTGGTATATTAGCCCCAGTTACAGTGGAAGACGGATGCTAAATACGGTATATGGTTACTGAAGTCATGTCATCTTCATAGAGGACGATTCCCCACTAGGATAACCTCTATTGAGGAGTTAAAATACAACGGAGTTCTCTTTCACACCCGACTGTCCATGTATTTCAATAATACATAATTTCCCCTTCCTCAGTTATATGGTGAATGTCACTCTTTTATGGTACGTCCAAAGGAGACATTTCTGCTGTAGAATTTTTGTTGTGGATTTGTCACAGCTGTAAATTGTGCAGATTTTGCTGCAGATTCTGCTGTATGTGTGCTGAGGATTTACTGCAGATTTCACACTTTGCATTACAGGATTCTTCCTCAACAAATTGCTGTAAATTATGTATGCTGATGTCTTATTTTCTATGAGGATTAATTTAGAAGGCTATTCCCAACTTATAAAGTGATGGCATATTGCTAGGCTTTGATTGGTCAGAAAAAAATAAAATCCTATATAGAAAAGAAATGCCAAAAATATATCTAATAAGTATAAAATTAATGAATATAAATCAAATATGTAGACCCAAAGGAATATTCAAACATGTAAAAGTTATATAATTTTATTAGCATATCAGACAAAAATGACACAACAATGCATAGTAAAAAAATAAAATAAAGCAATATAATAAAAACAAGGAATTTTATTGAAAGAGATAAAAAATAAAAATGCAAAAATTATAATAAAAAATAATAATAGGACCTGTATGTGGAGTAAATGTCAAATAATAAAAGTTATCTTATTATACTTTAAGTAATGGCTGGTATAAAATATATTAAATAATTAAAAGTGAATGTAAACCACTAATATTAAATTATTAGGTAGAATATGAAATGACCCATAATTATTTAGTAAAAAACAGGGGTGCACATATATATATATATATAAAATTTATATATGTGTATAAGAAATTCGCATGACGAAGCGGCAGCGAAACATGCGTTGCAGTGGTTTGTGCGGGGGCAGTGGTGCGTCATACTGGTTGGTATTTGTGGCTGGTTTATGTGTAAGTGTTTCCCTTTTCATGTGGTTGCACTTTGCTTTTAGGAGGATTTATTTTGCTCTTTCCCAATGATTTTTTTATTAGTTTTGGTTTCACACATGTGAATTTCTTATACACGTGTATATATATATATATATATATATATATATATATATATATATATATATATATATATATATATATATATATGTACCTCCTTCTTTATATGTGCACCTGTTTTTTTTATGAAATAATTATGTATAATTTCATATTCCATCTAATAATTTAATAATAGTGGTTTACATTCACTTTTAATTATTTAATATATTTTATACCAGACATTTTTTAAAGTATAATAAGAGAACTTTTATTATTTGACATTTCATATATGTATGTTCTCCAATATTAGATATATTTTATTTTTTATCAATTGGTCTGAGGTACCCTGCCCTTCTCATACAGGTCCTTTTATTTTAGCACACAACGGCGCTTTCAGCGCCGCCCCTTCAGCATAATGCATAACACAGTGCGGGGAGGGGATTCCAAAGGTGGCTGGCCGCAATGCCCGCGCAGGCGCAGTCTGCAAGCCTGGCTGGGACGTCAGACGGCCAGAGCTTACTGCGTCTGCGCAGCACAGCAGTACACTGCGCAGGCGCCGGTTTTGAAACGTACACAGCGCTGAGGGGGCGGCGCAGGAAGATTGGAGTGACGGCAGAGGAGCGGTTAGAGCTGGGGAGTGAGGACCCGCCTCCCTGGCTAGAGACAGGAATTGTGGCTAAGTATAAAAACGCTTTATTTGGGGTATACTTGAACCTAAAACTAAAAGAGCCACCTTGTTAGAATGCAGCATTACTGCTGCACAAGGTGGCTCTTTTAGTTTATAACGGCTGGAGGGGGGTGACAGTGGCCCTTTAACCAATCGTGTTTTTCTCATGGACCAGTAGTCTGTGTGGAAAAAAAAACAGCAGGCGCCAGTTTCATCAGCCCGTAGATTTCAATGGATGCGAAAAAGAACCTGATGGAATATAGGCACCATCTGTGTGACATCGGTTTTTAACAAATTCATTGCCATGATTATATAAAAAACTGTATTGTGCCTTTATTTCTATAGAAATGTAGGAAATGAATGTCAAAACGGACGTAAGGAAGACACGCTCCACCATATGGAGGAAAAAATTACCGTATATATTTTTTCTGGATGAAAAACAGACAATATTTTTTATGCGCTGTTGTGAGCTTGTCCTTAGTGTTTTTCCAACACCACAGTGCCCCCACCATCTCATATGCAGGAAAACGAATCACAGCACCATCCAATGGAAAGCACTGTGTCCGCACTTAGGTTTTCCTGTAAGGATTCAGGCTCTGGCTGTGCACAGAAAATCAGAAGATGATGCAGTGCTAAATCAGCAATGTGGCATCTTCAGTTTTCTGATCAATAGGGTTCCCAAAGATCGGCCACACTGATCATACACTCCCTGACAGAAGTTATGTCGCTTATCCATGTTATTTAAATAAAAGCTTATAAAGTGATGTTAAATTCATACATTGGTTGTATAAATTATTCTTTTGAAAGCTGAAACCCTCCAAAATGTAGTTTAGGTTAAGAAAATAAATTGGCATCAATGCAGAAATATTGATCAATTAATGGACACAGAATGGTCAGATTTTGGCAAGACAAAAGTTTTGTCGCCTGGTCGTATAATGCACCCAATCCTAGTTTATATCCTCACCTGTGCTCAGTAAATGATCGGTTAATTAGTGTGTGTGTATAAAAAGAAACCCAGCACCCCAGACCTTCACTTGAGCTCTGACAACATGCCAAAAATCCACCCTGCGACCAAAGCCTGTATTATCAAGAGGTTGAAGACCAGATCCACTGCAGAGGTGACTGGCACTTTTAATGTGTCTCAGCGTCAAGTACCAAGAAAAAAAGATTTGAAGAGACTGGAGATGTGTTTGACAAGCCCAGGTCTGGCAAACCCCGCAAGACAACTGTGCAGTAGGAACGTTTGTTGGTTAGAAAATCCAAAGCAAGCCCATCTTCCACTACAGCAGCGCTCCAACAGGCCTGGTCACCTCAAGTCCCTGTGTCAACTAGAACAGTTTGTAGGATTGTGTCTCAAAATGGCCTCCATGGTCGTATCAGTGCCCAGAAGCCAGCACTAAACAAAAGGCAAATAAAAAAACCGTGTGGCATTTGCAAAGTCCCACAGCCTGCTAAACAGATGGACGCTGGAAAAGTGGCAGAAGGTGGATTTCTCTGATGAATCTTCAGTAGAATTACATCACAGCTGCCGCAAATACTGCAGGAGACCTACTGGAGCCCGTATGGATCCAAAATACACCCAGAAAACAGTTAAATTTGGTGGTGGAAAGATCATGGTCTGGGGTTACATTCAGTATGGGGGTGTGTGAAACATTTGCAAGGTGGAAGGCAATATCAATAGCCTAAAATATCAAGAAGTATTAGCTACCTCTTATATTCCAAATCATAAAAGGGGTCAAATTCTGCAGCAGGATGGTGCTCCATCTCATACATTCATCTCTAAAACAAAGTTCATCCAGGCAAAAAAGATCAAGGTGCTCAAGGACTGGCCAGCCCAGTCACCAGACATAAACATCATTGAGCATGTTTGGGGTAGGATGAAAGAGGAAGATTGGAAGACAAAACCAAAGAATCTAGATGAACTCTAGGAGGCATGTAAGACTGCATTCTTTGCTATTCCTGATGACTTCATTAATAAATTGTATGAATCCTTGTTGAACCGCATGGATGCAGTCCTTCAAGCTCATGGAAGTCCCACAAAATATTAAATATGACTCTAATAGCACCACAACTTCATTCACCAATGTTATGCAACATAGATTTGTATTTTAAGTTAATTATTTGTTTGAATATCACATTACTTTCTGTGGGCGACAAAACTTTTGTCTTGCCGAAATCTGACCATTCTGTGTCCATTAACTGATCAATATTTCTGCATTGATGCCAATTTATTTTCTTAACCTAAACCACATTTCGGAGGGTTTCAGCTTTCAAAAGAATAATTTATACAACCAATGGATGAATTTAACGTCAGGTTATAAGCTTTTATTCGCATAACATGTATAAGCGACATAACTTCTGTCAGTGAGTGTAAACTGATAGCTAGTGATGAGCGAGTGTACTCGTTGCTCGGGTTTTCCTGAGCACGCTCGGGTGACCTCTGAGTATTTGTTATTGCTCGGAGATACAGTTTTCATCGCCTCAGTTGCATGATTTACGGCTTCCAGATACGCTGAATACATGTGAGGAATGCCTGTTTGTTAGGGAATTCCCACATGTATTCAGCTTATCTGGAAGCTGTAAATCCTGCAGCTGAGGTGATGAAAACTATATCTCTGAGCAATAACAAATACTCGGAGGTCACCTGAGCGTGCTCGGGAAAACTCGAGCAACGAGTACACTCGCTCATCACTACTGATAGCATATCCTAGTGATAAAATTGAATTTTTTTTCTCATATCTTTATCTTCAATAACAGGATCATGGAGGAACCTCAGCAGAAGGTTGGATTGTGGACTATAACAGCATCTGGGGAAAAGAGAAAATTTACTTAAATAAGAGAAACTGGAGCGGAGCAGGTGAATATGATAGTAGTGTTTTTTAGGAGGGGGAGCTCAGAAAAAAAGATCATCAGTAGGGTCACAACTTTCCAGAGATGATGAGATTGATCAATAGGGCATCCAAAAGGGACCTCCAGCTGTAGGGCTACAAGAAAAGAGCCATAGGCTAGATAAGGGTGTTTAGTGCATGATGCATACTGCTGATGGCTCGTTTGCTCAGGAGCTATTCCTTCTGACCTCCCCATACAAATTTATTGTTAATCGGGCGAGGGGAAAAGACCATGTCAAGTACTTCTGGTGGCTACACCCCTCTTCCCCAGTAAGAACAAGATTGTACATGCTGAAAACCAATGCCCACTTTCTTTGCCCCCATAATATCTGCTGTTAGGTGAGAGCCAGAACATCTACATACACAATAGATAGTCAGCTGCTCCTGCTGAAATTTGTTATGTTGGACAACCTTCTTCTAGTGTGTTTGATCACTTTAAGTGCTCAGTCAGACGGCCTTATAACACGGATGGCGATCACATCGCAATGCTTGGACTGGCCGTCGGCTTACCGCTTATATTTCTATGCTGCAATCAGGACAGCTGCCGGTCAGTCCGTGCACTTTGATGCTGTCGTCAGTGTCAAATGTCCGCCTGCGACCCTAAAGAGAACCTGTCATCACATATGCTTGCCTCTAAATTGCTGCTATTTCGCTATACAGGAAATTATCGAAAGCTAGATAAAATCTTTTTCTAAAATTTCATTTCTAGTGTAAAGAAAAAAAGTATTGCAAACTACTTGTCAATAGTTATGTAGGCAGTCTCTGTCCTTGAGGAGTCGTGTAGTCACATGCCCCTCCTGACTTGATATACATCCAGACCAGGGTGCATCATTACAAGCCTGCTTCAGCAGCATCGGGTGCAGGAGTGGACAGACAGCAGAGACCCCCTGTGCAAGAACAATATGTGGGCTCTTTGCAGTTCAATATCCCATCATATTGCAACCTGGGCCCCCTAAAATCTTGGGCCCTTGTGAGACTGCACAGGTTGCACCAATGTTATGTTATTTGCATATGTAGTGCCTTGGGTTTACCTGTGCACTGGACATCTGTCAGATGTGGCTACTATTGAAGATCGAATATACTTGCTGCTCGGGTGGTCTCCGAGTATTTGACTGCTTGGAGATTTCGTTTTCCTTGCTGCAGCTGCATGATTTGCAGTTACTAGACAGTCATAAATAATGCAGCTGCGTCAACAAAAACGAAATCTCCGAGCAGTCACAACTACTCGGAGACCACCCAAGCAACAAGTATACTCGTTCATCACTAGTGGCTACAGCTGACTTGTAATGACATACTCTCACCAGAGGGGCATCAATCAAGCCAGGTGGGACTGCAGGACCCCTCAGACGGGACTGCTCATATGACTGCAAGTATTGTGCACTATTTTATCATTCTATTTTTATGTTTTTTTTATGATGCAAGGGACATTTCAGACTGAGGCTGCCGTCACACTAGCAGTATTTGGTCAGTATTTTACATCAGTATTTGTAAGCCAAAAGCAGGAGTGGAACAATTAGAGAAAAAGTATAATAGAAACATATACACCACTTCTGTATTTATCACCCACTCCTGGTTTTGGCTTACAAATACTGATGTAAAATACTGACCAAATACTGATAGTGTGACGGCAGCCTGACATGTAAAAAAAAAAAATCTTATTACCGTTTCATATAATACTATACTTATACATACTATATACCATATATGTAATGACAGGCTTTCTATAGGTGTGCATGTTTATTTCTGAAGGATAAGAAACATTGCTGGCTATCAGCGGCCACAAATGGCCTGCAACCTTCACAGTTACACCTGGCAGAAGTGTGAAGGCTGCAGGGACAAATTGTAGTTTTGATTGACACCATTCATTTTACTAAATGATGTATTGAGAAATGGCTAAAAAAAATCCTAATTGGATGAAATGGTAAAAAAATTGCAGTTCCATGCTGTAAAGCTCAATATTTTACACCTATGAAATAGATGAGATTTCTAAAATCTCATTCTCACCGTACATGCGTTTTTTTATCACCTGTTTTTTTTTTTTTTTTAAATGCTACAAGGGAGCTCTTTCCACACTTTATGCTGCATTCAATTGATTGTAGCAAAAACACTTGAAAAAAACTGCATAAAAAACGCACAATGTATGAAGCGTTTAACTTACCAACGCTGCATTTTTCATGGGGAAAAAAAATGCTGCAAAAAATCACAGTATGAACAGATCCTTATTTGCCGATGAGTGAAGTTTAATTTTTAAGACAGTTTGTGAAAGTACAGGCAGTTACTAAATAATACTTTTGTAGCGGTAATAAATAGCTCTGGTCTATACAATGTTGTTTAGTTCATTTTTTTTCTCACCCTTTATATGACCATCTGTAAATTACACGAATAACTTGTGATTATCTGTCTCTTCACTTCTCATTCTGATCTCCATTTCTATTGTCAGGACACTGCGGGTCATTGATCTGCGGTCACAGCAGCTTTCTGTCTAGTGTCCGCCCTCCAATTGGTTACAATGGACGATTTGGATATCGGAGGAATACTCCTACACTCCGCAGCAAGTCATCTTGTTTTGGTGAAATCAGCCCTTTCTCTTTTCATTAGGTTGGTTACTGCTATTGTGGTATGATTAATTAAAGGAGTGTCCACGCTGGATGTTATCTCTGAATAGTTTGTTCACTTGCAGTAGTGACTTGTTTGTTTCCTGGAATAATTGTAATTTTTGATACAATAAAGGTACCTTCACACATAACGATATCGATGCTTTTTGTGACGTAGCAACGATATCGTTAAGGAAATCGTTCTGTGTGACAGCGACCAACGATTAGGCCCCTGCTGGGAGATCGTTGGTCGCTGAGGAAAGTCCAGAACTTTATTTCGTCGCTGGACTCCCTGCAGACATCGCTGGATCGGCGTGTGTGACACCGATCCAGCGATGTCTTCACTGGTAACCAGGGTAAACATCGGGTTACTAAGCGCAGGGCCGCGCTTAGTAACCCGATGTTTACCCTGGTTACCAGCGTAAAAGTAAAAAAAACAAACACTACATACTTACCTACCGCTGTCTGTCCCCGGCGCTCAGCTTCTCTGCACTCCTCCTGCACTGGCTGTGAGCGTCGGTCAGCCGGAAAGCAGAGCGGTGACGTCACCGCTCTGCTTTCCGGCCGCTGTGCTCACAGCCAGTGCAGGAGGAGTGCAGAGAAGCGGCCCTGCGCTTAGTAACCCAATGTTTACCCTGGTTACCCGGGGACCTCGGGATCGTTGGTCGCTGGAGAGCTGTCTGTGTGACAGCTCTCCAGCGACCAAACAGCGACGCTGCAGCGATCGACATCGTTGTCGGTATCGCTGCAGCGTCGCTGAGTGTGAAGGTACCTTAATACACTTTTACTCACTTAGAAATTTTTGTGAATATTTTAACGGTCGTTGAGACTACCTCCTTTACAAGAAATTTGTACATAGTCATACCCCATAAGGTTGGGTGGTGGACACATGAGCAGAAACGGAGAGACAGCGCTGGACCCGAGGAGGGTGAGTAACTGTTTTGTTTTGGGACTATTTTTCTTGCTGGTGATCACTAGTGATGAGCCAGTGTACTCTTTGCTCGGGTGACCTCCGAGTATTTATGACTGTTTGGAGATATAGTTTTCATCTCCTCAGCTGAATGATTTACAGCTATTAGCCAGGCTGAGTACATGTGGGGGTTGCCTGGTTGCTAGGGAATCCCCACATGTAATCAAGCAGGCTAATAGCTGTAAATCAGCTGCTGCAAAGAAAACTAAATCTCCGAGCAGTCATAAGTACTTGGAGGACCCCCAAGCGTGCTCGGGAAAACCCGAGCAACGAGTACACCTGCTCATCACTAGTGATCACATTTTGTAGTATCTTTGCTGCATTCTTTTTAAAATTAGGTAATACAGTATTTTAAAATATGCAGTTAACATGCACCCCAAAATCTTATCTGCCCCACCACAACAGTGACTGCTGCAGATGCATAGAACACATTATGTGACTCATAATAAGGCCGGGTTCACACTTGCGAGTGTAAGGCTACTTTCACACTAGCGTTTTTTGGCATCCTTCACAATCCGTCGTTTTGGGCAAAAAACTAATCCTGCAAATGTACCCGCAGGATGCGGTTTTTGCCCATAGACTTGTATTGCCGACGGATGGCCATACGTTGCGTACGTCGTGCACCGGATCCGTCGTATTTTGGCGGTCCATTTTCTACCATGCATGCGCGGCCAGAACTCCGCCTTCTCCTCCCCGGACTTTAGACTGGACAGCGGATGCACTGAAAAAGTAGCCTAATGCGAGAAACTTGCATCAATACCCAGCACTGCCGCTGGCACTCAGGACCGGAGTGTGTGTGGCTGCATGTATTTCTATGCAGCTAAACACTCCGGTCCGAACCGCCAGCGGCAGTGCCAGGAATTGATGCAAGTTACTTACATTGCACTGGCAAGTGTGAACCCGGCCTAACAGTCTGCCTGAGACATCCACCACAATCCTACCTGCCTCACCACAACAGTGTGCGTACATAAGCCCAACAATCCTACCTGCCTCACCACAACAGTGTGTGCACACATGCCCCAACAATCCTATTTGCTTCATCACAATATTGTGTGCACATACGCCCCAACAATCCTACCTGCCTCATCACAACAGTGCGCGCTCATATACGCCAACAATCCAGCTGCCTCACCACAACAGTGCGCGCACATATGCCCCAACAATCCTACCTGCCTCACCACAACAGTGTGTGCACACATGCCCCAACAATCCTACCTGCGTCACCACAACAGTGCGCGCACATACGCCCCAACAATCCTACCTGCCTCACCACAACAGTGTGTGCACATACGCCCCAACAATCCTATTTGCTTCATCACAATATTGTGTGCACATACGCCCCAACAATCCTACCTGCCTCATCACAACAGTGCGTGCTCATATACGCCAACAATCCTACCTGCCTCACCACAACAGTGTGTGCACACATGCCCCAACAATCCTACCCGCCTCACCACAACAGTGTGCGCACATATGCCCCAACAATCCTACCTGCCTCACCACAACAGTGCGTGCACATATGCCCCAACAATCCTACCTGCCTCACCACAACAGTGTGCGCAAATATGCGCCAACAATCCTACCTGCCTCACCACAACAGTGTGCGCACATACGCCCCAACAATCCTACCTGCCTCACCACAACAGTGTGTGCACACATGCCCCAACAATCTTACCTGCCTCACCACAACAGTGTGTGCACACATGCCCCAACAATCCTATTTGCTTCATCACAATATTGTGTGCACATACGCCCCAACAATCCTACCTGCCTCATCACAACAGTGCGCGCTCATATACGCCAACAATCCTACCTGCCTCACCACAACAGTGCGCGCACATATGCCCCAACAATCCTACCTGCCTCACCACAACAGTGCGTGCACATACGCCCCAACAATCCTACCTGCCTCACCACAACAGTGTGTGCACACATGCCCCAACAATCCTACCTGCCTCACCACAACAGTGTGTGCACATACGCCCCAACAATCCTATTTGCTTCATCACAATATTGTGTGCACATACGCCCCAACAATCCTACCTGCCTCATCACAACAGTGCGCGCTCATATACGCCAACAATCCTACCTGCCTCACCTCAACAGTGCGCGTACATACGCCCCAACAATCCTACCTGCCTCACCACAACAGTGTGTGCACATATGCCCCAACAATCCTACCCGCCTCACCACAACAGTGTGCGCACATATGCCCCAACAATCCTACCTGCCTCACCACAACAGTGTGTGCACACATGCCCCAACAATCCTATTTGCTTCATCACAATATTGTGTGCACATACGCCCCAACAATCCTACCTGCCTCATCACAACAGTGCGCGCTCATATACGCCAACAATCCTACCTGCCTCACCACAACAGTGCGTGCACATATGCCCCAACAATCCTACCTGCCTCACCACAACAGTGCGTGCACATATGCCCCAACAATCCTACCCGCCTCACCACAACAGTGTGTGCACACATGCCCCAACAATCCTACCCGCCTCACCACAACAGTGTGCGCACATATGCCCCAACAATCCTACCTGCCTCACCACAACAGTGTGTGCACACATGCCCCAACAATCCTACCCGCCTCACCACAACAGTGTGCGCACATATGCACCAACAATCCTACCTGCCTCACCACAAAAGTGTGCGCACATATGCCCCAACAATCCTACCTGCCTCACCACAACAGTGTGTGCACACATGCCCCAACAATCCTATTTGCTTCATCACAATATTGTGTGCACATACGCCCCAACAATCCTACCTGCCTCATCACAACAGTGCGCGCTCATATACGCCAACAATCCTACCTGCCTCACCACAACAGTGCGTGCACATATGCCCCAACAATCCTACCTGCCTCACCACAACAGTGCGTGCACATATGCCCCAACAATCCTACCCGCCTCACCACAACAGTGTGTGCACACATGCCCCAACAATCCTACCCGCCTCACCACAACAGTGTGCGCACATATGCCCCAACAATCCTACCTGCCTCACCACAACAGTGTGTGCACACATGCCCCAACAATCCTACCCGCCTCACCACAACAGTGTGCGCACATATGCCCCAACAATCCTACCTGCCTCACCACAAAAGTGTGCGCACATATGCCCCAACAATCCTACCTGCCTCACCACAACAGTGTGTGCACACATGCCCCAACAATCCTATTTGCTTCATCACAATATTGTGTGCACATACGCCCCAACAATCCTACCTGCCTCATCACAACAGTGCGCGCTCATATACGCCAACAATCCTACCTGCCTCACCACAACAGTGCGCGCACATACGCCCCAACAATCCTACCTGCCTCACCACAACAGTGCGTGCACATACGCCCCAACAATCCTACCTGCCTCACCACAACAGTGTGTGCACACATGCCCCAACAATCCTACCTGCCTCACCACAACAGTGCGTGCACATATGCCCCAACAATCCTACCCGCCTCACCACAATAGTGTGCGCACACATGCCCCCACAGTATTATCAGTTCCATCATAACAGTGTGCGCACAGACCCCACAATATTATCTGCTTTGCCACAACAGTGCTTCAGATGCCCCCCTAAATAAAAATGATATTCCTAACCACAACACTGTTAGCTGCATATGCCCCCACAACAGTGTCTGCCCCAGATGCCCCCACAATCTTATCAGCCTTACTACAACAGTTATAACAGTAGTATCTGCTGCAGAGGGCCCCACGATTGTGTCTTCCAGAGATTCCCACACAACAGTGAGTACCCTGGAATGGTCTACACATTTTAGTTTCTCAATGTCCTGAAAAAATTTATGAGAGAAAAAGGTGACTAGGTCATCAAGGGGGTATAGCTCAGTGGTAGAGCATTCAACTGCAGATCGAGAGGTCACTGGTTCAAATCCGGGTGCCCCCTTGAAGCACCTGTTTTTCTTCAATAGTACATTTATAAGTGTGTATGAAAAACAACAAAAGAAAATGTGTTATTCACTAGGAGGTATGTTGCATAAGTTATCACGCATTTATCCTAGGGACTTTATACCTTGTCTCCCAGGGGTATTTTCTCTATTCTGATTAAATCTGTGTGCATCATTCCAGCATTTTTTTTCCAGGGCTGGAATGGTGTTTTTAATCTAAGGTACCAGCCCATAGTTTTATACTTAACCGCTAGCATTTTCACCTTTTATTGGGACCATCTATCTAGTGATCACAACTTCTGACTAGCCGGAAGTAACGGTTACAAGCTCTCAATATAAGTCTATGAGAGCCAGAACGAGGCTCTCATAGACTTGCATTGAAAAGTCACTTGCAGCTCACCCAGCAAACACTGCAGCGATCCGGCAGGTCACAAACTGCTGGAGGCTGACGGGAGTGGTGGTGATAGAAGGTGAAGACCATGGCTGGTTAGTATGAGTAGGGGCAGGGAACTTAGATTAGAAACTCTCTAAAGCGCTGCAATTAGTGATGAGCGAATGTACTCGTTGCTTGTGTTTTCCTGAGCACGCTCAGGTGGTCTCCGAGTATTTGTTAGTGTTTGACTTGCCGCAGCTAGATGATTTGCGACTAGTCAGCTCATCACTAGCTGCAATAAAAAAACACACTGGAGTGGTGCTATAACCCCTTTCTGACACTGGACGTATCCATACGTCATGGTCGACTAGTACTTACCGACTTATGGATACGTCATGGCGAATTTGCCATTTTATCAGACTGTGCACGTGCGATCGGTACCGGGCGTCCGCTTATTCTGTCTTTGACACTCAGCACCGCACTGCTCCCTGTACTTTACCCCCTAAATACGGTGATATATCTAGATCTCATTATTTAGCAGAGAAGCAAAGGGAGGGAGCCCCCTCTGCTCTCTGATCGGCCTGAGTGCCCTGGAATCTTCGACACATTTTAGTTTCTCAATGTCTTGAAAAAATTTATGAGGGAAAAAGGTGTCTAGGTCATCAAGGGGGTATAGCTCAGTGGTAGAGCATTCGACTGCAGATCGAGAGGTCCCTGGTTCAAATCCGGGTGCCCCCTTCACAGCTTTATATTTCAGTTGTAAATTCTGTATTGGAAAAGATTTCGTTTAATCCTATCTTTTGAACAAGCTGTATGGAAGCTGCTTGTTTTTTGGCTGAATTGGGTGAACTTTGCTCACCAAACTTTCTCATACATCCTTCACTTGTGGAAAGAGTAGAAATGAATGAAGTGCTTTAGAATCCTGTTTGATGACATTCCAACATTACCATACATAGGGTGAATCAAGTTCTCTATTTGTTTTTTTTTTTTTTCTTTTTTTAGTGAAATGAATGGAATTTTTTTGTTTGTCCTATCCTACCCCCAGCAGCCACAGACAGGTACCAGCAGTGCTTCTCCTGAGTGCCACATCAGCCTTCATTATTTACCCAGCACAGCACCATACATTGTATAGTGGCGGTGCCTGGTATTACAGCTCAGTCCCATTCACATAAATAAAATTGACCAGTACTACATGGTACAGGTGCTATAATTAGATGTACAGAGCTGTGCCTGGTATACAATGAAGGGGACTCAATAATTGCCAAAGGCCCTTCAGTTAGCTGAATGTTGGGGGTGCAAAAAAAAAAATATTTATGTGGCCAAATGTTACTTTTTAGGTTATGATGCATTGTTTATGCACCTTACTTACAAAACTTTTAAGGAGGTTAATTTGTTGTATTCCAACACTGGTGTTTTTTTTGCTGCTCTGACATTTTTTTTTTTATAAAATGCAGACTTGTCATAATGAGAGTTCACTTTTACATGGATACAAGCTGTTCCACAAGCGGACAATAGATTGTACAAATACATTGTTTTCATCCAGCGGATGTCTCAGCTGCTAATAGATAGTGGGGAGTGCAAGATGGGTCATCAATATCTAGCAGTGGACAACTCTTTAACCTCTTCCCCCTACAGGCTTTCTAGGCCTTAATAACCAGAGCAAATTAAAATGTAAGGAAACTTGTATTACTTGTTTTTAAAAACTTTGTTCAGCACTGAAATATATGAAACTTTGAATGTAACTTTATTAGGGAATTTGTCTGCATTCCTGTAACAAAAAGACTTGCATGTAAATACCTTCCTAACTCCTGCTTTTCTCCAATCTATGTGCCTGCCTTCAGCTGTATTTATATCAGTACATACTCATTTGGAGTACACATGATGGCAATGAAAGAGTCAGGTCATCACTTGCATCTCACTAAGGCCGGGATCACACATGCGAGAAACACGTCCATGTCTCGCATGTGAAATCCAAGCTCTGGCGCCGGCACTGTGGAGCGGAGCGTGCGGCCGCATAGCAACACAAGGAGCCTCACGCTCCGCTCCACAGTGCCGGCACCAGAGCTTGGATTTCACATGCAAGACACGGACGTGTTTCTCGCATGTGTGATCCCGGCCTAAGAGTCAGATGACAGTATTACTTGGACGAGGATCGCAACCCAATGCTCAGACTGGCCGTCGGCTCTTCCGATCCGAGTGTGTCAGCTGTATAGAAATACATGCTGTCACGCTCGGTTGGCAGAGCGGACAGCCAGTCCAAGAATTGCATTGCGATCCTCGCCCGAGTTATATGGCCATGTGACTGCACCCTAGGGGCTCCTACTCACTTGCGCGAGACTTGGATGAGTCTCAGATGTTAATACCCGGCGCTGCTGCCGGCACTCAGATTGGAGCGTGCAGCCGCATAGGAATACATGGAGCCGCACGCTCCACTCCTGAGTG
Organism: Ranitomeya imitator; assembly: GCF_032444005.1. Classification (NCBI taxonomy): domain Eukaryota; kingdom Metazoa; phylum Chordata; class Amphibia; order Anura; family Dendrobatidae; genus Ranitomeya; species Ranitomeya imitator. The sequence continues at coordinate 511,348,054 of NC_091283.1, forward strand.
CGGGGTGCAGTGCCGGGTATTGCCTCATCCGAGTCTTGCGCAAGTGAGTAGGAGCCCTAACTCTTGGCATAAAGTGCTGCAGGAGATTGTTGTGATAATTTCAACACCCAGGGAGGAGGCAGCTACTGACACTTTCACTGTCAGTGTCAGTACTCCAAATGGGTACATTTTATCAATTCATCTGATGGCAAATAGACTAGTGAAAAGCAGAGGGTTAACTTACAAGAATGAAGGCAAATACCGTACCGTAAATTTCGGAACTTTTCATGCTGGACAAAATTATTTTAAAAAAGTGTCTTTTTATCATATATTGTCGATATTCCTTTTTTTTCTTTCATATATCTTTTTTTCTTTGTGGGGAAAAAACAGTCTTTCTTTAACCCCTTTACCCCCAAGGGTGGTTTGCACGTTAATGACCGGGCCAATTTTTACATTTCTGACCCTGTCCCTTTATGAGGTTATAACTCTAGAACGCTTCAACGGATCCCGGTGATTCTGACATTGTTTTCTCGTGACATATTGTACTTCATGATAGTGGTAAAATTTCTTTGATATTACTTATTACTTTGATATTATTTGTGAAAAAAATGGAAATTTGGCGAAAATTTTGAAAATTCCGCAATTTTCCAACTTTGAATTTTTATGCAATTAAATCACAGAGATATGTCACATAAAATACTTAATACGTAACATTTCCCACATGTTTACTTTACATCAGCACAATTTTTGAACCAAATTTTTTTTGATAGGGAGTTATGAGGGTTAAAAGTTGACCAGCAATTTCTCATTTTTACAACATCTTTTTTTTTAGGGACCACATCTCATTTGAAGTCATTTTGAGGGGTCTATATGATAGAAAATAACCAAGTGTCACACTATTCTAAAAACTGCACCCCTCAAGGTGCTCAAAACCACATTCAAGAAGTTTATTAACCCTTCAGGTGTTTCACAGGAATTTTTGGAATGTTTAAAAAAAATGAACATTTAATTTTTTTTCAACAAAAATTTACTTCAGCTCCAATTTGTTTTATTATACCAAGGGTAACAGGAGAAAATGGACCCCAAAAGTTGTTGTACAATTTGTCCTCAGTACCCGGATACCCCATATGTGGGGGTAAACCAATGTTTGGGCGCATGGCAGAGCTTGGAAGAGAAGGTGCGCCATTTGACTTTTCAATGCAAAATTGGCTGGAATTGAGATGGGACGTCATGTTGGGTTTGGAGAGCCACTAATGTGCCTAAACATTGAAAGCCCCCACAAGTGACACCATTTTGGAAAGTAGACCCCCTAAGGAACTTATCTAGATGTGTGGTGAGCACTTTGACCCACTAAGTGCTTCACAGACGTTTATAATGTAGAACCGTAAAAATAAAAAATATTTTTTCACAAAAATGAACTTTTCGCCCCCAATTTTTTATTTTCCCAAGGTTACCAGAAGAAATTGTACCCCAAACGTTGTTGTGCAATTTACCCTGAGTACGCTGATACCCCATATTTGGGCCTAAACTACTGTTTGGGTGCATGGCAGAGCTCGGAAGGGAAGGCGCGCCGTTTGACTTTTCAATGCAAAATTGTCTGGAATTGAGATGGGACGCCTTGTTGCATTGGGGAGCCCCTGATGTGCCTAAACATTGAAACCCCCCACAAGTGACACGATTTTGGAAAGTAGACCCCCTAAGGATCTTATCTAGATGTGTTGTGAGAGCTTTGAACCCCCAAGTGTTTCACTACAGTTTATAACGCAGAGCCGTGAAAATAAAAATTCTTTTTTTTCCACAAAAATTATTTTTTAGCCCCCAGTTTTGTATTTTCCCAAGGGTAACAGGAGAAATTGGTCCCCAAAAGTTGTTGTCCTATTTGTCGTGAGTACGCTGATACCCCATATGTGGGGGGGAGCCACCGTTTGGGCGCATGGCAGAGCTCGGAAGGGAAGGAGCGCCATTTGGAATGCAGACTTAGATGGATTGGTCTGCAGGCGTCATGTTGCATTTGCAGAGGCCCTGATGTACCTAAACAGTAGAAATCCCCCACAAGTGCCCCCATATTGGAACCTAGACCCCCCCCAAGGAACTTATCTAGAGGTGTTGTGAGAACTTTGAACCCCCAAGTATTTCACTACAGTTTATAACGCAGAGCGGTGAAAATAAAAAAAATCATTTTTGTCCCACAAAAATGTTTTTTTAGCACCCCAAATTTTTATTTTCCCAAGGGCAACAAGAGAAATTGGACCCCAGAATTTGTCCAATTTGTCCTGAGTACGCTGATAGCCCATATGTTGGGGTAAACCCCTGTTTGGGCGCACGGGAGAGCTCGGAAGGGAAGGAGCACTGTTTTACTTTTTCAACGCAGAATTGGATGAAATTGAGATCGGACGCCATGTCGCGTTTAGAGAGCCCCTTATGTGCCTAAACAGTGGAAACCCCAAATTCTAACTGAAACACTAACCCAAACACACCCCTATCCCTAATCCCAACCATAACCCTAACCACACCCCTAACCCTGACACACCCCTAACCCTAATCCCAACCGTAAAAGTAACCCTAACCCCAACCCCAACCCTAGACGCAACCCTAGCCCCAACCCTAGCCCTAACCCTAATTGGAAAATGGAAATAAATACATTTTTTTAAATTTTATTATTTTTCCCTAACTAAGGGGGTGATGAAGGGGGGTTTGATTTACTTTTATAGCGGGTTTTTTAGCGGATTTTTATGATTGGCAGCTGTCACACACTAAAAGACGCTTTTTATTGCAAAAAATATTTTTTTGCGTTACCACATTTTGAGAGCTATACTTTTTCCATATTTTGGTCCACAGAGTCATGTGAGGTCTTGTTTTTTACGGGACGAGGTGACGTTTTTATTGGTAACATTTTCAGGCATGTGACATTTTTTGATCGCTTTTTATTCCGATTTTTGTGAGGCAGAATGACCAAAAACCAGCTATTCATGAATTTCAGAATTTCTTTTGTGGGGGGCGTTTATACCGTTTGGTAAAATGGATAAAGCATTTTTATTCTTTGGGTCAGTACGATTAGGCCGGAGTCACACTACAGCGACATACGGCCGAGTCTCGCAGGTTAAAAACAAGCTCTGGCACCGGCACTCCGGAGCAGAGAGTGCAGCTCCATGTATTGCTATGCGGCCGCACACTCCACTCTGGAGTGCCAGTGCCAAAGCTTGGTTTTAACGTGCGAGACTCGGCCGTATCTCGCTGTGTGTGATCCCGGCCTTACAGCGATACCTCATTTATATCTTTTTTTTATGTTTTGGCGCTTTTATACGATAAAAACTATTTTATAGAAAAAATAATTATTTTTGCATCGCTTTATTCCAAGGACTATAACTGTTTTTTTTTTCTCACTCACAAGATGACGTTTTCAGCGGTACCATGGTTTTTTATATCTGCCTTTTTGATCGCGTGCTATTCCACTTTTTGTTCGGCGGTATGATAATAAAGTGTTGTTTTTTGCCTCGTTTTTTTTTACGGTGTTCACTGAAGGGGTTATCTAGTGGGATAGTTTTATAGGTGGGGTCGTTACGGACACGGCGATACTAAATATGTGTGCTTTTATTGGTTTGTTATTCAGATAAAGGAATGTATTTATTGGAACAATACATTTTTTTTAACTTATTTTAGATTTTTTTTTTTTTTACACATTGAAATATTTTTTTTTTACTTTGCCCCAGGGGGGCGATGCTCCGAGGGTCTCAGGGAAGCATGCAGGGAGCCCCCTCCCTGCGCGATGCTTCCCTATACCACCAGAACACTGCGATCATGTTTGATCGCAGTGTTCCGGGGGTTAATGTGCCGGGGGGCAGTCCGTGACCGCTCCTGGCACATAGTGCCGGATGTCAGCTGCGATAGTCAGCTGACACCCGGCCGCGCTCCCCCCCCGTGAGCTATGACGTACTATCCCGTCGGTGGGCCCACCCCACCTCGACGGGATAGTACGTCTATTGTCAGAAAGGGGTTAAAGCATCTGTTTTGTAAAAGAAGTGAGAAGTGCTTGGTCTGTGGTCGGTATGGTATTCTGATAAGCCGACCAGAATAGATGAAATAAACAAGGAAGATTTCGTAAGTCATAGTGCCATAGTGGGAACCTCCTTGTAGATTTGTGCATGGCATGGCTTTCATTGGCAGACTATAGATTACATCCTTCCCCATACTAAAGCAGCTGACCATAGGGGTTCCATCTAACCATCTGTGGTTAGAATTACCTTAACAGAAAATTTTGATGGTTAGAAAAAAACAAAAGACTGTCAAAGGGGGTATAGCTCAGTGGTAGAGCATTCGACTGCAGATCGAGAGGTCCCTGGTTCAAATCCGGGTGCCCCCTTGAGGCTGTTTTTTTTCATTAGTGTTTAAATATGATTTTATGAAAAATGACTAGATAATATATAATACACAGATATTTCCAATTGTTAATATGGGCCGGTTCACACTTGCAGCAGAGGTTCTGTTGGAAGTCCTGTTATTCTTAGACTATGTTCCGACAATGCGTATGTGATGCATTTTTTCTGTTTACATGCGCAAAGACAGCAGCGTTTTAGGCTATGTGCACACATTGCGGATTCGCCTCTGGAATTTTTTGTGCGGATTCTGCATCTCTTGGCAGAAAACGCAGATGCGGATTTGCTGCGGATTTAGGCTGTGCGCACACGTTGCAGATTTTTCACGTTTTTTTCGCTATAAAAACCGCATACATTACAGTATGGATCCCATTATTTAGAATGCATTCCGCAATTTTTGTGCACATGATGCGTCTTTTTCCGCGAAAAAAATGCATCGCGGTAAAAACGCAGCATGTCCATCAATTTTGCGGATTTTTCGCGTTTTTCCTGCTATTTAATGCATTGGGAAGCTCCGGAAAAAAACACGTCAAAAACGCGCAAAAAAACGCGGGGAAAAAAAGCATGCTGATTTCTTGCAGAAAATGTCCGGTTTTGCTAAGGAAATTTCTGCAAGAAATCCTGAACGTGTCCACATAGCCTTACTGCAGATTTTTTGCGTATTTACTGCGTTTTTACCCCTACGGATTTCTATAATGGAATGGGTACAAAAACGCTGCAGATCCGCACAAAAGAAGTGACATGCTCCTTTTTTAATACGCAGCTTTTCCGTGCGGAATTTTCCGCACCATTAGCACAGCATTTTTTTTGCCATTGATTTACATTGTACTGTAAATCACTTGAGGATCTGCAGCGTTTCTGCACGGGAAAAAAAGCTGTGGATCCGCAGTAAATCCGCAACGTGTGCACATAGCCTTACAGTCCCACTAAAGTGGGTTAAGGTACCGTCACACTAAACGATATCGCTAGCGATCCGTGACGTTGCAGCGTCCTGGCTAGCGATATCGTTCAGTTTGACACACAGCAGCGATCAGGATCCTGCTGTGATGTCGTTGTTCGCTGCAGAAAGTCCAGCACTTTATTTCGTCGCTGGACTTCCTGCTGACATCGCTGAATCGGCGTGTGTGACGCCGATTCAGCGATGTCTTTGCTGGTAACCAGGGTAAACATCGGGCTACTAAGCGCAGGGCCGCGCTTAGTAACCCGATGTTTACCCTGGTTACCAGCGTAAAAGTAAAAAAAAAAAACACTACATACTTACCTTCCGCTGTCTGTCCCTCGGCGCTCTGCTTCTCTGCCCTGTGTAAGCACAGCGGCCGGAAAGCAGAGCGGTGACAGCTCTCCAGCGACCAAACAGCGACGCTGCAGCGATCCGGATCGTTGTCGGTATCGCTGCAGCGTCGCTTAGTGTGACAGTACCCTAAGATTTATGCCAATCTCATGTCAACAGTGCGTTTTTTTTACCCTGCTGAAATTGACCTGCAGTTTGTTTTTCTGTTGTATATGCAGATTTCTCCAGTAGACTTCAATGAGATGCAGAAAATTTTTAGCGCCTTTCCGCAGAGGAAAAGTGTGTGTAATCTGCGTATGAGTGTATCTATAACATTTTATGAGAGCTAAGTAACAGGATGTTTCCAAAACAAAGCAGCTTTATGTAAAACATGACAAACCAAACAGAGACAAAAGCACAAAATACCCCCACAAGAAATACACATGTAAAAAAGCACAGTAAAAATGCAATGAAAAAACCTAAGTAACCTAATGTAGCTAATTGGTGAAGAAAATCTGCTGCATCAAAAATGCATCAAATACTGATCATGGGAACGTAACTTTACCAAGAGGATTGCCATTTTTCTAATAAAATACATTTCTGCTACAAGAGAAATTTACATGTTGCAGATGTCAAAATGCAACTTCGGCATAAGTAATGGGAATTGCAATCCGCTGTGCTGGAAATCTCAGGCAGGTTTCACACTTGCGTTGCTGTGCGCTGCGGATGGCAGCATACAGTCATGGCCAAAATTTTTGAGAATGACACCAAAATTATATTTTCACATGATCTGCTGCCCTCTGGTTTTTTATTAGTGTTTGTCTGATGTTTATATCACATACAGAAATATAATTGCAATCATATTATGAGTACCAATAGGCTATATTGACAGTTAGAATGAGTTAATGCAGCAAGTCAATATTTGCAGTGTTGACCCTTCTTCTTCAAGACCTCTGCAATTCTCCCTGGCATGCTCTCAATCAACTTCTGGGCCAAATCCTGACTGATAGCAGTCCATTCTTGCATAATCAATGCTTGCATTTTGCCAGAATTTGTTGGTTTTTGTTTGTCCACCCGTCTCTTGATGATTGACCACAAGTTCTCAATGGGATTAAGATCTGGGGAGTTTCCAGGCCATGGACCCAAAATCTCTATGTTTTGTTCCATGAGCCATTTAGTTATCACCTTTGCTTTATGGCAAGGTGCTCCATCATGCTGGAAAAGGCATTGTTGGGCGCCAAACTGCTCTTGGACGGTTGGGAGAAGTTGCTCTTGGAGGACATTCTGGTACCATTCTTTATTCATGGCTGTGTTTTTAAGCAAAGACTGTGAGTGAGCCGATTCCCTTGGCTGAGAAGCAACCCCACACATGAATGGTTTCAGGATGATTTACAGTTGGCATGAGACAAGACTGGTGGTAGCGCTCACCTCTTCTTCTCCGAATAAGTTGTTTTCCAGATGTCCCAAACAATCGAAAAGGGGATTCATCAGAGAAAATGACTTTGCCCCAGTCCTCAGCAGTCCACTCCCTGTACCTTTTGCAGAATATTAGTCGGTCCCTGATGTTTTTTCTGGAGAGAAGTGGCTTCTTTGCTGCACTCCTTGAAACCAGGCCTTGCTCAAAGAGTCTCCGCCTCACAGTGCGTGCAGAAGCACTCACATCAGCCTGCTGCCATTCCTGAGCAAGCTCGGCACTGCTGGTAGTCCGATCCCACAGCTGAAACAGTTTTAAGATACGGTCCTGGCGCTTGCTGGTCTTTGTTGGGCGCCCTGGAGCCTTTTTGACAACAATGGAAGCTCTCTCCTTGAAGATCTTGATGATTCGATAGATTGTTGACTGAGGTGCAATCTTTGTAGCTGCGATACTCTTCCCTGTTAGGCCATTTTTGTGCAGTGCAATGATGGCTGCATGTGTTTCTTTAGAGATAACCATGGTTAACTGAAGAGAAACAATGATACCAAGCACCAGCCTCCTTTTAAAGTGTCCAGTGATGTCATTCTTACTTAATCATGACTGAGTAATCGCCAACCCTGTCCTCATCAAAACCCACACCTGTGTTAATGGATCAATCACTAAAACGATGTTAGCTGCTCCTTTTAAGGCAGGACTGCAATGATGTTGAAATGTGTTTTGGGGGTTAAAGTTCATTTTCTGGGCAAATATTGACTTTGCAAGTACAGTAATTGCTGTTAAGCTGATCACTCTGACATTCAGGAGTATATGCAAATTGCCATTAGAAAAAATGAAGCAGTAGACTTTGGAAAAATTAATATTTGTCTCATTCTCAAAATTTTTGTCCATGACTGTACTTCCTCCATGAAGCTCCGCCCAGGCTCTGCCTACTGCTGGGCGATTTGAGGTGTGCGGCGACCGCACGGAAACTCAAAATTTTGCATTTCCGTGAGGTCGCCACACACCTCAAATCACCGCATGCGGACGCATCCGCATACAACGCATGTCCCTGCATACCCAATGTTATATACACTGTGTTCCAAATTATTATGCAAATTGGATTTAAGTGTCATAAAGATTTAATTGTTTTGTTTTTCAAATAAACTCATGGATGGTATTGTGTCTCAGGGCTCAATGGATCACTGAAATCAATCTTAAACATGTGATAATTTGTTTTCCTGGTGATTCAAAATAAAGGAAAACTACTTAAAAATGATGTTCCACATTATTAAGCAGGCCACAGGTTTCAAGTAACATGGGAAAGAAAAAGGATCTCTGCTCCCTAAAAGCATCAAATAGTGCAATGCCTTGGTCAAGGAATGAAAACATTAGATATTTCCCTAAACCTTAAGCGTTATCATTGTACTGTTAGAGATTTGTGGCTGAATCTGAGCACAGACGTGTTCGTGCTGATAAAGGCATAATGAGGAAGGTTTCTGCCAGACAAATTCATTGGATTAAGAGAGCAGCTGCCAAAATACCATTACAAAGAAGCAAACAGTTATTTGAAGCTGCTGATGCCTCTGGAGTCCCTCGAACCTCAAGCTGTAGGATCCTTCAAAGGCTTGCTGTGGTGCATAAACCTAATATTCAGCCACCCTTAAACAATGTTCACAAGCAGAAATGGTTAAAGTGGGCCCAGACATACATGAGCACTAATTTCCAAATAGTCTTGTTTACTGATGAGTGTCAAGCAACCCTGGATGGTCCAGATGGATGGAGTAGTGGATGGTTGGTGGATTGCCACCATGTCCCAACAAGAATGCAACGTCAGCAAGGAGGTGGAGGAGTCACATTTTGGGCCAGAATCCCGGGGAAACAGCTGGTAGGACGCTTTAAGGTTCCTGAAGGTGTGAAAATGACCTCTGCAAAGTATTTAGAGTTTCTGACTGACAACTTTCTTCCATGGTCTAAAAAGCAGAAACGTGCCTTCAGCAGCAAAATCATCTTCATGCATGACAATGCACCATCTCATGCTGCAAAGAAACATCTGAGTCATTGGCTGCTATGGGCATAAAAGGAGATAAACTCACGGTGTGGCCACCATCTTCACCTGACCTCAACCGTTCAGAGAACCTTTGGGGTATCATCAAGCAAAAGATCTATGAGGGTAGGAGGCAGTTCAAATCAAAACAGCAGCTCTGGGAGGGAAGAAATACAAGCAGAAACTCTCCATAAACTCACAAGTTCAATGGATGCAAGAATTGTGAAGGTGATATCAAAGAAGGGGTCCTATGTTAACATGTAACTTGGCCTGTTAGGAGGTTTTGGAGTTAAATAGCTGTTTTGTTCAGTGAATGTGACCTCCTATTGCTGCAAATTCCACAAATGAGCATTTTCAGTTCTTTAAAACATATCAAATGTATAGAAATTCTACTGTGTAATTTGGAACAGTGCGTTTTGAGTTTTTATTCATTTTGGAGATTATACTGTTATCATTGGGAGGTTTCTTCAATAAAATGTATAATCTAATGCAGTGGTCCCCAACCTTTCTGACCTTGAGAGCCACATTCAGCTTAGAGAGAGGGTCGCGAGCCACATTCAGCACTGAGAGAGTGTTGCGAGCCACATCCAGCTCCCACCCCCTTCAAAGTAGTGTCAACCAAAGCCCCCATTAGAGGTATAATGATAACCAAAGCTTTTCCACAGAAATCACTCCAGAGCAGTACACTGAGATCCAGGGGTTCCCACAATACCACCATTCAGTATTCTCCCAACACACTGTCACATCCAGCTTTGAGCACCTCCTCTAACAGGTAGTACAAACCTCCAGCATACCATACCTAAAACATCTCTAAACCTGCAGTTATTAGCCCTCTGTGTCTGTACTGCTACATACTTAGGCAGTTAACTGGTTCATGCAGCTTTACATGAACACCCGAGCCTTACACTATGGCCGGTCCGAATAACTAAAGCAATTGTTACCATCCACCTCTCGTGTCTCCCCTTTTCCTCATAGTTTGTAAGCTTGCGAGCAGGGCCCTCATTCCTCTTGGTATCTATTTTGAACTGTGATCTCTGTTATGCTGTAATGTCTATTGTCTGTACAAGTCCCCTTTATAATTTGTAAAGCGCTGCGGAATATGTTGGCGCTATATAAATAAAAATTATTATTATTATTATTATTATATTATAAATCCCTAAGACCAGTAAATGTGCATCTAGATCTGCAATTCTGTGCAGGGCTACTCACAAAATTCATCATTTTGAGATGTGGTCTTCATACCTGTTTGCTAGACCTAGAAATAATGCATCAAGCTGGCAGACAGTCGCGAGCCACAATTCATGGGGCCGCGATCCACATGTGGCTCCCGAGCTACAGGTTGGGGAGCCCTGATCTAACGGGTGATGACTTTTATTAGACTGACTGTCATTTGCACCGACCATTTAGGAAAATCCGAGAAAAATATCATTTGCATAATAATTTGGAGCACAGTGTATAGGTACGCAGGGAAATGCAGGATGCAGTAGGCGGAGCCTGGGCGGAGCTTCACGGAGGAAGTATGCTGCCATCCACAGCGCATAGCAACTCAAGTGTGAAACCAGCCTAAGACACTGCGTTTTTTTCTGCACATAGAAAAAATGCAGCGTGAAAAACACACCCAATGCTTATTTCGGGAACTTAACCTTAAAGTTTTGCACATCAGTTTCTCAGCACTTGTCTTTTTTTGTAGACCAAAAACAGAGGTCCTCGGGCCGCACCATGCCCACCCACTCACTCGCTGTCTACCGCAGTCAGTCAGCATTGGTGGAGGAGGGGCCACTTCCTCTACCAATCAGTGTGTGAAACAGCTGATGCGATGACGTCATGTCATCACGTCAGCTGTGTACTGCGGAGAGTCAGCGCATCGGAGACAGGAACAGAAGCAGGGCGCCTGGGAACTGAACAGATGTGAGTATGTATTTTTTTTTTTGGGGTGTCATGCTGCACATGGGGAGGCTATGGGGGTGTCATGCTGCACATGGGGAGGCTATGGTGACATGCTGCATACGGTGAGGCTATGGGAAGGCTGTATACTGCCGTGCAATATGTGGGGAGGTTGTGTGGGGCTCAGTCAGTATATGGGGAGGCTGTATGGGGCTCATGCTGTACATGGGGAGGCTTTGTGAGGTTCATGCTGTACATGGGGAGGCTGTATGGGGCTCATGCTGTACATGGGGAGGCTGTGTGGGGCTCATGCTGTACATGGGGAGGCTGTGTGGGGCTCACGCTGTACATGGGGAGGCTGTGTGGGGCTCATGCTGTACATGGGGAGGCTGTGTGGGGCTCATGCTGTACATGGGGAGGATGTGTGGGGCTCATGCTGTACATGGGGAGGCTGTGTGGGGCTCATGCTGTACATGGGGTGGCTTTGTGAGGTTCATGCTGTACATGGGGAGGCTGTATGGGGCTCATGCTGTACATGGGGAGGCTGTGTGGGGCTCATGCTGTACATGGGGAGGCTGTGTGGGGCTCACGCTGTACATGGGGAGGCTGTGTGGGGCTCACGCTGTACATGGGGAGGCTGTGTGGGGCTCATGCTGTACATGGGGAGGCTGTGTGGGGCTCATGCTGTACATGGGGAGGCTTTGTGAGGTTCATGCTGTACATGGGGAGGCTGTATGGGGCTCATGCTGTACATGGGGAGGCTGTGTGGGGCTCATGCTGTACATGGGGAGGCTGTGTGGGGCTCACGCTGTACATGGGGAGGCTGTGTGGGGCTCATGCTGTACATGGGGAGGCTGTGTGGGACTCATGCTGTACATGAGGAGGCTGTGTGGGGCTCATGCCGTATGTAGGGAGGCTGTGTGGGGGCTCATGCCGCATACGTAGTAGGCTGTGTGAGGCTCATGTGGTATATAAGGGGCTGGTGTGGTTTCAAACATATAGGGAGGTGTCAGCATACTTAATTATGCTCAATATTAAGTGATACAATTAATATTAATAAATTAATATTGAGTAGAATTAATTTCAAGCTATTAGTTTGGCCCTCCACAACAGTCATGGTCTCATATGGCCCCTCAGGAAAATTAATTACCCACCCCTGCTATAGGGTATTCCCATTTATTTTAACCCCACAGCTATTTTTCAGAAATAAGCATGCTGTGGACACTGCAATGTTGTAAATTGTAATTTTAGTGTCTAACTTGTTTTTCTGGAGACACACACCCCATAAATTGTGAAGTATGTTCTACCAATGCCACTCCTGTAGTCTTTAAGTGCAGTTTCATCACGCTGGGGGGCTCAAAGGGAAGGGGGGACTTTTGACTTCAGGAGCATGGGTTTTGTTCAATTTATTTTTTGGGGGGAGCCATGGTTCCTTTCCTGAGCCTTTTATTGTGTTGTATTAGGCCGGCGTCACACAAGAGAGTTTTACGGACGTATGAGAGGCGCAAAAACAACGCATTGCACGAGGACCAATGATTCTCTATGGGGCAGCTCCTATCTGCCGTATATTTCGCAGCTGTATTTTGCGTGCGTAGAAAATCGCAGCATGCTGCGTTTGTCAGCGTATTGCACAAAATATTCGCCAATGAAAGTCTATGGGGGCAAGAAAAATACGGATTACACACGGGCCATCAGTGTGACTTGCGAGAAATACACACCGGTGTTCTAAAGAAAAGCCGGCAATTCAGTGCGGTGTACAGTAAAATTACACTGACAGGTTAGAATTGAATAGATAAAATTAATGTCTACACATAGTATAGGTATATATATATATATATATATATATATAATGTCATTGAGACACATATACTTGATGGTGGCCCGATTCTAACGCATCGGGTATTCTAGAATATGTATGTAGTTTATTTATGAAGATTTCAGAATAATAGGATTCGGCCGGACGGGCGCGACCAATTAGCGAAGCGTGGTTCAAATTCTGCGTCGATTTGCGGCTGAACTGCGCCTGTCACTGATTGTTCAGGGCCGGCCGCGACCAATCACTGAAGCCAGGGCCAGCTGCAGGTTTTTGAGGGCCCCGGGCAAAAGAGTCTCACAGCCCACGTAGCTTATAACACAGCCCAGGTAGTATATAGCACAGCCACGTAGTATATAGCAGCCATATAGTATATAGCACAGCTACGTAGTATATAGCAGCCATGTAGTATATAGCACAGCTACGTAGTATATAGCACAGGCACTAGTATATAGCACAGTCCATGCAGTATATAACACAGCCACATAGTATATAGCACAGGCACATAGTATATAGCACAGCTACATAGTATATAACACACCCACGTAGTATATAGCACAGCCACATAGTATATTGCAGTGCGACGTAGTATATAGCACAGCCCACGCAGTATATAACAGCCCACGTAGTATATAGCACAGCCCACGCAGTATTAAACAGCCCACGCAGTATATAGCACAGCCCACGTAGTATATAGCACAGCTCATGTAGTATATAACAGCCACGTAGTATATAGCACAGCCACGTAGTATATAGCACAGCCCACGTAGTGTAGAGCACAGCGACGTAGTATATAACACAGCCCACACAGTATATAACAGAGCCCACGCAGTATGAAACACAGCCCACGTAGTATATAGCAATGTGGGCACCATATCCCTGTTAAAATAATTACAATTAAAAATAGTTATATACTCACCTTCCGGTGGCCCCCGGATCCAGCCCAGGCCTTTAGCGATGCTCCTCGCGACGCTTCTTTTCCCAGTAATGCCTTGCAGCAATAACCTGTGATCATGTAGTGGTCTCGCGAGACCGCTACGCCATCTGGGGTCATTGCTGCAATGCATTCTTGGGACCGGAGCGTCGTGAATAGCGGGAAAGGCTGGCGTGGACGCCGGAAGGTGAGAATATAATGATTTTTTTAATTCTATTATTTTAACATTATATGTTTTTACTATTGATGGTGCATAGGCAGCATCAATAGTAAAAAGTTGGTCACAATTATAGGTTTAACGGACTGCTAAAACGCTATGTGGGCGCTGACTTTAGGGGAGAAGGGGGGCGGCCAATTTGCGGACAGACTGTGCCTGTTGCTGATTGGTCGCAGCCGGTGGGTGTGACCAATCAGCAACGCTGGATTTCCGATGCAAACAGACGGAAGTACCCATAGACAATTATCTACTATATAATTGTCTAAGGGTCACTTCCGTCTTTCCGTCTGTCTGTCCTTCTGTCTGTCACGGATATTCCTTGGTTCCGGCCTCTGTCTGTCATGGAATCCAAGTCGCTGATTGGTCTCGCCAGCTGCCTGTCATGGCTGCCGCGACCAATCAGCGACGGCCACAGTCCGATTAGTCCCACCCTACTCCCCTGCAGTCAGTGCCCGGCGCCCGCTCCATACTCCCCACAGTCACCGCTCATACAGGGTTAATGCCAGCGGTAACGGACCGCGTTATGCCGCTGGTAACTCACTCCGTTACCACCGCTATTAACCCTGTGTGACCAAGTTTTTACTATTGATGTAGCATCAATAGTAAAAGGATCTAATGTTAAAAAAAAAAAAATAATTATATATTCACCTTCCGCCGACTTTCCCGCTCCTCGCGACGCTCCGGTAGCCGCTCCATGCAAGCGGCATGTTGTGGTGGCAATGATGGTATGCGACAAGGACCTGCCATGACGTCACGGTCATGTGACCGCGACCTCATCACAGGTCCTGCACACCTACGCGAGAAGGACCTGCCATGACATCACGGTCATGTGACCGCGACGTCATCACGGGTCCTGCGCTACCAACCCTGGGACCGGAAGCTGCCGAGTGCGCTGCACACAGGCAACATTACTACAAGGGCTCCCTCGGAAGGTGAGTATATGTTTATTTTTTAACCTGTGACATACGTGGCTGGGCAATATACTACGTGACTGGCCAATATACTATGGCTGGGCAATATACTACGTGGCTCTGTGCTGTATTGTTGTGAATTCAGCTTTTGGGCTCCCTCTGGTGGTTGTAGAGGGTAATGCAGTTGTGCCTGGATTGCAGGAGTGGACATGTGTATCTACTAATTGTAGGACTGACTGGGGTATATAGCTTTGCAGGATCCTTTAGTCAGGGCCAGTAGTCCATTGTTCTTGAAGGATTCACTTCCCTGCTGGTCTCTCCAGTTTGCTGTGCTTTTCTACAAAGATAAGTCCTGGCTTTGTTTTTTCTGTCCACCTGCAGTGGACCTTATAGTTCTGTGCATTTTCATGTTTTTGTTTTGTCCAGCTTTGTCTGTGAAGGATTTTTTGCAGCCTAGATATTTCTCTGGAGATGCAGATATACCCCCCATGTCTTTAGTCAGATGTGGTGATCCGTATTTTCTGCGGTGGATATTTTCTAGTGTTTTATACTGACCTAGTACTCTGTTCTATTCGTTCTTTTTAGCTAGTATGGCCTCCTATGCTAAAATCTGATTTCATAGCTGCATATGTTTTTCCCCTCTCCTCTCACAGTCAATATTTGTGGGGGGCTATCTATCCTTTGGCGATTTTCTCTGAGGCAAGATAGGTTTCCTGTTTCTGTCTTTAGGGGTAGTTAGATCTTAGGCTGTGCCGAGGGGTCTAGGGAGTGTTAGGTACCCCCCACGGCTACTTTTAGTTGCGCTGATAGGTTCAGGGTTTGCGGTCAGTACAGGGACCACCTTCTCCAGAGTACGTCTCATGCTGCTCCAAGGCCACCAGTTCATAACACTGTATACTACGTCGCTGTGCAATATACTACGTGGCTCTGTGCTGTATACTACTTCGCTGTGCAATATACTACGTGTCTGTGCTGTATACTACGTGACTGGCCAATATACTACGTGGCTGGGCAATATACTACGTGACTGGGCAATATACTACGTGACTGGGCAATATACTACGTGGCTGGGCAATATACTACGTGGCTGGGCAATATACTACGTGACTGGGCAATATACTACGTGACTGGGCAATATACTACTTGGCTGGGCAATATACTACGTAGCTGGGCAATATACTACGTAGCTGGGCAATATACTACGTAGCTGGGCAATACACTACGTCGCTGGGCAATATACTACGTGACTGGGCAATATACTACGTGACTGAGCAATATACTACGTGGTTGGGCAATGTACTACGTGGCTGGGCAATATACTACGTGGCTGGGCAATATAGTACGTGGGTTGGGCAATATACTACGTGGACATGCATATTCTAGAATACCCGATGCGTTAGAATCGAGCCACCATCTAGTATATATAGATTTATATTTCATACAGAGCTAGATAGCATAAAAGCCAGTAATTCAATTGCAGGAGCAACCACTGCATTAGTAGGCTCCTGGTTGTAAAATTTTTTAACCCCTTCAGATGATTTACAGCGTGGGACGTGACTGAGCACCGGAAAGGTATGGGATATTGTTAGTTTGTTTTTTCTTCAGGTGGATTAAGTGTACAATAAAGAGTTTACAACCCCATGTGTGTACTTATTTCAATAAAATACTTTATTCATAATGTGTGTGTGTATTATTAACCCTTTACTACTATTGGATTAATAATGGATAGGTGTCTTATTGACACCTCTCCATTATTAACCTGGCTTAATGTCAGCTTACATTAGCAAGGTGACATTAACCCTTTATTACCCCATATCCCACCGCTACTCGGGAGTGGGAAGAAAGAGGCTAAGTGCCAGAATAGGCGCATCTTACAGATGTGCCTTTTCTGGGGTGGCTGGGGGCAGATGTTTTTAGCCAGGGGGGTAATAACCATGGTCCGTCTCTAGGCTATTAATATCTGCCCTCAGTCACTGGCTTTCCCATTCTGACACATATATATATATATACTGTATGGTATATACTGTATGTTTTCACGATTATTTTAGCCCATGGATCCATTTTATGTCCATTTTGCAAGGTTGCAAGAAAAAAACGCAGTACGAATGCCATACGGATTACATACGGAGCATGACATGCGCAAAGTTCGCAGCCACACCTTGCCTACTGATGACATACGGACCACTGTTTTGGGATGATTTCTGCGTATTACTCTTGTAAAAAACGGACCGTATTTTCATATGCCAAGTGTGACGCCGGCCTTAGTGATGAGGTTTTTTGTTTTCCTACTTTTGCACTATAAGGGTATGTGCACACGTTGCAGATTTCCTGCGGAAACGCTGCAGATCTGCAAGTGATTTATAGTACAATGTAAATCAATGGCAAAAAAAATCCTGTGCTAATAGTGCGAAAAATCCGCATGGAAAACGCAGCAGATTCAAAAAAGGACCATGTCAATTCTTTTTGCGGATCTGCACCCATTGACTTCCATTGATTCAGTCAAATCTGCAGCAAAACCACAGGATCTGCGGAGTTGCGTGCAAGATACGCTGCAGATCGGGAGGGGGAAGTGTGTGGGTGGAGACTATGTATGTGGGTGGAGACTGTGTGTGTGGAGAAGATGTGCGTGTCTGTGTGCGGGTGTTTGTGTGGGCCCGCGGTGGTCTGCAGGGCTGTGTGTGTGTCTGTGGAGCTGTGTGGGAATCGCTGGGCTGTGTGGGGACAGTATAGTCCCATCATCCAGCAACTGTGTTCAAGTGTAAAGAAAAAAACCACATACACACTTATACAGTACAGACAGAACATACAGTACATAGTCACCAAACATATAGCCCCGAAACCATCAATCACCTGTAAAAAAAAATTAAAATAATAAACCAAAAGTATACTCCCTGATTGCATGTAATCCATGTAATAACGAGTGTCCCATGACGATCTCCCGTGGAGAGCTGTCACATCGGCAGATGCAACTGCTCTCCAGGGGCTGTGGGATACAATGACGGAAGGTATCCTTCCGCACTGTATCCCTCCGCCGCTGTGAGTACAGTATAGTTCATACTGTCACTTGCGGCACAGCTGCGTGGGAAAATTCTCACGCAGCTGTGCCGTAAAGTGAGAGCAATGAACTCATTGAACCCTCAGTGATAACACTGCAGGAGCCATTGTCTCCTGTCAGTGTGTCACTAAAGGCCTATAGAGCAGTCACATCTCCTGATGTGACAGCTCTATAGGGGAGATCGTCGTGGGACACTCGTTAATAAATTGACTGTTTCAGACCAGGTGGTATACTGTTGGTTTATTCATTATTTTTTTTCCAGAAGAATGAGGGCGTCGCATGGATTGGCAGAGCAATAAAGATGGGAAAAATGTAGTGATTTATTTCATTAAAATGCTTTATTCTTACTGTGTGGTCTTTTATTAACCCTTTCACAACTGTAGGATTAGTAATGGATGTTACTAACGCTCACGCCCTGACCGGTGGGCGTGAGCTCGGGGGGTTTGTGGCCCCACTGTGCCACGAACCAGACTACCCTGGAAGGGGCGTGACTATGACAGCTGCCTTGTTCTTCACTGGAGCCTCTGATGGTGAGGTCAGGCTTGTGCGGCAGGCAGCTGCCAGGTGCTACTCCAGGGTGGTGTCTGGCTGTGGCTGCTGATCCCATTTGGGAAACAGGAACACTAGGACAGGTGCGGGCATCAGGCACAACTAGCAGATGAGCACGGATGAAACTCAGACGAGTAGGCTGGCACGGCTTAGACACAGCTGGCAGAGACACATGACTAGCAGGAACGGCAGAGACACAGGGCTGGCCGGCACGGCAGAGACACAGGGCTGGCCGGCACGGCAGAGACACAGGGCTGGCCGGCACGGCAGAGACACAGGGCTGGCCGGCACGGCAGAGACACAGAGCAGGTTGGTGTGGTGTATGAAGGAACAAGTTGGGACCTGTTCACACAGGAGATGCAGGTACGGAAACAAGCCGGAAGGAAAAGGAGTATGAAGGAACAGGTTGGGACCTGTTCACACAGGAAGAGAACCGCAAGGCTGCAGATAGGAGCGGTAGAGCAGCAAGAGATAGCTCAGCAACAGAAGCTAAGCAGAGCGGAACCGCAAGGAATGCGGAGAGGAGCTGCAGCAAGAGATAACAGGAGCGGAGCAGAGTAGAACGGAGCAGAACCGCAGGAGTGCGGAGCAGAGGTAAAGCTGCAAGAGAACAAGGGTAGAACCACAAAGTGCAGAGTGAAGGCACAGCGTGCAGAGCCAAGAGCAGAGTGAAGGCACAGAGTGCAGAGCCAAGAGCAGAGAGAAGGCACAGAGTGCAGAGCCAAGTGCAAAGCAAAGGCACAGAGTGCAAAGACAAGAGCAAATTAAGGTCGCAGAGTGCGGAGCCGAGAGCAGAGCAGAGAGGCACTACAGGGAAAGAAACCACAGACAAGGAGACAGAGATAGGACAAAGTTCAGACAAGGTAATGGAACAAGACAAGGTACAAGAACAAAGACACAGGGACCAGGATATTCAGCCTCCTGGAGGGCAGACAAACAAGATACAAGGCAAAGCAAGGAGAACAGCCTTCAGAGAAGGCTAGACACAAAGCAAGGCCTGGCAGCTCAGAAGCAAAACAAACTGAGTTAACACATTGCACAGGCCCAGTCCACTGGGTAGAGCTGCACTAAATACTGGAGGCCTCTTGGTAATTGGTCAGGAACAGATTAGACAGGTGCACCTGATTCCTATAAGAACCAGAAAGTTCAGGCGCAGCCCCCCTATGCACACAGCCAGGAAGCATGCAGAGAGCAGAGGCACAGAATATGGAGCTGGCAAGAAACAGAAACGACAACATGACCTGGAGCAGTGGGTAAGATAGTGTGAGAGATGAGAGGCCATGCCGTGATGCCAGCAGAGTTGTTACAATGGATAGGTGTCTTATTGACGCCTCTCCATTACTAAAGACTTAATGTCACCTTACAATGCAAAGGTGACATTAAACCCTTATTACCCCATATGCCACCGCTACAGGGCAGTGGGAAGAGAGAGGCTAAGTGCCGGAATTGGCGTATCTTAGAGATGCGCCATTTCTGGGGTGGCTGCGGGCTGGTGTTTGTAGCCAAGGGGGGGGGGGGCAATAGCCATGGTCCCTTCCTAGACTATGAATATCAGCCCGCAGTCGCTGGCTTTCCCTCTTTGGTGCAGAAAATTGCACGGGAGCCCGCACCATTTTTTTCTTCCACATTTAAAAAAAAAAAAAATATTAAACATTGCATTTAAGGTCGGGGTTACACTTGCGAGAAATTCACACGAGTCTCGCATCTCAATACCCAGCACTGCCACTGGCACTCTGGGCCGGAGTGTGTGGCTGCATGTATTTCTATGCAGCTGAATGCTCCGGTCTCGAATGCCGAGTACTGAGGTGCGAGACTCGTGCAAGTTTCTCGCAAGTGTGACCCTGGCCTAACGCAGATTTTGTGTGTGTGTATCTTTATTTAACTCACTATGTACCATTTTATTATGTTTATTACTAAACATTGGGCTTGGTATTTATTATCTATGTATATATCTATCCATCTATTTATCCCATATCTATATATCTATTATCTATCTATTTACAGTTACGTCCATATATATTTCGACAGAGACAACATTTTTCTAAGGCTAGTTTCACATTTGCGTTTTTTGCCGCTGCGGTTTAACGCAAAAAAAAGCATGCGTTTTTTCCCCTATATTTAACATTAAAAACGCATGCGTTTTTTTGGTATGCATTTTGCCGCGTTTGACGATGCATGCATCGTTTCTATGCTTGCGTTTTGTTGCGGAAATGCAACATGTAGTAATTTCTAGAGGCATATT
This sequence comes from Ranitomeya imitator, assembly GCF_032444005.1. Lineage (NCBI taxonomy): Eukaryota > Metazoa > Chordata > Amphibia > Anura > Dendrobatidae > Ranitomeya > Ranitomeya imitator. The sequence goes on from NC_091283.1 coordinate 511,368,718, forward strand.
TTTGCCGCAAAAAAACACATGCGTTTACATAGACAGCAATACTTTTTTTGCGGCAAAAAAATGCATGCGTTTTTAAGCACATACGTTTGGTTGCGTTTTTTAACGCATGCGTTTCCATAGAAAAAAAACAAGTCTACACACTGATAAGCCACCCCCCACCATCAAGGTGATAAAGGGATCCAAACCCTAACCCTAGGGATCCAGATCCTAACCCTAGGGATCCAGATCCAAACTCTAACCCTAGGGATCCTAACCCTAGGGATGCAAACCTTAACCCTAGGGATCCAGATCCAAACCCTAACCCTAGGGATCCATACCCTAACCCTAGGGATCCAAACCCTAACCCTAGCCATTTCTATTTATAGTGGGTTTTCTAGTTGATTTTTATGATTGGCAGCTGTCACACACTAAAGACGCTTTTTATTCCCCCCCAAAAAAAATTCTCATCATGCGTACCAAAAACGCAAGAAAAACGCATGTAAACGCGTAAAAACGCCGCGTTTTTTTACCGCACGCGTTTACATGCGTTTTTTTCACCACCTGCGTTTGCGTTTAAAACGCTGCGTTTTTAAGCGCAAATGTGAAACTAGCCTAATTTTGGTTATAGACATTACCACAATGAATTTTAAACAAAACAATTCAGATGCAGTTGAAGTTCAGACTTTCAGCTTTCATTTGAGGGTAACCACATTAAAATTGGATGAAGGGTTTAGGAGTTTCAGCTCCTTAACATGTTCCACCCTGTTTTTAAAGGGACCAAAAGTAATTGGACAGATTCAATAATTTTAAATAAAATGTTTATATTTAGTACTTGGTTGAAAACCCTTTGTTGGCAATGACTGCCTGAAGTCTTGAACTCATGGACATCACCAGGCGCTGTGTTTCCTCCTTTTTGATTCTCTGCCAGGCCTTCACTGCGGTGGTTTTCAGTTGCTGTTTGTTTGTAGGCCTTTCTGTCTGAAGTTTAGTCTTTAACAAGTGAAATGCATGCTCAATTGGGTTGAGATCAGGTGACTGACTTGGCCATTGAAGAATATTCCTCTTCTTTGGTTTAATAAACTCCTAGGTTGCTTTGGCTTTATGTTTTCGGTCATTGTCCATCTGTAGTATGAAACGACAACCAATCAGTTTGGCTGCATTTAGCTGGATCTGAGCACACAGTATGGCTCTGAATACCTCAGAATTAATTCGGCTGCTTCTGTCGTGTGTCACATCATCAATAAACACTAGTGACCCAGTGCCACTGCAGCCGTGCATGCCCAAGCCATCACACTGCCTCCGCCATGTTTTACAGATGATGTGGTATGCTTTGGATCATGAGCTGTACCACGCCTTCTCCATACTTTTCTCTTTCCATCATTCTGGTTGAAGTTGATCTTGGTTTCATCTGTCCAAAGAATGTTCTTCCAGAACTGTGCTGGCTTTTTTAGATGTTTTTTAGCAAAGTCCAGTCTAGCCTTTTTATTCTTGATGCTTATGAGTGGCTTGCAGCGTGCAGTGAACCCTCTGTATTTACTTTCATGCAGTCCTCTCTTTATGGTAGATTTGGATATTGATATGCCTACCTCCTGGAGAGTGTTGTTCACTTGGTTGGCTGTTGTGAAGGGGTTTCTCTTCACCATGGAGATTATTCTGCGATCATCCACCACTGTTGTCTTCGTGGGCGCCCAGGTCTTTTTGCATTGATGAGTTCACCAGTGCTTTCTTTCTTTCTTAGGATGTACCAAACTGTAGATTTTGCCACTCCTAATATTGTAGCAATTTCTCTGATGTTTTTTTTCTGTTTTCGCAGCTTAAGGATGGTTTATTTCACCTGCATGGAGAGCTCCTTTGACCGCATGTTTACTTCACAGCAAAACCTTCCAAATGCAATTACCACACCTCAAATCAACTCCAGACCTTTTATCTGCTTAATTGAGAATGACATAACAAAGGGATTGCCCACACCTGTCCATGAAATAGCCTTGGAGGCAATTGTCCAATTACTTTCAGTCCCTTTAAAAACAGGGTGGCACATGTTAAGGAGCTGAAACTCCAAAACCCTTCATCCAATTTTAATGTGGATACCCTCAAATGAAAGCTGAAAGTCTGAACTTCAACTGCATCTGAATTGTTTTGTTTAAAATTCATTGTGGTAAGGTCTATGACCAAAATTAGAAAAATGTCTCTGTCCAAATATATATGGACTTAAGTGTATATTCCATCTATCTGTGTAAATAGTATTCTTCAATGGAGTATGTGAATGAAGAGGTTGGACAAGCAATGACATCATAATTTTTTTTTGGAAGTATGTTAGCTTTATTTAGGTCACAAAAACGCAGACAAATCCGCATGTTGTCCTCACAAAAAAACGCATCAAATCCGCACCTGCGTTTTCTGGCAAGAAAGTGAAGAATCTGTACAGAAAATTCCACAGGCAAATCTGCAACGTGTGCATATAGCCTAAAACCTTTATATATGGTTAAATGACTAGGCTGTGGCCATTGCAGAAGGTCAGTACCTGTGTTATATTGCTAACATCCGCCGCATCCTTGCACGTTGGGATGTTGTTGTTTTTTACCTATTTTTCAGCGCAGTAAAAAGCAAGCACTGAGGATTAAAGTCCGTAGAAACTTGAATAGATCTAAAGATGTTTTCAAGGATTATTATTAACCCCTTCCTGACCTGTGACACAGCGTATGCATCATGAAAGTCGGTTCCAATCCGACCTGTGACGCATATGCTGTCACAGAATGATCGCGTCCCTGCAGGCTGGGTGAAAGGGTTAACTCCAATTTCACCCGACCTACAGGGACAGGGGGAGTGGAACTTCAGCCCAGGGGGGGTGGCTTTGCCCCCCCTCCCCCCATGGCTACGATCACTCTGATTGGCTGTTGAAAGTGAAACAGCCAATCAGAGCAATCTGTAATATTTCACCTATGAAAATTAGTGAAATATTACAATCCAGCCATGGCCGATGCTGCAATAGCATCGGCCATGGCTGGAGACCCGGATCTGGCCCCCCCACCGACTTACAGCGGCGATCATACTTACCTAGTCCCGGTGTCCTTGGTCTTCTCCCATGGGGGCCGCCATCTTGGAAAATGGCGGGCGCATGCGCAGTGCGCCCGCCGAATCTGCCGGCCGGCAGATTCGTTCCCTGTACATTTTGATTGCTGTGATAGAACCTATCACAGCGATCAAAATTAAAAAAAATTGTAAATAAACCCCCCTTTATCCCCCCCATAGGTAGGGAAAATAATAAAATACAGAAAATATATTTATTTTTGTTTTTCCGTTAGGGTTAGGGGTAGGGTTACACTTAGGGTTAGGGTTGCACTTAGGGTTAGGGTTGCACTTAGGTTAGGGTTGCACTTAGGGTTAGGGTTGCACTTAGAGAAAGGTTTGCACTTAGGGTTGCACTTAGGGTTTGGGTTGCACTTAGGGTTGCACTTAAGGTTAGGGTTGCACTTAGGGTTAGGGATGCACTTAGGGTTAGGGTTGCACTTAGGGGTAGGGGTGCGCTTAGGGCTAGGGTTGCACTTAGGGCTAGGGTTGCACTTAGGGCTAGGATTGCACTTAGGGTTAGGGTTGCACTTAAGGTTAGGGTTGCACTTAGAGATAGGGTTGCACTTAGGGTTAGGGTTGCACTTAGAGATAGGGTTGCACTTAGAGATAGGGTTGCACTTAGTGTTGCACTTAGGGTTAGGGTTGCACTTAGGGTTCGGGTTGCACTAAGAGATAGGGTTGCACTTAGGGCTAGGGTTGCACTTAGGGCTAGGGTTAGAATTAGGGTTAGGGTTACAATTAGGGTTAGGGTTACAATTAGGGCTAGGGTTGGAATTAGGGTTAGAATTAGGCTATGTGCACACGGTGCGGATTTGGCTGCAGATCCGCAGCGGATTGGTCGCTGCAGATTCATAGCAGTTTTCCATCACGTTTACAGTACCACGTAAACCTATTGAAAACCAAATCCGCTGTGCCCATGGTGCGGAAAGTACAGCGCGGAAACGCTGCATTGTATTTTCCGCAGCATGTCAATTCTTTGTGCGGATTCCGCAGCGTTTTACACCTGCTCCATAATAGGAATCCACAGGTGAAATCCACACAAAAAACACTGGAAATCTGCGGTAAATCCACAGGTAAAGCGCAGTGCGTTTTACGTGCAGATTTTTAAAAAACGGTGCCGAAAAATCCCCACACAAATCCACAACGTGGGCACATAGCCCTAGGGTTAGGGTTGGAATTAGAGTTATGGTTGGAATTAGGGTTAAGACTAGGGTTAGGGGTGTGTTGGGGTTAGGGTTGTGGTTAGGGTTGGGATTAGGGTTAGGGGTGTGTTGGGGTCAGTGTTGGAGTTAGAATTGAGGGGTTTCCACTGTTTAGGCACATCAGGGGGTCTCCAAACGCGACATGGCGCCACCATTGATTCCAGCCAATCTTGCGTTGAAAAATTCAAATGGTGCTCTCTCCCTTCCGAGCCCCGACGTGTGCCCAAACAGTGGTTTACCCCCACATATGGGGTACTAGCGTACTCAGGAGAAACTGGACAAAAACTTTTGCGGTCCAATTTATCCTGTAACCCTTGGGAAAATAAAAAATTGTGGGCTAAAAAATTATTTTTGAGGAAAGAAAAATGATTTTTTTATTTTCACGGCTCTGCATTATAAACTTCTGTGAAGCACTTGGGGGTTCAAAGTGCTCACCACATATCTAGATATGTTCCTTTGTGGGTCTAGTTTCCAAAATGGGGTCCTGTCTGGGGGGTTTCTACTGTTTAGCCACATCAGGGGCTCTGCAAACGCAACGTGATGCCCGCAGAGCATTCCAACAAAGTCTGCATTTCAAAACGTCACTACTTCCCTTCCGAGCCCCGACATGTGCCCAAACAGTGGTTTACCCCCACATATGGGGTATCAGCATACTCAGGAGAAACTGGACAACAACTTTTGGGGTCAAATTTCTCCTGTTACCCTTGGGAAAATAAAAAATTGCGGGCTAAAAAAGTATTTTTGAGAAAAGAAAAATAATTTTTTTTTTCATGGCTCTGCGTTATAAACTTCTGTGAAGCACTTGGGGGTTCAAAGTGCTCACCACACATCTAGATTAGTTCCTTTGGGGGTCTAGTTTCCAAAATGGGGTCACTTGTGGGGGAGCTCCAATGTTTAGGCACACAGGGGCTCTCCAAACGCGACATGGTGTCTGCTAATGATTGGAGCTAATTTTCCATTTAAAAAGCCAAATGGCGTGCTATTCCTTCCGAGCCCTGCTGTGCGCCCACATATGGGGTATCAGTGTACTCAGGACAGACGGGACAACAACTTTTGGGTCCAATTTCTCCTGTTACCCTTGGAAAAATAGGAAATTCCGGGCTAAAAAATCATTTTTGAGGAAAGAAAAATTATTTTTTATTTTCATGGCTCTGTGTTATAAACTTCTGTGAAGCACCTGGGTGTTTAAAGTGGTCAATATGCATCTAGATAAGTTCCTTGGGGCGTCTAGTTTCCAAAATGGGGTCACTTGTGGGGGAGCTCCAATGTTTAGGCACACAGGGGCTCTCCAAACGCGACATGGTGTCCGCTAAAGAGTGGAGTCAATTTTTCATTCAAAAAGTCAAATGGCGCTCCTTACCTTCCGAGCCCTGCCATGCGCCCAAACAGTGGTTTACCCCCACATATGAGGTATCATCGTACTCAGGACAAATTGGACAACAACTTTTGTGGTTCATAAACTCAAACTCACAGATAAGGCATGGGGTTCATATACTGCGTAATATTTTTGTAATTGATAGTATCTACCCATACAATACTGACAAAGTGAGTGTATACTCCCAACACACATATATACCATCAAAAAGAAATAGAGTTCCATACAATGGAACTCCATTTCTTTTTGATGGTATATATGTGTGTTGGGAGTATACACTCAGTTTGTCAGTATTGTATGGGTAGATACTATCAATTACAAAAATATTACGCAGTATATGAACTCCATGCCTTATCTGTGAGTTTGAGTTTATTAGTCATTTATTCTGTGTTTTTCACAGCAGTTGACTCCAGAGCAATGGATTTCAGGGCCAGAGATTCGTCATGGCTCAATCAAATCAATGAAGTCTTTAAAGGGAACCTGTCACCCCCGTTTTTTGAGATTGAGCTATAAATACTGTTAAATAGGGCCTGCGCTGTGCGTTACTATAGTGTATGTAGTGTACCCCGATTCCCCATGTATGCTGAGAAATACATTACCAAAGTCGCCGTTTTCGCCTGTCAATCAGGCTGGTCTGGTCAGGTGGGCGTGTTCACAGCGCTCTTTTCTTCCCCAGCTTTCCGTTGGTGGCGTAGTGGTGTGCGCATGTCCAGAGTTCCGACTTCCCTGCGCCCACGTGAAGACACAGCGTGCGATCTGCGCTGTAATCCCTTGCATCGGTGGGGGCGGCCATCTTCCTGGGGCCGCGCGTGCGCAGATGGAGTGCTCTGCTGCACGGGGCTTCAGGAAAATGCGCATTAGAGATCGCGGCGGCCATTTTCCCAAAGCCGAGATGCAAACTCGGCTTTGGGAAAATGGCCGCCGCGATCTCTAATGCGCACGCGCGGCTGCCCGCGGCCATTTTCCTGAAGCCCCGTGCAGCAGAGTACTCCATCTGCGCACGCGCGGCCACAGGAAGATGGCCGCCCCCACCGATGCAAGGGATTACAGCGCAGATCGCGCGCTGTGTCTTCACGTGGGCGCAGGGAAGTCGGAACTCTGGACATGCGCACACCACTACGCCACCAACGGAAAGCTGGGGAAGAAAAGAGCGCTGTGAACACGCCCACCTGACCAGACCAGCCTGATTGACAGGCGAAAACGGCGACTTTGGTAATGTATTTCTCAGCATACATGGGGAATCAGGGTACACTACATACACTATAGTAACACACAGCGCAGGCCCTATTTAACAGTATTTATAGCTCAATCTCAAAAAACGGGGTGACAGGTTCCCTTTAAGGAGGACCCTAGTTTGATTTTAAATAGTAACTATAGAGAAAATTATGAAACTATTCAGAAATTAAAAACACTGCTGCTTAGACGTATGAGGACGTGGTGGAACAAAGGGTTCCTGGAGAAATATGTCTCCAGAGGATTGATACCGAGGGGCCTGAGGGTCCAAGTATTTCCTTCGTTTGAAAATGATTTACCCTGGTTTAGGAATGGATGGGAGGAATTGGCCAATAACTGCTCCAAAGGCTTCGTGGAGCTTCTTATTAAATTAAACGAACTGACCCTTAGTGAAGTAGAGAGAGATATTGATGCTATTCAGACATCGTTGAAAAAAGATTTGACATCTGAAGCAATTAAAAAACTGAACGATGATCTAGAAAAAGACTTTGCCAAATGGGAAGATGAAATTAAATTGACTAAAACTAAAAAATTCCAAAGGGATGTTTTGGATTTCCAGAATAATCAGGTCTATCGGTGGAGACAAAAAAGAAGGAGGGGACGATCTACATCTAGAGCTCGGACTGAATCTCTCTCATCTGTGACATCAGGGGAGGATCATGATGCTGACACCTCTCAGGGGTCAGGCCAAATACCCAATAGACAGAGAAGACCGAGCATTAAGCCTCCAGAATTTGGAAAGGGGAGATTTCCCACAAAACGTAAAATACCGGCATCTAGCTACTCTGATGATAAAAAGAAAAAGACTGGAACATTGGAGGTAATCAACTTGTCCAGCCATAAATTATCAGATGCACAACTGGATGTGCTTTCTCTCGGTCTTACATTTGTACCTAATAACCCATTTAATTATTTTTCAGCCATGAAAGATTTACATTTGTTTTGTCGCAAACTAATTTTGAAAAAACTACATAACAAACGGGATAGTGAAGAAGGTGACTTAACTACCATGGCTGAAAAGGAGACATTGGCTATTCTGGTGGATTTGCTTAAAGAACAAGAGCCTGAGGCCCAAGGTATGCTTCCGAGATCGATAGCGCCTAGGTCGACCACGTTCCCTCCCTTGTCAATATGCCCACAAGTTGAGATATTCACCAAATTGGTGTTGGAGGATTTTAAAAAAATCCCCAAGTTTATTGCCAATGATAATATAACGAAATTCCAACGTCAAGCTCTGGACGAACTCAGGGCTATGGATGACGTGGTGATAAAAGCAGCAGACAAGGGGGGGAACGTAGTCATTTGGCCTACTGCCAAGTACGAGAGGGAGGTATTTAGACAGTTAGGCTGCGGAGATACTTACAGTCGTCTGTCTCATTGCCCTCTAGTTGCGTATAAAACACAATTGAACCAAATTTTGCGAGATGCATTGGACCAGGGAATCATTGATAAAAGGACCTTTGATGGCTTATCCGTGGAGTTCCCAAAGATTCCAACATTGTATCTGTTACCAAAGATACACAAGGATGCAAAAAATCCTCCTGGAAGACCTATAGTCTCTGGGATTGATGGCCTTTGTGATCCAGTCTGTAAGTACATCGACCATTATTTAAAATCTATGGTAGAAATACTCCCATCATACGTACGCGACACAACAGACATGTTGACTAAAGTGGAGGTGATGGTCCTGGAGCCGGACATGTGGCTAGTAACAGCTGATATTGAGTCATTATATACATGTATTGCCCATGATGATGGTATTGATGCGGTCCGCTTTTTCCTGGGGAACAGCAACTGGGATGGCCTACTTTGTGATTTTATTATTAGGTTGTTGCGGTTTGTGCTGACCCACAACCTATTTGTTTTCAAAGATCGGTATTATTTACAAAAACGTGGCACTGCCATGGGGGCAGCTTGTGCCCCAGCCTATGCCAACCTGTTTCTTGGTCTATGGGAGAGATCCCTTTTCCAGCAGGACGGGGTCTCTGCCGTGGACCGAGTGCAGTGTTGGCATAGGTATATTGATGATATCTTTTTCATTTGGGTATCATTGAGTTTGTGGATCAGCTCAACCGCAACCCTTTTAACATCAAATTGACCTATAAGACAAATAAGAACAAAATCGATTTCTTGGATATCAGTTTGGCGGTAGATGAGACTGGGGCTGTGCATACAGATATTTTTAGAAAAACAACTGCTGTGAATTCATTATTACATGCCTCTTCGTCTCACACCACCCATACTATCAAAGCCATCCCAGTTGGGCAATTCCTCAGGACAAAGCAGATCTGCTCAACAGAGCACAAATTCGAGGCCCAAGCAGAAGACCTGAGGAAAAGATTTAGAGCTCGGGGCTACAGCAACCGATGCATAAAACAGGGCTATTTGAGAGCCAAAAAAACTGAGAGACAAGATTTGCTCTATAAAAAAGAGAAAAAGAAAACATCAGAGAACCAGATTAGATTTATCTCTTCTTACAACTGCTATTGGAGACGTATGCAAGAGATAATTAATACTCATTGGCCAGTTCTCCTTACTGACCCAGTTTTGGCATCTAATATCCCTGTTAGGCCACAATTTACTGCAAGACGTGGCAAAAGCATCAAAGACATACTGGTAAAAAGCCATTATGTGGCAAAAGTGACAAACCCCTTGAATCCTACAAATAGGGGCCCAACATGGGGGTGCTACCCATGCGGGGATTGTTTGGCCTGCAAAAAGAAGAATTTGATCAGGAGTACTCATTTTTCATCAGCTGATGGAGCAAATAAATTTCAGATTCGGCATCATATTAGCTGTAAAAGTACATACGTTATATATCTGGCCACATGTCCGTGCTCCAGGATTTATGTCGGACTCACGTCACGTCAACTTCGCGTGCGTGTGAGGGAACATGTGAGGGACATCAAGAATGCTCAAGAGGTGGAGGATATCAGTATCCTCAAAACCCTCCCTAAGCACTTCCGTAAGATGCATGCCTGTGACCCCAAAGGTCTACGGATCATGGGGATCAATCAGGTGCATTGCGGCAGTCGGGGAGGAAATATTAAACGCCTGTTAGCACAGACCGAATGTAGATGGATTGTAACCTTGAATTTTATGGCCCCCATAGGACTGAATGAGAAGTTGAGCTTTGCTCCTTTTCTATGATCCCCTTTGCTCCTACACGTCCCCTGTCTATGCAGTTAATAATACTTTTATTTTTTATGGCTTTTAATTTTATGTGATTTTGTTTTTTCTTTTCTCTTTTCTAATCATCTTTGTTATGTCCCTAGATCGAGTTATCTCTATGTGTGCATTTTGCCGGTGCCACTATAGTCTACTATAATGCAGTGAGGTCACTCTACTACTCCAATGAGGATGGCTAAAAATATGGAAACATGAACTGGATCTTTCTCCTGGGATGAAGATATGAACGCAATTTGAGGGTCTGGGGAAGAGGGAGGGGGGGGATATTACATGTCCTTTTATATATTGCACTTTCGGTTTGTCATTTGAAACGTATATATATTTCTATGATGTACACTATTTTTGTAAATTTATACAATTGATGTATTAATATTATCATTATTATTATTTTTGTTTCACATCAATATCTTGTATAGATAATGTCTAGGTTATTACTTGGCATTGTATGTTTATATGCACATGTCACGTATATATGTCCCATATTCAGGGTCATTATTTATTATAATATCCTTGCACTTTGAACTTTATTACAGGAGCTATAATATCTATTCCCTGTAGCTGTTACATTGCACTGATTTAGTTTTCAAAGTGGATCTCCCCCTCCCCCCCTTCTCCCCCCTCTTCCCCCCCCCTTTTTTTCCCTATACCTTTTGTACCATGAAAATAATTTACATGGGCGTTTTGCTGTACCCCTAAGCACTCTATGTATGTGCGCTACATCCATGGGGATCCTATAAGTCTGGCTTCATTCCCTTTCACAAACATGCGTACTGGCCCTCCCCTTATTGATTTTAGAGATGTGTGACGCCGTCCAGCGTGTGCGCTCTGCACTCACCGGGAAAGCCCCAGATCTCCGGCTTCAATTACTCAGGTGCGCGCGTCCTCATCTGACGTCACTTGGGGATTTCCCCTGACGTGCGCTCCTGATGAACGCTGGGAAATGGACGCTCTTCCGGTCTTGTGGCGGCACGCACGCGCAATAGGACGCTGCACACAATTAGTGGCGCTATAAAGGTGCAGATATTGAGATAGCTCGGCATGATCCCTTTCTGAAAAAGCTTCCGCGAAACGCGCGTCAAGGGGTGGATCCGGTCCCTGAGCACTACATCACACTCACCATGGGTAAGCTCCCGTTCTAGTAGAAGTGCTTTATATGTACTTTACTTCCCTCAGTATCGGCACCTGCCTATATAATGATCTGAAGGGGTTTTTTCTGGCACTGGTGATATCTAGTTTCAGGAGCTATTTGGGTAAATGTATGAACCATGTTATGATATATGTAGGACATATTGGTCACTCATATGATTATTAATGACTACTTACACCATGGTGTTGTTTGGTGATGTTTGTGCTCAGGTTTTCACTTGATTTTTACTAGGGCCTCTTTTTTGTTTCTTTATTCATTTATTTATTTAGTGTTTTAGTTGTATGTTTACAATAAACTTTATTTATATTTTTCTACTTAGTGTATGGAACTCCATTTCTTTTTGATGGTATAAACTTTTGTGGTTCAGTTTCTCCTTTTACCATTGGAAAAATTAAAAAAATTGTTGCTAAAAGATCATTTTTGTGACTAAAAAGTTAAATGTTCATTTTTTCCTTCCATGTTGCTTCTGCTGCTGTGAAGCACCTGAAGGGTTAATAAACTTCTTAAATGTGGTTTTGAGCACCTTGAGGGGTGCAGTTTTTAGAATGGTGCCACTTTTGGGTATTTTCAGCCATATAGACCCCTCAAACTGACTTCAAATGTGAGGTGGTCCCTAAAAAAAATGGTTTTGTAAATTTTGTTGTAAAAATGAGAAATCACTGGTCAAATTTTAACCCTTATAACTTCCTAGCAAAAAAACATTTTGTTTCCAAAATTGTGCTGATGTAAAGTAGACATGTGGGTAATGTTATTTATTAACTATTTTGTGTCACATAACTCTCTGGGTTAACAGAATAAAAATTCAAAATGTGAAAATTGCAAAATTTTCGTCAAATTTCCGTTTTTATCACAAATAAACGCAGAATTTATTGACCTAAATTTACCACTACCATGAAGCCCAGTATGTGACGAAAAAACAATCTCAGAGCCGCTAGGATCCGTTGAAGCGTTCCTGAGTTATTACCTCATAAAGGGACACTGGTCAGATTTGCTAAAAACGGCAAGGTCATTAAGGTCAAAATAGGCTGGGTCATGAAGGGGTTAAAATTGCTCTCATCAGCTCATGTATGAGCATGTTATTCCTAATCTCACAAGAAGGGGTATAGTTCAGTGGTAGAACATCGACTGCAGATCGCGAGGTCCTTGGTTCAAATCCGGGTGCCCCCTTGAAGCACCTGTTTTTCTTCAATAGTACATTTATAAGTGTGTATGAAAAACAACAAAAGAAAATGTGTTATTCACTAGGAGGTATGTTGCATAAGTTATCACGCATTTATCCTAGGGACTTTATACCTTGTCTCCCAGGGGTATTTTCTCTATTCTGATTAAATCTGTGTGCATCATTCCAGCATTTTTTTTCCAGGGCTGGAATGGTGTTTTTAATCTAAGGTACCAGCCCATAGTTTTATACTTAACCGCTAGCATTTTCACCTTTTATTGGGACCATCTATCTAGTGATCACAACTTCTGACTAGCCGGAAGTAACGGTTACAAGCTCTCAATATAAGTCTATGAGAGCCAGAACGAGGCTCTCATAGACTTGCATTGAAAAGTCACTTGCGGCTCACCCAGCAAACACTGCAGCGATCCGGCAGGTCACAAACTGCTGGAGACTGACGGAAGTGGTGGTGATAGAAGGTGAAGACAATGGCTGGTTAGTATGAGTAGGGGCAGGGAACTTAGATTAGATACTCCTCTAAAGCGCTGCAATAAAAAAAACACACTGGAATGGTGCTTTAACCCCTTCCTAACACTGGACATATCCATACGTCATGGTCGGCTAGTACTGTACTTACCGACCTATGACTTATGGATATGTCATGGCGATTTTGCGCGTGTCAGACTGTGCGCGTGCGATCGGCATCGGGTGTGCTCTGATTCTGTCTGACACTCAGCAGCGCACTGCTCCCGGCACTTTACCCCCTAAATACTGTGATATATCTAGATCGCATTATTTAGCAGGAAAGACATTTTTTTACCTACAAGCAACCTGAAATTTCTGCACCTTGATTTCTCTTGACGGCAAAGACAGTGCCATTCCCTGGTCCTCCTTTCTGGCACCAACTTTGTGGGATACTCTTGTCAGAGTCCAATTCCTCCTCACCAGGTCAGTAGCAGTCTCTTGAAAATACATCCATACATCAAGCAGGAGTTGTGCCTCAGTTTGCACAACCATGTCAAGTGAGCAAATTTCTATCGATACTCACCCACTCAATTGATTATGTCTCACTATGCTTAGCGTCACATTTTTCTCCTTTAGGAACTTCAACACTGTTCAGCTCTCAAAATATGGCGACGCGCAAGAAAAAGTCTTTTACTGTGTGACAGCAGCCAAACAGAAAAAGCCGATTTAAATCTGGTATCGCTTTAATCACACCGACCCAAAGAATAAAGTCGCCTAATCATTCATACCGCTTTGGAAGAAGCACAAGCCCGCTCCGTCCAAAGAGCTGCTGGCTTTTGAATGCAGGTGATTCCGCATATGTTCACTGAACCGTGCGGAATCACTGCACCCTATACATTGGATGGGTGTTATTTATCTTGCGGAGACTGAGTGTCTCCACAAGATAAATAGACATGCTGCGGTCTGGAAAGACTTGCCGCATGTCCGTCTCTGCAGGGATGTTGGAGGCGTCCGTGCATGCAAAGTGGACATGGGATTTCAATCCATCCACTATGCTGTAACATCTGGCTACTGCGGGTTGGACGCTGGGAACGTAAGCAGTGTCCAACCCACAGTGTTTAGCGACCATGGGAACATATCCCAATAGACTCTTGCTCTTTACAGCTGTCTACATGTGTGAGCCTGTCATGGCTAAGCATATGAGAGGGGGTATAGCTCAGTGGTAGAGCATTCGACTGCAGATCGAGAGGTCCCTGGTTCAAATCCGGGTGCCCCCTTGAAGTATCTGTTTTTCCTCAATAATATCTTTATAGAAGGAAAAAAGATCTGTTACTAAAGTAGTAGGAGATCTGTTACTAAAGTAGCAATGATACCACAATGTGTACACTCCCACAGCATGTGCGCACTCCCACAGCATGTGCGCATACCAGGGACTCCTTCACACCTTGGTTATTTTTTGTGGGGTTGGGAGATAGGTATTTAAGGGTATGTTTCCACGTTCAGGATTGCATCAGGATTTGGTCAGGATTTTATGCAGGTAAAATCCTGACCAAATCTGCACCTCAGGTCACTGGCAGGTCACCTGCGCTGTCCTTGCGTTTTTTCTGCAATGTAAGGACATGATGCGTTCTTAAAAGAAGCGCCGCATGTGCGTTTTCGCGGTTATTCCGCATGCGTCTTTTAATGCATAGTGGAGACAGGATTTCATGAAATCCCCTCCACTATGCTGTAACATCTGGACGCTGCGTTTTTGACGCTGCGGCTCAACGCAGCGTCAAAAACGCAGCATTTCCTGAACGTGGAAACATACCCTAAGTTATCTGTTGGATTTTTTTATCGGTCACTAGCTATGTCATCCTCTGAAAATAATCCAAAACGGCTGATCAATGACTGCTTTACCACACATAGCACATGGGTCCTGCTGCTACAGTTTGTTTTAGGCTATGTGCACACGTTCAGGATTTCTCGCAGAAAATTCCTGAGAATTCCGGACATTTTCTGCAAGAAAACTGCATGCGTTTTTGACGCGGTTTTTTCCGGACACTTCCCAATGCATTTTGGAGTGGGAAATCCGCAAAAAAACCGGAAAATTAATGAACATGCTGCGTTTTTTGCCGCGATGCGTTTTTTTCACGAAAAAAAAACGCATCATGTGCACAAAACATGCGGAATTCACTCTAAATGATGGGATGCTTATTGTATGCGGTTTTTTTGCGGTTTTATAGCGTTTTTATCGGGAAAAAACGCGAAAAAACCACAACGTGTGCACACAGCCTTAAAAGCACGGCGTAAGAAAAAATGCAGAGAAATGGGGCAGCACAAAAACAGTCTCAAGATTACTATTAAATGTAGAGGTTGTATTTATTATGCTTTTTGCCGTATCAGAGGTTAGTACTTTTCATGAGTAAGTCACATATATGATGCAAAGAAACAGAAACATTGTCCACTTGTTGCACTTCCTAAACTCCTGTACAGTCACAGCCCAGTAAGTAACTGAAGAGGGGGTATAGCTCAGTGGTAGAGCATTCGACTGCAGATCGAGAGGTCCCTGGTTCAAATCCGGGTGCCCCCTTCATCATGTTTTGATGCCATTTTACACACTCCAACTACCCAAACAGAAATCAAATTGTGTGGGTGTCAGATTTATGGCGCTGATGATGTATCGATAAGAATACCCCTATTATTCCAGGACTTATGTGTCCATCAGTGAAGGAGGAGCCAGGGGCAGCTGCTTTATACAGGAGGCAGGGCAGGCAGTGTCCGTGTCTACCTTCTACCGACGGTGACATCAGCGGATCAGCTGCGTAGAATGATGACGTGTACAGTGGACGTATACACTACAATCAAATATCCCGCCTGTGACTGCACCGCTCCCAGGGAATACTTATACTTGCAGTCCCACGGCCACCAAAGGGTTGGAAACATGCAAATTCCACATAGTCGACGTAAACTGACACTGCCCACGTGATACGGCCCTTTAAATAGTCACATGACCTTCGCTTTGCGTTCCACACTGTGTGGTTATTTCCGTTTCCGGCTCAGGTTTATGACGTCACGTGGAGTCCTACATACACGAAAATTACCTTCCTGGAGTGAAGCTGCGGCTGCCGGAAGTTAATCATGGGAGGAGGAGACCTGGTACAGTACTTTATATATGTATCACTAAGTCTATATTAATAATGCTCTGACAGCATACAGCCGACTCCTGGAGCCCAGCTATGGGGAAACGACACCAGCTAACATGATGGGGGTTATAGTGTCACTACACAGTATGTGTACACACACACACCACGTACACACACACACACCACGTACACACACACACACCACGTACACACACACACCACACACACACACACCACGTACACACACACCACGTACACACACACACATCACGTACACACACACACACCACGTACACACACACACACCACGTACACACACACACACACACCACGTACACACACACACACACCACGTACACACACACACCACGTACACACACACCACGTACACACACACACCACGTACACACACACACACACCACGTACACACACACACACACACTCACCACGTACACACACACACCACGTACACACACACCCCACACACACACACCACGTACACACACACCACGTACACACACACACCACGTACACACACACACCACGTACACACACACACCACGTACACACACACACACCACGTACACACACACGCCACGTACACACACACACACCACGTACACACACACACACCACGTACACACACACACACCACGTACACACACACACACCACGTACACACACACACACCACGTACACACACACACACCACGTACACACACACACCACGTACACACACACCACGTACACACACACACACCACATACAAACACACACACCCACAAACACACACCGCTATAGGTTTCCCTTATATGAATATATTTAATAAAGGTGATTGCCACGATCCGCTCATAAGAGCCATAATTGCGCCTCTGGTCCAAACTGTGCGCTTTCCGACGCTACTATATGGGCTGCTTTTATTCCCAAATATATGTGTTTAAGTTAAAAAAAAAACGAAAAGTCAATAAAGGCGGACAACCTATTTAACCCTTTCGGAACAGGTCAATCTTTCATATTTTTTTCTCTTTTTTTAAGAGCCATAACTTTTATTTATTCATCAACGTGGCGGAATGAGGGCTTGTTTTCTGCAGGACAATTTGTAGTTTTGAGTGACTTCATTCAGATCACCATATAATATACAGAAAGATGTGGGGGGGGGAGGGTTGGGGAATTCCAAGCAAGATGAAATGTGAAAAAAATGTAATTCGACCTTTTTGGGTTTCGTTTTTACAGCATTCACTATGCGGTAAAATATCCTGTCAACGTGATTCTCCAGGTCTCTACATGTATGGCGACACCAAACTTACGCTAGGTTCACATTGCATTAATGGGTTAACGCTAACGGACTGTGTTGCACGGCATAAATGTCGCAATTAACGCCGTGCAATGGGTCCGTTAGCGCACCCATTGACAGCAATGTTATTTTTTGCTGTAGCACATCGCTAGCGCATGCCATTTTCGGCACCCGCTAGCGATGTGCCGTTCTTTTGTGACGGACCTCGGACGCTGCTTGCAGCGTCTGAGGTCCGTCCCTCGCTAGCGCAGATTGGGGATCTGCGCTAGCGGGGATGCCGAACGCGGACCCTAAACAAACATTGCGTTAGCGCAATCCACTAGCGCTATGCGCTTAACGGATTGCCCTAACGCAATGTGAACCTAGCCTTAGATTTTTTGATTTAAAGAAGCATTCTCATTCATTGTTTGTGCTGCCACTGAAAACTGTAGCCTTTCTATCTCCGCTGATGGAGCTTCACATGGACTGTTTTGTTTTTTTGTATAGAGAACTGACGTTTTCATTGATGTAATTTTGAGGTCCATACGACATTTTGATCAATTTTTACAGTTTTTTTGTTTGTATTTAAGTGCACATTTCTGGCATTCCTTGTTTTTTTTGTCTTTGCATCATTTTCTGATGGAGATAATTAATTTGATATTTTGATAAATGTAACTTTTACGGCCGAGCCAATATCAGATTTTTTAATGTTTTTCCTTATTTATAACGGGGGAAGAAGGCATTAATTTGTATGTTTGTTTTTTTTAATGTTTTTAGATTTAACTTTTTTTTTTTTTAATCTTATTTATTCGTCCCCTTGGGGCGCTTGAACCTGCCATCATCTGATCACCTGCACTATAAACTGTAATACCACGATTGATTATTGCTAAGCTTCAGAGGAAGACCAAGATGGCAGCAACGGGACCTTCAAATGTCATCAGGGTTCCATGGTAACCTGTCACATTCTGCGTTCACATCTAATGTGGACAGATAGGTCACTACTTAAACAGCCCATTCTCATTCCTCATGTTTGGCCCCATTAAAATAAAAACACCTATACTCGCCTCTTGTGCCGGTGCTGTTCCAGCGGTGTCAGCAATCACGTTCCAGCGGGGCTCTCGTGCAGTTTTTATGACGTGTGACCCCGGTGCCCTATCAGTGCTGGTGTCACTGTCCTCGCCTTTAGACAAATCGAATATCAAGAGCAAGTCACCACTGCTGGACTATATAAGTGGCTGGTAACCTAGGCAACAAGCAGTAAACAAAAAATAAAGCAAAACTAATCAGCATGGGATGAAAGCGGAATTTTAGTAAACCATAAATTGGAAAGTTGATTGTTTCCACAATCGCCTTCCAACTATATCCATTAATGAGGATGGGTTTAACCCTTTAATGGCTTTCCCCTGCTGCTCTCTCTTTTTTTTTCAAGAACATGTTATGACAGGCCAATAGAGTAAAAATGCAATGTAAATCTGCCTGATCAGCTGCTTTCCATGCAAGATATATATCATTTTTGGTAAAATGTGTTATAGTAGTTTGTCCGGCTCTAATGCCTTCTTTGTTAAAAGGGCTGCAAATTGGCAGGGTCACAGCTAGGGGTGGGCAATTGCCAGGCCAGAGTTGCTCCAGCCATCCTCTTTGCCATGGCCAGGCTGTTTGATACAGGGCCAGGGCAGCGGACTGAACCTTTGTTCCTGCTGAAGGAAAGTCTTGGTTTTGCTATAAATGCTTGTTGTGGCATCTCAATGCAGAATTATTCAACGAGCGCAGGGTTTCTGAATTCTGAAGCATTCATTGGTCTGGAACAGTTCAGAAAATTAGCACAGACATATGTGTACCACTAAACCTTGTCAAATCTGTTTATTTCCTTAGAATCTGAAGAAGAGCTGGCATCCACAGACATTGCGCAATGTGGAGAAAGTGTGGAAAGCCGAGCAAAGACATGAGGCGGAACAGAAGAAAATCGAAGAGCTTCAGAAGGAGCTGCGGGAGGAGAGGGCTCGAGAGGAAATGCAAAAATATGCGGAGGATACGGGAGCTGTAAAGTGAGAGGCTGTGATGAGTGAGAGTGCGGTCACCTCTGTGGCAAATCATTCTTACCCTTCCGAACTGTTGTATAATAGAGCTGCCAAACAGTGATTCTCAGCACCTCTTTCCTTTTTTGATGTTTCACATGAAACCACCAGTGTCAGATGTCTGGCATCTGTCTATCTTTAGCAGTCCGGAACTAAGAAACCTAGATGTCATCAGGAAATCATTTGTCTGGCAGTTTTTAAGAATATGTCCAATTATGGCAACAACTTATAATATAATATATATAATCTTTATTTTTATATAGCGCTAACATATTCCGCAGCGCTTTACAGTTTGCACACATTATCATCACTGTCCTGATTGGGCTCACAATCTAGAATTCCTATCAATATGTCTTTGGAATGTGGGAGGAAACCGGAGTGCCCGGAGGAAACCCACGCAAACACGGAGAGAACATACAAACTCTTTGCAGATGTTGTCCTGGGTGGGATTAGAACCCAGGACCCCAGCGCTGCAAGGCTGCTGTGCTAACCACTGCGCCACCGTGCTGCTTATGAAGGCTTTGTACACCTTAAGGAGTCTGTCGCAGCCAAAACTCATATTAAACCATTTATCCATTCATATATGGGACTCAGCCCTGCACACACTTATAAGGCATGAGCTGAGAGCACACAGTGTCTGTCTGAGCAGGTGCACACTTATCCTCCTGTTTGCATCTGTTTCTCGCGGCACATAAGATCACATAGTAAGGGCAACCGATGCTGACTGGAGAGAGGTATGACAGCATGCACACACACAGTGTCAGACACTGTGTGCTCTCATCCTTATCTCATGCTAGCTTTGGCCGCCCGCTACTCTGTCATCTTGTGTGCAGCAAGTGGCCATTGTAGACAGGAGAGGAGGATGAGTGGACCTGCTCGGACTGACTCTCTGTGCTTGTGGCTCATGTCTTGTCAATATGTGTAGAGCTGAGGACTCAGTTCTGGCACTGCTCCTAAGTGACTTCTTTCAATAAAAATAAGGGCAGTGGCAGAGGATTGTAATTATGGGGGTAGAACAGTGCACCGAGTCCTTGGCCGCGCCAAAAGTGCATTGAGGGCCCATCATTTACATGTCCTATAAAATTGGTTTTACGTAAAATAATAATCTATAACAACTACTATGTTTTTATAGGGGCTAAGTTCCTTATATGAATGCAGATTATTATTATTATTATACATTTTTATAGCGCCATTTATTCCATGGCGCTTTACATGTGAATACGGGGCAAATATAGATCTGGCTTAAGTTTATTTTATTTTGTTGGGAATGGGGTTAACAGTCTCTTTCATGATGAGAGGCTTTCTTTTGGGGTTGTGTGCCCATTTGATGTAGCAGTTCTTGCGCATATACAATTCTAGAGTTGTTTAGAGGGTCATTCCACTGGATGTCCCATAAATATCTGATGGTTGAGGATTGCTTTAGACTCACACCTGCAGAACTCCTGGAAAAGTGAATGTGAGAGTCATGCCAACCACATCATTCACAGTGATCAGAGGGACAATATCTGGAGAGAGTTTCATGTCTTATAAGTGGGATTTCTATCTATTAGACATTTATACCGTATTCTGTAGGTAAGTTATAAATATCTATGATGGGTATAACCATATAATTAGGACCACCCACATTTAATGATCCTTGTTGCTTTTCTCCTTGATAGTCAGTTTGCTACACTCTTCATTGCCTTTTGTGTAGATTTAGTTGTGGAAAATGTCAGATATGTATGTAGCTGCTACACGAAAGCTGGAGAGCATCTTAACATGGCAATGTCTACCATTTGAACAGAGGATAAGGTAGTTGATGTTGTTTCATAGATGAGCAGAATTTGCCCTTTCCTTTTGTTGCAATATACACATGCACGCCTCAGACATAATTGTGGGGTGCCAGTGGGTTGCTATGATAGCCTTGGGTATCCTGGAGACCCCCATTCCAGTCATGTAAGTGCTTCTATCAAGACCTGTGGCTGGCCTTCATTGGAGATTGTGATTTTTATTATATACTGAAATACTGTATAGTTGCAGTATATAGTATAAGCGATCAGACAGAGTTAATGTCCGGAGCGAGTGTGATTTGCATACATGTGGTCACTTGCTGACTAGATGCATGCGACTTCACTCATTGCAAGTGTATTGAGCGAGGCCGGATGCAATCTAGTCGCAGAGTGGCTGGAAGCATGCAAATTGCATATTTTTGGTCACCTGACTGCCGGCACCAGAGAATCCTTACAGTCCGCAGTGTGCACGATGTGAAGATTCACAAGTCTGCAGTTACTCAACCCCTTAAAAAATGTGCAATATGTATCAAACATTGCAAAACATTTTTATGTGTACGTTTACATTTGTATTTCCTGCTGTCAGTAGCTGTTAATTTGTGTTATTCTTTCTCAGAAAAAAAGATGAAAAGTTGGATTGGATGTACCAAGGGCCAGGTGGGATGTTGAACAGAGATGAATACCTTCTTGGGCGCCCAGTGGACAAGTTCATCCTTGATAAAATGGAAGATCCAGAATCGGGTCCTTCTACTGAGACTGGACTTCTCCCAGGATCAATATTCAGTAAACCTGGAGCTGCATCAACCTTGGATATTGCAAACAAGATTCGCGAGGATCCGCTCTTTATGATTAGGTGACTTTAGCTTCTGGAATATTCTGTGCCACTAGACTTTTTCAGAACCCACAGCATTATTTCTTTTTTTAATCTTCAGGAAACGAGAAGATGAGAAAAGGAGAGAAGTTCTAAAGAATCCTGTAAAAATGAAGATGATTAGAGAACTGGTATGTGAAACGTTTTATTCCAGGGTTACAATGTAGTCGCCTGTCTATTTACCTTTGTTCTGAATTCACACTGGTTATATGACCATCATGTCTCTATTGTTCCCACTACACATATGGAAGCTTGGAACATTCAGCCTCCATAGTCCCAGAAAAGGTCTTTCCCTTGATCATCTCCCATTTAGTATCCTTCATATGAGGCTCAAACCGACACAGACTGAAACTGACCACTCTTCAGAGACCTGGTGTGAGACAGGTGCGGCACTCCCAGACTTCTTTTTATACTACTTAGCCGACTAACTTCACTTTCTACAACACTGCATAGCACATAATCATTTGCCTAATTCCAAACAACACCTTGTGCAATGTTTAAGCCTTTGGAAGGGGCTTGGAGGCACCAGAGCAATACTCACAGTCCTTCTTGCCAATTCACAGACTTGCGGTTTCTGTGTGGTTAGCTACTCAAAAAAATGTGTAATTCAAGGCACAGAAGAGTACTCCTTATGGCACGACAATGCTCTTCCCAAATTAATACATGCCCAAGATGCTCAGTTTTGGTGGAACTTGGGGGGTCAAGACACTGGCACAGGTATATATCCTGGATTTTCTTGTTTCGTTTGATCAATATCAGCAGTTCTATTAAGCCACCAGACATGTTTTCTTTAGGTATCTGCAATTAAGGCATGCCCTAAATACCCACTTCCCAGACACTGGGAACTTTCTTCAATATAAAATAGAAATTGTCCTGAAAATGTTAAGGTATGGAAGCCTTGGTTTGATTCCCCTTTGACTCACATTAGTCCCCAGTTGATGAAGAGTGTTGTCTCATGATAAAGTATGTGAAATTTGGTGCCTGAGATGGGTGTCTTCCAGTTTGGGTAAGATGAGACTCGATGATAAATAGCGATTGGATAAAACGTAACCTTTATTAGGTCTAAATATAAAATCTATAAACAAACAAAACAACAGGGAAAGGAAACCCTTGTGCCCATGTGACCCTTACCAACACAGAATAGGGGAAAAAAGTAAACAAAAACACAAAAATATTGACAGTGCCATAGACACCTATGTAGAAGCGGAGCAAGCAACACGTATGGCTGCCAGCAACCGACAATATGCTCCAAACAAAGGTGCTGTATACAACCAATCTACTCAGACGTATATGTTGGGCTTGGAATTAGTAAGCAAAAGTATCCCAAATTGCTGCCTAAATATGCCATGAGTATACTCCACATAGATGTAGCACCGCTTAATACTGGTCCTATTTATTTTGGTTAATTGAACACAGTATAATGCACTGTTGCTACAGTCTATCATCACTACAAAATAAATATAACAGTGTGCACTGGTCCAAAACCCATGAAAGCTACAATATGACCAAATATATGTCAAAATCACTTAAGCGGTGCCATACGCACAATGTGTCGTATGCAACTGTCAAAGAACCTAGCAGCGTATAGGAGGCATATGAGCGAAAAGTGACCATGAGAAGTATTGACATACGAAAACAAAACCGAGACCATGCTGCCCCATGAGAAAATTCATGAGCGTCCCTCTGTATGTGTCAATACAGTCCAGGTCTTATGGAGAAATTTGCCAATACTGTCAGACACATTTGTGCCACTCTCTCCATATAGCTCAATTAAATGGATGGATCTCACCCAGTGTTGGAGAGCATAGTCCTATCTCTCAAAGGGCGAGGCTGCCTCCACTAGATAATGGCGTCTCTCCAAACTCTCAAGATATGAGACTCGTTGCATGTTAACATCAAGGTTATCTTTGTCGCACAGTATTAACCCCTTAAGCCCCAAGGGAAGTTTGCACGTTAATGACCGGGCCAATTTTTACAATTCTGACCACTGTCCCTTTATTAGGTTATAACTCTGAAACGCTTCAACGGATCCCGATGATCCTGACATTGTTTTCTCGTGACATATTGGGCTTCATGATAGTGGTAACATTTCTTTGATATTACCTGCGTTTATTTGTGAAAAAAACGGAAATTTGGCAAAAATGTTGAAAATTTCGCAATTTTCCAACTTTGAATTTTTATGCCCTTAAATCACAGAGATATGTCACACAAAATACTTAATAAGTAACATTTCCCACATGTCTACTTTACATGAGCACAATTTTGGAAACATTTTTTTTTGTTAGGGAGTTTTAAGGGTTAAAAGTTGACCAGCAATTTCTCATTTTTACAACACCATTTTTTTTTTTTAGGGACCACATCACATTTGAAGTCATTTTGAGGGGTCTATATGATAGAAAATAACCAAGTGTGACACCATTCTAAAAACTGCACCCCTCAAGGTGCTCAAAACCACATTCAAGAAGTTTATTAACCCTTCAGGTGTTTCACAGGAATTTTTGGAATGTTAAAACAAAAAATGAACAAAAAATTTAATTCAGCTCCAATTTGTTTTATTTTACCAATGGTAACAGGAGAAAATTGACCCCAAAAGTTGTTGTACAATTTGTCTTGAGTACGCCGATACCCCATATGTGGGGGTAAACCACTGTTTGGGCGCATGGCAGAGCTCGGAAGGGAAGGAGCGCCATTTGACTTTTCAATGCAAAATTGACTGGAATTGAGATGGGACGCCATGTTGCGTTTGGAGAGCCACTGATATGCCTAAACATTGAAACCTCCCACAAGTGACGCCATTTTGGAAAGTAGACCCCCTAAGGAACTTATCTAGATGTGTTGTGAGAGCTTTGAACCCCCAAGTGTTTCACTACAGTTTATAACACAGAGCTGTGAAAATAAAAATAATTTTTTTTTCCACAAAAATTATTTTTTAGCCCCCAGTTTTGTATTTTTCCAAGGATAACAGGAGAAATTGGACCCCAAAAGTTGTTGTCCAATTTGTCCTGAGTACGCCGATACCCCATATGTGGGGGGGAACCACCGTTTGGGCGCATGGCAGAGCTCGAAAGGGAAGGAGCGCCATTTGGAATGCAGACTTAGATGAATTGTGTTATGATCCGGTGACCTTGGAGCTGCATGAGAACTTTCACTGGAGAAGGTGGCCACTATACTGACCGCAATCCTGAACTTAACACCGCAACTATAAGTAGCCGTGGAGTGTACCTAACACACCTAGACACCTCGTCACAGCCGGAGGACTAAATACCCCTGAAGATGGAAATTGGAATACTATCTTGCCTCAGAGAAAATCCCCAAAGATAGACAGCCCCCCACAAATATTGGCGGTGAGTCGGAGAGGAAAAAACATACACAGGAAGAAAAACAGGATTTAGCACAGGAGGCCACTCTAGCTAGATAGGACAGGATAGGACAGAGTTCTGTGCGGTCAGTATTAAAACCCGTGAAAACATCCACAGCAGAATATACAAAAAACTTCCTACATCTAACTAAAAGATGTAGGAGCGTAAATCTGCAACTCCAGTGAATCCTACAATCAGAGCAGGAATAAAACTGAAACAAGTACACAGCAGTGTGCCACAGATACAAAAACCAAACACTTATCTTTGCTGAATTTGGCAGCAAGCAGGAGAAGCCAGAAAGTGATCCAACACTTCACAAGGAACATTGACAACTGGCAAGGGCTAAAGGATCCTGCACACCTAAATATCCCAGTCAGAATTGTAATCATCCGATACACCTGGCCAGGACTGCGAGTCAGGGACAACTGCATTCCCACCTACAACCATTGGAGGGAACCCAAGAGCAGAATTCACAACAGGATTGGTCTGCAGGTGTCACGTTGCATTTGCAGAGCCCCTGTTGTACCTAAACAGTAGAAACCCCCCACAAGTGACCTCATATTGGAACCTAGACCCCCCAAGGAACATATCGAGATGTGTTGTGAGAACTTTGAACCCCCAAGTGTTTCACTACAGTTTATAATGCAGAGCCATGAATATAGTCATTTTTTTCCCACAAAAAATGTTTTTTTAGCCCCCTAAAGTTTTATTTTCCCAAGGGTAACGAGAAATTGGACCCCAAAAGTTGTTGTCCAATTTGTCCTGAGTACGCTGATACCCCATATGTTAGGGTAAACCCCTGTTTGGGTGCACGGGAGAGCTCGGAAGGGAAGGAGCACTGTTTTACTTTTTCAACGCCGAATTGCCTTGAATTGAGATCGGACGCCATGTTGCGTTTGCAGAGCCCTGATGTGCCTAAACAGTGGAAACCCCCAATTCTAACTGAAACTCTAACCCAAACACACCCCTAACCCTAACACACCCCTAACCCTAATCCCAACCCTACCCATAGCCCTAACTCCAACACACCCCCAACCATATCCCTAACTTTAGCCCCAGCCCTAACTGTAGCCCCAACCCTAGCCCCAACCCTAATCCTAGCCCTAACTCTAGCCCTAACCCTAATTGGAAATAAATACATCTTTTAAATTTTATTATTTTTCCCTAACTAAGGGGGTCATGAAGGGGGGTTTGATTTACTTTTATAGCGGGTTTTTTAGCGGATTTTTATGATTGGCAGCTATCACACACTAAAAGACGCTTTTTATTGCAAAAAAATAGTTTTTGTGTGTCCACATTTTGAGAGCCATAATTTCTCCTACACCTCATTAGGGGACACAGGACCATGGGTGTTATGCTGCTGCCACTAGGAGGACACTAAGTAATACAGAAAGAATAGCTCCTCCCCTCCAGTATACACCCTCCTGCTGGCTCCAAGTGAACCAGTTCTTGCTTAGTGTCTATAGGAGGCACTTGGGTCTGCTTTCAAACCCCACCGTTTTTATTTTAGTTTTTTACTTTTTACTTCTATTTTTTTCCCTTAACGGAGCGAATGGGGGCGACAGATCCTTTCTAGGTTCCGATCTCCCTCGAATCATCAACAGGCAAGTACGTGGAGCGTCCCTCCCGTATCCTTTCCTGCAACGTTGGATGCCAGCCCTGAGCTCACCTTACGGGCAACGGTTCCTTTGCGTTCCGATCTCCCCCCTCCATAGCAGGCGACCACATGGAGTAAATCCAAAAGAAGCGAATGGGGGCGACGGATCCTTTCTAGGTTCCGATCTCCCTCGAATTATCAACAGGCAAGTACGTGGAGCGTCCCTCCCGTATCCTTTCCTGCAACGTTGGATGCCAGCCCTGAGCTCACCTTACGGGCGACGGTTCCTTCGCTTTCCGATCTCCCCCCTCCATAGCAGGCGACCACATGGAGTAGCCCTCCATCTACCTCTCCTGGAGCCAGATGCATAGCCGGACATAAATATGTATGGCGTCCGTGCAGCCCCCCACTGCATCACCACTGATATAGCGGATGACGCAAGGCGACAGAAGCTCTCCACCCCCTCCCTGACTATGGCGATGGTGGATTGAGCACCGGCCCACCACATCTACCGTGAGTACACCTGCGGGGCCAAGGCGCTGGGAGGTCCTACTCCCTGGGATAAGAAATCGCTTTTTCCTGTCTTCTCCTCCCAGGGCAAAGGCATCAGAGTTCTTCCAGACCATAAGCTCGCTAAAAGAAGACGGGGTTATTATCCCGGTCCTTCAAAGTGAAAGGTTTCAAGGTTTTTATTCAAACCTGATCATTGTTCCAAAGAAGGACGGTACAGTACGGCCCATACTGGACCTAAAACTGCTGAACAAGTCCGTCAGGGTACGACGGTTCTGAATGGAATCGTTTCGTTCTGCCATCGCCTCCATGGAAAAAGGCGAGTTCCTGGCGTCTATAGACATCCAGTTCAGGAACAACACTTCCAATTCGTTGTATTGGCCTTCAGCCTCGCCACTGCTCCCACGGTATTCACAAGGTCATGGCGGCTGCCGTGGCCATCCTTCACAACCGAGGCATAGTGGTGCTACCGTATCTAGATGATATCCTCATCAAAGGCCCCTCTTTCCGCGCCTGCAAGGAGGCTGTGAACATCACAATAGATTCTCTTTCTCGCCTGGATTGGAAGATAAACTTCAAAAAATCTTTCCCAGTACAGGCTTAGCGAATTTCCTTTCTAGGAATGATACTGGACTCGTCCCAGGGGTTGGTGCTTCTTCCCCCGGAAAAGATCTCAGCCTTACAGCGGGAAGCTCAGAAGCTCTCTCAACATTGCACTCACTCTCTGCGCTTCAGTATGAGAGTCCTCGGACTGCATGGTAGCAGCCTTGGAAGCGGTTCCATTTGCCCAGTTACACCTCTGTCCCTTACAGCATACCATCCTGGCTGTTTGGGACAGGAACCCGTTCTCCCTCGACCGTCGGTTCTTCCTTCCCCACCGAGTCAGTCTCTCAGGTGGTGGACATTAAATTCCTCCCTGAATCAAGGGAAGTCTTTTCTTTCAGTACATTGGCTAGTTGTGACAAGATGCCAGTCGTCTAGCAGTATGGCAGCCATGAACGAGATAGGCTACATTCTCCATTGGGTCGAGGAAAACCGCTCAATAATATGTGCGGTTCACATCCCGGGAGTGCACAATTGGGATGCAGATTTCCTCAGTCGTCAAGGCCTCGATTCTGGGGCGTGGTCTCTCCATATGGAGATCATCCACCAGATCTGCTGTCGTTGGGGAACTCCGGACATGGATCTGATGGCCTCACGGCTAAATTCCAAGGTTCCCAACTTCATAGCTCGGTCCCACGATCCAGCAGCAATCGGGGCAGATGCACTTGTTCTCTCGTGGCATCATTTTCGGCTTCCGTACATATTTCCCCCGCTCCCCTTACTGCCGAGAGTCATCAAGAAGATCAGAGCGGAGGGAGTACCGGTAATCCTGATTGCGCCAGGCGTGGTACGCAGGACTAGTTCAACTAGTCGCTGATGTTCCCTGGCGATTACTGAATCGCGCAGACCTGCTATCACAGGGCCCCATTTACCACCAGAACTCCGAGGCCCTGTGTTTGACGGCATGGCTGTTGAGTCCTGGGTTCTAACCCAGGCAGGTTTCTCTCCGGAAGTCATCTCTACCATGATCAGCGCTAGAAAGCCTACGTCTATGCGCATTTATCATCACACTTGCAAAACCTTCTTTTCCTGGTTCAGCGACCGGGGACTTTCTCCTCTTGAATTTTCCATTCCTTCCATCCTCGAATTTTTACAAACGGGTTTGGACTTAGGTCTCGCCCTTAGTTCTCTCAAGGGGCAGATTTCAGCCCTGTCCGTTCTGTTACAACGCAGGATTGCCAACAGATTACAAGTGAAGACGTTCGTTCAGGGAGTCTCCCATAGGGTGCCGCCCCATAAGATGTCGTTGGAACCATGGGACTTTATCTGGTCCTCGGAGTCTTGCAAGAAGCTCCTTTCCAACCTCTTCCGGAGGTTTTCCTGTCCTTTCTTTCATGGAAGGTTGCCTTCCTGGTTGCAGTCACGTCCATTAGACGAGTCTCGGAGCTGGCGGCTCTGTCTTGTCAAGTTCCTTTCCTGAACTTTCATCAAGATAAGGTGGATTGAGAACATCCCCGTCCAGGAGGTTTTCCCTGTCCTTTCTTTCATGGAAGGTTGCCTTCATTCCTGGTCGCGGTCACGTCCATTAGACGAGTCTCAGAGCTGGCAGCGCTGTCTTGTCAAGTTCCGTTCCTGAATTTTCATCAGAATAAGGTGGTTTTGAGAACGTCTCCATCCTTTTTTTGCCAAAAGTTGTCTCATCCTTTCATCTCAATCAGAAGATTGTCTTACATTTCTATGTCCGGCACCAGTACATCGCATCGAGAAGGCCCTCCACACACTGGATTTAGTGAGAGCTCTCAAGAGATACGTCTCGCCAACGGCATCCTTCTGCATGTCAGATGCCCTGTTTGTGCTCCCGTAAGGGCCAAGGAAGGGGTTTCCTGCTTCCAAGGCGACAACAGCCAAATGGATTCGTTCAGCTATTCAGGAGTCCTACCGAGACAAAGGTCATTCTGTCCCAGCAGGGATTAAGGCTCATTCCACTCGGTTAGTGGGTGCGTCTTGGGCCATCCAGCACCAAGCTTCGGCAGCACAAGTTTGCAGAGATGCGACCTGGTTCAGTCTGCATACGTTTACAAAACATTACCATATTCATTGCAAGGCCTCGGCAGATGCGACCGTCGGCAGATGAATCTTGTAGGCGGTTGTGCCGCATCTGTAACTTGTGGGTACAAGGAGCAATTACAGTTGATTGTTCCCCACTCAGGGACTGCTTTAGGACTTCCCATGGTCCTGTGTCCCCCAATGAGGCGTAGGAGAAACAGGGATTTTTGTGTACTCGCCGTAAAATCCTTTTCTCCGAGCCAATCATTGGGGGACACAGCACCCACCCTGTTAGCCTAACGGCTTTGGTTTTCTGTGTTGGCTTGGTTTTGACATCGTTCATCTGGGTTAAATGTTTAAGCTACCACTGCTTTGATACCGAACTGGTTCACTTGGAGCCAGCAGGAGGGTGTATACTGCAGGGGAGGAGCTATTCTTTCTGTATTACTTAGTGTCCTCCTAGTGGCAGCAGCATAACACCCATGGTCCTGTGTCCCCCAATGATTGACTCAGAGAAAAGGATTTTACGGTGAGTACACAAAAATCCCTGTTTTTCCATATTTTGGTCCACAGAGTCATGTGAGGTCTTGTTTTTTGCGGGACGAGTTGACGTTTTTATTGGTAACATTTTCGGGCACGTGACATTTTTATCGCTTTTTATTCCGATTTTTGTGAGGCAGAATGACCAAAAACCAGCTATTCATGAATTTCTTTTGTGGGGGGTATTTAGACCGTTCCATGTTTGGTAAAATTGATAAAGCAATTTTATTCTTTGGGTCAGAGCGATTACAGCGATACCTCATTTATATCATTTTTTTTTTTTTTGGGGGGGGCTTTTTATACGATAAAAACTGTTTTATAGAAAAATTAATTATTTTTGCATCGCTTTATTCTGAGGACTAACTTTTTTATTTTTTCGCTGATGATGCTGTATGGCGGCTCGTTTTTTGCGGGACTAGATGACGTTGTCAGCGGTACCATGGTTATTTATATTCGTCTTTTTGATCACATGTTATTTCACTTTTTGTTCGGTGGTATTATAAAGCGTTTTTTTGCCTCGTTTTTTTTTACGGTGTTCACTGAAGGGGTTAACTAGTGGGACAGTTTTATAGGCCGGGTCGTTATGGATGCGGCGATACTAAATGTGTGTACTTCTATTGTTTTTTTATTTATTTAGGTAAAGAAATGTATTTATGGGAAATATATACTGTATATACTCGAGTATAAGCCGAGATTTTCAGCCCATTTTTTTGGGCTGAAAGTCCCCCTCTCGGCTTATACTCGAGTCATATACCGGGAGGTCAGCAGGGGAGGGGGAGCGGGGGCAGTGTAGTTATACTTACCTGCTCCCGGCGCGGTCCCTGCAGACCCTGGCTTCCCCGGTGCTGCAGATTCTTCCTGTACTGAGTGGTCACATGGCACCGCTCATTACAGAAATGAATAGGCGGCTCCACCTCCCATAGAGGAGGAGCCGCATATTCATTGCTGTAAATGATCGGTAACTGTGACCGCTCAATTACAGGAAGAAGCTGCAGCGCCGGGGAAGCCAGGGTCTGCAGGGACCGTGCCAGGAGCAGGTAAGTATACGGGGAGCGCAGCGCGATATTTACCTGCTCCTCGCTCCTGTGCGGCTCCGTCTGCAGCGTCCTCTGGCTGTGACGCTCAGGTTAGAGGGCGCGGTGACGTAGTCAGTGCGTGCCCTCTGCTGAGCGTCAGTGCTGGAGACGGAGCCGCACGAGGAGCAGGTAAATATTGAAAGCGCCGGCGTCCTGAGCAAGAGAGGTGAGTATGTAATTTTTTTGTTTTTTTTTGTTTATTGCAGCACCAGCAGCATTCTATATGGCACAGCTTGATAAGGAGCATATATGGGGCCATAATCAAAGGTGCAGAGCATATATATATATATGGCACAGCTTTATAAGGAGCATCTATGGGGCCATAATCAACGGTGCAGAGCATATATATATATGGGGCACAGCTTTATAAGGAGCATCTATGGGGCCATAATCAACGGTGCAGAGCATATATATATATGGGGCACAGCTTTATAAGGAGCATCTATGGGGCCATAATGAACGGTGCAGAGCATTGTATATAGCACAGTTGTATATGGAGCATCTATGGGGCAATAATGAACGGTATGGAGCATCTATTTTTATTTTTGAAATTTACCAGTAGCTGCTGCATTTCCTACCCTAGGCTTATACTCGAGTCAATACGTTTTCCCAGTTTTTTGTGGCAAAATCAGGGGGGTCGGCTTATACTCGGGTCGACTTATACTCAAGTATATACGGTGTATATGTGTATATATATATATATATATATATATATATATATATATATATATATATATATATATATATATATATATATATATATATATATATATATATATATATATATATATAATTTTTTTTTTTTCTCTTTATTTAGGATTTTTTTTTTTTTATTTTTTACACATCTAAATATTTTTCTTTTCACATTGTCCCAAGGGGGACATCACTATATAGTGACAGATCGCTTATCTGACACTTTGCAGAGCACTGTGTCAAATCAGCGATCTGACAGGTAGTGCTCTTGGCTTACCAGCGCCTGAGCAGGCTTTTGTAAGCCACTTCCCTGCAGGACCCGGAAGTAGCCCCGCGGCCATTTTGGATCCGGGGCCTGCAGGGAGGAGACGCTCGGTACAAGGTGAGCACATCGCCTTGTACTCAGGGAAGCCCGCAGGGAGCCCCCTCCCTGCGTGATGCTTCCCAATGCCCCCGGAACGCTGCGATCATGTTTAATCGCAGTGTGCCGGGGGTTAATGTGGCGGGGGCAGTCTGTGACTGCTCCTGGCACATAGTGCCGGATGTCAGCTGCGATAGGCAGCTGACACCTGGCCGCGATCGGCCGCGCTCCCCCGTGAGTGCGGCCGATTGCATAAGACGTACTATCCCGTCACTGGGTATTAAGTCCCAGGTCACCTCAACGGGATAGTACGTCATATGGGATTAAGGGGTTAATGAGAAATGTCTTTTGTTCTATGATGTAACCTTGTTATGCTGTATAATGATCAATAAAATGAGTTAAAAACCCCTCAAACTATATGGTAGCTAAAAGCAGGGCTGTTGAGTCTGCGTCCATCTTGGTGGAGTTTGAGTCGGTATAAAATGAGCCTACTCCTATAATACATTGGGTACAGCAGTACAGTGCAGGATGTGCTGTAAATGTTTTCATAAGAATTTGGTAAAGTTATGAAATATCCTATAACTGTCAGTTCTGTTCCTGATCTAAGGATCCCGGCTTTTAGAAAAGATGAATCTGTGCTGCACTTAATGTACAGGCTCAGTAGTGACCAGTTCTGTGGAGTCAGGGAAGTTGAAGAATTGGAAGTTTGGCTTACAAACTCCACATCCCTGGCCAAAAGTCCCAGACAGTTGGAGAGTCTATGACTGCAGTGACGGCCTTAAGATTGCTTGTTTGCGGTCTACGTCCATAGGAACACATTGTTCTATTCAGGATCTGTATACCTTAACCCCTTAATCCCATATGACGTACTGTCCCGTCGAGGTGACCTGGGACTTAATTCCCAGTGATGGGATAGTACGTCGTATGCGATCGGCCGCGCTCACGGGGGGAGCGCGGCTGGGTATCAGCTGACTATCGCAGCTGACATCCGGCACTATGTGCCCAGAGCAGTCACCGTTCCCGGCACATTAACCCCCGGCACACCGCGATCAAAGATGATCGCAGTGTTCTGGCGGCATAGGGAAGCATCGCGCAGGGAGGGGGCTCCCTGCGTGCTTCCCTGAGACCCTCGGAGCAACGCGATGTGATCGCGTTGCTCCGAGGGTCTCCTACTTCCTTCTCACTGCAGGCTCCGGATCCAATATGGCTCCTGCAAGTAGGTGGCTTGCAAGCGCCCGCTCAGAGCAAGCGATTGCAAGCGTCCCTGCAGGGCCTGTCAGATCAATGATCTGACACAGTGCTCTGCAAAGTGTCAGATCAGCGATCTGACCCTATAACATGATGCCCCCCCCTCCCGGGGCAATGTTATAAAGTAAAAAAAAAAATATTCACACATGTAAAAAAAAAAAAAAAAAAAAAAACTAAATTCCTAAATAAAGAAAAAAAAATATATATTCCCATAAATATATTTCTCCATCGCCACATTGAGGGACACAGGACTGTGGGTGTATGCTGCTGTCACTAGGAGGCTCACACTAAGTAAATACAAAAAAGGGTTAGCTCTTCCTCTGCAGTAAACACCACCCACTGGCTTCGGATAATAACAGTTCTTGCTTAGTGTCCGTAGGAGGCACACTGTGTCTGTTTCTTTCCAGATGTTCTTATTTTTATTTTTTATCACTTTTCGCAAGAGGATGAAGGGGGTGACGGACCCTTTTAAGAGGTCCGATCTCCTCCGAAACACCAACAGGTGAGCACGGCAAGTTTACTCCCCGTACCCTTTCCTGCGACGTGGGATGCTCGGCCGTGGACATGCCCTGTGAAATCCTAGGAGAGCGAACCCTTAGGATACACAGAGGCCATCTTCCCACAGTACTGTCCGGCCGCCCTCCCTCTGCTCCACCACTAAAAGAATAGCGGTGCTGCAAGGAGCTTCCCAGTCCCTCTCTAGCCCCTCATCAAGAGGGCACTGGATCGAGGTGGACTGCATCGCCCCTCATACCTCGCCTGAAGAGGATCTCAAGCGGTGAGTCTTCTGGGGTAAGGGGGGGCTCCCGAGTGCACCGCGGGCTCGGCCGCATCCTGCAGCCGGGCACCGCTAATTTAGTCCCCGGTTCCTGACTCTGCTAGGCCGCGGTCCGCCCACGGCGCGCGTTATGCGTGAGGCCCCGCCCATCGCTTCAGTGCTTCTCGCACACTGCGAGAAGCACCCTCCAAGCTCTCGGCGGCCATCTTCAACATCAGGGGGACCTCAACGCCACTTCTCCTCACCGGTCTCAGTGTGGCATCTGGACCCAGGACCGGGGTACGTGCGCTGCGCGCTGACTGCTCCCATCCTTCTGCGGCTCCGCTTTACTCAGTGCTCCGTTTTTACTAGCTGCACAGTGCTGCGCTTTACTAGCCGCACAGTGCTCTGCTCTTACTAGCTGCACAGCCTGCACGGAGATTAACAGACAACATGTCTCTGCCTAAACACAAAGTCTGCAAAAACGCATATAGTGTTCTTTACTTCTTGCACCTCCTGTCAGGCTGCGCTTCCAAGCGGGCATACTGCCCCGCTCTGTAATGCTTGTGACCCTAAATGCGCTCAGGAGCCCCCCGCCGCAAACGAGCCCGCGGTGACTAGTCCCCCTGAGTGGGCTTTGTCACTTTCGTAGTCTATGGCAGAGGTCCCCAACTCCAGTCCTCAAGGCCCACCAACAGGTCATGTTTTCAGGATTTCCTTTGCATTGCACAGGTGATGCAATTATTACCTGGGCAAGACTAAGGAAATCCTGAAAACATGACATGTTGGTGGGCCTTGAGGACTGGAGTTGGGGACCTCTGGTCTATGGCTTCTTTGACTAAGGCTATTGAGTCCCTCCAGGATCCAACTAGGAGCAGGACAACTAATCTGACTATTCAGGACGACTCGCCTACGGCTGCGGAATCTTCAGCCTGCAGGTGCCGCTCTCATTCTGAGCACAAGCGGCCATCTAGGAAGCGCGTCCATAACTCGGCCCTCTGGTGTCTCGGCATCTGGTAGCTTCTCGCCCTCGCTCCCCAGGCACCTCTTCCGACCAGGACTCTGATCCTGAGTCTGATGGGCCTCTAGATCTGGAGTCGCCAGGTTATCAAAGCACTATAGATAGTCTCATTGAGGCCATCAACCAGTCCCTTCAGGTAGACAAGGAACCGGCGACTTCCAGTACCGATAATTCGGTGTCCTTCAAAAGGACTAAACGTACTCACAGGGTGTCTGCAAATTACCCGGAGTTCCAGACCATAGTGCAGTGACATAGGGAGCGTCTAGACAAACGTTTTCAGGGCCAGAGATCTGTTGAGTCCAAATATCCCTTTTCTCCTGATCTCCGAAAGCAATGGACAGAATCCCCCTCCTGGATCCTCCTGTCTCACGTTTGTCCTCTAAAACTATCCTTTCCGTGTCGGACGGATCTTCTATCTAAGATCCCACGGACCGCCTAGTTGATAGTCTCGCCCGTTCAGTCTTTGAGGCTTCAGGCTCGGCACTCTTCCCCTCCTTCGCTGCTACCTGGGTAGCCAAAGCCGTGGCTTTTGGGGCAGACTCTCTCTGCATAAGGCCTTACAGAACAGCGACCTCTCTTCTGACATAGCAGAGCTTGCTAATCAGATCTCCTTGGCTGGCGATTACTTAGTAAACGCTTCCCTGGACGCGGCTAACTGCTCTGCACTTACGGCTGTTAACGCTGTGGCGATTAGGAGAGCGCTATGCCTGAGGAACTGGCGAGCGGACTCCGTATCTAAAAAGTCGCTCACGTCTCTGCCATATCTCAGTGGCCGTCTTTTTGGTGAAAAACTGGACAAACTGATTTCCGACGCTACGGGAGGTAAAAGTACTTCCCTTCCTCAGCAGAGATTCAGACAAACGTTCCGACGACAGCCACAGGCCCGATTTCGGCCCTTTCGTGGAACCTACTCATGGCATTCCTCGGCCAGTTCCCCTGGCTCAGGGCGCAGTGCCGCCAGAGACAAAAGCCCTCAGGCTTCATACAGGCCCAACCATTCCTGGAGGGGCCGCTCCACACAATCTAGGTCCAGGGGATTCAGACCTTAATCATCTTCCAAATGACTCGCAATCCCGTCCGGACGACATTAGCAAAGTTGGCGGACGCCTTCTCTCGTTCCGTCATGCCTGGCTCGCCGTTGTTCACGACGAGTGGGTCAGGGATCTGGTGTCCTCCGGTTACAAAATCGATTTTTCCTCCCCCACTCCCCCCAACTCGGTTTTTCGCTTCCCGCCCTCCCAAAACGGAAAGGCGCGCCCGAGCCTTTTCCCAGGCCATCCAGTCGCTCCGACAAGACAGTTATTGTCCCTGTCCCATAGGACGAAAGATTCTGCGGTTTTTATTCAAACCGGTTTATGGTTCCCAAAAAGGATGGAACAGTAAGGCCCATCCTGGACCTGAACGGATTTGTCAGTCTGTCATTTCAGAATGGAATCCCTCCGTTCCGTCATTGCCTCGATGGAACACGGCGAATTCTTAGCATCCATCGACATCCGGGATGCATACCTCCACATCCCAATCTTCCCGCCTCATCAAACGTTTCTCCGCTTCGCCGTCGGAGAGGAACACTTTCAGTTCACGGCCTTGCCTTTCGGCCTCGCCACCGCCCCCAGAGTTTTCACAAAGGTCATGGCGGCTGTCATGGCCATTCTGCATTCTCGGGGCTTAGTCGTTCTCCCCTATCTAGACGACTTACTGGTCAAAGGCCCATCCTTCCGAGCCTGCGAGGAGTGCGTCCGTATTTCTTTGGATACTCTTTCTCCGCTGGGCTGGTTGATCAATTTAAAGAAGTGATCCCTTCTTCCAGCTCACCGGATTTCCTTCCTGGGCATGACCCTGGACACGTCCCTAGGATTGGTGTTTCTTCCTCGGGACAAGGTCCTGGCTCTTCAAGGTCTGTAAGCTTCTTTGTCCGTCCCCCTGCTCCATCCGTTTTGGCATGAGGATTCTCGGAAAATGGTGGCCGCAATGGAAGCGATTCCTTTTGCGCAACTTCCACCTCGTCCCCTCCAGCACGCTCTTCTGGACGCATGGGACGGGAGTCCGTTTTCCCTCGACCAACTGTGTCCTCTCTCCCCTCGGGTCAGGCAGACACTACAATGGTGGATGCTCCAATCCTCTCTTCTCCAAGGGAGGTCCTTCCTCCCGGTTCATTGGCTGGTAGTCACCACCGACGCCAGCCTACTAGGCTGGGGAGGTGTTTTTCGCCATCGCACTGCGCAGGGAACCTGGACACGTCACGAGTCTCGTCTTCCAATCAACATCCTGGAGATACGGGCGATCAGGCTGTCCCTAAAGCGGTTCCATCATCTTGCAGGTCGCCCCATCCGTATCCAGTCGGACAATGCCACGGCAGTGGCTTATATAAATCATCAGGGGGGCACTCGCAGCAGAGCTGCAATGTGCGAGGTAGAACACATCCTTCGCTAGGCCGAACACAACCACTCGGTCATATCGGCCGTTCATATTCCCGGAGTGGAAAACTGGGCCGCGGACTTCCTCAGCCGGCAAGGCCTTGCCTCAGGAGAGTGGTCTTGTCATGATATGGTATGAACTATCATAAGTAGTTTTCTTGCTAGCCTACGTGGGCTAAGCCCCCCTTCTTGGAGTGATGCTGCAGCAGTTTGTAGCTTCAAATTCCTTCCCTTTCACTCAGCCAAGAGCTGCTTTGCCAATGTATGGGGGAAGAGAAGTTTTATGGCCGAACGGTATTTACGACCAGGTTAGAATCTTCCACTAGCTGGAACTGGAAAAATGGCTCCAAAATTCATGAAAGATTCTTTGTTTGGGTTTTGTACGATAGTATGCACCAGGTTTACGTTAAGACCATGAAAATATATATTCGTATTCTCACTCGGTGTATCGACCCATCCCCCGAAACACGGGCTTCTAACTCCATCTGGTAAAGAAGTAGGGTTTTCTTGGTAAATATGTATCCCAGATAGGACATATTTGATCTCATTAGAATGCTCACGTTAATCCGAGATGAATTATGGGTTCGTTATGACTATGACATGTTTTGTAGCGAAGTTATAGCAAGTAGATAAATTTAAGATTGAAGTACTCAGAATGTAGAGAGAGGAGGGTCTGGATAAGACAGCCTTTCTGTGATGTCACAGCCTTCAGGTTTTAAGTGTCTGGCAGGCATCCCCAGCTTCTTCTTGTCCTATTTTCCTGGAAGAGCTGAGTACATCCCATGAGCTGGGACGTATGGAAAACTGCCCTAGCCTGGGTGCCTGCCATGCTTTGAACATGTGAGTGTTATCTTTTCTCCTTTATTCCCTTTATGTTATAATTACCCGTGTACATATTTGCAATTGTCTCATTTGTAACATCTTTATAAAATATTTTTGATAAAGCACTGCCTAATTTTTATGGAATATAATATTTAATATTAGTTTGTTCTCCTGTTCTAAACCATACCCTAAGTCTTCTGAAGGGAAATAGGCTACTGTTGTGTTGGGTTAGCTTCGGACCCGTTTAATCGAAGCTGGTGGCGGCGATACCGTGTGCAGGCTTTTGGGGTGCTGCTGTAGCGACTGCGGCGTTGATAATTATTGTTCCTGCCTAAGTGGGAGTAGTTTATCGCGTCGCTGCAGCGTGCCCAATAGCCAGTACATAGCAGGCAGCCTGTCTGGCGACTAATTACCCTAGGTGCAGTACCTAATCTGACCTGAGAGTAAGGGGGGGCGCCAGAGAGCTGCAGGTGTTAAGTGGAACTGTAAGCGGGATATACATAAATCCCTGCAGTTCGTGGTATATAGACAAGCAGTGGGATACCTAAAATAAGCCCCTGCTGTAAACTAAGAGGTCAATAGCCTTGTGTGTGGTTTTTCATCACATCGTGGAGTGGAGGGATAACTAAGATAAGCCCCCCTGCACATGTGATAGCCGTCTGTTGGCCTAAAGTCACCTCAATCCGTGACGTAGGGGTGACGGTCACGGTGTGAATCCTGACCAATTGGTGACAGCGGTCAGGGGAATCGTGACAGGTCTCTCCATCAGGACGTATTCCAACAAATCTGCCTTCATTGGGGTACTTCGGACGTGGACCTGATGGCTTCCTGGTTCAACACCAAGGTACCTCAGTTTGTGGCCCGATCCCGGGATCCCAGAACAATTGGAGCGGACGCGCTAGTCCTTCCCTGGAGTCAGTTTCACCTTTCTTACCTCTTTCCTCCCCTGCCCCTGCTCCCCAGAGTCATCAGGAAAATCAGGGCAGAGGGGGTCCCGGTAATTCTCATTGCCCCGGATTGGCCTCGCCGGGCGTGGTATGCAGAGCTGGTCCAGCTCATCGCAGACGTTCCCTGGCGCCTACCAGATCGCCCAGATCTACTTTCTCAGGGCCCGATCTGCTCTTTCCTGTTGGACGCCGTTCCTTACGTTCTACCGGGACAAGGTAGTTCTCCGACCGTCCCCTACTTTCCTCCTGAAGGTAGTGTCTTCCTTCCATCTCAATGAGGAAATCGTACCTCCTTCTCTTTGCCCTGATCCAACGCACCACGTGGAAAAGGCTCTTCACTCCTTGGATCTTGTCAGAGCCCTCAGGAAATACGTGCCCAGGACGGTATCTTTTCGACAGATGGATGCTCTGTTCATGCTCCCGGCGGGACCCCGGAAGGGACTGGCCACCTCTAAGTCGACAATCGTCAGATGGATTTGGTCGACTATTCAGGAGGCTTACCGTGTCAGAGGCAAGCCTATCCCTGCGGGCCTCAGGGCACACTCCACTCAGTCGATGGGTGTTTCCTGGGCCATTCGGAATCAAGCTTCTGCAGAGCAAGTTTGCAAAGCTGCGACCTGGTCTAGACTGCACACCTTTTCAAGGCATTACAATGTCCATACTTGGGCATCTTCAGATGCAAGCCATGGGTAGGCTTATTCTGCAGGCAGCGGTAGCGCACCTGTAGTCAGCAGGTGCCATAAGTTTACCCTGTTGGGTTGTTATTCCCCTCCCAGGGACTGCTTTTGGACGTCCCACGGTCCTGTGTCCCCCAATGTGGCGATGGAGAAATAGGGATTTTTGTGTACTCACCGTAAAATACTTTTCTCCGAGCCACTCATTGGGGGACACAGCACCCACCCTTGTTTGGCTTGTTGCCTATAATAAGTGTTTTAGTCTCTGACATGTTGTTTTTTTGTTAATCTCCTACTGCTTGGCTACTAACTGGTATTATCTGAAGCCAGTGGACGGTGTATACTGAGGAGGAGCTAACCCTTTTTTGTATTTACTTAGTGTCTGCCTCCTAGTGACAGCAGCATACACCCACGGTCCTGTGTCCCCCAATGGGTGGCTCAGAGAAAAAGATTTTACGATGAGTACACACAAATCCCTATTTCTTTATCTATAAAAAAAAAAAGTACACATTTATTATCGCCGCATCCGTAACGACCCGACCCATAAAACTGTCCCACTAGTTAACCCCTTCAGTGATTACCGTAAAAAAAAAAAGGCAAAAAACGACTCTTTATTATCATACCGCCGAACAAAAAGTGGAATAAAACACAATAAAAAATACGGATATAAGTAACCTTTGTAACGCTGAAATTTCATCTTGTCCCGCAAAAAACGAGCCACCATACAGCATCATCAACGAAAAAATTAAAAAGTTATAGTCCTCAGAATAAAGCGATGCAATAATAATAATTTTTTATACAAAATAGTTTTTATCGTATAAAAGTGCCAAAACATAAAAAATGATATAAATGAGGAATCGCTGTAATCGTACTGACCCGAAGAATAAAACTGCTTTATCAATTTTGCCAAACGTGGAACGGTATAAACGCCCCCCCAAAAGAAGTCAATGAATAGCTGGTTTTTGGTCATTCTGCCTCACAAATATCGGAATAAAAAGCGATCAAAAAATGTCACGTGCCCAAAAATGGTACCAATAAATATGTCAACTTGTCCCGCAAAAAACAAGACCTCACATGACTCTGTGGACCAAAAGATGGAAAAATTATAGCTCTCAAAATGTGGAGAAGCAAAAACTATTTTTTGCAATAAAAAGCGTCTTTTAGTGTGTGTCGGCTGCCAATCATAAAAATTTGCTAAAAAAACCCGCTACAAATAGTAAATGAAACCCCTCTTCATCACCCCCTTAGTTAGGTAAAAATAATAAAATTGTAAAAAATGTATTTATTTCCATTTTCCCATTAGGGTTAGGGTTGGGGCTAGGGTTGGGGATAGGGTTAAGGTTAGGGTTGGGATTGGGGCTAGGGTAAGGGCTACGGTTAGGGTTGGGGCTAAAGTTAGGGTTAGGGTTTGGATTAAATTTAAGGTTGGGATTAGGGTTAGGGGTGTGTCAGGGTTAGGGGTGTGGTTACGGTTATGGTTGGGATTAGGGGTGTGTTGGGTTAGTGGTGTGGTTGGGATTAGGGTTAGGGGTGTAGTTAGGGTTGGTATTAGGGTTAGGGGTGTTTTTGGGTTAGGGTTTCAGTTAGAATTGGG
Source organism: Ranitomeya imitator (assembly GCF_032444005.1). Classification (NCBI taxonomy): domain Eukaryota; kingdom Metazoa; phylum Chordata; class Amphibia; order Anura; family Dendrobatidae; genus Ranitomeya; species Ranitomeya imitator. The sequence goes on from NC_091283.1 coordinate 511,410,852, forward strand.
GCTTCCACTGTGTAGGCACATCAAGGGCTCTCCAAACGCGACATGGCGTCCGATCTCAATTCCAGCCAATTCTGCTTTGAAAAAGTAACACCATGCTCCTTCCCTTCCGATCTCTCCCGTGCACCCAAACAGGGTTTTACCCTAACATATGGGGTATCAGCGTACTCAGGACAAATTGGACAACAACTTTTGGGGTCCAATTTCTCTTGTTACCCTTGGGAAAATAAAAATTTGGGGGGCTAAAAAAACAATTTGTGGAAAAAAAAATGATTTTTTATTTTCACGGCTCTGCGTTATAAACTTTAGTCAAATACTTGGGGGTTCAAAGCTCTCACAACACATCTAGATAAGTTCCTTAGGGGGTCTACTTTCCAAAATGGTGTCAGTTGTGGGGGGTTTCAATGTTTAGGCACATCAGGGGCTCTCCAAACGCGACATGGTGTCCCATCTCAATTCCAGTCAATTTTGCATTGAAAAGTCAAATGGCGCTCCTTCCCTTCCGAGCTCTGCCATGCGCCCAAACAGTGGTTTACCCCCACATATGGGGTATCTGCGTACTCAGGGCAAACTGTAGAATTACTTTTGGGGTCAATTTTCTCCTGTTACCCTTGGTAAAATAAAATAAATTGGAGCTGATGTAAATTTTTTCTGAAAAAAGTTAAATGTTCGTGTTTTTTTTTTTTTTTTTACATTCCAAAAATTCCTGTGAAACACCTGAAGGGTTAATACACTTATTGAATGTAGTTTTTAGCACCTTGAGGGGTGCAGTTTTTAGATTGGTGTCACACTTGGTTATTTTCTATCATATACACCCCTCAAAATGACTCCAAATGTGATGTGGTCCCTAAAAAAAAAATGGTGTTGTAAAAATGAGAAATTGCTGGTCAACTTTTAACCCTCATGACTCCCTAAGAAAAAAAAATTTGGGTTCCAAAATTGTGCTGATGTAAAGTAGACATGTGGAAAATGTTACTTAGTTACTTATTAAGTATTTTGTGTGACATATCTCTGCGATTTAACCCCTTAGTGACAGAGCCAATTTGGTACTTAATGACCGAGCCAATTTTTACAATTCTGACCACTGTCACTTTATGAGGTTATAACTCTGGAACGCTTTAACGGATCTCTCTGATTCTGATTTTTTTCGTGACATATTGTACTTCATGTTAGTGGTAACATTTCTTCGATATTACTTGCGATTATTTATGAAAAAAACGGAAATATGGCGAAAACTTTTAAAATTTTGCAATTTTCAAACTTTGTATTTTTATGCCCTTAAATCAGAGAGATATGTCACGAAAAATAGTTAATAAATAACATTTCCCACATGTCTACTTTACATTAGCACAATTTTGGAAACAACATTTTTTTTTTTGTTAGGGAGTTATAAGGGTTAAAAGTTGACCAGCAATTTCTCATTTTTACAACATCATTTTTTTTAGGGACCACATCACATTTGAAGTCATTTTGAGGGGTCTATATGATAGAAAATAACCAAGTGTGACACCATTCTAAAAACTACACCCCTCAAGGTTCTCAAAACCATTCAAGAAGTTTATTAACCCTTTGTGGTTCACAGGAACTGAAACAATGTGGAAGGAAAAAATGAACATTTAACTTTTTTTTGCAAACATTTTAATTCAGAACCATTTTTTTTATTTTCACATGTGTAAAAACAGAAATATAACCATAAATGTTGTTATGCAATTTCTCCTGAATACGCCAATACCCCATATGTGGGGGTAAACCACTGTTTGGGCGCACCGCAGAGCTTGGAAGTGAAGGAGCGCCGTTTGACTTTTTCAATGTAGAATTGTCTGGAATTGAGATCGGATGCCATGTTGCGTTTGCAGAGCCCCTGGTGTGCCTAAACAGTGGAAACCCCCCACAAGTGACACCATTTTGGAAACTAGACCCCTTAAGGAACTTATCTAGATGTGTGGTGAGCACTTTGAACCCCCATGTGCTTCACAGAAGTTTATAACGTAGAGCCGTGAAAATAAAAAAAATTGCATTTTTTCTACAAAAATGATCTTTTTGTCCCCAAATTTTTATTTTCACAAGGGTAACAGGAGAAGTTAGACCACAAAAGTTGTTGTGCGATTTCTCCTGAGTACGTTGATATCCAATATGTGGGGTAAACCACTGTTTGGGCGCACCGCAGAGCTTGGAAGAGGAGGAGTGCCGTTTTACTTTTTCAATGTAGAATTGTCTGGAATTGAGATCGGACGCCATGTTGCGTTTGCAGAGCCCCTGATGTGCCTAAACAGTAGAAATCCCCCATAAGTGACCCCATTTTGGAAACTAGACCCCCCATGGAACTTATCTAGATGTGTGGTGAGAACTTTGAATGCCCAAGTGCTTCACAGAAGTTTAGAATGCAGAGTCGTGAAAATAAAAAATATATTTTTTTTTCCACAAAAAAGATTTGTTAGCCCCCAAGTTTTTTTCACAAGGGTAACAAGAGAAATTGGACCCCAAAAGTTGTTGTCCAATTTGTCCCGAGTATGCTGGTACCCCGTATGTGGGGGTAAACCACTGTTTGGGCGCACGGCAGAGCTCGGAAGGAAGGAGCGCCGTTTTGGAATGCAGACTTTGATGGAATGGTCTGCGGGCGTTATGTTGCGTTTGCAGAGCCCCTGATGTACCTAACCAGTAGAAACCCTCCACAAGTGACCCCATTTTGGAAACTAGACCCCCAGTGGAACTTATCTAGATGTGTGGTGAGAACTTTGAATGCCCAAGTGCTTCACAGAAGTTTAGAATGCAGAGTCGTGAAAATAAAAAATATTTTTTTTTCCACAAAATAGATATTGTAGCCCCCAAGTTTTTATTTTCACAAGGGTAACTAAAGTTGTTGTTCAATTGATCCTGAGTACGCTGATGCCCCATATGTGGGGGTAACCCACTGTTTGGGCGCACGGCAGAGCTCAGAAGGGAGGGTGCACCATTTGACTTTTTGAGCGCAAAATTGGCTGTCGTGTTTGGAGACCCCCTGATGTACCTGAACAGTGGAACCCCCCCAATTCTAGCTCCAACCCTAACCCCAACACACCCCTAACCCTAATCCCAACCCGATCCATAATCCTAATCACTAACCCTAACGATAATCACAACCCTTACCCCAAAACAACCCTAATATCAACCCTAACCATAACCCAAATCAAAACCCTAAATCCAACACACCCCTAATCCTAATCTCAACCCTAACCTCAAACCTAACCCTAATCCCAATACACCCCTAATCACAACCCTAACCTTAACCCTAATCCCAAACCTAACCCTAATCCCAAGCGTAACCCTAATGCCAACCCTAACCCTAATCCAAACCCTAACCCTAATCCCAACTCTAACCCTAACTTTAGCCCCAACCCTAGCCCTAACTTTAGCTCCAACCCTAACCCTAGCCCTAAGGCTACTTTCACACTTGCGTCGTTTGGCATCCGTCGCAATCCATCGTTTTGGACAAGAAACGGATCCTGCAAATGTGCCCGCAGGATGCTTTTTTTGCCCATAGACTTGTATTGACGACGGATCGTGACGGATGGCCACATGTCGCGTCCGTCGTGCACTGGATCAGTGTTTTGGCGGACCGTCAGCACAAAAAAACGTTCAATGTAACGTTTTTTTGTACGTCGCATCCGCCATTTCTGACCGCGCATGCGTGGCCGTAACTCCGCCCCCTCCTCCCCTGGACATAGATTGGGCAGCGGATGCGTAGAAAAACTACATCCGCTGCCCACGTTGTGCACAATTTTCACAACGTGCGTCGGTATGTCGGGCCGATGCATTGCGACGGCCCCGTACCGACGTAAGTGTGAAAGAAGCCTAACCCTAAATTTAGCTCCAACCCTAACCCTAAATTTAGCTCCAACCCTAACCCTAAATTTAGCCCCAACCCTAACCCTAATTTTAGCTCTAACCCTAACCCTAGCCCTAACCTTAACCCTAATTTTAGCCCCAACTGCTCTCCTGCCGGCCGGCAGATGGAGACAGATGGCGGGCGCACTGCGCATGCGCCCGCCATTTTCTTTTCCCCGGCGGCCAGGAGGAGCAGCAGGAGGACCCAGGGACACCGGTGAGTATGATAAGGTCCCCGAATCCCCCTATTTTTCTGTCCTCTGATGTGCGATCACATCAGAGGACAGAGAATTACACTTTGCTTTTTTTTTTTTGCGGTCGCCGGTAAACAGTCAATTACCGGCGATCGCAAAACAGGGGTCGGTAAAACCGACCCCGATCATGCTCTTTGGGGTCTCGGCTACCCCCGGTAGCCGTGATCCCAAAGATTCTCCCGGGGCCGGCCGGCGGGCGCACTGCGCATGCGCCCGCCATTTTGAAGATGGCGGCGCCCATAGGGAGCCACGAGGAGCACCGGGGGAGACAGGTGAGTATCGGGGGGCGATCGGGGACCCCATTTCTCTGTCCTCTGATGTGCGATCACATCGGAGGACAGAGAAATTAAAAGGGAAATCGCGTGTTTTTTTTTTTTTTTTTGCGATCGCCGGTAAACGGTTTATTACCGGCGATCGCAAATGCGGGGTCGGTACAAAACCCCCCGAATCATGTTCTCTGGGGTCTCGGCTACCCCCGGCAGCCGAGACCCCGGAGAAAATCCGACTCTGGGGGGCGCTATTTACTTTTTCCACAGCGCCGATAATTAACGGCGCTGTGGTTTAAGTACCCTTAGCGGCCGCCGTTAAAAGGCGTATCGGCGGTCGCTAAGGGGTTAAGGGCATAAAAATTAAAAGTTGGAAAATTGAGAAATTTTCAACATTTTTGCCAAATTTCCATTTTTTTTCACAAATAAACGCAGGTAATATCAAGAAATTTTACCACTATCATGAAGTACACTATGTCACGAGAAAACATTGTCAGAATCATCAGGATCCATTGAAGCGTTCCAGAGTTATTACCTCATAAAGGGACAGTGGTCAGAATTTTAAAAATTGGCCCGGTCATTAACGTGCAAATCACCCTTGGGTGTATGGGGTTAAATGGTGGGATTTTTTTATATATATTTTTGAATATAGGATAACATATTAACGTTTTGATTAAGCAGTAGACAATAGTAACAGTCATTAAAAAACTGTGAACGTATTTTTAATCAGGACTAATTTCAACAGTAGCTTATTCCTCACTTTAAATGCACTGTACTAAATCTTTTTGCTTTTTAAAACTTTGGTAGTCACATATTTACTAGAAATATTTATAATATATATACACACTTAAAGGGTACCATTTCATGTTTTTTTATTTTTTATAAGAAAAACATAAAAAAGTGAAAGTGTTTCAAAGTTAATAGATGTTTTCTCGACTCAGATGATTTTGCTCAGTATTACATGAACACAAGTTTTACCTTCATTTTTATGGAGTGAGATAAAAATTTGGGGAGATTCTCTTCTCTGTGAGTTGACAACTATCGGGGATTTAGGGTAAATGGAATTTTATACCAAATCAATATATGATGTGACCACCATTTGTCGATAGAACAGCAGGAATTCTTCTACATATACATGCACAGTTTTTGAAGTATCTCGGCAGGGAGGTTGTTCCAAACATCTTGGAGGACTAAGATAAATGAATACATGATCTGACGCGCTAATGGATCGGAAAAAGGAGAAAAGTGAAGAATGGGAGCACACACAAAAGAAGTTAGGACATGTAGTACTTCTCTGTATGGGTGTAAATGGACAGTAAGAATGCAATTAAACTGTAAAATGGTACTACATTTATATGTAATATGTCCGAGTTCCTGCGGCTGTTAGACAGCCGCAACACATGCGGGGGGAATTGCCTAGCAAGCAGGCAACCCCACATATGTTCAGGATATCTAACAGCTGCGAATCATTCAGCCGCAGGGACTCGATCATATTATCCAAGCATGCCCAAGATACTTGTATAACACACGACCGTGCTCAGATAACACGTTTTCCGAGCACATTTGCTCACCCACTAATAATTACTGTACAGACAAATGGTTAATGATAGATACACAAAGGAATTGGTAGATGTAATGCTTCACTATATACGGTAGTTGGAAATACTCTTAAACTGTAAAAAACACTGGAGCTGTAAAATTACTTACTATACCGCCAGATGAACCAAGGTACGCCTTATAGTAAACGGGCTTCACAATAACATGAAAAAGCTGATACAAAGAAATGGAACTGTTCACAAAGTAGTGCAATATTAATGGACAAACTTTATTTATAAATACAATACATAAAATCAATATAGGGATATTATGTCATGATAAGGATAAAGAGACAATTTTTCCCGTCTCCCATGACAGCACACATGAGAGGGATCCGCCCAGTCGGGACAGGAAACCTACTGAAATAAAAGGGCGGTACCTCTCCCTCGCTTCAGTTGGGTTTCCTGTCCTGATGGGAACCCTTGTGCTGAATCACGGCGGTACTTTTTTGTTTTTTATTTTTTTGTTGATTGAAGATCCACTTACCCACTCCCGTCCCGGCACTTGAAGCGCAGGCAGGACGCCTGTATGTCGGCCTTCGGGATGCTGGTAGCGCCGTCTGCAGATCCTTCGGGCTCTCGCGTACGTGCGGGCGTTGGTCCAGCGCAGTCCGGATCTCTGGAGCCATTCTGCGGCTGCCACGCCGCTCTCTCCCCCTCTGCTGGGCGACTTCCGGGTGCGCGGCTGGCGTTCAGCGCAGAGCACGCTGGGAATGGGCGTGCCTGCGTGATGTCAGAGAGGCGTGCCGGATCCAAGATGGCGGCGCCCATGGATTCAGAACGCCGGTAATAATCTAAACTTTACGGCGGTATTCTGGAGGGGGAGAGGAGCGATATTGGTACCGGAAGAGGCGGGGAAAGACCCCTTATTAAGGGGGTGGCCACACAAGATCGCTGCTAGTTTCCATACAATCCAGAGATGGAAGATATGGAGCAGCAGCAGCTATCACAGCAGCAGCAGCAAGAGCCCTTGTCAGGCGATACGCCTGCCCACCATCATGCTAAGAAAGACAGCCGCTCAGGTGGAAAGGGCAGCGGTCGTCGGACGTCTCACGACTCTTCAGCATCCAGGAGGAATGTTCCCCGTGCTCCCAGTCCGCCTCGGAATCCGGTACCCTTTTATGGTCAGCGGGTGGTGAGTGATCTACGTGAATGTCACCCTGGTGGTAATGGGCTACATTTTCTGTTTACTTGGCAGGCGCCGAGGAAGGCTAGCTCCAAGGCAAAGAATAAGGAATGTGCCCTCTGTAGAGTTCCATTGTCAGTCCAGTGGCAGAAAAGTCTGTGTGCAGATTGCATTCAAAAGACTATCCAGGAAGAGACCCCTGACTTTGCCTCTAGTCTTACAGCAATAATCAGAACCGAAGTGCAGGACTCTGTTAAAGCAGCCCTTAAGAAAAAGGGTAGTAAACACCCTGAGACAGTTTCAGCTTCTGAAGTATCTCCTTCTGAGGAGGAATATCAAGAGGAACCGTTATCTCCCTGCTCCTCTTCCTCTAAATCCTCGGGCTCCTCTTCTGATAGTGATGTAGGGGGCCGTCCGTGCTTTCTTACTGAGAACACGGACAAGCTAGTAAAAGCTGTTAGCTTCAATGGGCATCAAAGATGAGAAAGCGGCCAAGTCCCTGGAGGACATAATGTTTGGGGGTTTAGAGGAAAAGAGGAAGCGCACCTTTCCAGTGAATTCCAGAATAAAGGCCCTTATAGAAAGAGTGCTGGAAGCCAGAAAAATCGGGTAATCTTCCCTCAGCTTCTAAAAGACGTTACCCCTTTGAGGACAAAGATTCAGAGACTTGGGATAAGGTTCCGAAAATTGATGGTGTGGTCGCTAGATCGTCTAAAAAGTTGTCCCTTCCCTTAGAAGACTCTGGGGTATTAAGGGATCCCTTAGATAAAAAAGCGGATGGGTTCCTAAGACACACCTGGGAAGCAACCGCAGGAGGCTTGAAACCAGCAATTGCAGGGACCTGTGTCTCTCGCTCCCTTATCGTCTGGCTGCAGCAGATAGAGGAGCAACTAAAGTCTAAAGCCCCGAGAGATGAAATTCTAACGAATGTAACTTTGGCTAAAGGTGCAGCTGCCTTCGTAGCAGATTCCTCAGCAGACTCCGTAAGGCTGGCAGCTAGGGCCGCAAGTTTATCCAATGCGGCTAGACGTGCTCTCTGGTTGACGGGGTGCCCGGGTGATCTACCTTCAAAAAATAGACTTTGTTCTATACCATGTGACGGCCATTTCCTCTTCGGTCAAAAGTTGGAAGACATTTTAGAAAAAGCAGGAGACAGGAAAAAGGGGTTTCCTCGTTTTCCTGTGGACTTTAGAAGGCCTTATTTTCGGAGGGGCAAATTTAATAGGGGCCGCCCCCCGGGAGATAGAAGAAATTGGGACTCCAGAGACAGGAAGGGATCTGGATATATGTTTAAAGGTCCCTCAACATCGGCAAAAAAGCCCTCCCAATGACGCCAGGCCAGAGGTGGGGGGAAGGCTTTCATCTTTTCTCCCAGCCTGGGTAGACATCTCCCCCAGCCATTGGACTCTAAAAGTCATCGAACATGGCCTAAAAATAGATTTTGTTTTTCCACCGCGACAAACTTTTGTTTTAACGCCCCAAAGAAAAGCCCCGGAGGAACAGCTAGCCTTGGAGACAGAAGTACTGGAGCTTGTGTCAAAACTGGTTCTAGTGGAGGTCCCGGGGGAAGAGCAGGGAAAAGGTTTTTACTCCCCTCTTTTTTTTGGTACGAACACCGGACGGGTCTTTGAGAACCATTGTCAATTTAAAAAATCTAAATCGGTCAGTAGTAAACTGCTCCTTCAAAATGGAGTCGGTAAATACGGCAATAAAACTTTTGTTCCTAAATTGCTTCATGGCAGCCATAGACCTAAAGGACGCCTATTACCACGTCCTAATTCATCAAGACTACCAAAAATTCCTAAGAGTTGCGGTTTATGTCCAAGGTTGTCTCAGGCACTATCAATATGCTGCTCTACCATTCGGCCTATCAATAGCACCGAGAATTTTTACAAAGCTGATGTCAGAGGTCATGTCCTTCCTCCGCTCTCAGAATGTAGTTATTGTTCCGTATCTGGACGACTTCCTTATTATAGGGAACTCGGCACCACATTGCCTGACACAAATAAAAGAAGTCATAGCGACGCTAGAGCGGTTGGGGTGGAAAATAAATCTTGCCAAGTCAAGGTTGACGCCGGAGCTAGTACAATCTTTTCTGGGCTTAGTTCTGGACTCCAGGCGTCCGCTTTGTCTTCTACCAGAAAACAAGCTGGTCAAAATTCAAAATCTTGTAGAGTTGGCTATTCATCACCCTGTAATGACGTTGAGAAAGGCAATGTCCCTGTTGGGTTCTCTGACGTCCTGTATACCCGCAGTAAGATGGGCTCAGTTCCATCTGAGACAGTTACAATGGGAGGTCCTGTCAGCGCAGAGGTGGTTAAAAGGGCATTTAGAGGGGAAGCTACGCCTTTCATTAGAGGTAACAAGTTCCCTAAAATGATGGACCGTGAGAGATCATTTGACATCAGGGGTCCAGTGGGTAGCTCCGATGGATCAGATCATCACCACAGATGCAAGCGGTTCAGGATGGGGAGCTCATTTGGGGACACTCTCAGTTCAGGGATCCTGGTCCCAATCGGAATCTCAACAAGCATCAAACCTAAGAGAGTTATGGGCTGTAGAGAGAGCTGTAAAACATTTCCTTCCCATCCTTCAGGGCCATCATACCAGAGTGATGTCAGACAATCACGCAGTAGTTGCATATATCAATCACCAAGGGGGGACGAGATCCCCTTCCCTGATGAAGTCAGCGTCTGTCCTCCTACAACTAGCGGAGCGCCACCTACTATCCCTCTCGGCTCTCCACATAAAGGGAGTCGAGAATACGAGAGCAGACTACCTAAGTCGCAAGACACTGAAACAAGGAGAGTGGTCTTTGAATCCCCAGGTGTTTCAACAAATAGTGCAGGCCTGGGGCTTACCTGTGATAGATTTATTTGCCACCCTAGACAACAGGAAAGTAGAGAGCTTCTGTTCATTAAACCCAAGAGAAAAACCTTTCGCGGTAGATGCTCTCCAAATACAATGGAATTTCAGTCTCGCGTATGTGTTTCCACCAATAGCGATGATTCCGACAGTAGTAAGAAAAATCAGAATGGAGCAGGCGAGAGTAATTTTGATTGCTCCATTTTGGCCAAAAAGACCTTGGTTCTCCCTCCTGAGACAAATGTCAGTGACCGATCCATGGATTCTGCCAGATATTCCGGACCTGTTTACTCAGGGTCCAATATGCCACTCTCAAGTGAAGGGCTTCCATCTTGCAGCCTGGAATTTGAGAGGGCATTACTGAGTAGGCAGGGGTTTTCACCAGGGTTAGTCTCCACCCTTTTGAAAAGTAGAAAACCAGTTACATCAAGGATATACGGCAGAACATGGAAAAAGTTTCTAGATTTTTCGGGGCAACCTTTAGGGGACAAGGCTCCTGTAGGTACTATTTTAGAATTTTTACAGGCAGGGTTGCAGTTGGGATTAGCAACTAATACGCTCAAGGTACAAGTGTCGGCATTAGGAGCCTTGTATAACTGTAATCTGGCCTCCAATAGATGGGTGTCCCGCTTTATTAAATCGTGTAGTAGGTCTAGACCAGTGGTAATTCAGAGGGTTCCTCCATGGGATTTAAATCTGGTGTTAGAAGCTCTGACTAGTGTTCCGTTTGAACCCTTGCAGGAGTCATCAATAAAAATACTTACACTTAAGACAGTACTTCTGGTAGCGTTGACATCAGCCCGTAGGGTGAGTGACTTGCAAGCCCTGTCCATCTCCCCTCCTTACACACAGATATTTGATGACAGAGTAGTGCTCAGACCGGATCCGGCATATCTGCCGAAAGTAGTTCTTAAATTCCATAGGAGTCAAGAAATTGTGTTGCCCTCTTTCTGTGATAATCCCAAGAACCCAGGGGAAGAGAAATTTCATACGCTTGACGTAAGAAGAGCTATTTTGCAGTATATATCTCTGACTAGTCAGTGGAGGAAGGATCAATCCCTATTTATAGCTTTCCAGGGGAGCAGGAAGGGATATGGGGTATCCAAGGGTACTATTGCTAGGTGGATTAGGGAGGCCATTTCCTTATCCTATGCTTCTCGTGATGCCCCAATCCCTGAAGGCATCAAGGCTCACTCCACCAGAGCCGTGGCTACTTCCTGGGCAGAAAAAGCAGAGGTATCGATTGATCAAATTTGTAAGGCCGCTACCTGGTCCTCACCGTCTACCTTCTTTAGACACTACCGACTAGATCTATCCTCCTCAACTGACCTTACCTTTGGTAGAAGGGTGCTGCAAGCGGTGGTCCCTCCCTAAGGTGTTTCTTTCTCCAAAAGTCTCTCATGTGTGCTGTCATGGGAGACGGGAAAACACCAAGGTTACTTACTGGTAGCCAGTTTTTCCGGAGCCCATGACAGCACCTGTATATTCCCTCCCTTTTTTCACCCTTTGGTGTGCACTTGTAGTTGGGTGTTTTTGTTATTATTATAATGTGGTGGTGGTTTACCATGTGTACTAACCAAGGAGGCCTCTCATGCTCTGAAAACCAACTGAAGCGAGGGAGAGGTACCGCCCTTTTATTTCAGTAGGTTTCCTGTCCCGACTGGGCGGATCCCTCTCATGTGTGCTGTCATGGGCTCCGGAAAAACCGGCTACCAGTAAGTAACCTTGGTGTTTTTGCCAAATAGTCCAGGACCCAGTTTTACAGTGGCATGTAAAAGTTTAGTAAAAATGACTGTTGTTGTGAAAAGTGAAGCAAGTTGAAGATGAAATCATCTCTAAAAGGCCCAAAACTAAAGATGACACATTTACTTTGCATTTTAGGCAAACCGAAAAATATATTGTCATTTTTTTACATTTTAAAAATTCCAAAAAGGAAAATGGGCAGATGCAAAACTTTGGGCACCCTGTATGGTTAGTACCTAGTAGCACCCACTTTTGCAAATATCACAGCTTGTAAATGCTTTTTATAGGCAGACAACAGTCTTTCACTTCTTGTTTAAGGGATTTTCATCCATTCTTCCTTCAAAATTTATTCCAGTTCTGTGAAATTCCTGGGTCATCTTGCATGCTCTGCTGTTTTGAAGTCTAGCCAAAGATTTTCAATGATTTTAAGATCAGGGGACTGTGAGGGCCATTGTAAAACCTACAGCTTGCGCCTCTTGAGATAGTCTATTGTGGATTTTGATGTGTTTAGGACCATTCTCCATTTGTAGAAGCCACCTCTTTTTTCCACGTCAACTTTTTTTTCTCCAGATGGTGCTATGTTTGAATCAAGAAGCTAGTAAAAGCTGTTAGAGCTTCAATGGGCATCAAAGATGAGAAAGCGGCCAAGTCCCTGGAGGACATAATGTTTGGGGGTTTAGAGGAAAAGAGGAAGCGCACCTTTCCAGTGAATTCCAGAATAAAGGCCCTTATAGAAAAAGAGTGGAGGAAGCCAGAAAAATCGGGTAATCTTCCCTCAGCTTCTAAAAGACGTTACCCCTTTGAGGACAAAGATTCAGAGACTTGGGATAAGGTTCCGAAAATTGATGGTGCGGTCGCTAGATCGTCTAAAAAGTTGTCCCTTCCCTTAGAAGACTCTGGGGTATTAAGGGATCCCTTAGATAAAAAAGCGGATGGGTTCCTAAGACACACCTGGGAAGCAACCGCAGGAGGCTTGAAACCAGCAATTGCAGGGACCTGTGTCTCTCGCTATGTTTGAATCAAGAATTTGTTGAAATTTAATTGGATCCATTTTTCCTTCTACCCGTGAAATGTTCCCCATGCCATTGGCTGCAACACAACCTTAAAGCATAATTGATTGACCCCCATGCTTAATGATTGGCTAGATGTTCTTTTCCTGAAATTCTGTGCCCTTTTTTCTCCATACATATCTTTTGATCATTGTGGCCAAAAAAGTTCTATTTTAACTTCATCGGTCCACAGGACTTGTTTCTAAAATGCATCAGGCTTGTTTAGATGTTCTTTTGCATTCTTTTGACACTGAGTTTTATGATCAGGCTGCAGGAGAGGTTTTTTTCGGCTGACTCTTCCATGAAGGCCATATTTGTGCTTGTGTCTTTTGCATATTCCTGTTGCTGAATTTTATGGTCAGTACGCAGGAGAGGTTTTCTTCTGATGTCTCTTTCATGAAGGCCATATTTGTTCAGGTGTCTCTGAACAGTAAAACAATGTCCCACAACTCCCAAAGTCTGCTAAATCCTTCTGAAGGTCTTTTGCAGTCAAATGGGGGTTGTGATTTGTTTCTCTACCTCTCATTTAATTTTTTGCTTGATTTTCCAGACCTTATCTTGACCTCCACTGTTCCTGTTAACTGCCATTTCTTAATTACCGTATTTTTTGGATCCTAATACACATTTTTTTCCCAAAAAAGTTTGGTGGAAAAATGGGGGGCGCCTTATAATCCAAAGGTATCTTTCCTGGGTTGTGGCGACTTGAAACTAGGTCACAGGAGCCAGGGTCGCTGTTTCAAGAGGTCTTCGGCAGCAGAAAAGGTTGGCGCCGGTGAGTGGAGGTCCCGCTCCCATATATATCCCTGCCATGGGCTTCGGGAAAATGGCCGCTGGAAATGGCACATGTGCACATTGAGATCTTGGGAGATGTATCAGACTATAAGATGCACCCCAAATTTTGGGGTGGAGAATAGGAAAAACATTATTTTTAAATAAAATGGTGGTGAGTAATTTATTTTTTTTTTTAACCGTAACTTACCTGGGAGTCGGTGGCGGTGGAGCAGGGTCACAGGAGGCAGGGTTGCTGCTTCAAGAAGCTGACAGTGGTGGCAGGAGTGGATGCCTGGGCGCAGGCAGTACATTTGCGGTTTGAGATCTAAGAAAACGAGCGTGCCCATTGGAGTTGGTACTCTGTACCTCCTACCAGAAACTCACGGAGTTTATTAATTGACTACTCCTACTAATTGTATGTCTATATAAATTACCGTTTATTAATCTTTTACATACTATGGACTATCTGGCAGTATAGCAAGTACAATTTTACAACTCCAGTGTATTTTACTGTTTTAAGCGTATTTCAAACTATATAGAGAAGCACTACATCTACGAATTCCTTTTGTGTACTCGTATATATCATTACCGATTAGTGTTTATAGTAAGTACCATTTTACAGTTTAAGTGCATTGTTTCTATGCATTTCCACCAATACCGAGAAGTACTACATATACTAACTTCTTTTGTGTGAGCTCCCATTCTTTACTTTCTGTTGCTTTTCAGTCTTAGAGCAGCAGGATCATTTATTAATTTATCATAGTTATTCCTCATTTTTGGGCCATCACACAGGACCCATGGATCTGCCAGCAGCAGTACCTTCTCCCCACCATCCCCTTGGGCGCTAATGCATTTCTATACTATATCTTGGAGAACTAACCACAGATCTGTGGATGTAGGCTTGCGTAAAACATTTTGACTCTATGTTCATTCATTTGCGTTTTAATTGATAAAAAAAAACTATTAATACTTCTATTTTTGAAAGTATTCTTACTTTGCAGCATTTTTTCCCCACACCTGCCTAAAACATTTGCACAGTACTGTATATATTTTTGAACAAAGTTTTATATTTTGGTCTCCTTTTACTTCATTGAGCTAATAGGTCCTCTTTAAAGGGGCTTTCTGCTTTCAACCTATTTGCATATACAGCAATTCGAGAGGGGACTATTGTCCGTACCCCTCATTCCCCAGAAATTACCATGACTTAGATCATATGAAAAAGAAAAAAAAAGCTTTTATGCCGCCGCAGAATTCTTTTCATCAAACAAATATACATTATAAAAGAAAAAGAGTGTATTGCAAGGAAAGTGAGCAGTTGCCAATGGATAACACCTGATCATGGGGTCCTCCAGCTTGGACTCCATCTGGTCACTAGGGGGCATTGCTCCTTAAATGTGGTAAACAAGGGTATTTCATTAGAGAAGATGTGGTTGAAAATAACCTGAAAGTATAAGGTCCTCAGACATTTTGATTGCTATTACTGTATGAATATTGGGGTAATAGAAAGTAATTTATATGTTTATAGCTCCAAACAAGCCTGGATAAAAAGAGCAAAAAGAAGAAGAAGGAAAAAAAGAAGAGAAAGAGGGAGAGACGATCAAGTCCTAGCAGCGGTAGTGATGAAGACAGTAATAGTGATCAAGATGACAGAACCAGGAGCAGGTGAGAAAATGAATCCCAGCTTCTGAAAAAGGCAGTGCTATCACTGTGCCACACAGAAGTATCTAATATATTATTGTCTCTGTTCTTTTAGTGCTTCCAAACACCGACCACATACCCCATCCCGTCCACCTCACCAGACGGCAGCGGGCTATGGACTACAGGTGCTTACTTTACTCTACCTTATTTCTTTTACTTAATTCCAGCTTATACAGTCAATTTCTAAAAAACTGGCATCCATAATTATTAGATATGCACAATCCTTACACTCCAATGCAAGTGCATGCACATGTTTGGGCTTAGCCTTTCTAAGGCGGTTCTTGAAAGTTGATGCACTGGTCTTCTGGTAGCCACAATTCTGGAACACGCGCTTCAGCCATAGCCCTGGTGCTTTCATTGAGACAGAAGACCCACTATTTAGCCGCTCAGTACCAGATTCTTGTTAATCTAGCTTGAAACTATTTTTGCCGCATGTTGGCAATCAAGATTTTGAAATTATAAGATGGCCGATCTGAGATATGATCTTGTAAGATATCACCACCCAAATAATCAGTATGATGCCCAGAAGAAACAGTTACCGTATATACTTGAGTATAAGCCGACCCCCCCCCCCTAATTTTGCCACAAAAAACTGGGAAAACTTATTGACTCGAGTATAAGCCTAGGGTAGAAAATGCAGCAGCTACCGGTAAATGTCAAAAATAAAAATAGATACCAATAAAAGTAAAATTAATTGAGACATCAGTAGGTTGTGTTTTTGAATAACCATATTGAATCAGGAGCCCCATATAATGCTCCATACAGTTCATGATGGGCCCCATAAGATGCTCCATACAAAATACGCCCCATATAATGCTCCATATTAAAATATGCCCCATATAATGCTGCAGACAGGTTAATAATGGCCCCATAAGTACTCCATAGAAACATTTGCCCCATACCATGCTGCATAAAGGTTGATGGCCCCATAAGATGCTCCATACATTATTGCCCAATAAGATGCTCCACACATTATGCCCCATAAGATACTACATACATTATGTCCCATAAGATGCTCCATACATTATTCCCCATAAGATGCTTCATACATTATTCGTAACAACCAAGAAGAACAGAAAAAATGCCCCTAAAATATAACTTTTATTAATTAGCGGTAAAAATGACCAACTAGAGTCAGGAGACAGTATTACTTAACCATATAACTTAATACTAAAAAGAGTAGAGGTATCTAGGTGAGGGGGTGCTCTCTCTCCCTAATCTCACCCTACCTTACCGCGGAGGTTGGCACCCTAAAGTCGACATGGCGCCCCCACTCAACGACGGCTCTCCCTAAAAGACCCTAAAGGGGACTACTTAAAGAAAACACCACCACCAACACCAAAAAATATAATAATAATTAAAGTGCAAATATGCTAAAGTGCTTGGATGACACCTGCAGGGTATGTTCAAATGTTTGTTATATATCCATTAATTATTCAGGATTCTCTTGATGTGAATCCTAACATCTAATAACTGGGGTGCGAACTGTGAGCAGAGATACCGATATGTTTACTCTGTGTCAGACATATTTATGTATATCAGGACTGATATGTCGTATACACTATGCAGGATGCTTATTATTATTGCCTGATGTATGGCATATGATATTCACGTGCACATTAATAAATGCCAATATATCACACCAAAAACATAGGGGAACTATCCCGTTCAAAAAATATATTAACCCCTTCCCGACCCATGACGCCACGTAGGCGTCATGAAAGTCGGTGCCATTCCGACCCATGACGCCTATGCGGCGTCATGGAAAGATCGCGTCCCTGCAGATCGGGTGAAAGGGTTAACTCCCATTTCACCCGATCTGCAGGGACAGGGGGAGTGGTAGTTTAGCCCAGGGGGGGTGGCTTCACCCCCTCGTGGCTACGATCGCTCTGATTGGCTGTTGAAAGTGAAACTGCCAATCAGAGCGATTTGTAATATTTCACCTATTATAACGGGTGAAATATTACAATCCAGCCATGGCCGATGCTGAAATATCATCGGCCATGGCTGGAAATACTAGTGTGCCCCCACCCCACCGATCGCCCCCCCCCCCCAGCCCTCCGATCTGGCCGGTACACTGCTCCGGCTCCCCTCCGTCCAGTGCTCCGCTCCCCCCCCGTGCTCTTGTCCGCTCCCCCCGTGCTCCAATCACCCCCCCTGCACTCCGTTCCACCCCCCCGTGCTCCATTCCAGCCCCCCCGTGCTCCGTTCCACGCCCCCCGTGCTCCGTTCCACCCCTCCCGCACTCCGATTTCATCCCCCCCCCCCCCCCCCCCGTGCTCCGATCCCCCCCCCCCGTGGTCCCCCCCCACCCCATCATACTTACCGATCCAGCCGGGGTCCCGTCCGTCTTCTCCCTGAGCGCCGCCATCTTCCAAAATGGCGGGCGCATGCGCAGTGCGCCCGCCGAATCTGCCGGCCGGCAGATTTGTTCCAAAGTGCATTTTGATCACTGAGATAGATTATATCTCAGTGATCAAAATAAAAAAAAATAATAAATGACCCCCCCCCCCCCCCCTTTGTCACCCCCATAGGTAGGGACAATAAAAAAATAAAGAAATTTTTTTTTTCCACTAATGTTAGAATATCGTTAGGGGTAGGGTTAGGGCTAGGGGTAGGGTTAGGGGTAGGGTTAGGGGTAGGGTTAGGGGTAGGGGTAGGGGTAGGGGTAGGGTTAGGGGTAGGGTTAGGGCTAGGGTTAGGGCTAGGGTTAGGGTTTCGGTATGTGCACACGTATTCTGGTCCTCTGCGGATTTTTCCGCTGCGGATTTGATAAATCCGCAGTGCTAAACCGCTGCGGATTTATGGCGGATTTACCGCGGTTTTTCTGCGCATTTCACTGCGGTTTTACAACTGCGATTTTCAATTCCAAGCCCCGGCATGTGCCCAAACAGTAGTTTACCCCCACATATGGGGTATCACCGTACTCAGGAGAAACTGGACAACAAATATTGGGGTCAAATTTCTCCTGTTACCCTTGGGAAAATTAAAAAATTCTGGGCTAAATAATTATTTTTGAGGAAAGAAAACGTATTTATTATTTTCACGGCTCTGCATTATAAACTTCTATGAAGCGCTTGGGGGTTCAAAGTGCTCACCACACATCTAGATAAGTTCCTTTCGGGGTCTAGTTTCCAAAATGCGGTCACTTGTGGGGGGTTTCTACTGTTAAGCCACATCAGGGGCTCTGCAAACGCAACGTGACGCCCACAGAGCATTCCATCAAAGTCTGCATTTCAAAACGTCACTACTTCACTTCCGAGCCCCGGCATGTGCCCAAACAGTGATTTACCCCCACATATGGGGTATCATCGTACTCAGGAGAAACTGGACAACAACTTTTGGGGTCAAATTTCTCCTGTTACCCTTGGGAAAATAAAAAATTGCAGGCTAAAAGATCATTTTTGAGAAAATAATTTTTTTTTTTTTTTCATGGCTCTGCGTTATAAACTTCTGTGAAGCACTTGGGGGTTCAAAGTCCTCACCACACATCTAGATTAGTTCCTTTGGGGGTCTAGTTTCCAAAATGGTGTCATTTCTGGGGGATCTCCAATGTTTAGGCACACAGGGGCTCTCCAAACGTGACATGGTGTCCGCTAATGATTGGAGCTAATTTTCCATTTAAAAAGCCAAATGGCGTGCCATCCCTTCCGAGCCCTGCCGTGCGCCCAAACAGTGGTTTACCCCCACATATTGGGTATCTGCGTACTCAGGACAAACAGGACAACAATATTTGGGGTCCAATTTCTCCTATTATCCTTGGCAAAATAGGAAATTCCAGGCTAAAAAATCATTTTTGAGGAAAGAAAAATTATTTTTTATTTTCATGGCTCTGCGTTATAAACTTCTGTGAAGCACCTGGGGGTTTAAAGTGCTCAATATGCATCTAGATAAGTTCCTTGGGGGGTCTAGTTTCCAAAATGGGGTCACTTGTGGGGGAGCTCCAATGTTTAGGCACACAGGGGCTCTCCAAACGCGACATGGTGTCCGCTAACAATTGGAGCTAATTTTCCATTCAAAAAGTCAAATGGCGCGCCTTCCCTTCCGAGCCCTGCCGAGTGCCCAAACAGTGGTTTACCCCCACATATGAGGTATCGACGTACTCGGGAGAAATTGCCCAACAAATTTTATGATCCATTTTACCCTACTGCCCATGTGAAAATGAAAAAATTGAGGCGAAAAGAATTTTTTTATGAAAAAAAAAGTACTTTTTCATTTTTACAGATGAATTTGTGAAGCACCTGAGGGTTTAAAGTGCTCACTAGGCATCTAAATAAGTTCCTTGGGGGGTCTAGTTTCCAAAATGGGGTCACTTGTGGGGGAGCGCCAATGTTTAGGCACACAGGAGCTCTCCAAACGCGACATGGTGTCCGCTAACGATGGAAATAATTTTTCATTCAAAAAGTCAAATGGCGCTCCTTCCCTTCCGAGCCTTACCATGTGCCCAAACAGTGGTTTACCCCCACATGTGAGGTATTGGTGTACTCAGGAGAAATTGCCCAACACATTTTAGGATCCATTTTACCCTACTGCCCATGTGAAAATGAAAAAATTGAGGCTAAAAGAATTTTTTTGTGAAAGAAAAGTACTTTTTCATTTTTACGGATTAATTTGTGAAGCACCTGGGGGTTCAAAGTGCTCACTATGCATCTAGATAAGTTCCTTGGGGCGTCTAGTTTCCAAAATGGGGTCACTTGTGGGGGAGCTCCAATTTTTAGGCACACGGGGGCTCTCCAAACGTGACATGGTGTCCACTAAAGAGTGGAGCCAATTTTTGATTCAAAAAGTCAAATGGCGCTCCTTCCCTTCCAAGCCCTGCCGTGCGCCCAAACAGTGGTTTACCCCCACATATGAGGTATCAGCGTACTCAGGACAAATTGGACAACAACTTACGTGGTTCAGTTTCTCCTTTTACCATTGGGAAAATAAAAAAATTGTTGCTAAAATATAATTTTTGTGACTAAAAAGTTAAATGTTCATTTTTTCCTTCCATGTTGCTTCTGCTGCTGTGAAGCACCTGAAGGGTTAATAAACTTCTTGAATGTGGTTTTGAGTACCTTGAGGGGTGCAGTTTTTAGAATGGTGTCACTTTTGGGTATTTTCAGCCATATAGACCCCTCAAACTGACTTCAAATGTGAGGTGGTCCCTAAAAAAAATGGTTTTGTAAATTTCGTTGTAAAAATGACAAATCGCTGGTCAAATTTTAACCCTTATAACTTCCTAACAAAAAAAAATTTAACTTTAAATTTGTTTCCAAAATTGTGCTGATGTAAAGTAAACATGTGGGAAATGTTATTTATTAACTATTTTGTGTCACATATCTCTCTGGTTTAACAGAATAAAAATTCAAAATGTGAAAATTGCGAAATTTTCAAAATTTTCGCCAAATTTCCGTTTTTATCACAAATAAACGCAGAATTTATTGACCTAAATTTACCACTAACATGAAGCCCAATATGTCACGAAAAAACATTCTCAGAACCGCTAGGATCCGTTGAAGCGTTCCTGAGTTATTACCTCATAAAGGGACACTGGTCAGAATTGCAAAAAACGGCAAGGTCTTTAAGGTCAAAATAGGCTGGGTCATGAAGGGGTTAATAGGATATATTCAAAAAACTCCCCAACTTATTTGCAACATTCAACACAATAGTGAAAAGGCTGCTCACAGCTGTTCAAATGAAAAACATAGTAATATGAGCCCAGTTATGTAGCACATTGCAGGATTTGATTAATCCATGATTACAGCATGGTCAGAGAAAAAATGATAGTACAAGTGGTACTCATCGTTTTGCTGCCCGTCCCAACGCGTTTCCCCCCGGATAGTGGACCGGGGTTCATCAGGGGACCAAAGAAGGAAGGGGCTTGTTCCCCAGGCAAGGCTTTTGCGTTCCACAAGTGCGTGTTACAGTTAACGGTTTCTCCATGGTAGTTGGTTCCACTGCATTACCGGAAAGGAAGAATGTCATTTCCGGTTAAAAAGAACGCCAATTATGGCGCCAGTATGTTCAGTGGTGGCACGCCTTACATAATTAATGCGTTTGCGCTAGGTGGCGCGCATTTGCGTTCCACCGGTGCGTGTCGCAGTTAATGGTCTCCCCATAGTAGATGTCTGTTGGTTCCACTGCATAACCGGAAAGGAAGAATACGTCATTTCCGGTAGAAAAGAACGCAGATTATGGCGCCAGGATGTTATTTAAACAGGATTGAGAGAGACAGGTAACCCTTCATCTGCTAGCGGTCAGAACGAGGTGCAGCTCATTGTAGCGGTCACTTGCCTGGGGAACAAGCCCCTTCCTTCTTTGGTCCCCTGATGAACCCCGGTCCACTATCCGGGGGGAAACGCGTTGGGACGGGCAGCAAAACGATGAGTACCACTTGTACTATCATTATTTTTTCTCTGACCATGCTGTAATCATGGATTAATCAAATCCTGCAATGTGCTACATAACTGGGCTCATATTACTATGTTTTTCATTTGAACAGCTGTGAGCAGCCTTTTCACTATTGTGTTGAATGTTGCAAATAAGTTGGGGAGTTTTTTGAATATATCCTATTAATATATTTTTTGAACGGGATAGTTCCCCTATGTTTTTGGTGTGATATATTGGCATTTATTAATGTGCACGTGAATATCATATGCCATACATCAGGCAATAATAATAAGCATCCTGCATAGTGTATACGACATATCAGTCCTGATATACATAAATATGTCTGACACAGAGTAAACATATCGGTATCTCTGCTCACAGTTCGCACCCCAGTTATTAGATGTTAGGATTCACATCAAGAGAATCCTGAATAATTAATGGGTATATAACAAACATTTGAACATACCCTGCAGGTGTCATCCAAGCACTTTAGCATATTTGCACTTTAATTATTATTATATTTTTTGGTGGTGGTGTTTTCTTTAAGTAGTCCCCTTTAGGGTCTTTTCGGGAGAGCCGTCGTTGAGTGGGGGCGCCATGTCGACTTTAGGGTGCCAACCTCCGCGGTAAGGTAGGGTGAGATTAGGGAGAGAGAGCACCCCCTCACCTAGATACCTCTATCCTTTTTAGTATTAAGTTATATGGTTAAGTAATACTGTCTCCTGACTCTAGTTGGTCATTTTTACCGCTAATTAATAAAAGTTATATTTTAGGGGCATTTTTTCTGTTCTTCTTGGTTGTTACTAGTTATATGCTCCGATCTATTTTTCGTTTGTTTTTTTTGTTCATACATTATTCCCCATACGATGCTCCATACATTATGGCCCCATACGATGCTCCATACATTGTAGCCCCATACGATGCTCCATACATTGTGGCCCCATAAGATGCTCCATACATTGTGGCCCCATACGATGCTCCATACATTGTGGCCCCATACGATGCTCCATACATTGTGGCCCCATAAGATGCTCCATACATTGTGGCACCATACGATGCTCAATACATTTTGGCTCCATACAATGTGGCCTCATAACATGTTCCATACATTGTGGCCTCATACGATGCTCCATACATTGTGGCCCCATAAGATGCTCCATACATTTGCCCCATATGCTGTTGCTGCGATTAAAATAAAAAAAAAATCACATACTCGCCTCTCTTCGCTCAGGCCCCCGGCACTTGCGATAGTCACCTTCCTCGTTCCACGCTCTGTCTTCCATCCTCTGCATTGACTGTTCAGACAGAGGGCGGCACGCACACTAATCGCGTCATCGCGCCCTCTGACCTGAACAGTAAGTGCAGAGGATGGAAGACAGAGCAGCGCGCAGCGGTGGAACGAGGAAGGTGACTATCGCGCAGTGCTCACCTCCCCGATATACTCACCTGCTCCCGGCATGGTCCCTGGGAGCGTCTCACTGTCAGATGGTCACCGGGAGCCGGCGGCATCTTCCTGTGTTCAGCGGTCACGTACCGCTCATTACAGTAATGAATATGCGTCCATATTCATTACTGTAATGAGCGGTACCATGTGACCGCTGAACACAGGAAGAGCTGCCCGGGGACCATGGGACATGCAGAGACAGCGCCAGGAGCAGGTGAGTTTGTCACCGCGCCGCTTACCCGCCGACACGCCCCCACCCCCCAAAAAAGTGGGCTGAAAATCTCGGCTTGTACTCGAGTATATACGGTAAGTGAGAAATTCTGTGTATAGGGGAATGATACATAGATATTGTAGGTTAGGATAAAGGAAAGTATTTCTGGATGTTTTATGGTTCTGATCCATTTCCTAGATCCGGGATTCCAGTAGGCTTAACAAAAGAGATATGTTGGTAGGACAGGACAGACACAGAGGCTGCTCCAGAAGTCCCCATAATGATAGAGTGCAGTGAGTATCTGATTTTTTTTTTCTTCATATTTATTATTCTTGCTTTCATAGCGGCATTAATTCCACAGCACTTTAGACTTTATCAGCACTGTCCCCATTGGGTTTCTCAAAGTGGCATAACTAGAGTATGATGGGCCTCGGTGCATATTTGGACCTTTGTCCCCAGCTGCATGTTAGTCAGATGTATATCTTGTGTAGCATTCTAGCTCTTATAAATATACAGTGGGGCAAAAAAGTATTTAGTCAGTCAGCAATAGTGCAAGTTCCACCACTTAAAAAGATGAGAGGCGTCTGTAATTTACATCATAGGTAGACCTCAACTATGGGAGACAAACTGAGAAAAAAAAATCCAGAAAATCACATTGCCTGTTTTTTTTAATCATTTTTTTTGCATATTATGGTGGAAAATAAGTATTTGGTCAGAAACAAACAATCAAGATTTGTGGCTCTCACAGACCTGTAACTTCTTCTTTAAGAGTCTCCTCTTTCCTCCACTCATTACCTGTAGTAATGGCACCTGTTTAAACTTATCAGTATAAAAAGATACCTGTGCACACCCTCAAACAGTCTGACTCCAAACTCCACTATGGTGAAGACCAAAGAGCTGTCAAAGGACACCAGAAACAAAATTGTAGCCCTGCACCAGGCTGGGAAGACTGAATCTGCAATAGCCAACCAGCTTGGAGTGAAGAAATCAACAGTGGGAGCAATAATTAGAAAATGGAAGACATACAAGACCACTGATAATCTCCCTCGATCTGGGGCTCCACGCAAAATCCCACCCTGTGGGGTCAGAATGATCACAAGATCGGTGAGCAAAAATCCCAGAACCACGCGGGGGGACCTAGTGAATGAACTGCAGAGAGCTGGGACCAATGTAACAAGGCCTACCATAAGTAACACACTACGCCACCATGGATTCAGATCCTGCAGTGCCAGACGTGTCCCAATGCTTAAGCCAGTACATGTCCGGGCCCGTCTGAAGTTTGCTAGAGAGCATTTGGATGATCCAGAGGAGTTTTGGGAGAATGTCCTATGGTCTGATGAAACCAAACTGGAACTGTTTGGTAGAAACACAATTTGTCGTGTTTGGAGGAAAAAGAATACTGAGTTGCATCCATCAAACACCATACCTACTGTAAAGCATGGTGGTGGAAACATCATGCTTTGGGGCTGTTTCTCTGCAAAGGGGCCAGGACGACTGATCCGGGTCCATGAAAGAATGAATGGGGCCATGTATCGTGAGATTTTGAGTGCAAACCTCCTTCCATCAGCAAGGGCATTGAAGATGAAACGTGGCTGGGTCTTTCAACATGACAATGATCCAAAGCACACCGCCAGGACAACGAAGGAGTGGCTTCGTAAGAAGCATTTCAAGGTCCTGGAGTGGCCTAGCCAGTCTCCAGATCTCAACCCTGTAGAAAACCTTTGGAGGGAGTTGAAAGTCCGTGTTGCCAAGCGAAAAGCCAAAAACATCACTGCTCTAGAGGAGATCTGCATGGAGGAATGGGCCAACATACAAACAACAGTGTGTGGCAACCTTGTGAAGACTTACAGAAAACGTTTGACCTCTGTCATTGCCAACAAAGGATATATTACAAAGTATTGAGATGAAATTTTGTTTCTGACCAAATACTTATTTTCCACCATAATATGCAAATAAAATGTTAAAAAAACAGACAATGTGTTTTTCTGGATTTTTTTTTCTCAGTTTGTCTCCCATAGTTGAGGTCTACCTATGATGTAAATTACAGACGCCTCTCATCTTTTTAAGTGGTGGAACTTGCACTATTGCTGAATGACTAAATACTTTTTTGCCCCACTGTATGTGTTTGCCCCTAATCCCCATTAAATAAGGTCTCCCATCCTGTAATAATGTTCCCCGTCCTGGGCCCCTTCTTGGTATAATGTCCACCATCCTTGGCCCTTTCCTGTTATAATGTCCCCCTACCTAGACTCCTTCCTGGTATAATGTCCCTTTTAGTGGAACCCTTCCTGGTATTATGTCTTCTATCCTGGGACCCTTCTAATAATTATGTCCTCCAACCGGCTATAATGTTCTCTGTTCCGCTGCTCTTAAAAAAATAAATAAATTTAAAAAAAAAACAATTCTTCTTACCTTGCTCCACTCTCACGCAGTGCGGTGTCCTCTTCTTTAGCCGGTGCAGAAGCCAACAACTGACTACAGTGCACCGCCAATGACAAACACTGCAACATCAGCTCCAGGCCTCTGATTTCACTGGCGGCTCATATTGCAGTGCAGGGACCCGGCGGGCCCCTGTGTCACAATACATTTCAGCTGAATGTGCGTCTTGGGACTCATATCAGGCTGAAATAGGCTCTGGCACCAGTACGGGCCCGGTTGTGGTCACACCCTCTGCGACTGTTATCGTTATGCCCCTGGGCTCACAATCTAAATTACTATGCATCTGTGGAGTGTAGGAGAAAATCACAGTACCCGAAGGAAACTCCCGCAAACTTGGAAAGAACATGCAAACTCCTTGCATATGGACCCCAGTATAGAAAAGTAACAGTGATAGCCTCCAAGTCACCGTGCTGCCTTGGATATTTTAATACTGTGCCTGCTCTTAATAATCTGCTTTGTTAATACCGTGTCTGCCAGAGTCATTCTGTTACCAAATGCTGATAATTATGTGCATGAGACCCCGGACCTGTTTTGTACATGGACTCTTGGTACTATAATTGCTGTTCCAGGATATTTATAGCAAGTAAGGGAAAAGCCAACCCAAGGTAGAAGGTTTTGGTGGACTGAAATATTACATTTATGTCCGTCTTAATGTTTCAGGGAGAAATCAAAGGAGGATCGAAACTATAGGCGGAGTCCTTCCCCAAAAAAGGAAGAAAAGTATAGACGACAGAGAGTATCGGGGTACACAAAGTAAGTGCACATTAAAGGGTTATTCTCCTCATTTTAACTGGTTAAAATTGCAAAGTGCTCAAGTATGAAGAGGTTTTATTTTTTACTGCTGGTTTTCTAAGTTGCTGACTTCCGCTGCAGATGAGTAGTGCTGGCCTGTCTCCTGCCTAAGGAGTGCAGCCCCTTCACGCTCCTTCCAAAAGTCCTTGGAAACACTGTTCTGAAATTAGCTCAATATCAGGATTCCCCCAGTTTTAGTTTCTTTGATTTCCCCCAGTTCTGCAGAGGCACAGCCACACCTGCTTGTAGGTACGTGACCTAGTGTGATCATGCCGATGGGCCGAACTGTCAGTCAGGAGCGCAGTGTCCCTGAAAAGCAGGAGGAGCCCTGCACTCCCAATTGAGAACATGGGACAACCCATTTTAATGCTTGTGGGAGCATTAGGTGTAATCATGGGCAATGGTTCGTAAACTCCCAATGTGATTTTTAGTTAATTAATAGCATTATTCCCTAATAAATTGTTATTGAATATGTAATTAAAGGGAACCTGTCAGCAGGATTGTGCACAGTAACCTATGGACAGTGTCAGGTCGGCGCCGTTATACTGATTTACAATGATACCTTGGTTGATGAAATCCATCTTGTGGTTGTTGTGTAATCTTTATTTTCAGTTTTGAGTTAATGATATGCTCGTGCTCCAAGGCGGCATCACGCTCCTGCACAAGCATACGTATCTGCAAAGCACTGCAGTGCGCCGGCGCTGGGAAAGGTCAAAGAGCCCCAGTGCATGCGCACGGCAGTAGTTTAGTCAGGGCAGAAAAGTACGCCTGTGCAGGAGCACGATGCCGGGGAGACTGTGTGGATGACGTAGCCTGGAGCCCGCCGCGACCTCGCACCGCTTAGCTCCCCTCCTTACAGCCCGGGGATCTCAGCATTGACCCACTCCTGCTGCCATCTTCCTGCAGCAGCGACCCTACCTCCTGGGACCGCTCTCCACTGCAGCCGCCTTCCCCAGTAATCTAGCATAAAAGCGGACTATAAGATGCACCACCATTTCATTAAAACACTTTTTTCTTATTTTCCTCCAAAAATTTGGGGTGCATCTTATAATCCACAAAACATAGTATATTTCAAACTGAAGAAAGAAAACAATTTGCTATCTTCTTATAGCCTGCTCCTGCTTTGTACGCCTCCACCATTTTCATTTTCAGAATGTTAGGCAGCTGCTCAGAGGAACCCATGCTGCTGTTTTTTCGCACATGGTTAGAGGAGGCTGGGTTTTTATTTTTTATTTTGCCGATTTATAGAGTTTTTTTTTCACTGAAATTTTTTTAAAAATAATCTATACAAGTTTCTTATCGCTGTAATCAAACTGACCTCAAGAATCATGTTTCCAGGTAATTTGTACTGCAAAATAAACTTTGTAAATACAACGCTTGAACAAAAAAAATGAACGAATTGCAATTTTTCCCAGTTTCATCTCAGCTGAAAATTTTTTTTAGCCTTTTTTTCAGTACATAATGCGGCAAAATGAATTGTGTCATTTAAAACAGCATTTTATTCAGCAAGAAATAAGCCCTTATGCAGTTGTATTGACGGACAAATAACAAAGTTATGGTTCTTGAAAGAAGGAGAGTAAGAATCCAAATCGGAAAATTAAAAAATTGTCTGGTGAAGTGACTATAAGGGTTGTCCATGTTTGAGGACAGTTTTTCGCTTAAATGCAGACATTTGGGGCTAAAAATCATTTTTATACTTTGGTTTAATTCAAAATTGTAACACCATTTGGCTTTTACAGGTTCTTTGATTTCCTGCACATTCACCTTGGATGTGGTTTTGCCATACATCTGCTGAGAGGAGTTCATAAAAGAGAAGAGTTACAAACTCCCTGTCAGTGGGCTGTCTGACAGATTCTCTGCTTACTCATTCTGCAGCCAGCAATAGACAGTACAACCCAGAGTTTATAGAGGGCAAACGGTGCGCCATTTTGTAAAGCAGCCCAATTGCAAAAATACATTTTGGCCTGAAATATATGCATTTAATTAAGAAAAAAAAATAATAGATGCCTGCACGTGAGGAATGAGACATAGTGAATCAGAAAAACTAAACTACATTTCTATTTGGAGTTATTTGCTAATAGTATTATTATTACACCTAATACATATTGGGAAAGGATCTTGGAGATGGGAATATCTCTTTAACCTTTGTTAAAGTCCAAGTGGGTGTGGGTGTCGGAAAGTTTTTCACTGGGGACATGTAGTTCTCACAGCACCATAGCTTAGTGCAGGTTTCCCATTGTATGAGATGTAATTATACAGCCCTCATCTCCTGGTCAAACCTTCTGCAGTCAGTGGGGTGGAAGGGCAGTGCAGCGTAGTTTAGCTGTGTCACATTTCAAACCCTTCTATCAACTCTATTGATTACTGAGTGTGTAAACTTATGTATATTTGGCTGAAGCTGATTGTACTTGCTCCACAGTGAGATCAGGGCTGTTCTGTCTCACACAGGAGTAACCTGCCTGTTCTTAACTACTCTTGCATGAGACATGACACCATGCTGTGATCTCACTACAGAGCACAACAGATTTAAGTGTGATTACTAACCCATCTCTGGCCGGGCAGTGTGGGGGATGTAACAGTACAGCAGAGCTGTTACTATAGGAGAGCTGATAGGAGGGTATGTAACGTGACACAGCTGAACTCAGCTGTACTGCTGCTCCCCCCACACTGACTGATGCAGGAGGATAGACCAGGAGATCAGAGCTGTATCATTACATCTGGCCCATTACATCTGCTCTAAGCTTTGCTGGGGGCATGTTCTTTCTTTCGAGTGTTGCTGCCTATTTATGATTGGTCAGCACCATACAGGGAGACTAAGTACACGCCCCCAGTGTAACTCTCTGACAACACTCACTTGGCCTTAACAAAAGTTAACACATTAGGTGCTAAATACGTTGATTACTAATGTCTCTGAAACAAAGGTGAAATTAGAAAATATATAAAAAAGTTTTTCATTCCGCTCTGCAACCACTATTAAATTGTGTCTCTAGTTTAACTTGTAGTAATAATACTTTTATATAATGCAGAATTCATGTCTTGTCTGTGCCCCAGGAAGCTCTCTGCTGAAGAGCTAGAGCGTCGCAGGTTGGATATGATGGAGGACGCCCGGCAGAGGGAGAAAGACAGGGAAAGTAATGTACGCCGATACAAACAAGAGGAGGAGAATGATGAAAAGAAGGACCATCACAGAAAAGACAGCAGATTCCTACAGTATGTATATGGGATAGTACCAAAGCGCTGCTTAGTCCTGCCAAGTTTTGCCATAGCTTTTGTCATTATATATTTGATATATTTTGCCATTCGAAATGTTGTGACAACTTTTACCTTTTTTTTTTCCCCTTGCCACAGTCAGATGAAGCTGGATAGTGCAGCGTCCTCTTCTCTGGAGGACCGAGTGAAGCGCAATATTTATGGCATTCAGCGAACCTCCTCAGCCCTGGAGAAAAACTTCATGAAAAGATGATATTGTCACCATAGACCACTTCCGTTGTATTTGTATTTTTTATACAGTAATCTTCCTTATCGGTCCTTTATTTGTACATTATTCTTTTCTCCTGATGCCACAGTAATTGTTATATTTGTATAAAGAGTCTTGAGAATATGTAAAATGTTGTCTTTTATGTTCGAATAATCCAGCCTTCCATCCCTTGTGTCCCATTTTACCAATACTATAGAAGAGTAGACATGGACCTCTATGATTTAGTCTTAGTCAGTCCGGACTAGGCAAAGACTTTAAAGTGCAGTATCACTATGAGGATCCAGTGGGTGATAAATGCTTAGATACGCTGGAGGTCTGACTGCTGGGACCACCATACATCATTAGTATAAGGGATTCCTTTTGCAGAAGATAATAGGAAGTAGTTATATGGAACTATAGGTAAGTGCTGGACCTGGTTCCTATAAGTCTTACTGTACTTGGATCCCCAATCTGAAATCTATCGCTTACCCTGCAGTGAGAGTTGAAAAGCCCCTTTAAATAGGTTGTCCGCCACACTAAGGATAGGTCATCAGTGTTAAAGTAGTGGACAACCACTTATAATTAGTTGCATTGCATTTCACACTAATTAGGTTAATTTATGGTTTTGGAAACCATCCCTGTGTCCAGCGGCTGATGCCCCTCCACTACTCTCGGTGACTCTTATTGTCTGCAGAGCTGAACTTGTGCGAGCCAATCAGTGACCTCAGTGGTTTGAGCTGTCAACGTAGGCAGCACTGCAGAGCTCAATTACAGGCAGCAGAGCTGTCAACATAATGTTAGTGTTGCAGACAATAACAGACACTGGGAACAGCAGTGGCGACTCAGTGATGGACCCAGGGAGGGGGAGTAAACCTGGAGAAAAGTGACTTCCTGAAACCACAAAAACCTCTTTTAAAGAAAATCCATTCTCTAGGCTTTTCCTATATAAACCATAGACCTTTTCAATGGCATTCTTGCAACCCATTCATAAGAGCCTAGCTGCCCCACATTACTGTGAAAATGCCTTTTACAATCGTCACACCCCACATGCTAACTGGCACCAGGCGGTCCGATGGGTGTCTCTGGACCATGCTCGCCGCCGCCTCTTTTGCCTTGATTGATAAGGATGATGTCTCCCAGGTCATCCACACAGCCTGCTCAACTCTCTTGCCAGCATAGTGGTGAACAACAACTATGGAAATATAACATGGTCTGTGCATGAAGTAGGAGAGGCGCTGATTAAGGGGTAAGAGAAGGTGCCAAGATTGGTCCAGAGATGCCCATCAGACCCTTGGACACCAATTAGAATCTACAGTATGGGACAATTCTGAAGGTCTTTTTTCCAGGCTCTTATGAAGGGGTTGCAGGAGTGCTATCCAACAAGTTGGTGGATACAGTTTATATCAGGAAAACCTAGTGACATATTCCCTTTAAATCTCAGGACCTTTCCATGCAGCACATATTAATATTATTCAAATTAATTAAATCAAGAGCATCTAAATAGTGCCGTACACATCTGTGTGCAACTCCTCACAAATCCTACTCCAGTCCCTGCTGGAATAAGATTTGTGGAGTAGCTAGTGCCGCTGCTCGTTATAAATTTGACTAGCGGTGCTCCCCATCTTACTCCAGCTCCAATCTGTCAGAGCTAGGCGCAAATGTTGTGAGAACGCTTAAAGTTTCAAAATGTTAGTGCAACCTCAAGTTGCTCCAAAATTGTCTTTTCAGAGTTTTTTTTCTCCAAAATATAGGTGTAAAAGCTTTGCTTTATCGGCCCAATATGTTTATAAGATATCGCTAGACGGATCTATGTGAAAGCCTAATCTCCTTCCCATTTTCCGTTTCTCTGAACATGTGTATTTGGCTTTGATCTTCAGAGTTAACTGTTGCATTTTTTTATTAAACAGTTTCTGTTTTTATCAAGATGTGCATTTTTATTTATTGATTCATTCAGTTGTGTTCAGCTACCAAATTGGTCTATGAAGTAGAAGGGAACCGGAAGCAATGACAGGTTAGGTATACCATGCTGTTGTGGATATACAGCTGTACACAGGGAGCAATAAGATGTAAAAGTGGCTGCATTTACAGGGTTTGTTCTCTGCTGGACAGGTACAGTGTGCGTGATAAAATTATAATAAAGAGGAAGACAATTCATGCACTCTCCGATAGGCTGTAGTCATATAGTACCGATTCCTTCTCTTCCTTATAACCATGTAGGCCTAGGTTGTACTGCCCCTCTTCTGCCTGTAAATAATGGAAGCATGCATAAACCTGCCTCCTTGTTTTTCCTTGTAAGCGATGTTGTGCGGCCGCACGCTCCGCTCCAGAGTGCCGGTGCCAGAGGGCTTTCACCTGCGAGACTCCGCTGTATCTCGCTGTGTGTGATCCCGGCCTTATGGGTTGCACAAGGACTTGGGTTACCAAATGAATGAATCTTCACATTGCTTCATTGACTAGTTATACTGAATTGCTGTATTCTGGTACTTAAATTATTGCTTGCCAGTGGTGGCTATAAAGTCCTAGCATGCAGTAACTCTCACATATTGTCAGTGCATGCTGGGATTTGTAGTTTCTCTTTCCTGTCTTTCAATATAATAGGAGACACACTGGTGGGGCACATAGCTGGCCGTGGCAATTTCCATTTAATGCTAAGCCACTGTATGATGCCCCCCAACTACACATACTCGCAGTACGATGCCCCTCCAAACGAGCATCACACTTGCCCATCACACCCAAGCTTGCTGCTCCTGTGTTACTGAACTGACCTCCGCTGCCAGACTAGAAAGTGCCGGAAGGTATTTCAAGGACCATCAGGTCATGTGACCTTGCACGAACCCTCGGGGTCTATGGAGACGGAATTTAGAAGCAGGAATCTTTCTTCTCCTTGTACCACCATTGTGTTCACCTGTATCTGTATTCCGAGGACACATATGAAGTTGAAGTGCGGACAAATCCCCGAAACGTCAGCAAAAACACGCCAAATTTGTGACTGTTTTGCTGGATCCGGGAAGGTTGGGAGGCATGAGACCACTGAGGTATTCACAATTCTTTACCAGTGACAATCAAGAGATGCGGCCACAGTCTCCTAAATATGAGAAAAGAATGGAGCAGGTTTAGAACAGCGGTGACCTGAACCTACTGACGCTTTCCCCTCCTGTCGGCACAGTGCCAATCTAACACTCCGCTGTATAGCAGAGATACAGCAACAGTCTGGTTTCCATGGATACACTCTCATACCTGCAGCCTTTAAATGTGGTTGCTAGGTAGCAGGTCCTTGGCAACCAGTAGGTGATATTGAACGCTGCACCCATTCACAGTGTAAGGCAGAGGTGGCCTTATTTTTACCAAATAAAAGGGTTAAAAAAACAAACTTTTTTTTAATAAATATTAACTCCTTAGTGAAAGAGCCAATTTTGTTCCTAATGACCAGGACAATTTTTACAATTCTGACCACTGTAACTTTGTGATTATAGCTCTGGAACGCTTCAACAGATCCTACTGATTCTGAGAATGTTTGCTCGTGACATATTGTACTTCATGTTAGTGGTAAAATTCCTTCGATATGACTTGTGTTTATTTATGAAAAAAAAAATTGGCAAAAATGTAAAAAGTGTAGCAATTGTCAAACTTTGAATTTTTATGCCCTTAAAGGGAACCTGTCACCCCGTTTTTTGAGATTGAGATATAAATACTGTTAAATAGGGCCTGTGCTGTGCGTTACTATGGTGTATGTAGTGTACCCTGATTCCCCATGTATGCCGAGAAATACATTACCAAAGTCGGCGTTTTCGCCTGTCAATCAGGCTGGTCTGGTCAGGTGGGCGTGTTCACAGCGTTCTTTTCTTCCCCAGGTTTCCGTTGGTGGCGTAGTGGTGTGCGCATGTCCAAGGTCCGGATTCCCTGTGCCCACGTGAAGACACAGCGCGCGATCTGCGCTGTCATTCCTTTCATCGGTGCGGACGGCCATCTTCCTGGGGCCGCGCGTGCGCAGATGTAGTGCTCTGCTGCACGGGGCTTCAGGAAAATGGCCGCGGGATGCCGCGCGTGCGCAGAAGAGATCGCGGCGGCCATTTTCCCAAAGCCGAGTTTGCATCTCGGCTTTGGGAAAATGGCCGCCGCGATCTCTTCTGCGCACGCGCGGCATCCCGCGGCCATTTTCCTGAAGCCCCGTGCAGCAGAGCACTACATCTGCGCACGCGCGGCCCCAGGAAGATGGCCGCCCGCACCGATGAAAGGAATGACAGCGCAGATCGCGCGCTGTGTCTTCACGTGGGCACAGGGAATCCGGACCTTGGACATGCGCACACCACTACGCCACCAACGGAAACCTGGGGAAGAAAAGAACGCTGTGAACACGCCCACCTGACCAGACCAGCCTGATTGACAGGCGAAAACGGCGACTTTGGTAATGTATTTCTCGGCATACATGGGGAATCAGGGTACACTACATACACTATAGTAACGCACAGCACAGGCCCTATTTAACAGTATTTATATCTCAATCTCAAAAAACGGGGTGACAGGTTCCCTTTAAATCAGAGAGTCATATCGCACAAAATAGTTGATAAATAACATTTCCCACATGTCTGTTACATCAGCACAATTTTGGAAATACCTTTTTTTTTTTTTTTGTTTGGACATTTATAAGGGTTAAACGTTGACCAGCGATTTCACATTTTTCCAACAAAATTTACAATACAATTATTTTTTTTTAGGGACCACCTCACATTTAAAGTGAGTTTGGGGGGGTAAGTATGACAGAAAATAAACAAAAGTGACACCATTCTAAAACTGCACCCCTCAAGGTGCTCAAAACCACATTCAGGCTATGTGCACACGTTCAGGTTTTTTCGCGTTTTTTTCGTGGTAAAAACGCTATAAAAACTCATTAAAACCGCATACATTATGCATTATATCATTTAGAATGCATTCTGCATGTTATGTGCACATGGATGCGTTTTTTTCTGCGAAAAAAAAACGCATCGCGGTAAAAAAATGAGCATGTTCATTATTTTTGCGGATTTTCTGTGTTTTTCCCGCAATTCTATGCATTTTGGAAAAAACGCACAAAAAACGCGGTAAAATCGCGGTAAAAACGCATGCGGATTTCTGGCAGAAATGTCCGGTTTTTGTCAGGAAAATATCTGCAAGAAATCCTGACGTGTGCACATACCCTCAAGAAGTTTTATTAACCTTTCAGGTGCTTCATGAGACCTAAAGCAAAGCAAAAATTACTTTGGAACCAAACTTTATTTTCACAAAGGTATCAGGAGCAAATGGACCACAAAATTTGTTGTGCAATTTCTCCTGAGTACGCCAATACCCTGTATGTGGAGGAAGTCACTGTTTGGGTGCATGGCAGGGCTCAGAAGGGAGGAAACACCGCTTGACTTTTTGAACGCAAAATTGTCTGGAATCAATGGCGGGTGCCATGTCGCGTTTGGAGACCACTTGATGTACCTAAACAGTGGAACCCCCCCCCAATTCTAATTCCAATTCTAACCATAACCAGGCTCGGACTTGCCCACAGGGTAACGGGCATCCCCCGATGGGCCCCCCACCCCACTGTATGGGCAGTACTTGGCATTAGGGTTGAGCGCCTCTTCCTTTTTTCGGATCGAGTCGGGTTTCGCAAAACCCGACTTTGTCAAAAGTCGGGTCTGGTGAATTCGGCCGATTATTGCGAAAAGTCGTGGATCAACCGAAACACGAAACCCAATGCAAGTCAATGGGGAATCAAAGTCGGCAGTGAGTGGAGGACAGGAAAACACCTACAGTGCCCATTTTAATGCCAAAAACATCAATTCTTATTTCTTAAGCTTGTCAATCTTAATTTACTTTATAATAATAGTTAGGCATTAAAAACGGGGTCATTTGGCTAAAGTTGTGGGGGGGCAGGGCTGGCTCAAGATTTTCGTGGGCCTAGGAAATGCGGACTACGTCACGGCGGTGAAGCAGGGAGAGGTAAGTATTTAAACTTTGCAAGTGCTGTGACCTTGAGCAAGCAGGGAGGGCCCACTAGTTGGCACTGGCACAGGGCCCCTCATAGTACGGCGGTGTTTGACGGTGGGCGGCGCCTCCCACTGCCAGAGACACTTTTGCGTACTATGAGGGGCCCTGTGCCAGTGCCAACGAGTATGCCCCCCTACCTGATGAAGGAACCTGCACTTTCATCTGCACCTTCCTCTTTGTCCCCGTTTAAGGTGGTATAGTATGCGGGAAGGGGAACCTGACTTTCAGCAGGGTCAGATTCTGGCTGTGTAGAGTGCAAGGGGAATGTAGTGGTCTGGGTCAATGTACCAGCAGACTCATCTAGCAGTGGCTGGGCAATGGGCAGGATGAGGAGGAAACAACGATATAGGCCCAAATAATAAAGTAGGCTAAATGCAGTTCAAAATTGGTAACAGGAGTAAACAGGCAGCAGGTGGAGGAGAACAAGAAGCAGCAGCAGACACCGTTAGTAGGCCCAGCCAAACAAGTAGGCCAAATGCAGTTTAACATCCGAAACAGGATGAAAATTGAGGCTCAGCTTTGTTCAGTGGAGGAGAAATGCAAGGAGCGGCAGACAACGTTAGTAGGCGTAACCAAACCAGTAGGCCAAATGCAGTGTAATATCTTAACCAGGATGAAAATTGAAGCTCAGCTTTGTAGCTGCATACTGTATAATGGCCCGACATGATGCTGCATACTGTATAATGGCCCCACATGATGATGCGTACAGTATAATGGCCCCACATGATGCTGCGCACAGTATAATGGCCCCACACGATGCTGCATACAGTATAATGGCCTCACATGGCGCGCCATACAGTATAATGGCTCCACATGATGCTGCATACTGTATAATGGCTCCACATGATGCTGCGTACAGTATAATGGCTCCACATGATGCTGCGTACAGTATAATGGCCCCACATGATGCTGCATACTGTATAAAGGCCCCACATGATGCTGCATACAGTATAATGGCGCTACATGATGCTGCATACAGTATAATGGCCCTGCATGATGCTGCATACAGTATAATGGCGCTACATGATGCTGCATACAGTATAATGGCCCCACATGATGCTGCATACAGTATAATGGCGCTACATGATGCTGCATACAGTATAATGGCCCTACATGATGCTGCATACAGTATAATGGCGCTACATGATGCTGCATACAGTATAATGGCCCTACATGATGCTGCGTACAGTATAATGGCCTCACATGGTGCTCCATACAGTATAATGGGCCCACATGATGCTGCATACTGTATAATAGCTCCACATGATGCTGCGTACAGTATAATGGCCCACATGATGCTGTGTACAGTATAATGGCCCCACATGATGCTGCATACTGTGTAATGGCCCCAAATGATGCTGCATACAGTATAATGGCCCCACATGATGCTGCGTAGTTTAATGGCCCCACATGATGCTTCTCCGCCGGTTTTGTCTGTGGGAGTGTCCGTTACTCTTTTACTATGTGTGCTGTCTATAGGTCTTTTTTGTATGATTAATAAACTTTTGCATTGATTTTGGTGTCAGTCTCTGGACATTTGTACACTGATTTTTACTTGTGGTGTTCTCTTTATGGACTTCAGTGTGTCCGTGTACATCCTGCAATATACTATGGGTTACGCTTATATGTATTACATTGTATATTAACATGATATCCCATAGTTTTCCGTGTTTTCTTGCTTATTATTCTGTACTTTCTGTGTTATGCACAGGTCTTTTGGATCTCACAATGGACTTTAGAGCCAAGGATAAAGCATGGCTCAATCAGATGGATAAGATCTTTGACAGTAGCATGGTTGGTGCACATTGCCCGGGGAACTCCAGTTGGGATGACAAGTTTTCCACCATTAGGTCTTTACTTGATAAACGCTCGCGACTATGGTGGAATCGTCAGTTTCTCGAGAAATATAAATCCAGTGGGATGATCCCTAGGGGACTGCGAGTTCGGGTCATCCCGTCCTTTCCTATTGATGACTTGGGATTTATTGATAAGTGGGAGGAGGCCTGCAATTCATGCTCTGTGGTATTTTTACAGCTGTTGATAGATCTTAATACCACTAGCATTAATGAGTTGGATGGTCTAATTGATACTGCACAGGCTGATCTACGTAATGGGTGTCCACTTGAGAGAATTCAGCAATTTGAGTTAGATCTTGAGAAATCGACTGATTTGTTGGTTAAAAAGATCCAGGACACCCAGATGACTAAATACTCCAGGGATTTGAAAGACTATCAATTGAAGAAAGTGTACCTGTGGAGAAAACGTAACACTCTGGATCAGGGTAAAAGCATCTCGAATGCTTCCATTTCATCAATTAGTGGGCAATCGGATCTATCCTCGACATCCGCAAATATGTCAACATCCAGGGAGGTCTCAAGATTTCGTGATCATTCTTACCATCCTTATAAGAGGAAGTCCTTTTCAACCTCTAGTCGTGACAACAAGGTGATTAATTTAACAAACTATTCTCTGACACAGACTGATTTAGATCTCCTTGGTAAGGGCTTGTCATTTGTCCCTACACCTAAATTTGATCTTTTTACCACCATCAAAGATTTACATATTTTTGCCAGGTCATTGTTGTTCAAACGATACTTTAATACTAACCACCTTGTATCACTTTTTCCAACAGAAGAAGAGCAGGAGGCCCTGAGGGAGCTTGAGGAGTTGGCGAGTGAACATGTTGGCGATGGAGGTAAGATCCCGCCCTCCATCCGCCCTCGTTCCAGGAAGTTCCCCCCATTATCTACCTGTGCCAACATTGAGCTGTTTGTGCAGGTGGTGATGGAGGAGCTTTATCAAGTTCCTAAATTTATTATGAATGACAATCTTACAGTGGAAGAGAGACACAGGTTGGGATACTTGCAGGGGCTGCCAGATGTTATAGTTAAACCTGCTGATAAGGGTGGTAATGTCGTCTTGTGGCCCAGTACTATGTATGAGAAAGAGGCGTTTCGCCAGTTGGGTGATGCGTCCTGCTACAAAAGATTAACATATAATCCGCTTGCGGCGTATTGCTCTCAGCTGGATGACATTTTGGACAGGGCCCTCCAGGACGGCATTATCACCAAACTGGCACTGGCGGTCCCTGAGCCGACTATCCCAACCTTGTATCTCCTTCCAAAGATACATAAGAACATCTCCTCTCCACCTGGCAGGCCAATTATTTCTGGTAGGGGGAACTTCCTGGAACCCGTTAATAAATGGATTGATTTCCACCTTCAACCATTCGTTTCGGGCCTCCCATCTTTTCTTAAGGATACTGGTGATTTGTTGCGCAGGGTCGACGGGTTGTTTGGGGGGTGATACTCTTTTAGTTTCAGCAGACGTTGAGTCCCTCTACACTAACATTAAACATCTTGACGGCATTGCAGCCGTACGTTTTTTTCTGGGGCATCTTCCCTATCTATGGATATGAGGGACCTTCTGCTGGAGCTATTGGAGTTCACCCTCACGCACAATTTTTTTGTATTCAAGGGGTCCTTCTACCTACAGCTCCGGGGGACCGCCATGGGGGCGGCCTTTGCGCCGGCCTATGCTGGTCTCTTCCTGGGGCTGTGGGAGAGGGACCTCTTCCTGTCGGATGAACAGGGGTTGATGGACCGCGTCCCTTTTTGGACGCGGTACATCGACGACAACTTCATCTGGCAGGGCACACCCGTCGACCTTGGGCAACTCATCTGTACTTTGAACAACAATGACCTGAACATACATTTGACGTTTTGTCAAAGCGATGTCTCGTTGGATTTCCTGGATGTCACTATTAGGCGTGACCAATTTGGGGTTCTGCAGACTGACATCTACAGGAAAGAGACATCAACCAACACCTTGTTGATCGCTTCCTCTGGACATCCTAGGCACATGATCCGTTCCGTGCCGGTGGGCCAGTTCCTCCGGTTACGGCGGATCTGTTCCTCTGATGCGGATTTTGAGGCTAGGGCGGATGAATTGAGACAGTGTTTTGTGATACGTGGATATAGCCGTAGAGTAATTAAAACTGCCTATCATCGAGCTAAGCATGCCTCGAGAAACGATCTGCTTTATAAACCAAATTCTAGCGGTAAATCTAGGACGGATGACCAAATAAGATTTGTTACTACGTTCAGCTCGCAGTCCAATAGGGTTCGCGCTATTCTGGAGCGGGCCTGGCCAATTCTCCGGGTGGACCCTATTTTGAAAAAAATTGTACCACCTAGACCCTCTATGTCATTTATGCGGGCTAAAAATTTGAGGGACCACCTTGTCTCCAGCCACTACCCGGAGCGTCCACTACCCACCTTTTTAGACAGATTTAAGATGAGTGGTGGATGTGTTCCGTGTGGTGGGTGCGTCGCCTGTCCCAACATTGATCGGTGTAGTAGATTCTCTAATTCTGATGGTACAAGATCTTATGAGATTCGTCAGCGCATCACGTGTACCACGAGGTACGTGATCTACTATGCCACGTGCCCGTGCGGCCTTATTTATATTGGATTAACAACGTGCCAACTTAAGGTCCGCACGAGGGAGCACGTGTTGGGGATTCAGGCGGCGGCCCGCCAGGCGGACGCATCCACCCTCAAGACGATACCACGGCATTTTAAAAATTTGCATAATTGTGATAGCACCCTACTAAGGGTACGTGGTATCGATGCTCTGAAAATTAATATCAGGGGTGGTGGTCTATCTGGGCGTCTGGCGAGGCTGGAGACCAGGTGGATATGGACCCTTAATACGGTCCACCCGTTTGGTCTTAATGAGTGCCTGTCTTTTGCCCCATTTCTGGAGTCCCCCGGGTGATATGTATCGATGGGTGCGGATTCTTCCGCATATATTGTTTTTATGTGTTTTTAATTTTACTTTTTTCTTATTTATCTAGTGATATCTATACATCTATCGATATGTTCCATATATTATGGGACAGGAATGGCCAAAACTACGTCACGTATATATGCCCCTGCGCTGGATCCGGTACCGATGTGGACTCGACATTCAATTTATATGCCTTGAACACCATTTGATGTATGCTTTTATAGCATCCATTTTGCACCTCTATTCTGATGCATGTTTGTCTGCATGCTTTATTTGCATTGTTTTGAATATTTGGGCATACTCGGTATTGATATGATGCTATGCAGTGTTATCTGTAGATTATATTGTCTAGACATGTTCCTTCATTATTTGATTTTTTGCACTTTTGTACATATTATGTAATATCTGTTATTGTACGATATTTTATATCGTTTGGATGTGTATTTCCCTTTGATGTCCACTGTTAGTGTTGCTGCGGTTGGGCGCTGTCCGTGGGTAGTTGCCTCCCGTGTGCGCTGGCCCCGCCCACCGTTTGACGCGATGGTCACATGGGGCCCCATGTGTCCTGGCGTCTGCGGCGGTTATTGGTGCCTGCGTGTGCGTGGCGTGCACCCCTCGGTCCCTGCTCAAATGCAGCCTTTATGCCCTTGATTGTTGTATGCACTTGCCTTGTGATGTCCTTGTCTGTTCGGAACGATACTCTGCTTTGTACTCTGTAGTATGGGCTGTTGCCCTCCACCAATATGGCCGCCGGTGTGCGCTTGTGCGGCTGGATGCTGCTTCGCTCTGCCCGATGGTCCCGCCCACCGCATGACGCTTTGATCACGTGTGATCCCAGGTGACCTAGCGTCGGCAGTGAGTTGCGGTGCCTGAGAGTGGGCGGCGCTTCCCATGCTGGCCGGCGCTCATTTCCGGTTTGCGCCTTTATCTGGTGGCGGCTTTCTGTCCGGTCCCATGCCCCCTGAGGAAGGAAGTTCCTAAACTTCTGAAACGCGCGTCGGGGAGGGCGGGAATACGCGTGTGAACCTGCCACATTACTAGGTATGTTACCAGAGACACGGCCACTGTGCAATATGGGTACTGTTTACTACTCTCTATAATCATTTGTTGTCTCTTAGGGTCAGTTCACATGCTCCTTCTCCGCCGGTTTTGTCTGTGGGAGTGTCCGTTACTCTTTTACTATGTGTGCTGTCTATAGGTCTTTTTTGTATGATTAATAAACTTTTGCATTGATTTTGGTGTCAGTCTCTGGACATTTGTACACTGATTTTTACTTGTGGTGTTCTCTTTATGGACTTCAGTGTGTCCGTGTACGTCCTGCAATATACTATGGGTTACGCTTATATGTATTACATTGTATATTAACATGATGTCCCATAGTTTTCCGTGTTTTCTTGCTTATTATTATGATGCTGCATACAGTATAATGGCCCCACACGATGCTGCGTACGGTATAATGGCCTCACATGGTGCTCCATACAGTATAATGGGCCCACATGATGCTACATACTGTATAATGGCTCCACATGATGCTGCATACTGTATAATGGCTCCACATGATGCTGCGTACAGTATAATGGCCCCACATGATGCTGCATACTGTATAAAGGCCCCACATGATGCTTCATACAGTATAATGGCCCCACATGATGCTGCATACAGTATAATGGGCCCACATGATGCTGCATACTTTATAATAGCTCCACATGATGCTGCATACAGTATAATGGCCCACATGATGCTGCATACAGTATAATGGCCCCACATGATGCTGCATACAGTATAATGGCCCCACATGATGCTGCGTAGTTTAATGGCCCCACATGATGCTGCGTACAGCATAATGGTCCCACATGATGCTGCATACAGTATAATGGCCTCACATGATGCTGCGTACAGCATAATGGTCCCACATGATGCTGCATACAGTATAATGGTCCCACATGATGCTACATACTGTATAATGGCTCCACATGATGCTGCGCACAGTATAATGGCCCCACATGTTGCTGCATACTGTATAAAGGCCCCACATGATGCTTCATACAGTATAATGGTCCCACATGATGCTGCATACAGTATAATGGCCTCACATGATGTTGCATACTGTATAATGGCCCCACATGATGCTGCGTACAGCATAATGGTCCCACATGATGTTGCATACTGTATAATGGCCCCACATGATGCTGTGTACAGTATAATGGTCCCACATGATGCTGTGTACAGTATAATGGCCCATGATGCTGCGTACTGTATAATAGCTCCACATGATGCTGCATACTGTATAATGGCTCCACATGATGCTGCGTACAGTATAATGGCCCTACATGATGCTGCATACAGTATAATGGCCCTACATGATGCTGCATATAGTATAATGGCCCCACATGATGCTGCATACAGTATAATGGCCTCACATGGTGCTCCATACAGTATAATGGGCCCAAATGATGCTACATACTGTATAATGGCTCCACATGATGCTGCATACTGTATAATGGCTCCACATGATGCTGCGCACAGTATAATGGCCCCACATGTTGCTGCATACTGTATAAAGGCCCCACATGATGCTTCATACAGTATAATGGCCCCACATGATGCTGCATACAGTATAATGGGCCCACATGATGCTGCATACTTTATGATAGCTCCACATGATGCTGCGTACAGTATAATGGCCCACATGATGCTGTGTACAGTATAATGACCCCACATGATGCTGCATACTGTGTAATGGCCCCAAATGATGCTGCATACAGTATAATGGCCCTACATGATGCTGCGTAGTTTAATAGCCCCACATGATGCTGCGTACAGCATAATGGCCCCACATGATGCTGCACACAGTATAATGGCCTCACATGGTGCTCCATACAGTATAATGAGTCTACATGATGCTGCATACTGTATAATAGCTCCACATGATGCTGCGTACAGTATAATGGCCCACATGATGCTGTGTACAGTATAATGGCCCCACATGATGCTGCATACTGTGTAATGGCCCCAAATGATGCTGCATACAGTATAATGGCCCCACATGATGCTGCATAGTTTAATGGCCCAACATGATGCTGCGTATAGCATAATGGCCCCACATGATGCTGCATACAGTATAATGGCCTCACATGCTGTTGCATACTGTATAATGGCCCCACATGATGCTGCGTACAGTATAATGGCCTCACATGGTGCTCCATACAGTATAATGGGCCTACATGATGCTGCATACTGTATAATAGCTCCACATGATGCTGCATACTGTGTAATGGCCCCAAATGATGCTGCGTACACTATAATAGCCCCACATGATGCTGCGTAGTTTAATGGCCCCACATGATGCTGCGTACAGCATAATGGCCCCACATGATGCTGCATACAGTATAATGGCCTGACATGATGTTGCATACTGTATAATGGCCCCACATGATGCTGCGTACAGTATAATGGCCTCACATGGTGCTCCATACAGTATAATGGGCCCACATGATGCTGAATACTGTATAATGGCTCCACATGATGCTGGGTACAGTATAATGGCCCCACATGATACTTCGTACAGTATAGTGGCCCCACATGATGCTGTATACAGTATAAAGGCCCCACATGATGCT
The DNA here is from genome assembly GCF_032444005.1 of Ranitomeya imitator. Taxonomy (NCBI): domain Eukaryota; kingdom Metazoa; phylum Chordata; class Amphibia; order Anura; family Dendrobatidae; genus Ranitomeya; species Ranitomeya imitator. The sequence goes on from NC_091283.1 coordinate 511,455,218, forward strand.
GGGTACTTTATAATGGCTCCATATGATGCTCCATACTGTATAATGACCACACAGTGCTCCATACTGTATAATTGCCCCACATGATGCTGCGTACAGTATAATGGCCCCACATGATGCTGCATACTGTATAATGGGCCCACATGATGCTGGGTACAGTATAATGGGCCCACATGATGCTCCATACTGTATAATGGCTCCACATGATGCTGGGTACAGTATAATGGCCCCACATGATGCTGCGCACAGCATAATGGCCACACATGATGCTGGGTACAGTATAATGGTTCCACATGATGCTGCGTACAGTATAATGGCCCCACATGATGTCACATACAGTATAATGGCACACATGATGCTGGGTACAGTATAATGGTTCCACATGATGCGGCGTACAGTATAATGGCCCCACATGATGCTGCATACAGTATAATGGCCAACATGATGGTCCATACAGTATAATGGGCCCACATGATGCTGCGTACAGTATAATGGCTACGAATGATGCTGCGTACAGTATAATGGCCCCACATGATGCTCCATACAGTATAATGGGCCCACATGATGCTGCGTACAGTATAATGGCCCCAAATGATGCTCTGTACAGTATAATGGGCCCACATAATGCTCCATACAGTATAATGGGCCCACATGATGCTGCATACTGTATAATGGCTCCATATGATGCTAGGTACAGTATAATGGCCACACAGTTACCCCACCCTCATCATTGCCCTCACATCCCCAGCATTGCCTTCTCCATCACCACACACACCTACAGACACACACATACATACACCTACAGACATACACACCTCTCACCGCGCTCCCTCGTAGCAGCCGGAAGCATCCTCTCCGGCAGCGCTGAATGATGTCATCCAGCCTGCCGCTGACTGCTCACGTCGCTGCAGCTCTGGTACGCCACTGATAAAGACCACTCCGTGCCTCCTATGCCAGTGTCTGCTCTGATCCGACACAGCTAGTGATCGCGCTAGCAGTTTAAAGTGGAGGTACATTTGGTCTGAGGCCATGCGGGAAAAGGAGGATCCCAGCCGGGACAGTGGGACAGAGTCTCAAAATCGGGACTCTACTGCTGGATTCGGGATGGTTGGGAGTTATGCACACGTGACTCTGTACACCTCATGCTCATGTGGCTACGCTCCGTACATCTCGTACACACGCAGCTCTGCTCCGTGCACCTCATACATACGCGGCTCTGCTCCGTACACCTCGCAGACACGCTCTGTACATCTTGTACACACACACGGCTCTGCTATATCCACACTGTAAACCCCTCCTGACCCCACGCATATACTTACCCTCATCCAGCACCATGACAACCAGAACAGCAGATTCCTTCATACACTGAGGCCCCTGATCATGTGACCCCCGACTCCTCCCCTCCTGTCACCTCATCACAGGTCCTGTGCACACAGAGTGGCCATACATGTGGTGTGCGGTTCTGCGGTTGGAGTTATGAGGCTTTTCTCACGTTTGTGTTCATTCCCTATCCCATAAACATTGGGTCGCTTTTCCATCCTTGTGAGTGACCTGTCTTCATCCATTTACATTTCATGCTTTGGTTCGTTACACTTATTTTTTACTATAAGTGTGTTTTTTTTGTGTAAATCAAGTTTATTAAAAGAAGTTGCATATAACAATACATTGCAATTTAGAATAATAACAAACAGAAACAGCTCAAGTACCTTTTGACACTATCAAGCACTGTAGTTCAGGAAAAGTATAATAACATTTTCCAAATCAACCTGAGAAATAATTTCTTTGTCTCCTTAAATATGGAGAATGCTATTCTAGTAACTTTTCAAAGGAGAATCTGTGAACAATAATCAATTTCTAGAAATCGGACCGATGAACGTCTTCCTGTTGACTATGAAGTAGTCTATTACTTTTGGCAATGGGATTCCTGACCACTACAGGTCCAATTCTCCAAGACCCATTATGTTGATTAAAGTTGATTAATGCTGGGGTAAGGGTAACCAGAATGTTTCATTATGCAAACTTTAGTGTAATTTAAACCAACTTTATGATTAGTAGAGGAAAATAGAAAATGAGTAGAAAGAAGAAAGAAAGGAGAGAAGAGATGGGATGGGGAAGGAGGGTATGGTTTCCGGTATCTCGTCCAACTCAACTGTTAATTAGTGTTAAAGCATAATTGTTCCACCACCTAAAATATAAATGCTTGAGGGTACCAATAGTATATTCAGTAAGTTAACCAAGCCAAGTAATTAGCTCTTCAGTCTCTCTAAACACTATCCAAGGAGTCCATATATTAATACTTTATCTGAAGTTCCCGTATCCTGACCAACCAATTGTTCCATACGAAGGAGATGGTTTAATTCTGCTACAAATTCAGATTTTGGAGGGGAATTTGATTGCTTCCAATAGCGGGGTATTAGATTGCGTGCAGCTGTCAAGAAATGTCTAAGAAGGCTTTTCTTAAATTTGGCTATGGAGAGATCACAAATAGACAGCAGAGCCACCTCCATTGTAGGCCGGACCTTATGAAGGGATAATTTGTTGTGGAGATCAAAAACAGCCTCCCAAAAACCTCTAATGGGTGAACAGGACCACCAAATATATGCATACGAACCCCACTCCTTCCAACACCTCCAACACGTATCTGGGGTAGTAGAGAACATAGTGTGAATGCTGTCTGGGCATCTGTACCAACGAGTCAACAATTTATAACTTCTCTCTTGGAAGTCTGCACATAATGAAGATCTGAACGTGTGGAGGAGACTTTTATTCCTGTCCTCCAATGTTAATGGTTTATGCAAATCGTTTTCCCACTTCAAGAAGAAAGCTGGAGGATCAAATGTAGACACCTGATGCTCCTGGAACATTTTATAGAGGAGTGATACCGTGTGTGTTGGAGGGTCCCCATCCAGGCAAGCCAACTCAACGGGAGTAAGAGGTCTAAATAAATCAACCTGTCTGGATATTTTAGTTATATAGCTTCTAATTTGTTCATAAAAAAAGCCACAAGCCGGGGGGAGGTCCCGTCTCTCCAAAGAGGGACTGCAAGGATTTTATAGAAGATTTGGTTATGCAATCATAGACTATCGGATGGCTATCTTTAATAATAATCTTTATTTTTTATATAGCGCTAACATATTCCGCAGCGCTTTACAGTTTGCACACATTGTCATCACTGTCCCCATTGGGGCTCACAATCTAAATTCCCTATCAGTATGTCTTTGTGTTTATGTAGGAATATAACTTTATCCAGGCCCGCAGGGAAGTCTGGGTTATCAAAAATCGGGGTCAAGGGGCCTGGTATGGATGAGATATTAAGCTTTCGATTATTGTGTCTAACAGAAAGAGTCAAGTTTCTTATGAGATAGGGCAGGTCCTCTCTCTGATCCTTCATATTTCCCTCCCGCCAAATGTTTACGTTGGGATTATTCGTTAAGATCTTTGATTCTAAATCCACCCATTTTTTTTATGTTTATGGTGATATAAATCTAAGAGGCAGGTTCCGAGGGAGGCATAATTGTAAAGTAGAAAATTAGGGAGACTCAATCCTCCCGTTTGTTTAGATCTGCTTAATAACTGATACGACAAGCGAGGACGTCTGCCCGACCACATATATCTTGTAATTGTTGTCTTGAGTCTGGAGAAAAAGGAGGCTTGTAGGACCATAGGAATAGTCTGGAAAAAATAAAGGAGACGTGGTAATAAGTCCATTTTTATCGTATTGATCCTCCCAAGCCAGGATATATGCAATTTATTCCATTTTTCCAGATCAAGTTCTGCTCTACGAAGAGCTATTTTATGATTGGCCTCATATAATTGTGACATCTTAGAAGTTAGGTTTATACCCAGATATCTAAGGGAATCAAAACGCCATTTAAACGGGAAAGAGTGTAGCTGAGAAACTAGGGAGGATGGTAAAGAGATGTTTAATTATTGGTGATACATTCAATATGGAACATGTACATTGTATGCATAACTGAGTATGACACTGTGCTTAGCATATCATTTACTCCATTTGAACCGAACAAACACAACATGGAGTCATAAAAAAATAATCAATTCTACTATAAGTGGAGTGTACCCGGGAATAAAAGCTATAGTCTTTCACATCCGGATGGAGAGCCCTCCACACACAGACAGCTCTCCAGCGACCAATGATGCCGAAGTCCCCTGGTAACCAGGGTAAACATCGGGTTACTAAGCGCAGGGCCGCGCTTAGTAACCCGATGTTTACCCTGGTTACCAGAGTAAATGTAAAAAAACCCAAACACTACATACTTACATTCCAGTGTCTGTCCCCCGGCGCTGTGCTTTCCTGCACTGACTGTGAGCGCCGGCTGGCCGTAAAGCACAGCGGTGACGTCACCGCTGTGCTCTGCTCTATGGCCGGCCGGCGCTGACAGTGCAGGGAAGCAGAACGCCGAGGGACGCGACAGACACCGGAATGTAAGTATGTAGTGTTTGTTTTTTTTTACATTTACACTGGTAACCAGGGTAAACATCGGGTTACTAAGTGCGGCCCAGGATCCAGACCGCTGCGGCATGTCAAACTCAACGATATCGCTAGCCAGGACGCTGCAACGTCACGGATCGCTCAGTGTGAAGGTACCTTTAGAATAGGCCAGTATTAGCAGATCAGTGGGACTCTTCACACCCCATAAAGATCAGCACAAGTGCGGTTAGAATGAGTCACAGCCAGGGGTGGATTAAGGGTAGCCAGGGCCCCGGGCTGTTCAGACACTGTGGGCCCCCCCTGGTCATGTGACGGGGGTCATGTGATATCCGAACCAGATTATTCCAGAAAAATGGCTACTACTACTGTAACCTATTAAATATTTGTTAAAATCTGCAATACAATTTAGGTATATTTAGACCAATAATATCACATACAAGGAACAAATACCACCGCACCATGTCAAGACCACATATTACCACCACTTGGTGACCAAATAGCACATTCAAGTGACAAATACCACAACACCATTTCCAGACCACATATTACCACCACATAGTGACTGAATACTACAATATTGATCAGTAATAAAAACAATACAAAACACAATACTATCACCATTAGGTGATACAGGATACATAATCCCCCATCTTTCATCCAGCACAGACCGCAATCATTTCTTCCAGCCAGGACTCGTTTCTGCAGGAAATAACACAGTGAAATTAGGATTATTTAGTCTAGAAAAAAGACGACTGAGGGGCGATCTAATAACCATGTATAAGTATATAAGGGGACAATACAAATATCTCGCTGAGGATCTGTTTATACCAAGGAAGGTGACGGGCACAAGGGGGCATTCTTTGCGTCTGGAGGAGAGAAGGTTTTTCCACCAACATAGAAGAGGATTCTTTACTGTTAGGGCAGTGAGAATCTGGAATTGCTTGCCTGAGGAGGTGGTGATGGCGAACTCAGTCGAGGGGTTCAAGAGAGGCCTGGATGTCTTCCTGGAGCAGAACAATATTGTATCATACAATTATTAGGTTCTGTAGAAGGACGTAGATCTGGGTATTTATTATAATGGAATATAGGCTGAACTGGATGGACAAATGTCTTTTTTCGGCCTTACTAACTATGTTACTATGTTACCATAAGTGCCAGTATTCACAGGAGATCTGTACTTAGTATGCAGTGTCTGTGTAGAGGTAATACAGAGATGAGTGGTGACATTATACACAGGAGCTCTGTATATAATGTATAGGTAATACAGTGATCACTGGTGACATTGTACACAGGACCGCTGTATATAGTATACAGTGTATAGTGTCAGTGTATAGGTAACACTGACTCACCAGTGACGTCTCTAGGTGAAGTCCCCCATCTTTCATCCAGCACAGACCGCAATCATTTCTTCCAGCCAGGACTCGTTTCTGCAGGAAATAACACAGTGATCTCGAGCTCCGCTTGCAGAACACATTACTTAATTTTTCACAACATCTACATTACAGCACATGGAGAAAAAAAGGCAATATAGTGTCACTCTGCACAGTAACAGGACCGCCCCCCCCCCCATTCCCCATTTAAAACAGTATACTCAAAAAATAAAATAAATACATCACTGCAGTAATAATATCCCTTAATTAGCCCCTATGGTAATAATATTCCCCACCCTGGCCCCGTGTGTCTCATTCCTGGCTCCAGCCATATGTTCTCCCATCCTGCACTCATGAGTATCCATTCTACACCATATGATCTCCCCATCCTGCCCCATCTGTCTCCATCGTATTCATCCTGCCCCATGATCCAATCCTGCCCCATGTCTTTCATTCTGCCCCGTGTCTCCAATCATGCCCCGTGTCTACATTCTGCCCATGCCTCCAGTCCTGCCCCCAGTGTGTCCAGCAATCTGCCCCAGTGTGTCCAGCATATTACCACCAGTGTGTCCAGCAATCTGCCCCAGTATGTCCAGCATATTGCCCCAGTGTCCAGCAATCTGCCCCAGTGTGTCCAGCATTGCCCCCAGCCAGTGTCTCCAGCAATCTGCCCCAGTGTCTGACTCCAGCATATTGCCCCCAGTGTGTCCAGCATTGCCCCCAGTGTGTCCAGCAATCTGCCCCAGTGTGTCCAGCATATTACCACCAGTGTGTCCAGCAATCTGCCCCAGTATGTCCAGCATTGCCCCAGTGTGTCCAGCATATTACCACCAGTGTGTCCAGCAATCTGCCCCAGTATGTCCAATTATCCAGCATTGCCCACAGTGTGTCCAGCATTGCCCCAGTGTCTCCAGCATTGCCCCAGTGTCTCCAGCATTTCCCCAGTGTCTCCAGCATTTCTCCAGTGTCTCCAGCATTGCCCCCAGACAGTGTGTTCAACAATATGCCCCAGTATGTCCAGCATATTGCCCCAGAGTATCCAGCATTGCCCCCAGTGTGTCCAGCAATCTGCCCCAGTGTCTCCAGCATATTACCCCAGTGTGTCCAGCAATCTGCCCCAGTGTCTCCAGCATATTACCCCAGTGTGTCCAGCAATCTGCCCCAGTGTCTTCAGCATTGCTCCAGTGCCTCCAGCATTGCCCCAGTGTCTCCAGCAATCATCTTCCCCAGTGTGTCCAGCAGTCTGCCCCAGTGTTCTCCAGCATTGCCCCAATGTGTCCAGCAGTCTGCCCCAGTGTCTCCAGCATTGCCCCAGTGTGTCCTCCGGCAATCTGCCCCAGTGTGTCCTCCGGCAATCTGCCCCAGTGTGTCCTCCGGCAATCTGCCCCAGTGTGTCCTCCGGCAATCTGCCCCAGTGTGTCCTCCGGCAATCTGCCCCAGTATGTCCTCCAGCAATCTGCCCCAGTGTGTCCTCCAGCATTGCCCCAGTGTGTCCTCCAGCATTGCCCCAGTGTGTCCTCCAGCATTACCCCAGTGTCTCCAGCAATCTGCCCTGTGTATCCTCCAGCATTGCCCCAGTGTGTCCAGCAATCTGCCCACGTGTCTCCATCATTGCCCCAGTGTCTCCAGCATTGCCCCCAGTGTGTCCAGCAATCTGTCGCAGTGTCTCCAGCATTGCCCCAGTGTCTCTAGCATTGCCCCAAGTGTGTCCAGCAATCTGCCCCAGTGTCCAGCAATCTGCCCCAGTGTCTCCAGCATTGCCCCAGTGTCTCCAGCATTGCCCCGTGTGTCCAGCAATCTGCCCCAGTGTCTCCAGCATTGCCCCCAGTGTCTCTAGCATTGCCCCCAGTGTCTCTAGCATTGCCCCCAGTGTCCAGCAATCTGCCCCAGTGTCTCCAGCATTGCCCCAGTGTCTCCAGCATTGCCCTGTGTGTCCAGCCATCTGCCCCAGTGTCTCCAGCATTGCCCCCAGTGTCTCCAGCATTGCCCCCAGTGTCCAGCAATCTGCCCCAGTGTCTCCAGCATTGCCCCAGTGTCTCCAGCATTGCCCCGTGTGTCCAGCAATCTGCCCCAGTGTCTCCAGCATTGCCCCCAGTGTCTCTAGCATTGCCCCCAGTGTCTAGCAATCTGCCCCAGTGTCTCCAGCATTGCCCCAGTGTTTCCAGCATTGCCCCAGTGTCTCCAGCATATTGCCCACGGCCCCCCGGATTGCAGTTCGCAAAAAAAAAAAAAAAAAGAGTTCTCCTCACCTGACCAGCGCTCCAGGCGGCGAGCTCCCTCCAGCAGCGCACACTCGCCGGCGACTGACAATGACGTCAGATGCCGGCGACGTGTGTGCTGCGGCCGACTTCAGCTGCCAGCCTCCAATTGGCTGGCGGCTGTTGTTAACTATTGACGTGCGGGCGCGCGCCCGCACGTCAATAGGAAACTGCCGCAGCGCCGGAAGGGGCCCGGTGAGCAGATGAGAAGGGGTCTGATGCGGGCCCCCTCTCTCTGCCCATCGGGTCCGGAAGCACATAAATGCCGGTGGGCATTCAGTAACACTCGGGCGGATTATCAGAGGGTCAATCTGGGCGGTAGCCCAGGGCCCCCCCACACCACTGGGCCCTGGGCTACCGCCCATATTGACCCTCTGATAATCCGCCCCTGGTCACAGCACTTGTGCAAGCACTGCAACCAGTGTCGGACTGGGGTGACAAGGGCCCACCAATAACATTGACTTTGGGGGGGGGGGGCACTTTTCACCTGCATGCAAATATTATACTACCTTCGTTCACAAATTTACCTATATCTCTATATAATAATAAACTGGGTAGCGTGATTAACCCCTTCATGACCCAGCCTATTTTGACCTTAAAGACCTTGCCGTTTTTTGCAATTCTGACCAGTGTCCCTTTATGAGGTAATAACTCAGGAACGCTTCAATGGATCCTAGCGGTTCTGAGATTGTTTTTTCGTGACATATTGGGCTTCATGTTAGTGGTAAATTTAGGTCAATAAATTCTGCGTTTATTTGTGATAAAAACGGAAATTTGGCGAAAATTTTGAAAATTTCGCAATTTTCACATTTTGAATTTTTATTCTGTTAAACCAGAGAGTTATGTGACACAAAATAGTTAATAAATAACATTTCCCACATGTATACTTTACATCAGCACAATTTTGGAAACAAAATGTTTTTTTGGTAGGAATTTATAAGGGTTAAAATTTGACCAGCGATTTCTCATTTTTACAACGAAATTTACAAAACCATTTTTTTTATGGACCACCTCACATTTGAAGTCAGTTTGAGGGGTCTATATGGCTGAAAATACCCAAAAGTGACACCATTCTAAAAAATGCACCCCTCAAGGTACTCAAAACCACATTCAAGAAGTGTATTAACCCTTCAGGTACTTCACAGCAGCAGAAGCAACATGGAAGGAAAAAATGAACATTTAACTTTTTAGTCACAAAAATTATCTTTTAGCAACAATATTTTTATTTTCCCAATGGTAAAAGGAGAAACTGAACCAAGAAAGTTGTTGTCCAATTTGTCCTGAGTACGCTGATACCTCATATGTGGGGGTAAATCATGGTTTGGGCGCACGGCAGGGCTTGGAAGGGAAGGAGCGCCATTTGACTTTTTGAATGAAAAATTATCTCCATCGTTAGCGGACACCATGTCGCATTTGGAGAGCCCCTGTGTGCCTAAACATTGGAGCTCCCCCACAAGTGACCCCATTTTGGAAACTAGACCCCCCAAGGAACTTATCTAGATGCCTAATGAGCACTTTAAACCCTCAGGTGCTTCACAAATTGATCTGTAAAAATGAAAAAGTACTTTTTTTTCACACAAAAATTCTTTTCGCCTCAATTTTTTCATTTTCACATGGGCAATAGGATAAAATGGATCATAAAATGTGTTGGGCAATTTCTCTCGAGTACGCCGATACCTCATATGTGGGGGTAAACCACTGTTTGGGCACACGGCAGGGCTCGGAAGGGAAGGAGCGCCATTTGACTTTTTGAATGGAAAATTAGCTCCAATTGTTAGCGGACACCATGTCGCGTTTGGAGAGCCCCTGTGTGCCTAAACATTGGAGCTCCCCCACAAGTGACCCCATTATTGAAACTAGACCCCCCAAGGAACTTATCTAGATGCATATTGAGCACTTTAAACCCCCAGGTGCTTCACAGAAGTTTATAACGCAGAGCCATGAAAATAAAAAAAAAATTATTTTCTCAAAAATGATCTTTTAGCCTGCAATTTTTTATTTTCCTAAAGGTAACAGGAGAAATTTGACCCCAAAAGTTGTTGTCCAGTTTCTCCTGAGTACGCTGATACCCCATATGTGGAGGTAAACCACTGTTTGGGCACATGCCGGGGCTCGGAAGTGAAGTAGTGACGTTTTGAAATGCAGACTTTGATGGAATGCTCTGCGGGCGTCACGTTGCGTTTGCAGAGCCCCTGATGTGGCTAAACAGTAGAAACCCCCCACAAGTGACCCCATTTTGGAAACTAGACCCCGAAAGGAACTTATCTAGATGTGTGGTGAGCACTTTGAACCCCCAAGTGCTTCACAGAAGTTTATAATGCAGATTCGTGAAAATAATAAATACATTTTCTTTCCTCAAAAATAATTATTTAGCCCAGAATTTTTTAATTTTCCCAAGGGTAACAGGAGAAATTTGACCCCAATATTTGTTGTCCAGTTTCTCCTGAGTACGCTGATACCCCATATGTGGGGGTAAACCACTGGGCACATGCCGGGGCTCGGAAGTGAAGTAGTGACGTTTTGAAATGCAGACTTTGATGGAATGCTCTGCGGGCGTCACGTTGCGTTTGCAGAGCCCCCTGATGTGGCTAAACAGTAGAAACCCCCCACAAGTGACCCCATTTTGGAAACTAGACCCCGAAAGGAACTTATCTAGATGTGTGGTGAGCACTTTGAACCCCCAAGTGCTTCACAAAAGTTTATAATGCAGAGCCGTGAAAATAATAAATACGTTTTCTTTCCTCAAAAATAATTATTTAGCCCAGAATTTTTTATTTTCCCAAGGGTTACAGGAGAAATTGGACCCCAAAAGTTGTTGTCCAGTTTCTCCTGAGTACGCTGATACCCCATGTGTGGGGGTAAACTACTGTTTGGGCACACGTCGGGGCTCAGAAGGGAAGTAGTGACTTTTGAAATGCAGACTTTGATGGAATGGTCTGCGGGCGTCACGTTGCGTTTGCAGAGCCCCTGGTGTGCCTCAACAGTAGAAACCCCCCACAAGTGACCCCATTTTAGAAACTAGACCCCCCAAGGAACTTATCTAGATATGTGGTGAGCACTTTGAACCCCCAAGTGCTTCACAGAAGTTTACAACGTGAAAATAAAAAATCATTTTTCTTTCCTCAAAAATGAGGTTTCAGCAAGCAATTTTTATTTTCACAAGGGTAACAGGAGAAATTGGACCCCAGTAATTGTTGCGCAGTTTGTCCTGAGTACACTGATACCCCATATGTGGGGGTAAACCACTGTTTGGGCGCACGTCGGGGCTCGGAAGTGAGGGAGCACATTTGACTTTTTGAATACAAGATTGGCTGGAATCAATGGTGGCGCCATGTTGCGTTTGGAGACCCCTGATGTGCCTAAACAGTGGAAACCCCTCAATTCTACCTCCAACACTAACCCCCCCACACCCCTAACCCTAATCCCAACTGTAGCCATAACCCTAACCACAACCCTAACCACAACCCTAATTCCAACCCTAACCCTAAGGCTATGTGCCCACGTTGCGGATTCGTGTGAGATTTTTCAGCATCATTTTTGAAAAATCCGCGGGTAAAAGGCACTGCGTTTTACCTGCGGATTTCCAGCGTTTTTTGTGCGGATTTCACCTGTGGATTCCTATTGAGGAACAGGTGTAAAACGCTGCGGAATCCGCACAAAGAATTGACATGCTGCGGAAAATACAACGCAGCGTTTCCGCGCGGTATTTTCCGCACCATGGGCACAGCGGATTTGGTTTTCCATAGGTTTACATGGTACTGTAAACCTGATGGAACACTGCTGCGAATCCGCAGCGGCCAATCCGCTGCGGATCCGCAGCCAAATCCGCACCGTGTGCGCATAGCCTAATTCTAAAGGTATGTGCACACACTGCGGAAAACACTGCGGATCCGCAGCAGTTTCCCATGAGTTTACAGTTCAATGTAAACCTATGGGAAACAAAAATCGCTGTACACATGCTGCAGAAAAACTGCACGGAAACGCAGCGGTTTACATTCTGCAGCATGTCACTTGTTTCTGCGGATTCCGCAGCGGTTTTACAACTGCTCCAATAGAAAATCGCAGTTGTAAAACCGCAGTGATCGGAGCATGGGGGGGAGGATCGGAGCGCGGGGGGTGGGTTGGAACGGAGCACGGGGGTGGTGGATCGGAGCACGGGGGGGTGGATGATGCACGGGGGGGTGGATCGGAGTGCAGGGGGGTTGGATCGGAGCACGGGGGGGTGATTGGAGCATGGGGGGAGCGGACAAGAGCACGGGGGGAGCGGAGCACAGGACGGAGCGGTGCATAGCACCGATCGGAGGACTGGGGGGGGCGATCGGTGGGGTGGGGCGGGGGCACATTAGTGTTTCCAGCCATGGCCGATGATATTGCAGCATCGGCCATGGCTGGATTGTAATATTTCACCAGTTATAATAGGTGAAATATTACAAATCGCTCTGATTGGCAGTTTCACTTTCAACAGCCAATCAAAGCGATCGTAGCCACGGGGGGGTGAAGCCACCCCCCCTGGGCTAAACTACCACTCCCCCTGTCTCTGCAGATCGGGTGAAATGGGAGTTAACCCTTTCACCGGATCTGCAGTAACGCGATCTTTCCATGACGCCACATAGGCGTCACAGGTTGGATTGGCACCGACTTTCATGACGCCTACGTGGCGTCAATGGTCGGGAAGGGGTTAATGAACGATGAGATGCTGCTTTTTTTGTATTTCTGTACAGAGTGAATCAAGTGAATTATGCCCATACAGTGGGGTTGGGGGCACAGATCTACACAGAGGCCCAGCGGGGGATTCCCTTGTTACCCTGTGGGCCAGGCCAAGCCTGCACACATGCATACACACACACATCACTTCTCACCTGTCCGCACACTCTACGCAATTTAGCCTCACCGATGGCAGCTTCCTCTCTCTGGCACAACACTCGCTGAATGACATCGTCCAGCAGCGCCGCTGTCTGTGTGAGTGAGAAGAAGTGCGGGCAGGAATCAGGACAGATCACTGCACATGCGGTATGTCCGCCCATGTCCCTGGGAGCCGATGCGCTACAGCTTCTCTGTGCCGGCTATCAGCTTGACAGTCGGCACAGACAAAAGCCGACTCTCAGTCCGGGGGGGCGGCAGAATGCAGCCGCCGGGGGAGACACTGTGGACCGTCGCATTAGGCGGTCTGACTGCACCCCCTACCTGCTGCGCCCGGGACACATGCCCCGGCTGCCCCCCCTAGATACGCCTATGATTGCACCTATCAACTATCCAGTCTCTCCAGGTCGAAAGAAGGCTGCTGGCAGACATAAAGAAGTTGGTGAATTCAGGAGCAGTGGTTCCAGCTAGAGTCAGAATGGGGTCTCGGTTACTATTTGGGCCTGTTCTCAATAAAGAAACCGGGAGGAGACTATTGCATCATAATAAATCTGAAGTCACTGAACAGATGGACAATCATACAAAAAATTCAAAATGGAGTCTATAAAGGTACCTTCACACATAACGATATTGTTAACGATATCGTTGCTATTTGTGACGTAGCAACGATATCGTTAATTAAATCGTTATGTGTGACAGTGACCAACGATCAGGCCCCTGCTGGGAGATCGTTGGTCGCTGAATAAAGTCCAGAATTTTATTTCGTCGCTGGACTCCTGCTGACATCGCTGGATCGGCGTGTGTGACACCGATCCAGCGATGTCTTCACTGGTAACCAGGGTAAACATCGGGTAACTAAGCGCAGGGCCGCGCTTAGTAACCCGATGTTTACCCTGGTTACCATGCTAAAAGAAGAAAAAAAAAACACTAGATACTTACCTAACGCTGTCTGTCCTCCAGCGCTGTGCTCTGCACTCCTCCTGTACTGGCTGCGAGCCGGAAAGCAGAGCGGTGACGTCACCGCTCTGCTTTCCGGCTCCCAGCCAGTACAGGAGGAGAGCAGAGAAGCAGAGCGCAGCGCTGGAGGACAGACAGCGGTAGGTAAGTATCTAGTGTTTGTTTTTTTTTACTTTTAGCATGGTAACCAGGGTAAACATCGGGTTACTAAGCGCGGCCCTGCGCTTAGTTACCCGATGTTTACCCTGGTTACCGGCATCGTTGGTCGCTGGAGAGCGGTCTGTGTGACAGCTCTCCAGCGACCAAACAGCGACGCTGCAGCGATCCGGATCGTTGTCGGTATCGCTGCAGCGTCGCTTAATGTGAAGGGGCCTTAAGATCTACGACTCCATTGATCAAAGAGAATATGGTAATGTGCACGTTAGATCTCAAAGCAGCATATTATCACGTGCCTATTCATCCTTACAGCCACCGCTATCTAAGATTTGAATTGGTAGAAGAGAGAAAAACTCAACATTGCCAATTCAAATGCCTTCCATTTGGTCTTTCTTCAGCACCACACATTTTCACCAAACTGGTGGCAGAAGTTATGGCCTTTCTCAGGGAGCAAGGAATATTAATTGTCCAGTATCTCAACAACTTTTTGTTGATGGCGGAGCCCCCCCAGCAACTAAGGACCAGTTTAATGTCAACCATTCTAGTATTAAAAAGCTTAGGGTGGATAATAAACTGGAGAAAATCAGATCTGGTGCCAGGAAGAAAGAAGGTCTTCCTAGGAATTTTATTGGACTCCGAACAGCAGACGTCCTTCTAAAATGTTATCTGACCAAAAAAGGTACAAAAAAAAAACATCAAACTCGTCCCACAAAAAAACAAGCCCTTACATGACTGTCAACAGAAATATGGAAAAATTATAGCTATCAAAATATAGCGATGTAAAACTAGTGTTTGCAATAAAAAGTCAGCAGCCAAACATACAAAAACAATATAAATCTGGTTTCGCTGTCACCACACCGACCTGAAGAATAAAGTCATCTAATCACTTATACCACACGAGGAACGACGTAAAAAATAAATAAAACCAATTCTTCACCTGCTGTTGATTATTTCATTCTGCCTCCCAAAGATCACAGTAAGGCTCGGCTCACATTTATCTAGCGCTGAGTGCTTACACAGGGATAACCGTGTAAACTCTGAAATACATAATTCAAACGGAACTCCAAGCGGACGATTCCCTATAATGTGACAGATGGAGGCACTGTGGAAGCCATCTGGCCTATGATCCGGCGGTGTCCCGTCTTTTTAGGCGTGCATAAAAGTGCTCTCCGCCAAAGTTTTGTGCACTTCTGAAAAGAGGGCAGACTGAGTCCAGATTAATTCTGCTGCCTCAATATTATAGTGAATGCATCCCTTGGAGGTTTCACCTGAATCGCATCACTCGGAGATTTAGGCCGGTGTCACACTAGAGTATAGCATCCGATGATTTTCTCATGCGTGAGCATCGGATGTGATATGCTAATAAACCTCGGCTTCTGCTCTGCTGCGAGAGGGAGCCGAGTGTCATGCTACTGTGCTATGATCCTCTCACCTGACAAGATAGTAGCCCAGCTGCGGAGAAGTTGAAAGTAATTTCTCCATCTCCTCTGTTGCCGGCGTCGGTGGGAATCGCACTGCACTCAAGTAATATCCGAGTGCAGTGCGATGTTCACTCGCACCCATTGACTTGTATTGGTGCGAGTGAGCCGGGTCTCTCTGCCAATCGCAGCATGCTGCGATTGTTCTCTCATGTCTAATCGGCATGAGAAAATAATCGCAGATCTGAGCTGCCCCATAGTATTCCACTGGGCCGAGCGCTATGTAACGTTTTATACTTTGCAAGTACAAAGGATTTGGAAATGTAATATGGCTCCTTGCAACGCAAAAAAAATCCAGGGAATTCTGCACTCCCAAATCCAAATGCCCCTCTCCCTTCTGAGTCCCAGTGTGCCTGAACCACATTTTGCATCCACGTTTGGCATTCTTGTAGTGTTGAGAGCCCGCCTAATTTATGGGCGCATGTCTCCAGAAGCATGAATTGGGCATAATTGTTATGATCAGGCGGCCTTGGAACAGCATGAAAAAACCTTCGCTGGAGTAGTGGTAACTATACAGACCGCTAACCCTGATCTTATCACAGACACTAGAAGTAGCCGTGGGGTGTGCCTAACCAGACCTAGACACCTCGACACAGCCGGAGGACTAAATATCCCTAAAGATAGAAAATAGGAAAACTGACTTGCTTCAGAGTAGACCCCCAAAGGATAGGCAGCCCCCCACAAATAATGACGGTGAATAGGAGAGGAAAAGACACACGCAGGCGGAAAAAAGGATTAGCAAAGGAGGCCACTTCTACCTAGATAGGAAAGTATAGTACAGGATACTAAGCGGTCAGCACAAAAATTACAAAATATCCACAGCAGAAAAATACAAAAACTCCACCACCTAACTAAAGATGTGGAGAGTATATCTGCGACTCCAGCGAATCCAACCAGACTGAGAAAACAACAGGACAGTCTAAGCTGGAACAAAATAGAAACTATGAACAGCACAGAAAATAGACACACAGCCTGTGTGCCTAAGAAAATGAAGCAGACACTTATCTTTTGCTGAAATGGCAGCAAGCAGGAGAGGCCAGGCAGAGAACCAATACTTCCAAAAGAACATTGACAACTGGAAAGGACTAATGAGTCCTGCAAAGCTAAATAGCCCAGTCCGAACTGCAATTAGCAGAAACACCTGTCCAGGACTGCCGCCCAGGCACAACTGCATTACCATCAACAACCACCGGAGGGAGCCCAAGAGCAGAATTCACAACAGTACCCCCCCTTGAGGAGGGGTCACAGAACCCTCACCAGAGCCCCCAGGCCGATCAGGATGAGCCAAATGAAAGGCACGAACCAAATCAGCGGCATGGACATCAGAGGCCGAAACCCAAGAATTATCCTCCTGGCCATAACCCTTCCATTTGACAAGGTACTGAAGCTTCCGCCTCGAAAAACGAGAATCCAAAATCTTCTCAACAACATATTCCAACTCCCCATCGACCAACACAGGGGCCGGAGGATCAACAGAGGGAACAACGGGCTCCACATATTTCCGCAATAAAGATCTATGGAAGACATTATGGATAGCAAAAGAGGCCGGAAGCGCCAGGCGAAAGGACACCGGATTAATAATCTCAGAAATCCTATAAGGACCATTAAACCGAGGCTTAAACTTATGGGAAGAAACCTTCATAGGAACATGACGGGAAGATAACCAAACCAGATCCCCAACCCGAAGCCGGGAACCAACACACCGACGACGGTTAGCAAAACGTTGAGCCTCCTCCTGAGACAACACCAAATTGTCCACCACATGAGCCCAAATCTGCTGCAACCTGTCAACCACAGAATCCACACCAGGACAGTCAGAAGGCTCAACCTGCCCAGAAGAAAAACGAGGATGAAAACCAAAATTACAAAAAAAAGGCGAAACCAAAGTAGCCGAACTAGCCCGATTATTAAGGGCAAACTCGGCCAATGGCAAGAAAGCCACCCAATCATCCTGATCAGCAGACACAAAGCATCTCAAATAGGTCTCCAAGGTCTGATTAGTTCGCTCGGTCTGGCCATTTGTCTGAGGATGAAATGCAGAAGAAAAAGACAAATCAATGCCCAGCTTGGCACAAAAGGCCCGCCAAAACCTAGAAACAAACTGGGAACCTCTGTCGGACACAATATTCTCCGGAATACCATGCAAACGGACCACATGCTGAAAAAACAACGGAACCAAATCAGAAGAAGAAGGCAATTTAGGCAAAGGCACCAAATGAACCATCTTAGAGAATCGGTCACAAACAACCCAGATAACCGACATCCTCTGGGAAACAGGAAGATCGGAAATAAAATCCATAGAAATATGCGTCCAGGGCCTCTCAGGGACCGGCAATGGCAAAAGCAACCCACTAGCACGGGAGCAACAAGGCTTGGCCTGTGCACAAGTACCACAGGACTGCACAAAAGACCGCACATCACGCGACAAAGAAGGCCACCAAAAGGACCTACCAACCAAGTCTCTGGTACCAAAAATAACAGGATGACCAGCCAACACAGAACAATGAACCTCAGAACCTCAGAAATCACTCTACTAGTCCATCTGTCAGGAACAAACAGTTTCCCCACAGGGCAACGGTCAGGTTTGTCAGCCTGAAATTTCTGAAGAACCCGTCGTAAATCAGGAGAAATGGCAGAAAGGACCACCCCTTCCTTCAAAATACCGCCTGGTTCCAAGACCTCAGGAGAATCAGGCAAAAAACTCCTAGAGAGAGCATCAGCCTTAACATTCTTAGTACCCGGAAGGTACGAGACCACAAAATCAAAACGAGAAAAAAAACAAGGACCATCGAGCCTGTCTAGGATTCAACCATTTGGCAGACTCGAGGTAAATCAAATTCTTATGGTCGGTCAAGACCACAATACGGTGCTTAGCTCCCTCAAGCCAATGTCGCCACTCCTCAAACGCCCACTTCATAGCCAACAACTCCCGATTGCCGACGTCATAATTGCGTTCCGCAGGCGAAAATTTATGGGAAAAGAAGGCACACGGTTTCATCAAGGAACCAACAGGATCCCTCTGAGACAAAACGGCCCCTGCCCCAATCTCAGAAGCATCAACCTCAACCTGAAACGGAAGAGAAACATCCAGTTGGCGCAACAGTGGAGCAGAAGAAAAACGACGTTTAAGTTCTTGAAAGGCAGAGACAGCCGCAGAGGGCCAATTCGCCACATGAGCGCCCTTCTTAGTCAAATCAGTCAAGGGTTTAACCACGCTGGAAAAATTAGCAATGAAACGGCGATAAAAATTAGCGAAACCCAAAAATTTGTGAAGGCTCTTCACGGATGTGGGCTGAATCCAATCATGAATG
Source organism: Ranitomeya imitator (assembly GCF_032444005.1). Lineage (NCBI taxonomy): Eukaryota > Metazoa > Chordata > Amphibia > Anura > Dendrobatidae > Ranitomeya > Ranitomeya imitator. The sequence continues at coordinate 511,474,055 of NC_091283.1, forward strand.
GCCTGAACCTTAACCGGATCCATCTCTATAGATGAGGGAGAAAAAATAAAGCCCAAAAAAGAAACCTTCTGCACCCCAAAAATAGACTTAGACCCTTTCACAAACAAGGCATTGTCACGAAGGATCTGAAATACCATCCTGACCTGCTGCACATGAGACTCCCAATCATCGGAAAAAATCAAAATATCGTCCAAATACAGGTCCTTCTCAAAAAATTAGCATATAGTGTTAAATTTCATTATTTACCATAATGTAATGATTACAATTAAACTTTCATATATTATAGATTCATTATCCACCAACTGAAATTTGTCAGGTCTTTTATTGTTTTAATACTGATGATTTTGGCATACAACTCCTGATAACCCAAAAAACCTGTCTCAATAAATTAGCATATCAAGAAAAGGTTCTCTAAACGACCTATTACCCTAATCTTCTGAATCAACTAATTAACTCTAAACACATGCAAAAGATACCTGAGGCTTTTATAAACTCCCTGCCTGGTTCATTACTCAAAACCCCCATCATGGGTAAGACTAGCGACCTGACAGATGTCAAGAAGGCCATCATTGACACCCTCAAGCAAGAGGGTAAGACCCAGAAAGAAATTTCTCAACAAATAGGCTGTTCCCAGAGTGCTGTATCAAGGCACCTCAATGGTAAGTCTGTTGGAAGGAAACAATGTGGCAGAAAACGCTGTACAACGAGAAGAGGAGACCGGACCGAGGAAGATTGTGGAGAAGGACCGATTCCAGACCTTGGGGAACCTGAGGAAGCAGTGGACTGAGTCTGGTGTGGAAACATCCAGAGCCACCGTGCACAGGCGTGTGCAGGAAATGGGCTACAGGTGCCGCATTCCCCAAGTAAAGCCACTTTTGAGCTACAGAGAAGCAGCACTGGACTGTTGCTAAGTGGTCCCAAGTACTTTTTTCTGATGAAAGCAAATTTTGCATGTCATTCGGAAATCAAGGTGCCAGAGTCTGGAGGAAGACTGGGGAGAAGGAAATGCCAAAATGCCTGAAGTCCAGTGTCAAGTACCCACAGTCAGTGATGGTGTGGGGTGCCATGTCAGCTGCTGGTGTTGGTCCACTGTGTTTCATCAAGGGCAGGGTCAATGCAGCTAGCTATCAGGAGATTTTGGAGCACTTCATGCTTCCATCGGCTGAAATGCTTTATGGAGATGAAGATTTCATTTTTCAGCACGACCTGGCACCTGCTCACAGTGCCAAAACCACTGGTAAATGGTTTACTGACCATGGTATTACTGTGCTCAATTGGCCTGCCAACTCTCCTGACCTGAACCCCATAGAGAATCTGTGGGATATTGTGAAGAGAAAGTTGAGAGACGCAAGACCCAACACTCTGGATGAGCTTAAGGCCGCTATTGAAGCATCCTGGGCCTCCATAACATCTCAGCAGTGTCACAGGCTGATTGCCTCCATGCCACGCCGCATTGAAGCAGTCATTTCTGCCAAAGGATTCCCGACCAAGTATTGAGTGCATAACTGAACATTATTATTTGATGGTTTTTTTGTTTGTTATTAAAAAACACTTTTATTTGATTGGATGGGTGAAATATGCTAATTTATTGAGACAGGTTTTTTGGGTTATCAGGAGTTGTATGCCAAAATCATCAGTATTAAAACAATAAAAGACCTGACAAATTTCAGTTGGTGGATAATGAATCTATAATATATGAAAGTTTAATTGTAATCATTACATTATGGTAAATAATGAAATTTAACACTATATGCTAATTTTTTGAGAAGGACCTGTATATGATCAAGAATTTATCAAGATAACTCCGGAAGATATCATGCATGAAGGACTGAAAAACAGATGGAGCATTAGAGAGTCCGAATGGCATCACAAGGTATTCAAAATGGCCTTCGGGCGTGTTAAACGCAGTTTTCCATTCATCACCCTGCTTTATACGAACAAGATTATAAGCCCCCCGAAGGTCAATCTTAGTAAACCAACTAGCTCCCTTAATCCTAGCAAACAAATCAGAAAGCAAAGGCAAAGAGTATTGAAACTTGACCGTGATCTTATTTAAGAGGCGATAATCAATACAGGGTCTCAAGGAACCATCCTTTTTAGCAACAAAAAAGAACCCCGCTCCCAACGGTGAAGACGATGGACGAATATGCCCCTTCTCCAAAGACTCCTTAATATAGCTCCGCATGGCGGTATGTTCAGGTACAGAAAGGTTGAAAAGTCGACCGTTAGGAAACTTACAGCCTGGAATCAAATCAATAGCACAATCTCAATCCCTATGCGGTGGAAGAAAACTGGACTTGGGCTCATCGAATACATCCTGAAAATCAGACAAAAACTCCGGAACTTCAGAAGAGGAAGAAGGGGCGATTGACATCAGAGGAACATCCTCATGAACCCCCTGACAACCCCAACTAGTTACAGACATGGACTTCCAATCCAAAACAGGATTATGGACCTGTAACCACGGGAAACCCAGCACGATAGCATCATGCAAATTATGCAACACCAGAAATCGACAATCTTACTGGTGGGCTGGCGCCATGCGCATGGTCACCTGTATCCAAAACTGGGGCTTATTTTTTAGCCAAGGGTGTAGCATCAAAGTCGAAGTCCATCAAATTCAAGGCGGCGCCTGAATCCACAAACGCCAAGACAGAAAATGATGACAATGAACAGATCAAGGACACAGATAACAGAAATTTAGAGTGTACAGTACTGATGGTAAATGAACTGGCGATCCTTTTTGTCCGCTTAGGGCAGACAGAAATGACATGAGAAGCATCGCCACAATAAAAACACAACCTATTGAGACGTCTGAAACCTTGTCGTTCCGTTTTAGACAGAATCCTATCACACTGCATAGGCTCAGGAACATGTCCTGAAGATAATGCCATATCGCGCACAGCCCTGCGCTCCCGCAAGCACCGGTCAATCTGAATGGCCAAAGACATAGAATCACTCAGATTGGAGGGTGTGGGAAACCCCACCATAACATCCTTAACGGATTCAGAAAGACCCTTTCTGAAAATTGCAGCCAAAGCATCATCATCATTCCATTTAGTCAGCACAGACCATTTTCTGAATTTCTGACAATACAATTCAGCCTCCTCTTGCCCCTGAGATAGGGCCAACAAGGTCTTCTCAGCCTGATCCACCGATTTAGGTTCATCATACAATAATCCCAATGCTTGAAAGAAAGAATCAATATTAAGCAAAGCAGGATTGCCAGATTCCAGGGAAAATGCCCAATCCTGTGGATCACCATGCAGCAGGGAGATGATGATTTTAACCTGCTGAATGGGATCACCAGAGGACCGGGGTCTCAATGCAAAAAAACAGTTTACAGTTATTTTTGAAACTCAAAAATTTGGACCTGTCACCAAAAAATAAATCAGGAGTGGGAATCTTAGGTTCTAAAGCAGGAGTCTGAACAATATAATCTGAAATACCCTGTACCCTAGCAGCAAGCTGGTCTACACGAGAAGGTAATTCCTGAACATTCATGCTAGTACTAGGTTCCTCAGCCACCCAGAGATTAAGAGGGAGGAGAAGACAAAACAGGCTGAAGAAAAAAAAATGGCTCAAAACCTTTCCTCCCTTCTTCTGAGATGCATTTAACTTATTGTTGGCCAGTTGTACTGTTATGATCAGGCGGCCTTGGAACAGCATGAAAAAACCTTCGCTGGAGTAGTGGTAACTATACAGACCGCTAACCCTGATCTTATCACAGACACTAGAAGTAGCCGTGGGGTGTGCCTAAGAAAATGAAGCAGACACTTATCTTTTGCTGAAATGGCAGCAAGCAGGAGAGGCCAGGCAGACAACCAATACTTCCAAAAGAACATTGACAACTGGCAAGGACTAATGAGTCCTGCAAAGCTAAATAGCCCAGTCCGAACTGTAATTAGCAGAAACACCTGTCCACGACTGCCGCCCAGGCACAACTGCATTACCATCAACAACCACCGGAGGGAGCCCAAGAGCAGAATTCACAACACATAATGTACTGGGCACTACAATGGCAGTTTGCAATTTACTCAGCAACATCTACTGCTGCTTGTTTCTGGAAAACACCCATGGAGGGGATTTGTGGATTTTTTTTCATTTTCACAGATCAACGTTATAAAATTCTGTGAAGCACCTGGGGATTCAAGGTGCTCACCACGTATCTAGATACATTCCTTGAGGGGCCTACTTTCCAAAATGGTGTCACTTGTGGGGGGTTTCCACTGTTTAAGCACACAAGGAGCTCTCTAAACACGACATGACACCTGCCCACAATTCCACCAAAGTCTGTGTTCCAAACTCCTTCCTTTCAGAGCCCTGCCATGCGCCCAAACAGTAGTTTTCCCCCACATATGGGTATCAGCATGCTCAGGAGAAATTGAACAACAATTTGTATGGTGCAATTTGTTCTGTTACCCTGCTAAAAATAAAAAAAATTGGAGCTAAAATAACTTGTTGAGGGGAAAAATGTGATTTTTTATTTTCACACCTCAACATTATAAACTTCTGTGAAGCACCTCATGGTTCAATGTGCTCACCACACCTCTAGATACATTCTAGTTTCCAAAATAGGGTTACTTGTGGGGGGTTTCTACTGTTTACGCACATCAGGGGTTTTCCAAATGGGACATGGCGTTCAGTAATATTTCCAGTCCATTTTGCATTAAAAAAGTCAATTGGTGATCCTTCCATTCCAAGCCCTGCCATGTGCCAAAACAGTATTTTCCCCCCACATATGGGGTATTGGCGTGCTCATGAGAAATTGCACAACTATATTTGGTCTCCTTTTCCTCCTATTTTCCTTGTGAAAATAAAGAAATTTGGGTCTCAAGTAAAATGTTTGTGAAAAAAGTTAAATGTTGATTTTTTTTCTTCCACATTTCATTAATTCCTGTGAAGCACCTGAAGGGTTAATAAACTTCTTGAATGTGGTTTTGAGTGCCATGAGGGGTGCAGTTTTTAGAAAGGTGTCACTTTTGGGTATTTTCTGTCATATAGGCCCCTCAAAGTCTCTTCAAATGTGATTCAAGTTTTGTTGAAACAAAAATTACTGATCAACTTTTAACCCTTACGTCAACAAAAAAAGTTTCAAAAATTGTGCTGATGAAAAGTAGACATGTGGAAATGTCATTTATTAACTATTTTGTGTGACACAACTCTCTGATTTAAGGGCATAAAAATAAAAAGTTTGACAATTTTATTTTTTCACAAATAAATGCTAGTCGTACTGAAGAAATTTTACGGCTATCATGATGTACAATATGTCACGAAAAAAGAGTCTCAGAATCAGTGGGATTCATTGAAGCCTTCTAGAGTTATTACCTCAATGTGACAGTGGTCAGAATTGTAACATTTGTCCTTGTCAGGAAGGTGAAAACAGGCATGGGGGGTAAAGGGGTTAGGCTAGGTTCACATTGCGTTAGGGCAGTCCGTTTAGGGCATATGCTAGCGGATTGCGCTAACGCAATGTCCCAAAAAGGACCGCGTTTGGCAATCCCGCTAGCACAGATACCCGATCTGCGCTAGCGAGGAACGGACCTCGGACGCTACAAGCAGCGTCCGCGGTCCATCTGAAACTAACGGGACATCGCTAGCGCGTGCCGAAAATGGCATACGCTAGCGATGCGCTAGAGATCCGTTAGCACATTGCCGTCAATGGGTGCGCTAACGGATCCGCTGCATGGCGTTAATTGCGACAATTTCGCCATGTAACGGAGTCCGCTAGCGTTAACCCATTAACGCAATGTGAACCTAGCCTTAAAGAGGAACAGTCATTTTAATTTATGTTTCATTAATCAATAGTACACATGAAAAGAAGCAACTTTGTACTATATGGTTCATTCAGACGTCACATTTTTTAACGTACAAGAACGGACCAAGTTCATCAGTATCTCATCACAGTATAGTCAGTTTCACCATCTTTTTCACGGATTCTCCACCTTGTTCTAAATGTCTGTGAAAAACGGACAGCACACAGATAACATCCAAGTGCTGTCCAATCTTCTCACTGACCTACAGACTTGCATTGCTGAGTTTGATCTGACAGTCGGATCAATATCAGACATGTTTCCGTGATTTTCCACGGACCTCTTGGTCCACAAAAAAAACAAACATAAATATGAATAGCCCCATAGACTATCATAGGTACCACTGCTATGCGTAAAAAAAAATGGATACCACTCGTAAGTGAAAAACTGACATTTTAATGAGCCCTTGGGGCAGTGGCGTACCGCCAATGGCAGCAGAACTCACCACTGCTATGGGATCTGGTATCAGCGCCCGCAACGGGCTGCCCGTCAGCACAGAATGATAGGGGTGGGAAGCGTCTGCTGACGCTCCCTACTCCATCATCATTGCTCGCGCTGACAGCTGGAGTGGGGGCCCGGCCGTCAGCACAAGCATTCATGATGGAGGAGGGAGGGTCAGCAGACGCTTCCACCCCTGTCATTCTTCCTCGAAGTCTGACATGTCAGAGCAGCGGGAGCGATTAATAACAGGGTACCCGCTGTTCTGACTTGTCTGACGCTTCACACCACATGCTCAGCAGAACGCAGTTTCACGTGGAACAAGGAGAGGTGAGTATTGTTTTTATTTTTTTTAAATCAGTGACTAATGGCCATAATAGCATATGGAGGACCGTGGTGGGGTGCATTTTATTGTATGGGGGGCCATGGGGGGTTCATTATGTTCTTCAGAGGACCATGGGGGGTGCATTATATTCTATGGAGGACAATGGGGAATGCAGTGTATTCTATGGAAGACAATGGGGGTGCATTATACTATATGGAGGATTACGGGGGGCCCATTATACTATATGGAGGGCCCATTATACTATAGAGGATTATGGGGGGTGCATTATACTACGTGGAAGATTATGTGGGGGGCCAGTATACTGTATACAATTATACAGTGTGAAGGTTTGTGTGGGGTTCATGATACTGTGTGGTGGGCTGATGTAGGCTATTATACTGTATGTAGGGCTGTGTGGGGGGTCACAGTAGGGGGATCATACTGTGTTGGGGTAACCATAATTTGCCTTGGGAGTACAGTAGCGTCATTATACTGTGTAAGTAGAGACTAATGTGGAGGACTTCACCATGAGGGTATCATACTGTGTTTGGGGCGCACTTTGTAGGCATCATACTTTATTAGGGCAAGGAAATAGGAATCTAGGAGGAAAATTACTATGTAAAAGCTAGAAAGTTGTGATAAATACTTTTCTGCGACCCAGCAATTATTATTTTTTTGGGGGGGGAGGAGGGAGTGAAATGGGGGCAATAAGAACTTCTACTATGTTGCCTCTGCACTGGGGTATGTGCACAAATTAAAGCACCATGTCAGCATTTTTTTCTATTCACCACTGGAGTGGTACTTTAAATGAAAGACCTTGCCCCTGGTCATTTACCCAACCTCTGGCAATTTTTCGGGCCAATCTGGTCCCAAAGCGCCATCTTATGAGCGCAGCTTCTGATTGGCTGGAAGTCAGAAGGTACATCACAAGCTCTCAATACAAGTCTATGAGAGCCAGGATGAGGCCAGAACAAGACTCTCATAGACTTAAATTGATCAGTGAAGCCTGTACAGCTCCATGAAACACTGGAGAAGCGGGCAGGTCACAAACTGCAGGAGACGGACCGGAGTGACGGAGGAAACAGATGAAAATGCTGGAAGGCGAGTATCGGACAGGGGACGTGGATTTCAAGCACCACTCCAGTGGTGAAAGAAAAAAAACCGCTGCAGTGGCGCTTTAAGTAGTTGCAGCAGACACTTCTGCATGAAGAGTGTCTCTTGGCAGGAAAAAAGTCCCAGAACATATGTGCGATTTGAGGCTTTTTCCACCTTCATTTGAATGGGTGAAAATGCTGCAAAATTGCTGAAAGCAACGTATAGGGTGTATGACGATAAATTACCCCTAAAAGTCCTCAGACAACAATAGGCACAAAAGCTAGGAGAACCACTAATATATATGAATATCGAAAATATAACTTTTATTACATCATACTAAAATCTCCAATGGACAATAACATCGCTAGTGAACAGTGCAAAAAAGTGCTCGTAATACCAGTGCTCTATTAAAAAATGGTTTTGTCTCACCACATCATCCTTTCTCCGGGAGTATCCACTGCAATACCTCATGGGGGAGGGGGGAGAAAAATGTCTCTATACTACCCCAGTCGTGCCCCTGCGTGGCTCCCGCCCTGACAAGGGCAGTTCCCAAGTCAGTCTAATGTGTTGTACCCACCACGATGAAGTAACCTTCCCTACGCGTTTCCTCTCCCGTATGGGAGAATCCTCAGGGGAACTAGCTGAAATAAGTGTGTGGGGAATTTCTCTTTTTGAAATAAGGGGGTCCCTGCATCGGCAGGTAACACCCGTGTCCAATGCTCCCAGTATGGGCACAGACTTATGGTAGGGTGAGACACGGGACTAAATACTCACACTTAAATAACTTATCAGGGAACTCCAGCGTCCTACCTCATTTCCGCCCCTGCACGTGCTTCTACTGGATAGGTGTTCATCTACGCAGTGATGGCCACGTGATACTCCAATCACCTCCATACCGCGCTATGCACGTATGTCCCATAGCTCTGCAGATCTATTCCTGGCTTCAACAAAATGCCTGCTCGCTAAGGGCCATTGCACATACGTGCCCCAAGCTCCGCCCACGTGTACCATGTTATCTTTAACGGCGGAAGCCTAGGTGCACACCGTACACACCTCCCCCATGGTCCGCCTGGGGGAGCACCCTCGTGCTTATGCGTGCACTAACAGACAGGATCCTGACCGTGCCGTACCGCGGCAGGACGTCATTGAGGGTCACGTATTAAGAGCGGTACGGCACGGTCAGGATCCTGTCTGTTAGTGCACGCATAAGCACGAGGGTGCTCCCCCAGGCGGACCATGGGGGAGGTGTGTACGGTGTGCACCTAGGCTTCCGCCGTTAAAGATAACATGGTACACGTGGGCGGAGCTTGGGGCACGTATGTGCAATGGCCCTTAGCGAGCAGGCATTTTGTTGAAGCCAGGAATAGATCTGCAGAGCTATGGGACATACATGCATAGCGCGGTATGGAGGTGATTGGAGTATCACGTGGCCATCACTGCGTAGATGAACACCTATCCAGTAGAAGCACGTGCAGGGGCGGAAATGAGGTAGGACGCTGGAGTTCCCTGATAAGTTATTTAAGTGTGAGTATTTAGTCCCGTGTCTCACCCTACCATAAGTCTGTGCCCATACTGGGAGCAATGGACACGGGTGTTACCTGCCGATGCAGGGACCCCCTTATTTCAAAAAGAGAAATTCCCCACACACTTATTTCAGCTAGTTCCCCTGAGGATTCTCCCATACGGGAGAGGAAACGCGTAGGGAAGGTTACTTCATCGTGGTGGGTACAACACATTAGACTGACTTGGGAACTGCCCTTGTCAGGGCGGGAGCCACGCAGGGGCACGACTGGGGTAGTATAGAGACATTTTTCTCCCCCCTCCCCCATGAGGTATTGCAGTGGATACTCCCGGAGAAAGGATGATGTGGTGAGACAAAACCATTTTTTAATAGAGCACTGGTATTACGAGCACTTTTTTGCACTGTTCACTAGCGATGTTATTGTCCATTGGAGATTTTAGTATCATGTAATAAAAGTTATATTTTAGATATTCATATATATTAGTGGTTCTCCTAGCTTTTGTGCCTAAAATTGCTGAAAGGACTGACATGCAGACGAGAAACTGCTCCAAATCTGCAAAGACAAATAAGCAGCGTGTGCATGCGACTCCAGAGAGCTCATTCACTTTGCTGCTACAGGAAAACACGGTTTTATTTTCAGCAAAAAACGCAACATGTGAACAAGCCCTGAGGCCGGGACCACATGTGAGAAATACATCGAGTCTCGCATGGTAATCCCCGGCCCTGCACCTACACTCCGGAGCGCAGCGTGCGGCCGCATAGCAATACATGGAGCTGCATGCACGCTCCGCTCTAGAGAGACGGCGGCAGTGCCGGGGATTACCATGCGAGACTCGGACGTATTTCTCACATGTGTGAGCCCGGCCTTATATGTTAAATCTATTGTAAGCAAAAATAATTCAACTGTTTCAGGAGAATGTGCAGCAGAAAGTCTGCGCCGGCCTCTGCCTCCTCCCAGCTCCATAGAATGTTCTGGCACCAACTGTCATCTATTGCTGGCATGGGGCAACCTGTCCGCACTGACCACACGTTACCTATGAACTGAGGCCCATAATATGGAGGATTCTAATGGCCGGGGTCGCTGCGTCTATAGGGGACAACATCCCAAGAGTCCAAGGTTTTGGTCTTCAATATTCTCAGACATCTGACTGACGGTGACCCCGAGTTTTTTGAATGTAGAAAAAAAATACCAATTTATTCAGAAATATTACCATGAACAGCAGAGCTCCCATGTGCCAGCTCAGTGCCCCCATGTGCCAGTTCAGTGCCCCCATGTGCCAGCTCAGTGCCCCCATGCCATGTGCCAGCTCAGTGCCCCCATGTGCCAGTTCAGTGCCCCCATGCGCCAGCTCAGTGCCCCATGCACCAGCTCAGTGCCCCATGTGCCAGCTCAGTGCCCCCATGTGCCAGCTCAGTGCCCCCATGTGCCAGCTCAGTGCCCCCATGTGCCAGCTCAGTGCCCCCATGCCATGTGCCAGCTCAGTGCCCCCACGTGCCAGTTCAGTGCCCCCATGCGCCAGCTCAGTGTCCCATGTGCCAACTCAGTGCCCCCATGTGCCAGCTCAGTGCCCCCATGCTATGTGCCAGCTCAGTGCCCCCATGCGCCAGCTCAGTGCCCCCATGCTATGTGCCAGCTCAGTGCTACCATGTGCCAGTTCAGTGCCCCCATGTGCCAGCTCAGTGTCCCATGTGCCAACTCAGTGCCCCCATGCTATGTGCCAGCTCAGTGCTACCATGTGCCAGCTCAGTGCCCCCATGCTATGTGCCAACTCAGTGCCCCCATGTGCCAGCTCAGTGCCCCCATGCTATGTGCCAACTCAGTGCCCCCATGTGCCAGCTCAGTGCCCCCATGTGCCAGTTCAGTGCCCCATGCCATGTGCCAGCTCAGTGCCCCATGTGCCAGTTTCGTGCCCCCATGTGCCAGTTTCGTGCCCCCATGTGCCAGTTTCGTGCCTCCATGTGCCAGCTTCGTGCCCCCCTCGGAGCAGCTCACCACTACACGGAGCTGCAGCCAGTTTTCCGTTCTCCGCACAATCTGTCAGTCTCTCTGGGAACATACCATTCTGGTGCCTGGTTCGGGGGGCGCTGCTTGCACTGGGCTCCTTCCGCGGGGTGTGATCCAGCCCACACAGCTTATCTGCGATTGTCCTGATCTATCAAACACTAAAGTGATGAGAAGAGATAGATTCTCAGTGTATTCGCCCATTCCCTCTAGAGTCCGCAGTGCTGACCATTACGTCCCCCCCTACTTCTCTCACAACATGCTCTGGCCCGCACCGCCCGCTGCAGGCAGCCATCTTGTCCGGAGTGGGGACCGGGCCGGCTCTACCGGGAGCAGCGGACCGAGACCAGCCCGAAGGCCTAAAGAGGGTGGAGTTAAGGGTGGGCGATCGCCCCAGCTCAGTGTTTGGGGGAATTGCATGGCTCACAGTGACAGCCGGACCATCGCCAGCATTAGCGGACTGACAGCCCGGGAGCTGCGCTGAGACACCGGGAGCTCCCGCCAGCGCCGCCTAACGGTCACATCGCTACGGCCGGACCGGAAGACTGCGGAGAACATGAACTCCTGGTAGCTGGGGCCAATGCCCCCGGAGGGGGATCCCGGTACCTAGATTTGTGCCCGCGGCCCGGGAGTCCCCGCTGAGCTTCCATCACTGATCCGCGATCATGGCCTCCAACTGCAGCAGCGCCGTGGCGGGCAGCGCCAGCAAGACCAAGACCAAGAAGAAGCACTTTGTGTGTCAGAAGGTGAAGCTCTTCCGAGCCAGCGAGCCCCTGCTGAGCGTCCTCATGTGGGGGGTGAACCACACGGTGAGAGCCCTGAGGGGTCCGGGGTGCACATACGTGTGTAGGGTATGTGTGTGTGTGTGTATATATATATATATATATATAGAGCCCTGAGGGGTCCGGGGTGCACATACGTGTGAGTGTGTGTGTGTGTATATATACATACATAGAGCCCTGAGGGGTCCGGTGTGTATATGTGTGTGTGGGTATATGTGTGTGTGTATATATATATATATATAGCCCTGAGGGGTCCGGTGTGTATATGTGTGTGTGTGTGTATATATATACATACATAGAGCCCTGAGGGGTCCGGTGTGTATATGTGTGTGTGGGTATATGTGTGTGTGTGTATATATACATACATAGAGCCCTGAGGGGTCCGGGGTGCACATACGTGTGTAGGGTATGTGTGTGTGTGTGTATATATATATATATATAGAGCCCTGAGGGGTCCGGGGTGCACATACGTGTGAGTGTGTGTGTGTATATATACATACATAGAGCCCTGAGGGGTCCGGTGTGTATATGTGTGTGTGGGTATATGTGTGTGTGTGTATATATACATACATAGAGCCCTGAGGGGTCCGGGGTGCACATACGTGTGTAGGGTATGTGTGTGTGTGTGTATATATATATATATATATATAGAGCCCTGAGGGGTCCGGGGTGCACATACGTGTGAGTGTGTGTGTGTATATATATACATACATAGAGCCCTGAGGGGTCCGGTGTGTATATGTGTGTGTGGGTATATGTGTGTGTGTATATATATATATATATATACATACATACATACATACATACATACATACATATACATATATATATATATATATATATATATATATATATATATATAGCCCTGAGGGGTCCGGTGTGTATATGTGTGTGTGTGTGTATATATATACATACATAGAGCCCTGAGGGGTCCGGTGTGTATATGTGTGTGTGGGTATATGTGTGTGTGTGTATATATACATACATAGAGCCCTGAGGGGTCCGGGGTCGGGGTGCACATACATGTGAGTGTGTGTGGGTATATATATATATAGATTCAAGATTCAAAGAAGCTTTATTGGCAGGACCAAATACACATCAGTTTTGCCAAAGCAAGTGTATAGAGGCAATAGGGATAGGGACTGAGGGGATGTTGGGTAGGAGCTGTGGGGGGAGGTGGATGGGGCAGATCCAGGTTGGGGGCTATAGTCCATGGCATAGGGGAGGTGGATGGGGCAGATCCAGGTTGGGGGCTATAGTCCATGGCATAGGGGAGGTGGATGGGGCAGGTTCAGGTTGGGGGCTATAGTCCATGGCATAGGGGAGGTGGATGGGGCAGGTCCATTGTGGGGGCTATAGTCCATGGCATAGGGGAGGTGGATGGGGCAGATCCAGGTTGGGGGCTATAGTCCATGGCATCATAGTTCTCTTTCTCGCAGTCTATGGCATTCGCTCACATACCGCGCTGCTATCTCCACCGCTCTCTCTTCTTCTCCCAGCAAGATATATGTTTTCTCTTCCTCCTTCATGGTGATGAAGTCTGGGAAGAGATGTGAGAGTCTCCTGAAGTGAGTGTCCCTCACTGCTGAGTATTTGGAGCAGTGTAGCAGGAAGTGGGTTTCGTCCTCTATGGCCTCCTGGTCACAGTGTTGGCACAGTCTTTCCTCCCTGGGCTTGTAGCTCTGCCTGTGTCGGCCACATTCGATGGCCAGACTGTGGGCGCTGAGTCTATATCGGCTCAGGATCTGGCGGTCTCTGGGGTCCGGGAGTTTCTCCAGATATGGGGCCAGTCTGTAGTCTCTCTGTAGGCTCCGGTACATGGTCAGTTTCTGTGAGCTGATGATATCATTCTTCCAGTCACTGACATACCTCTCCTGGCCTACATCTGCCATCTTCCTAATTCCGGCTTTTGTCAGGTTGTTGTGATTGGTGTTCTGCTCCGGTTGGGTTTGGCTGGGCTGTTCCGGGGGTTCTGGTTTTTCTGTTTCACCTTCATGTATCAGGGCTTTATGGTGATGGGAGCTTGGATTGCTCCTATGCAGGTGAGCCCGGAATGACAGCGCCCTCTTTAGAACTGTCAGGTGTAGAGGGAATCTGCCCAGCTCGGCCCGACAAGCACTGTTGGAGGTGCTCCGATGGACCTGGAGAAGGTGCTTGCAGAATTCCAGGTGGAATATTTCTGTTGGACTGGAGTCCCACTTTGACCAGTCTGGGTAGGTGTGAGGACCCCAGACTTCGCTGCCATACAGGAGGATTGGGGCGATGATGGAGTCGAAGATTTTTAGCCAGACCCTCACTGGTGGCTTCAGATGGTAGAGTGTCCTTCGGATGGCATAGAAGGTTTTGCAGGCCTTGTCTTTCAGGGTCTCTATGGCTTGTTTGAAGTTCCCTGACCGGTGAATCTCTAGGCCCAGGTAGGTATATTTGTCCGTTCCTGTGAGGTCGCAGTTGTTGAGGATAAATGATGGGTGTTGGTCTGGTCTTCTCTTTCTCCTCTGGAACACCATGGTGTTGGTTTTCTTTAGGTTGACCGGTAGGGCCCAGGTGGAGCTGAATTTCTCTAGGATTTTCAGGTTGTCCTGGAGGCCTTTCTCGGTTGGTGACAGCAGCAGCAGGTCATCTGCATACAGCAGGAATTTCACCTGAGCGTCGTGGAGGGTGAGTCCTGGTGCTGAGGAGGATTCCAGGGCGGTAGCCAGCTCGTTGATGTAGATGTTGAAGAGCGTTGGGCTTAGGCTGCAGCCTTGTCTTACTCCGCGGCTCTGCTGGAAAAAAGCCGTTCTTTTGCCGCTCACACTCACGCTGCAGCTGCTCTCGGTGTAGGAGCTTTTGATGACATCGTAGGTCTTTCCTCCTATTCCACTCTCCAGCAGTTTCAGGAATAAGCCCGGGTGCCACACTGAATCAAAGGCCTTTTTAAAGTCCACAAAGCAGGCGTATATCTTCCCATTCTTTGTATTGTAGATGTGTCTCTGAATGAGGCTGTGCAGAGTATAGATGTGGTCAGTGGTGCGGTGGTTCGGCATGAACCCTGCTTGGCTCTTGTTGAGGACGTTGTGCTCGGTGAGGAAGGTGAGGATCCTCTTGTTCAGGATACTGTTGAACAGTTTTCCCAGGTTGCTGCTGACGCATATGCCTCTGTAGTTGGCTGGGTCATACCTGTCCCCACTCTTGTGGATGGGTGTGATGAGGCCTTGGTTCCAGGTACGAGGGAAGTAGCCGGCACTCAGTACAATATTGAAGAGTTTAACCATTGCAGCCTGTATTTCTGGTGGGCTGTACTTCAGCATTTCTGGTAGGATTCCATCTAGGCCACCGGCTTTTCTACTTCTTATGGAGGAGAGTCTCTCGGTTACTTCCTGTAGTGTTATAGGTGTATCCACCGGGTTTTGGAAGTTTTTGATTTTTTCCTCCATTGCTTTTAGTTTCGCCATTATGTTTTCCTGTTCTTGGCTTAGTCCTTCCTTTGGAATGTCTTTATAGAGGTCTCTGAAGTATTGGAGCCAGAGGTTGCCATTTTGGATATGGTTGTTGTTTTTCTTGTCTTTGGTGTCCATGTGGTTCCATAGTTCCCAGAAGGAGTGGTCTTGGAGGGCGTCTTGGAGTTGATTGAGCTTCGTAGAGATGTAACTCTGCTTCTTCCTCCTGAGGATGGTTTTGTACTGCTTTTGTATGGAGTCATAGGCTTCCCTCAGACCCAGGTGGTTGGGGTCTCTGTGTTTCTTGTTGGAGGCTGTTCTCAGGGTCTTCCGTACAGCTTTACATTCTCTGTCAAACCAGCCATTGACCTGTGTTTCTTTTGGTCTCTTGTAGTCGACTTTTTTAAGGTCGGACAGTCTGGCCATTGCGTAGAATATATTGTTGAGGTCCTTTGCTGCTTGGTTCACTCCCTCTGGGTTTGGCATGTACTCAAGGTTGTAGAAGTGGTGGAGCATCCGCTGTATTTCAGGTCTTCTGGGAGCTTCTTTATATCTTAGTGCCGATATTTTGGACCTATATAGCCCTGAGGGGTCCGGTGTGTATATGTGTGTGTGGGTATATGTGTGTGTGTGTGTATATATACATACATAGAGCCCTGAGGGGTCCGGTGGGTATATGTGTGTGTGTGTATATATACATACATAGAGCCCTGAGGGGTCCGGTGTGTATATGTGTGTGTGGGTATATGTGTGTGTGTATATATACATACATAGAGCCCTGAGGGGTCCTGTGTGTATATGTGTGTGTGTATGTGTATATATATATATATATATATATATATATATATATATACACACGCGTGTATGTGTGTATATATATATATATACACACACACACACACACACACACACACACACACACACACACACACACACACACACACACACACACACACACACAGCCCTGATGTATCCGGTGTGTATGTATGTATATATATATATATTTATGCTTCTGGTGTGTACATGTGTCTATATACCGAGAGCTGTGATGTATCCAGTTATCCAGTGTATACTGTATGTGGTGTGCGCATATGTGTCTGTATACTGAGAGCTGTGATGGATCTGGTGTGTACATACGTGTGAGTGTGTGGATATATATATTTATTGAGAGCCCCAATAATCTGTTGTATGCCGTGAACTGTATATGTGCATGTAAATATTACACTGAGCCACACGGCTGATGTATACAGTTTATACCGTGCATGTAAATGTCTAATAATCCACACTGAGCGCCCAAATCTATGTGGTGCATATAAATACATACAGAGCCGCACAGTGAGAGCCGTGCTTCTGCACAAACTGCGCCAATGATCTATACGCCCCTGTATATACCATGTACTATAATAGTGCAGGATATGGAGATTTTATAGCTCTCCTGTACTGTTTGTACTGATCACCTAGCGTGTATACAGCTCATCACTAATGAATACGTGTATGTCGTGTACACTCCAGTATCCTCTTTATCTGCAGACTCCTCTCTTTCCACCACTACATCTCCCAGCATCCATTATCTCATACACTATATTCTCTGATCACCAGTGTCTCTATCCAGCTGTATACCGTAAGTCCGTGTATCCCGGTGTGTTATATACTCCTAGTGCATGTATACAGCTCTGCCGCCACCACTACTTGTATCTCCTGGTTTGTCTCTTCTGTGTTTACAGGCCCCAATATGTCTCTGTTGTTGTATATCCTGTCGGTCCGGGCACACACGCCCTACATTACCTGTACTATATACCTGCATGCACTAGTAATAGGTGGGATAGACTATGTATCTTGCTCTCCCCTTTCTGTTGATGTGGGGGGCTTCCATGCAGTAATACTTCGGCACACCTATGTATTTCCTCCTCTCTCTATCTTGCTTGTTTCCCGGTTTACTATGGCAACGCAGGAGCTAATACCCTGGCTCTCCGCACCCCACGCTATAGGCACTGCTGGGGGCAACGCACTGACCACATCTTTGTGTGCAGGTTATATGATGGAGACTGGTTGCTATGGGTAACGAGGCCTATATGAGCCTGAGCTGTAGTTATGAGAGAAAACATTCTGTAGTCAGATAGGGAATTAGAGGTTTATTGCAATTTACATGCACATCCATAGCTGGTGGTCCTCGTTTATCGAAAGTAGCTATGGGTATGTTCACATGCAGAGTTTTATGGGGCTCACCCAAAACAAAAATCTGACCTTATGGCTGGTCATATAGCTCTAACAATATTCTATATGGCTCTGGAAAAATGAAAGGTGCCCTGTGATTGGTTGCTTTGTCAACATGTCAGACGGTTTGGGTCATTGTGGGCATGTGTCTACGGTCTGCAGAACAAGGGCAAAAATGTACAATGCCAGTTGGTGAGACTGATATTTTTAGATGCGTTGATAATTTTCCTTTCACTTCCCACAAAGCTCAGACGTGCTGGAGTATATGTATATGTCCTGCCGACACTTTGTTGTGGGGTGAGAGCCCCTGATCCCTTCAGGAGCACATAGATCTGCCACGATCACCCATGGGACTCGCCCTATGTTGCTTAGCAGTGGTTTATACCCAATGGAAAGACACAATAATAAATGGAACCCACGTTAGAAAGTCCAGAGGAGCCTAACAAACACGCATTCGGGTAACTGCAGATCAACTCCTGTAGCAAAAGGACCCATGGCGCCTGTAGCCATCACCACTCTGCAGCAGCCACACGTGGCCGAAACTCAGCCGTTCGGTTTTGTAGGTAGAATGAGGCATTACCCTCAAAGTTGGCCACGTGATGGTGGGATTTTGGCCACGTTCAGCTGGCGGCGTTGCAGCATAACCATGGTGCTGCAGTGCATCCTTGTAGTGTCTCCATGCCAGTCAGCCCAAATTTTATTGAAAAAAAGAAAAAAACATCCTGCATGCAATATTTTAGTAAAACAAAGAATACTGTCCTTACCGATCCTCCAACCCTGTTGAGGTTCACCGTTAACACTCCATAACTCTTGGTCAGATCAGTATGTGACCGCTACAGCTAATCACTGGCCACAGAGGTGATGTGGCGGCCACTGATTAACGGCAGCTCCTGCGTGCCCATCTGTCTGGAACAATAAGTGTGAAAGCTGGTTGGAAGCTCGTGCAGCATTGTAGGTGGATCGGAAGTGAGTGTCCTTTATTATTTTGCAACACATTGGATGCCGGAGCCATCAAAGATCTGTGTACGTGACCGAAGATAAACCTTTCTCTTCGTGTTGGAAAATCCCCATTCTGCTATTTACCTGCCTCATGCTGGACCTTGTCTCCTCTTATTCTGAGATGTAGATGTTATCAATATTGTACTAAGTTTTTTCGTTTTTTTCCCTTTTGGTCTGTAGATCAACGAGCTGAGTAATGTCCCTGTCCCGGTCATGCTGATGCCAGATGACTTTAAAGCCTACAGCAAGATCAAAGTGGATAACCACCTATTCAACAAGTGAGTGTCCTTCTCTGTCTGATCTTATGGCCTACCTTGGCAGCATACAGCACAGCTCTGCTCTGTAAAGATGGGCTGGGCGACTCCTAAGGTGCTTCCAAGAAAGAGAACCTCAGACTAATATACATCTATGTTATAGGTTGTCCACTACTTGGAAAACTTCTTCTCAATCGTATGTTTCTCCCATTTAAAATAGCGCCACTTATACTCCCCTCCGGTGCTAGCGCCTTTCCAGCGGTGTCATCACTGCCTCTCCCGCTGATTGTGTACAGTGTGACGTCACGTGAACCCTGCGGCCAATCGGTGGCTCCTTCACTCTCCCGCCATCTGATAATTCGCTTACATCTGGAGGAAGCGAGCACTGTTACTGTACCTTCTCTCCTCCTCCGGTTGTTTGTGATATGTCTGAAGACTGGGAGAGTGAAGGGGCCGCTGATTGGCCGTAGGGGTCACGTGACGCCACATTGTCACCGGCACAGACCCATAAAGATGCCAGCACCATAGGTATAAGTGGTGTTATTTTAACATGGGGGGGACCTATGGATTGAGAAGATTTGAGTTGTGGACAGCCCATTTAAGTTGCTATAATGCTGAATAAATCCATAACGTTGGTTTAACAATCTGTGTTTCAGTTTTGGAGAAATCCCTTGTCCAATTTTTAAGCGATTGTCCCATAACTGCAGACTTGGCCTTGCTGTTGCGCCTCATTGTATTCGATCACCGCCTACTTTCGGTATGGATGGGCCTCTCTTCTCTGCTTTCCCAACCCAAGAACTCTTGCATGAGTGCTTGTTCCCAGGGCGGCACATGTGCAGTAAGGCCCTGAGGAAGTTGGAAGACCATCGGGTGGAGGAGCAGGGGTCTACTGACAGGTTCCCTTTAAGGGTAAATGTTGATCATTTTTAAAATTCCCCATTAGGTATTTTGACACGATGGCATCATCAGATCATAATGGGACTCTTTTATGTTGCCTTCTGGCGTCAGAGGGAGAGCTAACATTCAGTTCTGGCCTTGTTTGGACTTCAAACAAGAGGACCTTACTTTATCAGCTGGTTGTTGGGGAATGTAAAAGAGGCTTGTCCATACCACATAGCGCCATTAATATGCATACAATGTGTGTAATAAATCATAACTAATGCAATGGCTTTTATTGGTATAAGAGCCGAAGTGGATCCAATTCTTTTTTTCCTTAGGCAGTAAAGTACGGTTTGGCTCAATGCTCTATTCAGGGTGTCAGAGCCATTGTAAAAGTCTTCTTTTCAGAAGAAGAAGGACCTTTTGTCTTTATCCTATAGCAGTAGATATCAGGCTCCTTCCCATTGCCGGTCTGCATTGCATGCAGTATATAATTAACCTTATAAGTAACAGCCTATAGGTTGATCGATTTACGTGTCACTCACAGCAATTTTTAATTATTTGGAATCAATAAAGGGCTTTTCCGGGTGCACTCACTTCTGCATGTGATGTGAGCTGAGCCGATGTTATGACCACATACCAGCCAGATCCATGCACACTTCTAGTTCATATATAAATATATAATATTTTCAGACTACTGTGGAAAAAGTACTGCAAAGTAAGAATGCTTTGCAAGGATATGTGTTAATAGTTTAAATGTGCAACGTGTTTCAGAGCTGGAACCACGGGCAACACGAATCAGAGCCTGGCGGAATGATTGCAGTTATGTCTTGTCTGAAGTGCTCTAGACTATCAGAAATAAATAAAGATCTGTCTGGGGCCAGTAGGGAGGGAATGGACAAGTCAGCGCCTCCATGACAATTGACAGGTCTCTCTCTTTACCTGTCAATCAATTGTGTACTGGGGAGGGGCCTGCTTAGGGTCGGCCCTGGAATAGTCTGATCTTTCCCTGTGGTCCCCACCTGGATCTTTAAACTATGTTTTCATAAGCTCTTATATGAAGCAATTGCATTGACTGTACCAATGAAGCTTTCCACAGAGGGGAGCTCTTATCAATGATAATGATGATTACTGCACGGTGCCGGTCAGACAGTTATAGGAGACTAGATGGCAGCCCGATTCTAAAGAATCGGGAGTCTAGAATCCATATATACTTTATTTATTCAAATGTAAGAATAATACAATTAATAAATAATAGTAAGAAAGAACAAAATAGGCAGTATATGGAGAAAACACCAAACAAAAGTTCAAAATTGGTGTGAAAATGTCACTGAACCACTTCACAACTAAATATATATAGTTTTGGTAAATGGTATTATCATTTTTTTGACGAAATTCGGCAGGAGCTTGAAGAGCAACGTCACTGGGCCCGCCTCCACGCAGTAGAAACTTGCTGTGAGGTAAAAATTCAAAAATCACACCAAAATGGCGGGCGGAGTGTGTCACAGTACGGCACGTTTCTGATTGGTCGCTCGCAGCAGGCGGCAACCAATCAGACAGTGGACACTGTTGACGTCACTTATCTCCGGACTTTATCTCCGGACATTAGCTCCGGACATTAGCTCCGGACATTAGCTCCGGACATTAGCTCCGGACATTAGCTCCTGACAAAGCCACGGAAGTTGGCACAAATTGCAGGAAGTAGTATTCTAGGCAATTATATATTAGATCACAGTGCAGTCTACCTGTTTGTATGCTTCTAATCTTAGCTTATTCAGGAGAATATAGAGGAGAGGATAGTAGCACCGTTACCCATCTGACACAGATGGAACTGGCTCTATCGGATCATGTCATGATGTAACATGGGATTGGTAGCGGGGCATAAGGTAATAACATACAGGTTGGGCGCTTCACATCAAAATGGAAAGAAGTGCACCATTTATAAGAGAAGTGCAAAGTGAGGTGGGGGAGAAGTTATAGAAGAAACAAACAATCTATGAAAATGTCTTTAAACACGTAGTGTGATAAGCTAATCTAAGGTTTCAGGTGAATGGTTATTATTGCTAGTATCAGTAACGGCAGCTATTCTTCCTAAAGAAGTGCACTGTAATAGATGCATTGCTAGTGCCGCCTGCTCCTCTCTATAAGCCCCTGGCAGACAGGCAGGACACAATTGCTGCAGCTCATTTTTGCTGCAGCTCATTTTCCGCACGTCAGGATTGACCTTTAGTGTGCAGCCAGACCTGACCTCCTGTCTCTGCATTGCAATTCATAGGAGGCTTTATGACCCATTGTAATGAGCCGGCCTTCCTCTCATTGTTGTTCCTGGAGATTGATAGGGGAAGACTCTGTATTCGTTCTTATCAGGCAGCTTTTGGGGTTTTGAGTCCCTCCTGTCACCGCTTTTTTGCTGATGTAGCAGGCTTCGTTCCAGGTTGAGGTTTCCTCTGTTCTTGTTGGGAAATGTTTTTTTTCGGCAATAGAAACTTGCGTTTAAATATAATATTGATTACTACTAAAGTACGTATTCTACTACTAAAGAACTAAATCTGGCCTCCGTATAGGGCAAGCTGTCCTGTTCCTGACTCCTTCATGATTCTCGGGGTCTGTGTATGACTATGTGCCCACTTTGCCTTTTTGTTGTTTCCTGTCTATTATTTCTTGCCATTAAGATGCCTAACCCCTGACCGAACTCTTTTCTAAGTAATGGGGCTTGTAGGTTGCCATTAGGATCACTCCCATTATAAATGGAATCCATGGTGCCGTATAAATAGTCCCTGAACATTTAGTGTGCTCTAAGTGTGCAACTATAAACCTGGTCCTTCTGTGTTTTTACAAAGAATCCTTTCTTATTTCCAGAGAGAACCTTCCGAGCCGTTTCAAATTTAAGGAATATTGTCCCATGGTCTTCCGGAATCTGCGAGAGAGATTTGGAATCGATGACCAAGATTACCAGGTAAATACGCATAATGCAGCTCCATACAGGGTCTAAGATTAGGGTGGTAATATGGCAGCCATTGTGCCTCTGTTGGCCCGTACCGTACCTCTATGTGCTTCCTATGTCATACAGAGAGTTTTCACATTAGCCTCATTCTTCCTTAAGAGAATGGACCCGATTCCTCAGGACAGATGTTTTCACGCCAGTCTTGATGATGGGGTATGCTGGCATTAGATGCTCCTGAGACCTCCAAAGTCTGGGACCTGCACAGTATTGTATTGAAGACCCTAGCACCGGTCTTTAATGGGATCCTCACAGCTAATACATATGCTGCCCAATCTACGAGCAGCATGTATCAGACATCTACTATATAATTGTCTAAGGGTCACTTCCGTCTGTCTTTCTGCCTGTCCTTCTGTCTTTCTGTCACGGATATTCATTGGTCTCGGCCTCTGTCTGTCATGGAAATCCAAGTCACTGATTGGTCGCGGCAAAACAGCCACGACCAATCAGCGACCGGAACAGTCCGGCGGAAAAATGGCCGCTCCTTCCTCCCCGCAGTTAGTTCCCGCTCCGTACTCCCCTCCAGTCAGCCCTCACACAGGGTTAATGCCAGCGTTAATGGACCGCGGTGTAACGCACTCCATTAACGCAGCTATTAACCCTGTGTGGCCAACTTTTTACTATTGATGATGCGTATGCCGCGTACTACGTGGCTGGGCAATATACTACGTGGCTCTGTGCTGTATATTACGTGGCTGGGCAATATGCTACGTGGCTGGGCAATATGCTACGTGGCTCTGTGCTGTATATTACGTGACTGGGCAATATGCTACGTGTCTCTGTGCTGTATATTACGTGGCTGGGCAATATGCTACGTGGCTGGGCAATATACTACGTGGCTCTGTGCTGTATATTACGTGGCTGGGCAATATACTACGTGGCTCTGTGCTGTATATTACGTGGCTGGGCAATATGCTACGTGGCTCTGTGCTGTATATTACGTGGCTGGGCAATATGCTACGTGGCTCTGTGCTGTATGCTATGTGGCTGGGCAATATACTACGTGGCTCTGTGCTGTATATTACGTGGCTGGGCAATATGCTACGCGGCTCTGTGCTGTATATTACGTGGCTGGGCAATATGCTACGTGGCTGGGCAATATACTACATGGCTCTGTGCTGTATATTACGTGGCTGGGCAATATACTACGTGGCTCTGTGCTGTATATTACGTGGCTGGGCAATATGCTACGTGGCTCTGTGCTGTATATTACGTGGCTGGGCAATATACTACGTGGCTCTGTGCTGTATATTACGTGGCTGGGCAATATGCTACGTGGCTGGGCAATATACTACGTGGACATGCATATTCTAGAATACCCGATGCGTTGGAATCGGGCCAGGAATGTTTGACTCTGAGCCACGCTGTAAACTAGTTGGACAGGCGCGTCTCTGGCGGTTTCTCCCTGCCCACTGACCTGGAGTGACGGGTCTAGTTACATGCGCATATAGGCAGAGACCTGTCACTCCAGGTCAGTCCTCAAGACCCACCAGTGGGTCTTGAGGACTGAAGTTGAGACACTTATAGAGCTTGTAAGCGCTGCTGTGTGGTCAGTGTTTGTATCTAGCCTGCTCCAGTGTTATTGCACTCCTTCGATGCTGTGGAGACAAAGCCCCTCTGCTAGCAGCATGGGAGAGCACATAGTTCATGGCCTGCACTGTCAATGAAGGAGCATACAGCCCCCCAGCAAGCAGTTGTGGGTGGCACCTGAATGGAAGATGTTGAGAAGAACTTTTTGTATCCTAATGTCATATTTTAGGGAAGTTTTAAAGCAGACACCTATTTCAGATATGATTTATGGTTATTTCCCTTCTAGAACTCATTGACCCGCAGCGCACCTGTGAACAGTGAGAACCAGGGACGTTTTGGATCTCGATTTCTGATCACCTTTGACAGGCGGTTTGTTATCAAGACAATATCTAGTGAAGATGTGGCAGAGATGCACAATATTCTGAAGAAATACCACCAGGTAACTGCCATTGTGGTAAACTTTTTTTGTACCAATCCTTCTGTACGCTATTTACTCATCTGCTGTCTTTAGAAGGACAAACCTGGACTCCAGCACCCTCACCAATCAGATGACCGAGGAAGCTCTAGATCGCTGAGGCTCTTCTGTCACCCAATTGTCATGCCTTTTTAAAGGGAATCTTCCAACCACTTGTTACTATTTAATCTGACAGCAGCACAATTTAGGGGCAGAGATGTGTCACATGTTAGGCTGTGTGCTGTAGTTTCAATACAATCAATGTCCTATCAGCAGGAGGATATCGTTGTTGGACTAGGTCTCACATTCTGGCCAGTCAGGATAACCTGTGCAACCCCGCCCCCTCCACTGATTGGCTTCTTGTTGACAAAGCACAGTGTACATAGAAAGCTGCCAATCGGGTGTGGGCGGGGTTATACTCAGCACTGACCACTGCTACATGTTCAGCAGGGAAACAGGGATTCTATCAAAACTGCAGCAAGCAGCCCAGTAAGTGACACATAGCTGGAATTAGTGTCTGCCCATACATCACACAGTGCTCAGATTACATAGCAAAACAATTGTGGTGACAGATTCTCTTTAATACAGACTTCACATGCTATCTTTCACATTTCCTCAAAGTTTAAAACCAGATGACAAGCCACACAAAGGGTTCTGTTTACTCTAGCATTAAGACTTACATTTTCAATGGTTACTGGCAGGTACTATTGCTTACATGGGACAGAGTATAGCTTCCAGATTGCTAGAGGTGCGACCGCTGGGACCCCACTTATCTTAAGAACAAGGGCTCTGGAGAGCCCCATGTGAATGGAGTTGTGGTCAGTCGTGTCCATTGCCACCGTTCCATTCATTCTCATGGGAGTGCCAAAGACCAGTTGAGAGCAACGCTTCACTATTGCTGGCGGTCCATGGTCGACCGCTGCCCCATTAAAAGGGGGCTGTTCAGAGCCCTGGTCCTCAGTATTAGAGTTGGTCCCAGTGGTCTCATCCTCCAGCAGTTATCAGTACTTCCAAACTTGAGAATACCCCTTTTGCAAAATAATGGTAAAAACAGTACTACAGACTGTACTTATAATGACTTAGTAAGTGTGGGAAAGATCAGGACTTTTTTTTTTTTAATAGAGCTTTATTCTGATTATTTGGACTGGTTTTCATACGTGATGCATTTAATGTTTGTTTACCCACGGTTTTCTGTCTCTGTACCTCTCATGAAATATATTCTCATTTGCAGATGATCAGGGCAGGTTTTCAGCCTCTTGTAGTAAATGGAAAAATTGTTTTACTATCCGCAAATGGATGTATTGAAAATGGTGCAAAATTAAAGCAAAGCGTAGTCTCTCCTTTTGTATAAAATGCATTTTCCCATCATTCTCTCCTGTGTTTTCCCTTCTGTGTCTCCATACTTGTGGATCTTGTCACGGATCGCCGTCTCTTTCCTTGCAGTTTATTGTGGAGTGTCATGGGAACACTCTACTTCCTCAGTTCCTTGGCATGTACCGACTCACAGTAGATGGAGTAGAGACCTACATGGTGGTCACCAGGAATGTGTTCAGCCACCGTCTCGGAGTCCACCGCAAATATGACTTAAAGGTACATGCCATATATAGTGAGAGATATGTGTGATTATAATGGTCAAGTCTTCATCTCTGTGTCTTTGGTTGTCTTCCCAGGGCTCCACTGTATGCAGAGAAGCCAGTGACAAAGAAAAGGTTGGTAACTGCATTTGTATTGGTTGGATCACATATTTGGCCTTTCTTAGGCCGCAGTCAGACGGCTATATAAACTGGAGTGAGCTAGGATACATTGCTTGGACTGGCCGGCGGCTCTCCCCACTCGAACGTGACGGCTTCATGTATCTCTATACAGCAGTTGCACTTGGGCCAGGAGTGCTGCCGACCAGTCTAAGCGTTGTGTTCCAATTTCGCTTCTATTTATATTGCCGTCTGACTGATCCCTTACTCGCATACATGATAATACTTAGTTGTGCTCAAAAGTTTACATACCCCGGCAGAATTTTTTCTTTCTTGGCCTTTTTTCAGAGAATATGAATAACACCAAGACTTTTTCTCTACTCATGGTTAGTGGTTGGGTGAAGCAATTTATTGTCAAACTACTGTTTTCTCTTTTTAAATTATAATGACAACCCAAAACATCCAAATGACCCTGATCAAAAGTTCACAAACCCTGGTGATTTTGGCCTGAAAACATGCACAGAAGTTGACACAAATGGGTTTGAATGGCTAGTTAAGGTAACATTCTCACCTGTGACCTGTTTTCTTGTAATCAGTGTGTGTGCATAAAAGCTGAGTGAGTTTCTGGGATCCAGACAGACTCTTGCATCTTTCATCCAGCCACTAATGTTTCTGGATTGTGAGTCATGGGGAAAGCAAATGAATTGTCAATGGATCTACGGGAAAAGATAGTTGAACTGTATAAAACGGGAAAGGGATGCCAAAAGGTATCCAATGAATTGATAATGCCAGTAAGCAGTGTCCAAACTGTGATTAACAAATGGAAAATCAGGGACTCTGTAAAAATAAAACCACCGTCAGGTAGACCAACAAAAATGTCGTCCACAACCCCCAGGAAAATTGTTCAGGATGCAAACAAAAACCTACAAATAACATTAACTGAAATACAGGACTCTCTGAAAACTAGCGGTGTGGCTGTTTCAAGATGCACAATAAGGAGGCAGAAAAATGTGCTGCATGGTCGCGTTGCCAGAAGAAAGCCATTACTGCGCAAATGCCACAAAGTGTCTAGCCTACAATACGCAAAACAGCACAGAGACAAGCCTCAAAACTTCTGGAACAAGGTAATTTGGAATGATGAGACCAAAAGTGAACTTTCTGGCCACAACCATAAACATTACATTTGGAGAGAGCGCAACAAGGCCTATGATGAAAGGAACACCATTCCTACTGTAAAGCACAGAAGTGGATCCCTGATGTTTTGGGGATGTGTGAGCTGCAAAGGGACAGGAAACTTGGTCAGATTTAAAGGAAAGATGAATGCAGCACGTTAACAGCAAATACTGGAGGCAAATTTGCACTCATCAGCCCGGAAACTGCACATGGAACAAACTTGGACATTGCAACATGACAACGATCCAAAATACAAGGCCATGTCGACCTGTCATTGGCTACAGCAGAACAAAGTGAATGTTCTGCACTGGTCATCTCAGTCTCCTGACCTCAATATCATTGAGCCACTCTGGGAAGATCTCAAGCGCGCAGTTCATGCTAGGCAGCCCAGGAATTTACAGGAACTGGAGGCTTTTTGTCAAGAAGAGTGGGCAGCTTTACCATCTGAGAAAATAAAGCACCTCATCCACAACTACCACAAAAGACTTCAAGCTGTCATTGATGTTAGAGGGGGAAATACACGGCATTAAGAAATGGGATATGTGAACTTTTGATCAGGGTCATTATGATTTAGAAAGAGAAAACACAGTAGTTTGACAATAAATGGCTTCACCCAACCACTAACCATGAGTGGAGAAAGTGTTGGTGTTATCATTCATGTTCTATGAAAAAAGGCCAAGAAAGCAAATATTCTGCTGGGGTATGTAAACTTTTCAGCACAACTGTATATAGGTTTAAAATTTCTATCAGTGACTTTAATCCCTCGTGGCCATGTCTTAGAATAAACCTTCAGTTTTTTATCAGTGGGGTATCGTCTACCAGGACCCCCTCCAGACAGAACAGTGCTCCTGCAAGTTCGGAGAACCACCAGCAATTATCCTAAGGAGACACCAAGAATATTCAGGCCCTGGAGCACCCCTTTAAATACCCATTTTGACATTTCCCTTTAGCTAGTCATTACATTATATATACTTAATTGTATCTATTACCCAAAGTTTTTTTTCTTACTTTAGGGAATTTTGTACCTGATTATGCTTGAATTGCCAATTCCCCCTTAATCCACAGGCCAAGGATCTACCCACGTTTAAAGATAACGATTTCTTGAATGAAGGGCATAAGTTGCATGTGGGCGAGGAGAACAAGAAGATTTTCCTTGAGAAGCTGAAAAGAGATGTGGAGGTGAGAGCTGGTACACATTACTACGACGTGAAAATTGCTTTGAAATGCATCTGTGATCTAAATGAGTTTATTTTCTGGTAAATGAGCAGAATATTTCTGATGTTCAAGTAAGTGGGTGAGAGGCATAGAAGCCATTATCAAGGAAAGAAACAATACCCTGGCATCCTGGTTACAATTGAAGGGGACATGTCTGCTTTGATAAATGACATAAATGACAACATAATGGCTTGTCTGTGGATGGGATTCCAGCCAAGGAACTCCAGTTCTTTAACCCTGCTGTTCTGTTCGGTCTGGGGAGACCTATTTTGAACTTTGGTATTTTTTGGGGTGTTCAAGATGCGGTTCTGAAACTTGTGGTTGATTGACTTAAATGAGGATGGGTCGGTCGGCCACGGGTTTCAGAGCCGCATCTTGAATATTTTAAAGAATATTGAAGTTCAAAGTCGGTCATTTTTGACCAACAGAACAGCAGGGTTAAAGGGGTTGTACAGAACTAGTACTGTCTGGCTGCTGTCTTTCAAAAACGGATGTCACATCTATCCACTGGAGAGGTGTGGTGTTACAGATTGGCCCGTGTTCACACTGCGTTTCTCTAGTGCGTCCAGAGATTCCGTCTGAGTTCTCTTTAAAACAGGATTCAGAGAGACAGCCGATTGGGCCATATAATACAATGACAAAAACTTCAAGTGAACTCTGTTCATGTTTTTTCCTCTGAACATGTCCATTTGTTCAGACGGATACAGAAATGTAACCCCTGGACACTCTGCAGAAACAAGGCCGTAGCATCATTCATTTTAATTTCCGTTACTTTTATAGCTCTAACATATTCCACAGCGCTGTACAGAGCTTGTAGGCCAGATTTGTGTTAGTGACTGATGTGACTTTCATGTCTCGGTTACGCTCCGCATGGTTTGTGTGGTGGGGACTTCAGCGTCTTAAGTCTGCAGTCTCAAACCAGGCTGATGGACAACTGGAGCATCTTGACCCCAGACCGTGTCATTCTAGCTTCTGGTTGTGTCTGTTGCTGCAGCTCCTTCTTGAGGCTGAACTGCAGTACTCAACACGGCTACATGGGCAAGAGTGACACGGTGTTTGGTGCTGCAGTGAAGGCACTTCAATCTAACCAACTCCATATTCCAGAAGCTGTTGATTGGTAAAATTCCATTTAGACAGGCCTAATTGGTCCAAGCAAATGTGCCGCTCGTCACTCTACAAACTAACAAAACGCTTGTTCGTCCGGTATTTGGAACGTCTATGCTGGGATAAAAGTTGTCACTATCTCGTGTAAACTGAAAAAAATGCTGCTAACATGTTGTAGGGGACTCTGATCATATAAGCGATCGTAGTGCTCCCGTCAGTATTCCTCATCCTGTGTAAACAGGCCAGTATACAAGAGGAAGTCTAGCTGTGTATGAATGACATTGCACAGACCATCATTTTGTACAGTAATATCCAACCTTCGTTACAAAAGTGCCCAATACAGAGCTGCCTGCTGTATAAAGAATATTCAGCTTGATGATTACTATTTTATGTTCTGTACAACTCTTCTGAAATTTCTGTTCATACAGTTAAAACCAGAAGTTTACATACACCTATTTAAAAAGACACATATGCATGTTTTTCTCAATACCTGACATGAAATCAGAATAAACTTCCCATTTTAGGTCACTTAGGATTACCATAAATATTATTTGCCAAATGCCAGAATAATGAGAGAAAGATAAAGTTTCTTGTGTTTGGAAGCTTCTGGTAGTTTTTTTGGGCCACATCTGAATTAATTAGAGACACACCTGTGGATCTATTTTAATGCACACCTGAACCACACTACTCCTTTGTGTAGCATCATGGGAAAGTCTAAAGAAATCAGCCAAGATATCCAGAATTGTGGATTTGCACAAGTCTGGCTCATCCTTGGGTACAATTTCAAGATATCTGAAGGTGCCTTGTTCATCTGTACAAACAATTATAAGCAAGTATAAACAAGATGGGAATGTCCGGCTATTATACCGCTCAGGAAGGAGACTGGTTCTGTGTCCCAGAGATGAACGTGCTTTGGTCCGATATGTGCATATTAACCCAAGGACAAAAGCAAAAGACCTTGTGAAGATGATGGCGGAATCTGGTAAGATTGTGTCAATATCCACAGTGAAATGAGCACTGCATCAACATGGGCTGAAAGGCCTCTCTGCCAGGAAGAATCCATTACTCCAAAGAAGCATAAAAAAGCCAGATTGTTTGCAAATGCACACAGGAACAAAGACCTTAATTTTTGGAGACGTCCTGTGGTCGGATGAAACTAAAATTGACGTTTTTGGGTATAATGACTATTGTTACGTTTGGAGGAAAAAGGGAGAAGCTTGGAAGCCTAAGAACACCATCCCAACTGTGAAACATGGGGGTCGCAGCAGCCTGTTGTGGAGTAAGTTTGCTACAGGAGGAACTGGTGCACTTCACAAAATAGATGGCATCATTAGAAAAAAAGATTATATGGCAATACTGAAGCAACATCTCGAGACATCAGCCACGAGGTTACAGCTTGGGCGGAAATGGGTCTTCCAAATGGACAATGACGCAAAGCATACTGGCAAAATGGTAACACATTGGCTTCAGGGTATCAAAGTCAATGTTTTGGAGTGGCCAGCACAAAGCCCTGATCTAAATCCTATTGAATATTTATGGGCAAAGCTGAAAAGGCAGGTGCGAGCAAGGCGACCTACAAACCCGGATCAGTTATACCAGTTTTGTCAGGAGGAATGGGCCCAAATTCCGACCAGCTATTGAGAAGCTTGTGGAAGGATATCCCAAATGTTTGACCCCAGTCATTCAGTTTAAGGGCAATGGTACCAAATACTAATGAAATGTAAGGAAACGTTTGACTTTGCAGTAAGTAATAAAAATGCCTTAAAACATTCTCTCATTATTCTGGCATGTATTAATAGTAATAAATGCCAGATAATATCTGGCAAATATTAATAATGATGGTAATTGTAATTGACCTAAAACGGGAAAGGTTTATTCTGATTTCATGTCAGATACTGAGAAAAACATGCATATGTGTCTTTTTATATAGTGTATGTAAAATTCTGATTTCAGCTGTATGTAGGTTTATGAGCACTACCACTTCCATGGATATGCCATAGAAAAACACAGGGTGCAAAAAGCTAAAAAAAAACAAGCAGATGTTCCAAAAAGCTCTAACTAGGGCCTTTCTGATTCCATCCATATTTGGGTAAAAAAAAGTGTTTTTGGAATATTCTTCGTTGTAAATGCCTCGGGATTTGTGCTCACTGTGAGTAGATAGAAATATTCTTGATGGCATTCAGAGACAGCAGCATGAACTGAACATTATCCGTTTGGGTTTTCCACTTCTGGATTTAAACAAGTGTTTCCATTCACCTGTAATCAAAGGGAACTCCTAAGTGGTGAGGCACTGTAACTCAATCTAATGTACCTGGACGCCAATTAATGATCAGATATGTTGAATTTTTTTATATGCCTGATCTTGTATTCTTATGGGAGATAAGCCACCAACAGAGGTGTCTTGTGGTGGTTTATTTCCCTCACCCTATAGAAATCAGATGCTTGCTCAGCAAAACTGCAGTCAGAGGGACTCATTGTTTCCTGAATAAATGGTCAGCCGACCGCTGTATAAGGTACAAACGCATTTTCACAGTTGAATTACTTTGCATTACAGTAATGTGATATTGGAGGACTGTCTTATTACCTCATATTTTATTCCTTCAAACTTTACTTAAAATTAAGAAAAAAAGGAAACCACTAAAGAGGCTGGTTAATCAATATCAGATTGACGGGCGTCCACTACCCCCTTTGATCAGTTCTGGCAGCAGCTGGATGTGAATGGAGCAGAAGAGCACAGCTCTGTCCACTGTGTCATTGTCACTGCCAAGAACGGCAGAATAGTTCCTAATTAAGAGAATAGGGGGTGAGCAAGGGTGGTGACGTCACATCTACTGATGCCTGCTAGGTGGCATGCGCCAATGCTGGATTGAGCAGAGCTTGAACACCCATTTAAGCCTAGATTAGCACATCTCTGCTGCTCATACATTATTATACACCCCTCAACATTGAAACTGGAACACCAAGAAAGAAAAGTCATGGAATTATGGAATTCTCAGGATTGATACACGATAGTGATCTTCAAATGATGAACAAATGGAAATTTCTAAAACATCTTTATCTATTCAGTACCGTGTATGAGCGCCATGTGCAGAAATTTCACCTCACTGATAACCAAGTAGTGTATTCTTGGTTGTCTGAGGAATGAACCGCTGCTGGCAGCTCACTAGGTAATAGCCGACCAATGATGTCCAAGTCTGGAGATGCTGCAGGACATGGCAGCACATTTAGACCACATAGACTGCTTAGCCCATGAGGAATATGTGGTCTGGGGTTGTGTTGAAAAATAACTCATGACACACTTTGGAGAAATGGCCCTACCACTGGTTCCACGGCCAAATCAATGTAATGCCAAGCTGTTAGTGGAATAAAGACTAGAGCGGGCCAGCGACAGTCCATTATGCCACCCCACACCATAATCCCCAGCAGTATGACTGTTGTGATGTTTCCTCTTCGAGACCTCCTGATGATGTGCCCACGTGGTCTCCAGACCAATCTCTAGCTATTATTATATCCAAGACAAAAGTAGGACTGAAGAGGGTAGACCTCTGTTCCAGCCTCCATTGCGATCTTGCTCTGTACCTTGATAGACTTTGAGAGCAGTGGGTTAGGTCACTGAAAAGGCTAGGATTACGATGTGGGGATGGAATAATGTATGGTAGTTGGATCCCTCAAGTCTTTATTGCAGGTACACTAACAGCTCAGTGTTGCATTAATTTGGTTGTGGAACCAGTGTCACAGCCATTTCTCCAAAGTGTTCCAAGAGCCGTTTTTCAACCCAACAACATCAGCCGGCTTGTTGCTTGTGTTACTATGAGCAGCCTGTGTGTCCTAACGCTTTACTATAGCCTGCAGCGTCTCTGGACTTGTCTCCCATCAATCAAAGGGAGCTGTCAACAGCGGATCTTGATTTGGGTACTCAGGTGCATTCAGCCTGTCAGAACATTCCTCAGATAACCATTAATAGCAGCAGCTCATACCCGATACCAAATAAATTGAGATGTTTTAAACATATTTTTTTTTTTTCATAATTTGCATATCATTAACCTGTCTATCAATCCTGTGATTTCCAGAATTCCACTGCTCCGTCCTCCTTGGTGTTGCAATTTAAAGGTCATGGGGTGTATTTGTCGTACAGACAACCCAGCACAGTACATTTCCTTCATAGGTGCTCAGGGTTAAATGATAACAGGATTGTTTGTGACGGAGCTGAGGACCATGCATGGCCTTTTTAAATATTGGATCCGATGCTTAAAAGTGTCAATGATGTCCATGAAATGAAAACGTGAACACTGTAGAATGATTTGCTGTACACTACACAGGTACAAGTGAAGCAGGACCCTAATCTTTCAGTAATCCTCTCTACAGGGTTACTCTGTGAGGATGATCACAGATAGACCTGCCCTAGCATACGGCAGTCATGAGAACAAGAACCATTTTTTCCACTATAAAAGGGAAATCTCTATAAATCTGAGATCAGGAAATTTTAGTCATTAAATTCATAAACAGCAATCCACTATATTAAAATTCAGTTACGTCCAAAGGCTGCAAAACAAGATGTGTGACGAGATCTAGGATGGATGGCCTCGATTGGTAACATACCTCATATTTCAGAAATCGTATTTACTTAGCTGGTACTGTAAAACTACATATTTTTTTTTTTTTTGCATATTTTTTGCCACAAAAAAAAAATAAGACGTGATAGATGACCAAGTGTAATTTCTAATAACTTTTTTTTTGCAGTTCCTGTCCGTACTTAAGATAATGGATTACAGTCTCTTGGTGGGCTTACATGATGTGGATCGTGCAGAGCAGGAAGAGATGGAAGTGGAGGAACGAGCCGAAGAAGAGGAGTGCGAAGATGGCACTGGCAACCCCATATGTTCATATGGCACTCCCCCAGATAGTCCAGGGAATCTGCTAAACTGTCCTCGCTTTTTTGGGCCTGGTGAATTTGACCCGTCCGTGGATGTTTATGCAATGAAGAGCCATGATAGTGAGTACATTTATGTCATCACTTATGTCTTTATTTCACTGAGGTTGTTTTTATTTTTTATTATATTTAACCTCTTCACGACCTTTGACGTCCCCAGTACGTCATGGTTGGTTAGTACTTACCGACCTTGGACGTACTGGGTATGTCATGGCTAAAATGTGGCACCGCAGTGATCACATTAAGGTGCTTGCTGATTCTTACAGCAGGGCACCTGGGCTCGTCATCACGGGGGTGTTTGACGCCTCCAGCAACTATGATCACTGTGACTGGCTATTCAATTCTGAACAGCCAAATCACAGTGTCTTCAGTATTTCAGGCAATTGCCTGAAACTCTGATGTCCAGCCTACAATTGGTGATGTAACAGCTCTGTTCATAGGCTTGAGCTTAGCTACAGCAGCATCACCTGGGTCTGCTCTGATTGGTGCAATCTGACGATGATACCGATCGCCTCTGTGCACTCTGATGCGATCTGACCTCCGTATGACCATTCTGCACTTCTCATTGTAGCTTCGGATGTGGTCATGGCAGTTGTCATTCTGTCACGCTGTGCTGGGCCTTGTGGTAGGGGAGACTACCTTGGTAAGGTATATGACATAAAATTACCTTATCCTGGTGCAGGATAAGGAAGGAAGGGTGAGTGACAGGAAAGAGCTGCCAGCTCAGAAACCCGCCTGATGGAAGTGATGGCCACAAGAATAATCACCGTCCAAGATAGAAGAAGCAGGGAGACTTCCCAGAGCGGTTCAAAGGGGGAACTCCTGAGAGCCTCCAAAACCAGTCTGAGGTCCCAGGGATCTACTGACAGTCAATACGGAGGCGCTGCATGAGCTACTCCCTGAAGAAAAGTTCTGACCTATGGACCGGAAGTTAAATTCTTTTAGGAAAGAATGTAGAACACAGACTTGGCCCTTCAGAGAACTGAGAGCTAGACCTGCATCAAGCTTTGCTTGAAGGAAGGCTAGAAAAGCGAAAACCATAGGTGCAGTGTGATTTAGTCTCACACCAAAGGAAAAAGGCCTTCCATGTCCGATGATAGACTCGAGACGATGCTGGCCTTCGAGCACAGATCATCCGTATCACGTGCTCTGAGAAAACGGAAGCTCTTTAAACCCGCAGCTTCAACAGCCACGTCGTCAAATCGAGCGACCAAGAATTCAGGTGGAAGAGGGGTCCTTGAGAAAGCAGATTTGGTCTGTCTGAAAGTCCCCACGGGGCTTTTGCGAGTAAATTGACGAGCTTTGCATATCTGGTTCACCTGGGCCAATCCAGTGCTATTAGGATGACCGGCACCCTTCTGCTTTGATTATCTTCATCAGTCTGGGAAGAAGGGGAAGACGTGGGAACAGATACGGAAGGGTGATCTGTTACCAGGGTGTTGCCAAAGCATCGATGTCCGCTGCAAGAGGATCGCGGGACCTGGAGATAAACCGTGGGGCATTTTTGTTCATCCTGGAATCCATGAGATCCACTTCGAGTGCCCCATCGTAGGCAAATTTGATGAAAAATGGCCTGATGCAGCTGCCATTTTCCTGTTGCGAGACCCTCATGACTGAGAAAGTCAATGGTCCAATTGTTCACGTCGGGAATATGCACTGCAGGAAACTTTGTCTCTGCCCAGACCAGAATCTTGGTGACTTTGGTCATGGCCAGAGGACTGAGTTCCTCCCTGATGGTTGATATATGTAACTCTCATAGCTTTGGAACCCTCACCTGGAGAGTTGTCGAAAAGCATGGGTAAATAAGACGCTGGGTTGGAGCTAGACAAGATTTGGACATGTTAACAATCCAGCTGAGCCGAGACAAGGTGTTTGCTTTCCTGGGTTAGGGAGAACGACTCAGTTTTGACGAAGATATCGTCTAGGTAAGGTATGACCACTAGACCCCTGGTCCGCAAAATGGCCATGACCGCTGCCATTATATTTTGAAGTCCAATCTGTCCTCTTCTACTCTCCCTCCAAGTGGCCATCATATACCGACCTCCGGGCCCGGCCACTGCCTTTATTGACCAATTCTCTACCTGGCTTCTTCACTTTCTTTCCACTGACATCCCCACTATCATCATGGGCGACTTCAACATCCCTACTGATACCCTTCAGTGAAGAGCCTCCAACTCCTGTCCCTTACTTCATCTTTTGGACTTGATCAGTGGTGCTCCTCAGCCACCCACACAGACGGACATACATTAGACATACATTAGACCTGGTCTTCACTCGTCTCTGTTCTCTATCAAACTTCACCACCTCCCCTCTCCCTCTATCGGACCACAATCTACTCACGTTCTCTGTCACTTATGACTGCACCACGGAGAGAGGGGATCTGCCCACCAAGGACAGGAAACCTACAGATAGAAAGGTGGTACCTCTCTCCTATATCAGTTTGGTTTCCTGTCCTTGATGGGAGACCTACAGAAGCCTACTGGTACCTGATACTATGAGCGACCTGGACCCACAGAGATCACCCCTATCCAGATCTTCACCATCACCGTCGCAGCAGCAGAAACGACGGCCACAAAAAGGACACCAGGAGGTTACAGGTAAAGGACGCTCAGGATCGTAACACAGTAAAGAGTCCAGCGCAGCGTCCGGCACAAGGGATAATCCAACGGCAGATACAGACCGTCCCCAACAGGTACTAATGGGTCCGCCAGGTGGTGAGTGATCTTCGTGAAAGCTAGTGGTTATTGAGGCCCTATATTTGTCTCTTTTATTCTCTAGGGGAAGAAAAGCTCAGGGAAAATAAATCATAAAGTATGCGCCCTCTGTAAAGAGGATCTTCCCTTTACTTGGGGAATAAAGACTTTGCAGCTCATGTGTGCAGTAGACAGTGAGCGAAATGCTTCCCGGTTTCGCAGCAGACCTCAAAACCCTGATAAAAAACCAGGTGGAAGACACCTTTAGATCCCTACAGGGGGGGGGAGCAAAGAAGAAAGACCAGGCACAGATCCCCAACACCTGAGTCCACCGACACGAATAGCGAAGAGGGGGACTCGGATACCTCTTAACTCTTCATCTTACAACAGGGGTCGTAGCTGTTTTCCTCTAGAAGAGACTGATGGCCTCGTTAAAGCAGTTAAGAACACTTTGGGGCTAACTGACCCTCACCCAAAAAAATCAGTACAGGACATTGTTCGGAGGTCTCGAACATAAAAAGAGGAGGGGCTTTCCGCTTAATGAAAAAACTCTGGCCTTGATTAAAAAGGAGTGGAAAAAGCCCATAAGAAAGGCCCTGCTTACACCAAAGAGAAAATACCCTTTCGATGACCAGTCTTGCTCCTTTTGAGAAAAACCTCCCAAACTAGACGTTGCCATCGCCAAGGCATCTAAAAAATATGCCCTTCCGTTTGAGGACATGGGAATCCTTAAGGATCCCATGGACAAAAAAACAGACCCGTTCCTAAAAAGCTCATGGGAAGCAGCTGGGGGGGACTAAAACCGGCAGTGGCCGCCACCTGCACATCCCTTTCCCTAATGGTCTGCTTAGACCAACTAGAGACTCAACTTAAAAACAGGTCGTCTCGGGACACTATTCTGAACACCTTGCCAGTAATGCGGGCAGCAGCCACTTTCCTAGCGGATGCTTCCGCTGACTCAGTTAGACTAGCTGCTAGATCAACGATTTTTTTCTAACGCGGCCAGGAGGGCCCTTTGGCTTAAGTGTTGGCCAGGGGATCTTCAAACAAAATCAAAATTATGTACCATCCCCTGCGAAGGAGAATTCTTATTCGGCCCCACTTCAGATGACATCTTGGATAAGGCGGCGGATAAAAAGAAGTCATTCCCCACCCTTGCTTATCCTTCCTACAAGACGCCCTCTTGGAGCAAGAGGTTTATCCGTAGGAAACCTGGGAAAAATCAGGATAGATGGGAAGATAAGAAAAACGAGGGGTTTATATTCAATAAGAGCCCCACTGACAACAA
This sequence comes from Ranitomeya imitator, assembly GCF_032444005.1. Lineage (NCBI taxonomy): Eukaryota > Metazoa > Chordata > Amphibia > Anura > Dendrobatidae > Ranitomeya > Ranitomeya imitator. The sequence continues at coordinate 511,512,876 of NC_091283.1, forward strand.
AAAGGCCACCCAATAAACTTTGGCCCCAGGTGGGGGAATAAATGCAGGAGTAAAACTAAGATTTCACAAATTTCCTCGTCCCTCCTTTATGACAACATCTCTGAGATCGTCAGTGGAGGAACAACTGGCGTTAGAACAAGAGATAATAGGGCTAACAGACAAAGGGGTTCTCATAGTGGTCCCCTCCAAGAAAGAGATGGATATTACTCTCCCCTTTTTCTGAGGAAAAAACAGACGGATCCTACCAGACAATTATCAATTTGAAGAGTCTAAACAAGTATCTAAATGTGCAACCGTTCAAGATGGAAACAATAAAACCATCAATAAAAATGTTGTTTTCCTATCGCCACGACAGCACCCACAACGAGGGAGGGGATCCGCCCACCTTCCGGACAGGAACCTACAGGTTAAAAAGGGGCGGTCCCCCTCGCCCTCCAGTTTGGGTTCCTGTCCGGACGGCGGGAGCCTACAGGTCGTTTCACCTACCCGGGTCCGCCAAGCCTCTGTGCGGTGTCCGGGTGAGAACGGCAGAGTCGGGGGCCCGGAAGCAGCGTCGGGGGAAGTCCTGTGTCCAGCTTCCCCCCTCGTCTGGCAAGGAGCGGCTGAATGCCGAAGTGGCGTTCCCAGGGGAAGGCACGCCACCCTGGGTCGTCCACACGCGCGCGACGCTGCGGGAGCAGGTCGGCGCTTATGACCCGGAAGTGATCGATCGACTTCCGGAGGAGACCGGGAGGAGGAGCGCGGGACTTTTGAAAAGGAGCAGCGCTCAGGTGAGATGTGTGTGCGGCAATATGTCTTCAGCAGGAGACGCTGAACACCGACAGGCAGGAGAGCACAGGTCTCATAGCGGCGAACGTGGGCAGCAGGATCCTGGCAAACCAGCGTCACGTCGCGCCTCACCCCCTCAAAAACCGGTACTCTACATTTTTTCAGCAGTGGTGAGTGTAATATGTAAACCATTGCCTGATACAGCCGTTTTCTACACTATGCTTTATTATAGGGGAAAAAGGTCTCCAAATCCAAGCATAAGCAGTGTGCTGTATGCACAGAGCCTCTACCTGACACCTAAGTTAAAAAGTTATGCCAATTATGCATATGTCGTATGTTAGAAGAAGAGGCCCCTCTCCGGGTATCGGATCTGAGGGAAGTAATTAGGGAAGAAATAAAATCATCCCTTAAAACCAGACGGCATGAAAAAAGCAGTGTGGAGTTGGTGTCCGATTCCAGCCCTTCAGTACAAGAAGGCGAGTGTTCGGAAAGTTCTTCGGCATTCTCTTCAGATGAGGAGGGAAGACCTTGCTTTTCCATGGAGGGTATGGAAACCTTAATTAAGGCAGTCCGTGCAACTATGGGGGTTGCAGAGAGTAAAGAACCAAAAACAACCCAGGAGATCATGTTCGCAGGGCTGAGCCAGAGAAGTCGGAAAGCTTTCCCAGTGGTGGATTCTGTTAAAGATCTGGTCAAACGGGAATGGGACAAGCTGGATAAAGGGTTTTTACCTTCAGCTGCAAAAAGAAGGTACCCCTTTGAAGATGACACTTTGTCACAGTGGATGAAGGTTCCTAAAATAGATGCGGCAGTAGCCTCTACTTCAAAAACAGCCTCACTTCCGTTAGAAGATGTAGGGCTCCTCAAGGATCCTTCAGACAGAAAGGCTGACATGCTCCTTAAAAAACTATGGGAGTCATCATCTGGAGCCTTTAAGCCGGCTATTGCAGGCACCTGTACGGCCAGATCAATCATGGTCTGGGTGACTCAGCTGGAGGAGCAGCTTAAAGCGAAGGTACCCAGGGATAAGTTGCTGAATTCCCTGTCTCAGGTCAGAGAAGGAGCAGCTTATCTAGCAGACGCCTCAATTGATTCTCTGAAATTGGCTGCAAGATCGGCAGGTCTTTCGAATGCAGCCAGACGGGCTCTATGGCTAAAGACATGGAAGGGGGATGCCCAGGCTAAGGCCAAACTTTGCTCCATTCCATGTAGGGGTGAGTACCTATTCGGCCCGGTGCTGGATGACATTCTTGCAAAGGCAGAAGATAGGAAGAAGGGATTTCCTAAAACGTTTAATCCCACTTTTAGGAACGCCTTCCGAAGACGCATGCCCTTCAGGAGATTCCAGCCAGACCAGCAGGGGTATAATCGCGATTCGGAAACCTCAGATCATAAGAAGAAAGGTGGATACTATAAGAACCCTTCATCTTTCTCAAGACGTAGACGTAACTACAGAAGATTACTTCTAGTGCCTGGATAATGGGGGTGGTTGAGTCCGGATTAAAATTAGAATTTTTGAGAACTCCCCCAGATCATTTTGTGATAACATCACTGGACACTCCGGCCCAACAACAGGCCTTAGAATTAGAGATTCAACAATTGCTTACAAAGCGAGTTATTGAAGAAGTACCAAAACATCAGGAGAAGACAGGCTTTTATTCTCCGCTATTCTTAATCTCTAAACCTGATGGGTCCTTTAGGACTATCATAAATTTACGTAAATTGAATAGATATCTTCAGTACCACGCTTTTAAGATGGAATCCATTAAGTCAACAACTAAGCTTTTGTTTCCTAGGTGCTACATGTCGGTCTTGGATCTAAAAGATGCGTACTACCATCTTCCAGTTCACAGAAATCACCAGCAATTCCTCAGGATGGCAGTATGGGTAAACCATCAGATTAAACATTTTCAATTTTTGGCAATGCCCTTTGGCCTGTCCATGGCACCTAGAGTTTTTACTAAGGTTGTTTCTGAAGTAATGGCCCATATTAGGGAAAGAGAAACCCTTGTGGTGCCCTATCTAGACGATTTTTTGATAGTAGGAAATTCAATTGACCAGTGTACGTCTAGGGTAAATGCCATAATATCATCCCTACAGGATCTCGGATGGATAATCAACTGGGAAAAGTCAAAACTGAAACCCACAAGACGTCAAATGTTCCTAGGAGTTCTTCTAGACTCAGAAGATCAGTCATCCTTCCTACCAGAAGAGAAGAAGCGGAAGATCGTTCAAAGGATCACGGCCGTAAGAAAAGCTCCAAACTTAAGTTTAAGAGACGCAATGTCTCTACTAGGATCTTTGACTGCGTGTATATCGGCGGTAAGATGGGCTCAGGCTCATACCCGAATACTTCAGTACGAAGTTCTTCGAGCAGAAAAAGATCTTCACGGTGCTCTGAGCAGAAAGTTCAAATTATCACCCGCCACTCTTCACGATCTGAGATGGTGGCTCAATCCAGCACATTTGTCAAAAGGAGTTCTCTGGACCATCACTCCGAACAATACAGTTACAACAGATGCCAGCCCGTTCGGTTGGGGAGCCCATATGGGAGACATTCTAACCCAAGGGCGATGGTCGAGTCAGGAGTCCCAGAATTCCTCGAATCTAAGAGAGCTTACTGCAGTCTATCAGGCTCTTCTTTCCTTACTACCATCCCTGAGGAATACGCATGTACAGATACAAACAGACAATATGACTGTGGTAGCCTACATCAATCATCAGGGGGGGACAAGGTCTCGATCCCTGATGACCACTACAGCACAGATATTGTCCCTGGCCGAGAAACACTTACAATCCCTGTCGGCAGTACATATAAGAGGGGAACTCAATATAGAGGCGGACTACCTCAGTCGCCATTCCCTTCGTCAGGGAGAGTGGTCCCTAAACCAACAGATATTCGATCAGATAGTCAATCTGTGGGGGTTGCCGACAATAGATCTGTTTGCTACGAGGAGGAACAGGAAGGTCAGGAAGTTCGCATCCTTACATATAACAGACCAACCATTTATAGTGGATTCCCTTCGTGTCCGTTGGGACTTCCAGCTGGCATATGCCTTTCCCCCAATGTGTCTGATTCCGATAGTTCTCAGGAAGATCCGGGAGGAAAGAGCCAGAGTGATCTTAATCGCCCCCTTCTGGCCCAGGAGGCCTTGGTTCTCTCTCCTCATGACAATGTCTGTGACCGATCACTGGGTGTTGCCAGTGGTTCCGGAACTCCTCTCTCAGGGTCCATTTCATCATCCAAATTTGGAGACTCTTCACTTAACGGCCTGGAATTTGAGAGGGAGCTTCTGAGGGAGAGGGGGTTCTCTAACGCTTTAATAGCTACTTTATTGAAAAGTAGGAAGGAGGTCACTACAAAGATCTACTCGAAAATTTGGAAAAAATTCCTTTTGTTTCATCAGCAACCATTAGGAGATAAGGATCCGATTTCAGCTATTTTAGAATTCCTTCAGAAAGGCTGGGAATTGGGCTTAGCGGTCAACACTCTAAGAGTTCATGTTTCAGCCTTGGGAGCTCTATATAACAGTGATATAGCTGGTAATAGATGGGTTGCTAGATTTATTAAGGCATGTCAGCGTTCTAACCCAATCCATATTGTAAGAATACCCCCTTGGGATTTAAATTTGGTACTTGAGGCGTTGACTGAACCTCCGTTCGAGCCATTAGACTCTATTTCAATAAAAAATTTAACCTTAAAAACAGCTCTACTCTTAGCATTAACATCTGCCAGGAGGGTCAGTGATATACATGCGTTATCAGTAGATCCTCCCTATCTAATAATTCTCCAGGATAAGATTGTCTTAAAGCCTGATCCTGCATATTTACCAAAAGTAGCATCTAAATTTCATAGAAGTCAGGAGATTTATTTACCATCCTTCTATGAAGATCCAGGTTCAGAAGAGGAGAAAAAATATCATACTCTAGATGTAAAGAGGGCGATATTAGAATACCTGGATAGGACACAAAGCTGGAGACAGAGTAGGGCTCTGTTTGTTTCTTTCCAGAATCGGAAAAAGGGTTCTGGTGTCACGAAGAACTCTATCGCTAGATGGATTAGAGAAGCGATATGTCTTGCCTATTCTGCCAAGGGAGTAACACCACCAGAAGGCATCAGGGCGCACTCCACTCGGGCCATGGCATCATCCTGGGCGGAGAAGGCAGATGTCCCCATTGAAATGATATGTAAGGCGGCAACTTGGTCATCACCTTCCACCTTTTATAAGCACTATCGCCTTGATCTATCTGCTAATTCCAGCTTACAGTTTGGCCGTTCAGTACTTAGTGCTGTGGTCCCTCCCAGTTAAATAGTCTTTGAAAGTCTCTCGTTGTGGGTGCTGTCGTGGCGATAGGAAAACCGGTTTTTACGTACCGGTAATAGGATTTTACAGAGTCCACGACAGCACCCATACATTCCCCCCCGTATTTAGTTCTTATTCCTGCACTCTGTTGGAAGGTGTGCCGTAGAGTTCACTCTATAGAGGTGGTGGTATTTAGTATTGTTTAATATGATATTGTCATGTACTGATTCATTGGCGGTAACCCTTGTACTCTGGAACACAAACTGGAGGGCGAGGGGGACCGCCCCTTTTTAACCTGTAGGTTCCTGTCCGGAAGGTGGGCGGATCCCCTCTCTCGTTGTGGGTGCTGTCGTGGACTCTGTAAAATCCTATTACCGGTACGTAAAAACCGGTTTCCACGTTGTTTCATGATAGTCCTAGACTTGAAGGACGCATGTTACCACGTCCCTATCCACAAAGACCATCAGAAGTTCCTCAGGATTGCAGTCCATATCGGGGGGGGGGGGGGGGTGATAAGACATTTCCAATTTGCAGCCCTCCCCTTTAGACTAGCCATAGCACCTCGAGTTTTCACCAAACTGGTAACAGAGGTAATGGCCCACCTGAGAGAGCAAGACACTCTGATTGTACCATATCTCGACGATTTCCTTGAAGTCAGCAACTCTCCTCAGCATTGCGAAAGCCAATTAAAAAAGTTCTTGCACTCCTTAGAAAGCCTAGGCTGGCTGGTGAACTTGACGAAGTCCAGATTAGTACCGTGCCAAGTTCAAGAATATCTGGGCATCGCATTGGATTCTGTAACTTCAGAAAAAAGGCAAAGGATGGTGGGACTAGTGTCCAGAATGAGGGATCTCCCCTACATATCCCTTCCTTAAGCAATGTCCCTCCTGGGATCCATGACTGCATGCATTCCTGCAGTCCAATGGGCTCAGCTTCATTTGAGAGATCTTCAATGGCAAATTTTGTCAGAAGAAGTTTCTCTAGAAGGAAATTTAGAAGGTCGGTTCAGCTTGTCTCCAAATACAATACTCTCCCTAGATTGGTGAAACAACATGAAAGAACTGACTGCAGTTAAGTCCGCACTCTTAGAGTTCATAAATCTCCTTCACTCCCATCATGTCAGACAACAGAGTAGTGGTAGCGTACCTAAATCACCAAGGAGGTACCCGTTCCCAGTCTCTAATGGAAGTAACAAAATCAATCTTCCAGATAGCCGAGAACAACCTACAGTCCTTGTCAGGCCTTTACATAAAGGGCGCGGACAATTACAGAGCAGACTTTCTGAGTCGATCACGTCTGAAGCAAGGGGAATGGGAATTGAACCAGGCCATATTCAACCAAATTTCAGAAATGTGGGGAGTTCCACACATAGACCTCTTTGCGAACAACCTAAACAAAAAGGTAGACACCTTTTGCTCTATAACACCATTGGGGAACCCTGTAGCATTAGACGCTTTCCTGATTCCTTGGAACCACAAGCTGGCATATGCCTTTCCTCCAATCGCTCTAATACCAGCAGTTCTGAGGAAAATACGGGAGGACAGAGCCCATGTAGTCTTGATAGCTCCATTCTGTCCAAAGAGGGTATGGTTTTCCTGGATGAGGAGGATGTCCATCTCCGACCCCTGGGTACTTCCGGATCTTCCAGATCTCCTCTTCCAGGGACCAGTACAACATCCGCAGGTTGCAAGTTTACACTTGACAGCCTGGAATTTGAAAGGGAGCTGTTAGAAAATAGAGGTTTTTCACCGGGACTGGTGTCTACCCTGCTACAAAATAGAAAACCAATTACGACTAGACAATACAGGAAAATATGGAAAAAATTCCTGTCATCCTCAGGCGTCATACTAGGTGAAGAGGTTCCCCTAAATGCCATACTTGAGTTCCTGCAAAAGGGGTTAGAGATGGGCCTGGCCACAAATACCCTAAAAGTCCATATAGCAGCTTTAGGGGTGCTATTTAATTGCGATTTGGCAGGGAATCGTTGGATTAACAGGTTCATTAAAGCAGCAGGGAGGTCAAGACCTCTGCCCTCACGTAACACCCCTCAGTGGGATCTAAATCTAGTCCGCACAGCCTTATCTACACCTCCCTTTGAACCCCTTGGCAGATGTCCCATTGAGAATCCTATCTCTTAAAACATAACTATTGGTCGCCCTCACCTCAGCGCGTAGGGTTAGTGACATACAAGCCTTGTCAGTCAATCCCCCTTTCACTCAATTCCTGGATGATAGTCGTTCTTAAAACTGATCTGGCCTACCTCCCAAAAGTAGCTTCTTGGTTCCATAGAGCACAGGAGATATCCCTTCCCTCCTTTTGTCCTAATCCCAAAAACAAGGAGGAAGAGTCCTTATACACATTGGATGTTAGGAGATGTTTGATCCATTATATAGAAGCCACTAGAGCAGACCTGGGCAAGATGCGGCCCGCGGGCCGCATCCGGCCCGCCTGATGGTTTTAAACGGCCCGCCAGCTAGCTGTCACTTCTGACAGCCGCCCCCGGCACCGCTCGGCCAGCTGCTTCTGAGGCGGACCTCTGGTGGCTGGAGTGAAAGCTAACTACCACATGCTCCCATGACAGGCTATACAGCTGAGCATGTCTGTGCTCGGACACTGTGTGCAGACGGCTGCAGGCAGCACATGTGACCACACAGCTAGCGGGTGTGAGGATGCGGCACGCTGACACTGCGCGGCATGCACGGTGCCCGCCAGGATGCAGCGTGTGAGGATGAGTGCGGGGATGAGCTCAGCTTCCACTTCCGGGGGAGGACACAGCAGCCGGAGCCGTAGTACTGGCAGTGGCAGCAGCGGATCGCATGGGTGAAGGGAAGCAGCCCGCGTCCTGTCTGTGTAGTCCAGGCTGCACTGCAGCTGCTCCGGTAAGGCTCCTGCTCACACGTGGGGCGGGGGGTGTACGGGTGCCATCACTATGTGGTCATAGAGGACTTATATGCGGGCTCCCCTCCCCCAGGCGCCAATGTCACATGCGGCCACATTCCGTGCAGGTCCCGCTGCCGCAGATGTCGGCACCTGCAATGGTGGCAGCAGGACGTGCAGAGCTCCTTGTATGCCCCCTGCTCCCGCCGCGCTGCTATCTTGTCCTTTGTGGTCCCCTTCAATGCTGGGGCACGCTTCTCACCCCTCGTAGGTTCATGCCGGGGAGTCCATTCTTTTTGGAATAATAGAATGCAGTGTCCTGTGGTGACAACTACTCCTCTCAGCACGTGTGGGGCGTGCTGGGAGTAGTAGTGCACTAGACATGATTGAAGACCACTGAAATGCTGAGTAATGGTTACACGAGTATTTGGGGGTCAGATGTGATTCATTGCTTTGCAGGAAAAGTACATGTTTGGTGCGCAGGTAAATGGTGTGTAGCAGTGTCCTTGTTCCTGCTGACATCTCACAGATGTTTATTCTCCGTCGCCCTCTTATGACTGGACGTAAATCTGTCCTTCTGATTTATATTCCCTGGATCCAATCTGACCTCGGCCAGTCTCCCACAGTAAGGCTGTCATTGAGACATTATCCATTGGTTTCACTCATCCTTCACCTATGGTCATCCCATCAGATCTGGTATCAGAACTCTGCGTCGTGTCAAAGGGCTCTCCTCCACCAATCAGTGCTCCGCTGAGGCTCTGTCACGTATGTTTTCTCATCCAAGAAAATTGGGTCAATTATGCAAATCACAACATGATCATAGTGTGCTCCGATTCTCTCAAAATGAGTTAATTATATTAGTCCGGCCCTCTAAAACCATCCATATTTCTCATGCGGCCCCATGGCAAAATTAATTGCCCACCCATGCACTAGAGAGTGTAGGGAGGATGGATCTCTTTTTGTCCGTTTCCAGGGTCCCCGAAAGGGGGAGGGGGGGAAGCCTCAAAAAGCACCCTAGCAAGATGTATCAGAGATGCCATCAGCCTTTTGTACTCAAGTGGGGTGCCAGTCCCTGGAGAAATCAAAGCACACTCAACCCAGAGCGGTAGCGACCTCCTGGGCGGAAAGGGCCGTTGCTTCAATTGATCAGATATGTAGAGCTGCTACCTGGTCTTCACCCTCAACATTCTATAAACACTATAGATTGGACCTTATCTCTTCCTCAGATCTCACCTTCTGGAAAAGGGTTCTGGAAGCTGTGGTCCCTCCCTAAATGTACAGTCTCTGCAATTCTCTCTGTGGTGCCATCATGGAGGACAGAGAAAATTGTAGTTACTTACCGATAACTGTATTTCTCTGAGCCCATGATGGCACCCGTACATTCCCTCCCTTCACGTATGGGTGTGCACACTAGTAAAATGCCCCTATGCTAATACCTAAGTAAATAGCCACGAGGTATCTTGGTTAAGTATTCAGGTAATGTTGAAATTAGATTCTGTTTTTAACTTAAGCTCCCATCATGCTCTGTAAACAACTGATGCGGGAGAGAGGTACCGCCTTTTTTATCTGTAGGTTTCCTGTCCTTGGTGGGCGGATCTCCTCTCTCCGTAGTGCCGACATGGGCTCAGAGAAATACCGTTATCGGTAAGTAACTATATTTTTCTCATCCCTGTCCTTCTCACCTGTCACCCATGTCCAGCAACATGCTCACCCCCGCAGAAACCTCGCACACCTTGACACACACTCTCTCCGACTCTATTTTTCCACTGGCATCCGTATCCTCATTCCACGACAGACAGTGTTACTGCTTTCTACAATGCCACTCTCGCATCAGCTATTGACACGGTCGCCCCTCTCGTTCATGGCAGAGTGCGACGTATCAACAGACAACCCTGGCACACTAATACAACTAAAAAGCTCCGGAAAGTGTCCAGGGTTGCAGAGCAGCGCTGGAAGAAAACAAATTCGCAGGACGATTTCACTGCATTCAAACAGGCAACACTCTTTCAAATCTGTCCTCGCCTCTGCTAAACAGGCCTACCTCACAACCCTCGTATCTTCCCTATCCTACAACCCCAAACAACTCAAAACTTTTAAGGCTACGTTCACATTAGCGTTCCGCTAATGTGCGTCGCTGTTGCGTCGGCGGCGCAGCGGCGATGCGCCCCTATGTTTAACATGGGGGACGCGTGCGTTTTTTTTGTTGCGTTTTCCGACACGTGCGTCGTTTTCGACGCTAGCGTTGGACGCAAGAAAATGCAACAAGTTGCATTTTTCGTGCGTCCGATTTTCGTCAAAAAACGACGCACGCGTCGCAAAACGCAGCGTTTTTGCGTGCGTTTTTGGTGCGTCGCGCGTTGCGTCGCCGTTGCGTCGCCGACGCACCGGCGCGCAATGCTAATGTGAACGTAGCCTAACTCCCTCCTCCGCCCACCACTGCGCCCTCCAACCTCCCTCATCTCTGCTGAGGACTTTGTCACACACTTCAAAAATAAGATCGACCAAGGCAAGTCTTAATTGTTCAATCACCACAACCCCTTTGCATACTAGACCAATGCCCAAACCCCATAACCTCCCTCTCCAACATGACTGAAGGGGAGCTTAATTGTCTCCTCTCCAAATCACACCTCACCATCTGTGCACTCGACCCCATCAGATCACACCTCCTCCTCACCACCACTCTTATCCCATCCCTAACCCACCTCCTCAACCTATCACTAACTTCTGGTACCTTCTCTTCTGCTTTCAAAGATGCCACAATCACGCCTATCCTTAAAAAGCCAACCCTCGACCCAACCGCTATGTCCAGCTATCGCCCAATATCGCTGCTCCCATTCACTTCCAAATTCCTGGAGCAGCATGTCCACGCTGAACTTTCCACCCACCTCTCATCCAACTTGCCCTTTGACAATCTACAATCTGGTTTCCACCACATCACTCCACTTCGACAGCCCTGACCAAAATTACTAACGACCTACTTACAACCAAAGCTAACGGACAATACTCTATACTCCTCCTTCTAGACCTGTCCTCTGCTTTCGACAAGGTTGATCACTGCCTCCTACTACAGATCCTTTCCTCCTTTGGCATCAAAGACCTTGCCCTATCCTGACTCTCCTCATACCTTTCCAACCGCACATTCAGCGTCTCCCACTCCACCACTACCTCCTCATCCCACCCTCTCTCTGTTAGTCCCCCAAGGCTCTGTTCTAGGACCCCTACTTTTCTCAATCTATACACTTGGCCTGTGGCAACTCATAAAGTACCATGGTTTCTAGTTCCACCATTATGCTGATGACACTCAGATCTACCTCTCTGGCATAGACGTCCCCTCTCTGCTGTCCAGAATCCCAGAGTGTCTATCAGCCATATCCTCCTTCTCCTCTCGCTTCCTCAAACTCAATGTGGACAAATCTGAACTCCTCTTTCCTCCATCTCACAGATCTTCATTACCTGACCTATCTATCACAATTAATTACATCACGCTTTCCCCCTCCTGTCACCTCAAGCTCAAAAATATTTCCATAATCCATCCTTTCCTCAACCCTCAATCTACTAAAATGCTTGTGCATGCCCTCATCTTCTCCTGTCTCAACTACTGCAATATCCTTTTCTGTGGCCTCCCTGCTAACACTCTCGCACCTCTCCAGTCCAGCCTTAATTTTGCTGCCCGACTAATTAATCTCTCTCCTCGCTACTCCTCCGGTTCTCCCCGCTGCAAATCTCTTCACTGGCTCCCATCCCCTCAGCGTATCCAGTTCAAATTACTATTACTAACCTACGAGGCCATCTATAACCTGTATCCTCCATATATCTCTGAAATAATCTCCCGATATCTTCCCTCACGTAATCTCTGGTCCTCCCAAGATCTCCTTCTCTCCTCCACACTTATTCGCTCCTCAACCAATCGCCTCCAAGACTTCTCCCGAATATCCCCCATCCTCTGGAATTCTTTGCCCCAATACATCTGACTATCAAATACATTCGGATCCTTCAGACGGAACCTGAAAACCTACCTCTTCAAGAAAGCTTACAGCCTGCAATGACCCCGCTTCCTCCTCCCCACTACCGGAGCTACCGCCTAGTCAACACCGGAGCTGCTGCAACCCCTCCCCCCCAACGTACTGTTTTTTTTTCGAATGTAAGCCTGCATGGGCAGGGTCATCTCCCCTCTGTATCAGTCTGTGATTGTTAGTTTGTTTACTATAAGTGATATCTGTAATTTGTATGTAACCCCTCCTCATGTACAGCACCATGGAATCAATGGTGCTGTATAAATTAATAAATAATAATAAAGAACCCTGGGTGCGGTTGCTAGCCCTAAAGGCAGAGCGACAAACCGAAAATAGTCCTGCCGTACCGTGGATCATAGAAATCTCTGACCCGGAAAAATGGAGACGTTCCTGCTCCTTAGGTGGAGCAGGAACGATGATGCCTGTTCAGAGAAGAGAGGAAATGATTGTGAAAAAACCTGGAACCAGGGAGGGGGTGGAATTCCAAGAAATGATCTCTGGGCTGTGAGATTAATAATATCTTGTATCCTGACAATACCACCTCTCTGACATGGGCGTTCTTGACAGAGGTGAGCCAAGCGTCTATGAAGAACAGGAGACACGACTGCCTACATCGGGAGACTTCCTGGGCGGCAAAAAAACGTCATGCGGAAGAGAATCTGCTAGGTCTGCTCCGGGGGGAACGGCCTTCGCATTGTGAGGACACCAAGAGATTGTCGGTTTAAAGGAGGCCTTTTGTTATGCCTGTGGTCTCTCCTGGCGGGAATAATTTTCCTCTGGCGAGAAGCGTCGAAAAGGATGAAAGGGCTGAAATCTCTGCTTAAGGAAAGAATGCCAGGGCTTGGCCTATTGAAGAAGGGAACTTTTTACCCCGGTGACCTCCATTATAATTTGCTCCAGGTTGGCTTCAAACAGACGCAAAACTTGAAAGGATAAACTGGTCAGAGACTTCTTAAAAGACAAGTCTGCATGACACGTCTTCAGCCATGTGATTCTGCGGGTGGCTTCTCTACTACTGGATGCTTCAGTTGCACAGGAGGCTGTGGACAATACATACTTTTCCTGTTTGCAAGATCTGTTCCACTAAATTGGCTAAATCGTCAGATGAGGCTTCAGCAACGATGCCTTGATGGATTTGCTTAGCCAATGCAGATACAGACTTTGACACCCACGTGGTGGCAAAGGCAGGGCATGAGGCAAAATCTGCTGCTTCAACGCGACTTGGTTAACTACACTGAGTCATTAGGGTCCTTAAGCAAAGCCCCATCCATCAGGAGAAAACTGTATTGGTGGATAGTCTTGAAACTGGAGTCTACCGTAGGTGGGACAGTTAAATTATTTGAAGATCTGAAGGGAAAGGATACAGAAGAGAGGACTCCTCTTATTCTTGATAACCAGCCTTGCTAACCCTGACAGCTGAGAACACAGCCTCACTGACCGGCGGTAACCTCGTTGATGTCACAGATGCTGCAGCTCATTCACCAGTGGTTTTCAGCCTGAACGGCCCCATTTTAGCCCAGTTCAGGTTGAAAACTATTAATCCCCAAACATGGATTACAGCATGGGACAGAACGTCATACAGGTGAGGGATATTGTTGTTTGTTTTTATTTTTGTTTTATTACAGGAGACGATGGATTCGTTGGAATGGGCGTTCGGTGAGTATAACTGTGTTTTGTTATTTTTAAAGAAAAATGGAAGTGTTTTGTTTTATTTCAAATAAAGGACTTTATACTTGCGCTGTGTTTATTTACAACATAACTATAGGTTTAATAATAGGTAGGTGTCTTATAGACACCTCTCCATTACTAAGTCATGGGCTTGATGTCACCAGACAATACAAAGGTGATGTTAACTCAACACAGATGAACATCACTTGCTACGGTTACAGGGCAAGTGGGAAGAGACGGGCAAAGTTCCAGAATTGGCGCATCTAGTGATGTCCCTTTTTTGGGCTGCTATTTTTAGGCTGATGGGGGTCAAAATCCATGGCCCCCTTAACAGCATGATAATACTAACCCCAGCTGTCAGCTTTAGTAAGGCTGGTTGTCAAGAAATGGGTGGGTGGACCTCATGCCATTTTTGTTTATTTATTGAAATAATAATAAAAAAAACAGCGTGGGGACCCCTCTTGTTCTTGATAACCAGCCTTGCTAACCGTGACAGCTGAGAGTTGCAGCCACCAGCAGTTTTGCCTGGCTGGTTATCAAAAATACAGGGGAAGCCATGCTGGAATTTTTATTTATTTATACTGCAGGTGCCGGCTGATGAATACTTGCATCAGCCGCTCCTGCTCTTGCTGTTAGTAGTGGCAGCAGGTATAGGCTTGATGGAAGTAATAGTCCCATCAGCTGCTGTTTCTGTTATCGGTTGAATATAACTCATCATTCTCCACTGCTTGCATTGATCACAAGCAGAGCAGGGGAGAATGAGGAGGGCGGTCTACGGCACTCTGTGCCGGGGGGGCAGCGCTTACTGTACCCCTGCTTCACAGGCGCTGGTGAGTGTGGTGCTGATGCCGCACACGTGTGGGGATAAAAAAGACGTATGAAACCGGCCTAAAGGAGAGCGTTCTCTCCCACCAGCCTCTGCTATGCTTTACATGCATTTTGTTTGCTCTTGAATGCATTTACTGTACCACTGCTTCTCAGGCGCTGGTATGTGTTACAAGAATGACATCTGTGTGTCATCCGTGTGCGGGACGATTTGCGGCCCATTCTGCGGTTAAAAACAAAAACTGACATGTCAGCGTATTTTGCCCATGGACACACATCCATGGAAACACACTGACATGTGCACAGACCCATTCACTCACTTGAATGGATCTACGTGTGTAAGTGACTCCGGTTCCTCTTAAAAAGTGTCACCACACGTACTGGAGACATAGACGTGTGAAAGAGCTCTTAGAATGAGAGCTGACGGCAAATAATCAGACTTACTAACTAGTGGTTAGTTGACAAAAAGGAAGTTTGCTGAGGAGAGTGTCAGTCTGCAGAGCAGAGCTTACCTGCCAGGGATTTGATGTACTGTAACTTGATCTCAGAGGTCTGCGATAATGAGGGTGTGAAGGCTGGCTGGAGAGGCTCTTATGATGTGGTTGGCCAGATACTGGAAAGTGGTGGCTGTAGGAGGAAGGGGCGGGCATATAGGAGGAAAAAGCATGCAGTCTCATGCGCTAGTAAGGAGGAGAAGGGGGATGGCATGTAAGCACCGGGCGCAAGGAAAGCTCACGCGATGGAGAGGAAGTAAGGGGTGAAGCCAAATGCTGAGGCTAGGCCGAACAAAAGCCGAAGTCGGCAGAGGGGAAGGGAGTGGCGCAGAGGTCAGAAGACGGCGTTGGCAGGAAGGGTCATGCTGGCAATGAGGAGAAGAAAATCATGTGGCATGATTTGTCATGCTGGCAATACCATCTCCTGCACAAGGGGGAAGATCTATTTTACATACTGAATATAATATGTTTTGATCTGATACAATACATTCATATTATATCAGATCAGCTGTCATGTGCTGGAAAAGGTGTCGGCTCATCTCCGGAGCCCACACCAAACAGGGAGGCGTCCAATGTCAGATATATCCATCATTGGACGTTAAGTACCGTAAGTTTGTTTTTTATTTTACCAAATTTTCTTATTTTAATTTTTTTTCTTTATAAATTTTTTTTAATTCTTGTTCTAAATTAAAAAAAAAATTTTTTTTCACTAAACACACTTGAATAAAATTTGGTATACACACACAAACACCGCATGCATGACAAAATGTCTGCCGCTCGTCTTAAACATGGTATTCAGCAGAGGAGGCATACGCTTTCTTTGCCTCAGACACAGATAGGGAGAGGATGCCACCTTCCTTTATTTTTTTTCATCATCCTCCTCTTCCTCAAGTGATATTGAACTGCCACGCAGACGCCTCAAAACAGAAAATGAACCAGCGCTCACCGTTACTGACCCTGTATGGACATCACCAACTGAAGATTGAGCCACAGAGTCCTAAATTTTTGGTGAAATCAGGAATCCAATTTTACACCACCAGCCTCACAGAAATAGACTTTTTAAAAATCTTTTTGTGAGAATTTTGTAAACCTCATGGTGGCTGAGATAAATTTGTACACACAGCGAATTTTGGCCCGACCCACCACTACTTCATTTTCTAACTAGACCCCTGTAGACGCAGAAAAAATAGACATTTTGGTGACTTGTCCTTCACCTGGGTTTATTTTAGAAGCCAGAACTTTGGCGATATTGGAGTTTTGACGTTTTATACAACACTTTACTGTTCCTCATGGTTATGACCAGTAAAAGACTTGAGGCCATCCACAAATTTTTGCATTACAATGATAATGCATGGTGTCCTACCCGAGATGACCCCAACTATGACCGATTTTTCAAAGTTCGACCAATCATTGAGCACTTCAGCAACAAGTTTGCTGAGGTGTACAGTCTCCAAAGAGACATCTGCGTTGATGATTCCCTAATACATTTCAAGAGGAGGCTCAATTTCCAGCAATATCTGCACAGTAAGAGAGCCAGGTACGGAATTAAACTATGCAAGTTGTTTGAAAGTACCTCGGGGTACACCCACAGGTTTAGAATGTATTAAGGGAACGACCTCCATGTTCAACCCCCTGATTGCCTCGCTGTCTTAGGAGTGAGCGGGAAAATTGTGTTGGATTTGGTGCAACCACTGCTGGATCAAGGTTATCACCTCTACTCAGAGATCTTATATACCATCATCCAAGTCCCACTCTGCACGAGCTACTGCAGCATTCGGTACTGTCCGCAAAAATCAGAGAGGTCTCCCAATATAGCAACAACATGCAGGCGATCACATACAAGGACAAAAAGGATGTCCTTTTGTATAAATTTCTGTGAAGCACCTGGGGATTCAAGATGCTCACCACACATCTAAATACATTCCTAGTTTCAAATATGGGGTCATTTGTGGGGAGGTGGGTTCCACTGTTTAGGCACATAAGGGGCTCTCCAAAATGCAACATGGCGTCTGCTCTTAACTCCAGCCAATTTTCCGTTCAAAAAGTCAAACAGATTTCCACCACATATGGGGTATCTGTGTGCTCATGTGAAATGGTACAACAGTTTTTGGGGTCTGTTTTCTCCTGTTACACTTACAAAAATAAAAAATTGGGGTCTAAGGGAAAATTATTTGTGAAAAAAGTTAATGTTCATTTTTTCCTTCCACGTTACTTTAGTTCCTGTGAAGCACCTGAAGGGTTAATAAACTTATTGACTGTGGTGTTGAGCACTTTGAGGGGTACAGCTTTCAGAGCGTGTAACTTTTGGGTATTTTCTGTCCTATAGACCCCTCAAAGTCACTTCAAATGTAATGTGGCCCCTAAAAAGATGATTTTGTAAATTATGTTGGAAAAATGAGAAATTGCTGGTCAACTTTTAGCCCTTCTAACTTCCTAACAACAACAAAAAAATTCTAAAATTGTGCTGATGGTAATGTAGATATGTGGGGAATGTTATTTATTAACTATGTTGTGTGACATAACGCTCTGGTTTAAGAGCATACAAATTAAGTTTTTAAAATTTCCGATTTTTTTTATTTTTTTTTTTTTTTTTCCACAAATAAACGCAAGTCATATCGACCAAATTTTACCACTATCATGAAGTACAATATGTCACAAAAACTATCTCCGAATCAGTGGGATACGTTGAAGCGATCCAGAGTTATTACCTCATAAACTGGTCAGAATTGTAAAATTTGGCCTGGTCAGGAAGGTGAAAACAGGCTTGGGGGGTAAAGGGGTTAATAGTGGATATACTATCCATGCCACTGGTCCAAAGTATTAGTCATTCCTGAGCATCCCCCCTGAAAGAGATAAGATTAACTCATTATTTGATATAACTAAATAGATCAGAATCAGGACACCCTAAGGGCTTAACTGTAGGGTTACAGCGAAGGCAACGGAGTCTGAGGAGGCCTAAAGGTACCGTCACATTAAGCGACGCTGCAGCGATATAGACAACGATGCCAATCGCTGCAGCGTCGCTGTGTGGTCGCTGGAGAGCTGTCACACAGACAGCTCTCCAGCGACCAACGATGCCGAGGTCCCCGGGTAACCAGGGTAAACATCGGGTTACTAAGCGCAGGGCCGCGCTTAGTAACCCGATATTTACCCTGGTTACCATTGTAAATGTAAAAAAACAAACAAACACTACATACTTACATTCCGGTGTCTGTCGTGTCCCTCGCCGTCAGCTTCCCGCACTGACTGTGAGGGCCGGCCGTAAAGCAGAGCACAGCGGTGACGTCACCGCTGTGCTTTACGGCCGGTGCTCACAGTCAGTGCGGGAAGCTGACGGCGAGGGACGCGACAGACACCGGAATGTAAGTATGTAGTGTTTGGGTTTTTTTACATTTACAATGGTAACCAGGGTAAATATCGGGTTACTAAGCGCGGCCCTGCGCTTAGTAACCCGATGTTTACCCTGGTTACCAGTGAAGACATCCCTGGATCGGCGTCACACACGCCGATTCAACGATGTCAGCGGGTGATCCAGCGACGAAATAAGGTGCTGGCCTTCTAGCTCCGACCAGCGATGTCACAGCAGGATCCTGATCGCTGCTGCGTGTCAAACACAACGATATCGCTATCCAGGACGCTGCAACATCACGGATCGTTATCGTTGTTAAGTTGTTCAGTGTGAAGGTACCTTTAGGCTATGTGCACACGGATCCGCAGCAGATTTTTAGGCGCAGAAACGCTGCAGATCCGCACTGTGATTTACAGTACAATGTAAATCAATGGGTAAAAAAAAAGTTGTGCGGAATTGCTGCGGATTTAAAAGAAGTGCATATCACTTTTGTGCGGATCTGCAGCGTTTCTGCACCCTTGCATGATAGAAATCCGCAGTGGCAAAAAACGCTGAAAATCCACATCAATTCCACGGCAAATCTGCAGCTGTGGATTCTGCCAGGAAATGCGGATTTTGTGCAGAAAATTCTGCACTACATTTCCTATGCGTTCACATAGCCTTACAGCCGCGTAAGTGAACAAATTGTAGCAGACTGATTAAATATGTCCCTTTCTGCTTTTGGTGCGCCGGAGCACAAGAAAGTGACAGCGCTGGAGAGTCGAAGCTCTGGCCCCATATGCGATACCCTTACTTTTCTCTGGCGCTCCGGACCTCCAGTGCTCCAGTTGCAAAAACGGCGAGTACTCCCTCAGCCAGGCAGCAGCTGTAACCTTGCTTCTTCATGGGCGTTTTGCTTTCTCCTTTCTAAAGATGTGACAATGTCTTTCATTTGCCAGCATCATGGAGGATTTTGGTATGCACCCAGGTGGATGAAGGGGAGAATTGGCAGACTGGTTGCTTTTAATTACCAGGGAGAAAAAGCTTTTCCATTTTGCGCTTCATTGCTCCATTGAAGAGATATTCAAATTTGTTTCTTTTACTGTGCAGTATGTGAAATTTCTGATTGTAATGCAACTGGATGTTTCTTCAGACTCTTCTCTTGGGGGAGGGGGAGGGTGTACTTTACACTCATTCCTCCCAGTTGCTGCATATCACTGCTCGCCAGCGTCTGAGACTGCTAGATTGGCAGCATCTGAACTAGATGGAAGCATACATCCCCGGAGGAGAAATGCCCATTTGGCTGCAAGCAGAGATTTCACATTCTGCGCTCCAAAATCAACATATGTGAATATCTCTGCAATGGAGCGATGCAGCGCAAAATGGAAGATGGTGGCAGAATCCAGGGAGCTCATGAATTTTTATAAGATGTTTAACTCCACTTTTTTGAACAAGTGACAGGTTCTTTTTTAAGGAACTTTTAGCTAAACCGTCCCTGTGATTTTCACTATGAACATGATGACAGTCCTGATATTTCTTCCTTATGCAGATTACTACTTTACATGGAAACTGTGCAAATTATGCTTCTGTTTTGTCCTGTGCCATTTGTTGCCAGTTTGTTTTGTGATGTCTCGGCAGCGGCGCACCCCGCAATCTTCTTGTCATTGTAGCCATAATTTAGTTTGGATTTGTTTTGGTGAGAATTCTCACTCGTATACATTTTTTTTTCATTGAAACATTATCTGTAACTTGTTTTTGTCTCCTGAAAGGTGCCCCGAAGAAAGAAGTCTATTTTATGGCAATCATTGACATATTGACGCCATATGATGCCAAGAAGAAAGCTGCGCATGCCGCCAAAACGGTCAAACATGGGGTAAGCTTAGAGCAGTACGTCTGCTAAATTAAGCCTAAGATTGTTTGCCACCTGCTATTCCACCTAATATTTTCCTGTCTTGTAGGCCGGAGCAGAAATCTCCACGGTGAATCCGGAGCAGTATTCCAAACGCTTCATTGAGTTCATGTCGAACATCCTTGCATAGCTCTCTGCACTTCCCCATTATCTGTGTCCAGAGAGATTAGCCTCCTGCTCCCGGTGTGTCAGTATGTGTGCGTGTGTCCAAGCGTCTGCATGAGTGTGAGTGAGCTGGTCCGTGCTGCATGCCCATCCTATTTGTACTCCCATTTTGCTAAAAGATTCAGTGTCTCTTTCCTTCTCCTGAATTTTAAATTTGTAATACTGAGTATAAAGGTCACAGAGGAACTGGTTACTGAGAGGTCACAGTGAATGTCATGTTGAATCCCCCATCCATGCCCACAACCTTACACTCCTTTTTAAAGTATTTTTTACTGTGCTCCTGCTCGGTGAGTGGTAAACCTCGCTGTTACAGAGCTCTTTTAATGAGCTGCCATTCCGGTATTACCGGCTTCAGCATTAATGCACTATTTATTTCCATGAAGGTGGAGAGACCCTGTATAAGGCCGGGGTCGCACTTGCGAGTGTGATGCAAGAAACTCGTGCATCAATACCCGGCACTGCCACCGGCACTCGGGACCGGAGCGTTCAGCTACATAGAAATACATGCTCCGATCCCGAGTGCCGGCGGCAGTGTCGGGTATTGATGCGCGAGTTTCTTGCATCACGCTCGCAAGTGTGACCCCGGCCTAAAGCAGATTTCCCCGTTTGACTATGGTCTCATTCACAGCTGTTAAATCTCTCATCTCTCGGAATTAATCATTTTACATCAGATGTTAGTTTGTCTCTTACTAGTCCCAATGTTGGACGCTGTCTGGATTACACGCTGAAACCGTCATGTATCAAAAGGACGTCCAGCAATCGGTTAGATAAAGTCATGATCTTTTGTTGGTCCACAATGAAATGTACATCACAAAACAATAGAAATGTGAGTAGTGGGGTACAGTAATGCGATTCAGGAGCCACTATTGTAATGATAGGACAGTGCATTCTAAAATGTCAGAAAACCCCCTACCTGTATTTATACATGGGGTTATGCATTTTAACATTGACCAATACCGTATCATGGCTTTATCCATGTAACTGTAAAATCTTCATTTTGATTGTTGCTATATTCTGTGCTGGCCTCAACAAGTATAAGGCTCCATGCACAAAAGTGAATTCAAAACATCTTGAAGGGCTGGCCTGGAATCTAAAACGTATTTTCTACCTATATCTTTACACCAGTATGTTTTTTGTAATTTGCTTTATTACACAATACCCTACACTTATCTACTTAATCCCTAATGTGTGAGGGTGTTTTTAACTGTACTTCCTGTGATGTCACGTATCAGACTACTCACAAGCAGAACATGGCAGGATGCTGGGGCTGCACTTAATCCTGCAGCATCTATTGCCCCTTCTGAAATAGGACATCACAAGGGGCAGTGCTGCAGGTACTCACTAGTTTCTTGCATCGCTATTGACTGTGAAGACGTCCTGGGTGATGAACACTGTGGGGAGTGGTGAGCGCAGTGACAGCTCTCTGGTTCTTCTGTACCTTCTGTGAAGATTGTCAGGGGCGGAGCTAGAAGCAATGAGTGACACCAACACTCACTAGAGCTGCACTTCCTGACGTCTTCATTCACAGAAGCGGAGACAGATATAGGGAGCTGGCGCTGCACTTACATCAGACACAGTGTCCATCACCAATGACTATCTTCAGAGGGTGCAGTGATGTACGACACTAGTAACTGCAGCACTGCCCCTGTGACGTCCTGTTCCAGGAGTATGGACTTTACGGGAAACAAGACATCACAGGAAGTACAGTACAAAAAAACCTTTAGAGATTAAGTAGACAGGGTTAAGTGTAGGGTATTGTGTAATAAAGCAAATTACATAAGTGGTTGGGGATGTAAGGATGGACAAAATACATTTTAGTTGCTTGACCACTCCTTTCAATACAAATTTGTGTATGCAGCATGCAACACTTTGTCCTTGGTTAAAGACTACAAACAAACCTTAATGTAGTTAGTCCTAATAATGCAGTTGTTAGTTTTCCATCTGCCTCCTCTCAAGTTAGGAAGCAAGGGAGTTGGGCCAAAACATGTCTGCAGAATCAACTACCCACAGGGTTTGTTTGTGTTCTGTTACCATGGAAATATATAGGTCTGCATAGCAGCTGGCCTATTTATTTTTCCCATTGCAATTAATAATTGATATTCAATCCAGGAAAGTCTCTCTTGTAATGGATGTAAGGATAGATATGTTACATATTAATTCTGTACCGATGTTTCATTTGGTTTATAACCTCGTATCATCTTCTTGGCTCCCACTGCCTCATGATTAATCCTCCTTCTATAAGAATAAGTGTAGACTGTCATTAGAAAGCAGTACTGCAGATGATCGGTCGAGGTGAGACAGAGCGTCATTATTTTAGTTTTTTTTAATTGGCACAAATAGCAGTATTGTATGATCGCTCCTTGTCCGAGGCCTCTTCTGTAGTCCGCTAATGAAAGCCGCTCTGGTTTACAGACCGCGTGCTGCTAGTACTGCCTTTTTATAAGTTCTAGTATTCATGTGAAGTATATTTGGCCCAGGAAAAAGATGTCACCAAGCATTTACCATGATGCATGTCCTCTGCAGGCAAAGAAGCACAAATTACTGAGCCAAAATTACAGTGTGAAAGCCTCCACAGCTCTGCACTAGGGTCTATACACTTTACTCTGCAAACTGATAGTGTAGTGGTCCATACCTGCAGGCAAGATGGCGGCCGGCATCACAGGTGACCATGTATAAGTCCAGCTTATCTAATTGCCACTAAAGACTTGTTTTCAGTTTACTACCCACTACTGGTAACATGGTTATGTTCAGAGGTTTTTTATAGTTTTTGTTTTAAGCAAATTCTCCTCAAAATTATTTTTAGAAAACACTTTAATTTCTTTTGAAAATCTACTTTGCTGTTCAGATGGTTTTTTTTTTTTTTAGTATCCTGATTAAGGGTATGTGCACACGTTGCGGAATGGCCGCTGCGGATTCGCAGCAGTTTTCCATCAGGTTTACAGTACCATGTAAACCTATGGAAAACCAAATCCGCTGTGCCCATGATGCCGAAAATACCGCACGGAAACGCAGCGTTGTTTATTCCGCAGCATGTCAATTCTTTGTGCAGATTCCGCAGCGTTTTACACCTGCTCCATAATAGGAATCCGCAGGTGTAATCCGCACAAAAAAGGCACTGAATCCGCGGGTAACCTGCAGGTAAAACAGTGCGTTTTAGCTGCGGATTTTTAAAAAATGGTGGCAAAAAATCCACACACGAATCCGCAACGTCGGCACATAGTGCCTTTTCTGGAGCAGAGTTAGGCTATCAAATCCAAAGGCTGCAAGAAGAACTTCTAAAATTAGGCAAAACTCCCTCTACCACCCCCTCCTTCACAAAAGGAGCATTTCCTGGGGTGATTCGCCTTATGGTGCAAGATGGAGAAAACAATCACGTCATTGGGGCACAGGAAACAATGGGTGTATGCTGCTGACACTAGGCCATATAAAAGTTAGCTCCAATGCAGTAGCAGGATACACCCACCATCCAGAGCCAAATAGACCTGTTTTTGCTTATATGACCTCTTTAATTAAAGGGATTTTATAGGATTAGCAAACACAGCTACTTTCGTCCACAGGTCATGAATGGTTTGCATCTCAGCCCTATTCACTTCAATGGAGTTCAGTTGCAATACAAGACACTACTCATTAATAATAATAATAATAATTTTATTTCTATAGCGCCAATATATTCCGCAGCACTTTACATTTTAGAGGGGACTTGTACAGACAATAGACATTACAGCATAACAATAAACACATAGATCATTGACGCGTAGCCATGTTTCCAATCCTGGACAATTCCTTTAACCCCTTCCCGACCTCCGCCGTACTATTAATGCGGAGGTCAGGTCCCCTGCTTTGAAGTGGGCTCCGGCGGGGAGCCCACCTCAAAGCCGGGATATGTCAGCTGTTTTGAACAGCTGACATGTGCCCACAATAGCAGCGGGTGAAATAGCGATTCACCCGCCGCTATAAACCAGTTAAATGCCGCTGTCAGACGCTGACAGCGGCATTTAACCGGCGCTTCCAGCCACGCAGTAGGAAATTATTGCATCGCCGACTCCCGTCACATGATCAGGGGTCAGCGATGCGTCAGGATGGTAACCATAGAGGTCCTTGAGACCTCTATGGTTACTGATGCCGGCCTGCTGTGAGCGCCACCCTGTGGACGGCGCTCATAGCAAGCCTGCATTTCAGCTACGTAGCAGCGATCTGATGATTGCTGCTATGTAGCAGAGCCGATCCAGTTGTGCCAGCTTCTAGCCTCCCATGGAGGCTATTGAAGCATGGCAAAAGTTAAAAAAAAGTTTTGAAAAATATGAAAAAAATAAAAAAAAAATATAAGTTTAAATCACCCCCCCCCCCCCTTTGCCCCATTCAAAATAAAATAAAAAAAATCAAACCTACACATATTTGGTATCGCCGCGTTCAGAATCGCCCGATCTATCAACAAAAAAAAAGGATTAACCTGATCGCTAAACAGATTAGCGAGAAAAAAATTTGAAACGCCAGAATTACGTTTTTTTGGTCGCCGCGACATTGCATTAAAATATAATAACGGGCGATCAAAAGAACGTATCTGCATCAAAATGGTATCATTAAAAACTCCAGGTCGGCACGCAAAAAATAAGGCATCACCCGACCCCAGATCACAAAAAATGGAGACGCTACGTGTATCGGAAAATGGCACTTTTTTATCAAAGTTTGGAATTTTTTTTTACCACTTAGATAAAATGTAACCTAGTCATGTTTGGTGTCTATGAACTCGTAATAACCTGTAGAATCCAAATGGCAGGTTAGTTTTAGCATTTAGTGAAACTAGCAAAAAAGCCAAACAAAAAACAAGTGTGGGATTGCACTTTCTTTTGCAATTTCACCGCACTTGGAATTTCCCCCCCGTTTTCTAGTACACAACATGCTAAAACCAATGATGTCGTTGAAAAGTGCAACTTGTCCCGCAAAAAACAAGCCATCGCATGGCCATATTGACGGAAAAATAAAAAAGTTATGGCTCTGGGGAGGAGGGAAGTGAAAAACGAGAACGCAAAAACGGAAAAGGGCAAGGTCGTGAAGGGGTTAAGCTGGTTCATTCTGCAAGGGGCACTAGTAGTCAATTTTTTTTCGCTGGGGGAAATGATCATTTATACGACTTATGTGTAAACCAATAGGCACCTGTGTAGTGCAAGGCGACAGTGCACTTCTTCATGAATGATGTCTCCTACAGATCAGTGTAATGGACCCTAGTGGACTGTGGCTGCTAACTGCAGAAGACCATGCAATCTTGGGCTGCACTTAATCTATAAAGGATTCCAAAAATGTTACATTTAGTCCCAGAATACATTTTGTTACCGTTGCCGGTGTTCCACGGCTAACTTGCCTGGCAGCTAAGGTTCTTGCCATAACCCCAACTATTTGTCTTCTAGCACCCCCCACCCCCAGATCTAAACCTGGTTTAATAGAAGTGTTCTGTAATCTGTTTACATATGAGGTAGCATTCTGTTATAAATGCTAATTGTTTTGACAGTATTGTTTTATTAATGCGATGCAATTGTTTTAATTTTTTAAGAACGAAAAAAGGGATTTTCTTTTCTCTGGTCTTTGTCTTCTAGGTATTGGGTCAGGCAGCCTATGGTTCTCGTCCACTGCTAAATTACACACCCCACCCAGTGTTCTGCCATGCAGTGTGGGGTCCTGTAGTCTGGACAGTCCAGGGAGCCGCGGCTCCTCTTATCCTATTTGGTTATCTTTTATTCATTGAATATATGTATTTAAGAATATTAATCATGGTATATATGGTTGTCTGACTTTTTTTTTATGATCTGTAGTTTGAATGCTGGTGTCCTCCCTTGCATTGTTTTAAACGGGTGGGTGGGGAAGGAGATAAAAAATTGAAAAAAAAGTACATAGACAATTTTAAAGTTGCTCAAAAATTGACTGGAGATTAGTGGGAATATTTTCCAGCTCCTGCACAGACAATATTGTCAAGTATTCACAGGGAAGGAGTTAATATTCCCACAAACAGACGTTTTGCCAAATTTTTGTTTTCCTTCATCAAATGTAAAACTTGTCAATAAAAGTGAGTGTTCTTGGTTACTTGTGTTGTTTTATTTATAAGGAAGTTTGTTACTGAAAAATCTGAATTTTTGTGTTACTCACCGTAAAATCCCTTTCTCCGAGACGCTCATTGGGGGACACAGGACTGTGGGTATATGCTACTGCCGCCAGGAGGCTGACGCTAAGTAAACAAAAAAAAAGTTAGCTCCTCCTCTGCCGTATACACCCTGACACTGGCCGCAGGTGAATCCAGTTTGGTGCAGAAAAGCAGTAGGAGAACAAAAAATAAATCAGCTTTAACACAGGTGCAACATGTCTAGAAACAAAACCACCTAATAATAAAGAAGCCATCTGGCTAACAGGGTGGGTGCTGTGTCCCCCAATGAGCGTCTCGGAGAAAAGGATTTTACGGTGAGTAACACAAAAATCCAGATTTCTCCTTTGTCTTGTTGGGCGACACAGGACGGTGGGACGTCCTAAAGCAGTCCCTTAGTGCAGGGGTCCCCAACTTCAGTCCTCAAGGCCCACCAACACGTCATGTTTTCAGGATTTCCTTTGCATTGCACAGGTGATGCAATTATTACCTGGGCAAGACTAAGGAAATCCTGAAAACATGACATGTTGGTGGGCCTTGAGGACTGGAGTTGGGGACCCCTGCCTTAGTGGGAAACAGACTCCACGGTATAAGTCCTAAGCACCTATTGCCTATAGATGTGCTTCCACTACATGGAGAATCCTCCTACCCAGACTTGCATCCGCTGAAGCCTGAATATGGATATTATAGTGTTTAGAGAAAGTGTGTAGACTGGACCAGGTCGCCGCCTTGCAAACCTGTTCCGCTGGTGCCGAAGAGCCCAGGAAGCGCCCACTGCCCGAGTGGAGTGTCCCCTGATCCCAGCCACGCCTGTGCCTCTGATGCGGTAGGACTCCTGAATAGTCAAACGAATACACCTGGCTATGGCCAATCTTGAGGCCGCTAGTCCCTTCCTGCGACCCTCAGGGAGGACAAACAGAGCATCTGTCTGCTGAAAGGATGCTGTCCGAGACTCATCTCCTGAGAGCTCTCACCAGATCCTGTGTATGGAGAGCCCTTTCCACATGGTGCGTTAGCGCCGGGCTAAACGAAGGCAAGACAATGTCCTCATTCATGTGGCACGAGGAAACAACCTTTGGCAAAAAAGGGGGAGCTGGCCTAAGTACCACCTTATCCTGATGAAAATGCAAAAACGGAGCTCGGCAGGATAGAGCCGCCAGCTCCGAGACTCGCCTGATGGATGGTATGGCCACTAAAAATACTACCATCCAGGAAAGGTATGTCAAGGAGATGTCCTGAAGAGGCTCAAATGAAGATTCCTGCAGGACCCCTAAGACCAGGTTAAGGTCCCAAGCGTCCAGGGGAGCCTTGTAAGGCGGTACCATGTGAGCAACGCCTTGTATGAAGGTCTTCACCTGTAAATTAGTAGCGATCATGAGCTGAAAAAAAGACAGACAAGGCCGATATCTGTCTTTTAAGGGTACTTGGTGCTAGACCCAAATCCAGGCCGGCTTGGAGGAACGCTAAAATGTTGGGGATAGAGAAATGAAGCAGGAAATAACCGTGCTCTCTGCACCATGCGAAGAAGACTTTCCAGGTGTGATGGTAGATATGTGCTGAGGCGGGCTTCCAGGCGCTAATCATAGTAGCGGACACCTTTTGGGAGAACCCGGCCTGGATTAGAATTCAAGATTCAACGGCCAGGCCGTTAAACACAGTGCCCCTGAGCTCAGGTGGTAGATGGGGCCCTGGGAGAGAAGGTCCGCACGCTCTGGCAGCCGCCAGGGAGTCTCCGTGAGCAGCTGTACTAGGTCTGGGTACCAAGACCATCCAGGCCAATCTGGAGCAACCAGGATTTCTGGGACCCGCTCTATCTTGATCTTCCTGATGACTCTTTGGAGCAGTGGCAGTGGAGGAAACAGGTATGGGAGGTGAAACTGGTTCCAAGGTAGGACTAACACATCTATGGCGATTGCCTGTGGATCCCGGTATCGGGCGACCAACTTGGGCACTTTGGTGTTTACCCTGGAGGCCATGAAGTCTACGTCCGGGGTCCCCCAGCGTTGGCAAATCTGTTGGAAAGCATCGGGGTGAAGCGACCACTCCCCGAACGCCAGACCCTGTTGAGCTGAGTAAATCTGCCACCCAGTTCTCCTCGCCCGGAGTGTGGACTGCCGAGATCACAGAGTGGTACTTCTCAGCCCAGCAGAGGATCTGTTTTACCTCATGCATGGCCACCTTGCTGTGGGTACCCCCTTGATGATTTATGTACGCCACGGCTGTGGCATTGTCCGATTGGATCCGAACGGGGCATCCTGCCAGAAGATAATGAAAGTGCAGTAGAGCCAGCCAAATAGCCTGAATCTCCAGAAGGTTGATCAGGAGGGCTGACTCCCTTGAGGACCAGCATCCCTGGGCTGTATGTTGGCAAAACACCGCTTTCCATCCGAGGAGACTGGCATCGGTCATGAGCACCAGCCAATGGCCTGGGGGAAGTTTCCCCTGTTCAAGGGAGGAACTCACTGTCCACCATGCAAGTGCCTGTCTGACCTGAGTGGACAGACGGCACCAGAGATTGAGAGAGAATGGGATCATATCCCAAGCTGCCAAGAGGGCATGCTGTAGGGGATGAAGATGGAGTTGCGCAAATGGAACGGCTTCTATCACTGCCACCATCCTTCCTAAAACTCTCATGCAAAACCGGATGGTGTGAGGAACTGGCTGGCGAAGAACCGGCACTTCCTGCCGGAGTGCTAGGACCTTGTCCTGGGGGAGTATTGTGAGCCCTCGGGAGGTGTTGAAGATCATCCCTAGAAAGGTGATCCTCTGAGATGGCACAGGAGACTATTTTCTTAACCCATTATCTATCAATGTCTTTTTTTGGGGAGGCCTAATCTTTTGCTTCTTGCAACTAAGATTTTATAATTGTTACAAATAGGTCCAATTTTTTGTGTTGTGTTTGTAAAATGAATGTTTTCAAAATAGGAAATCATGTAATTGTCATTTTTAATTGAATGTTGGGACGCCCTTTTCTGAAAAATCCGTAAAATGAAAATTTCTAATTTGGCAAGTAATGGGTTAAATTCACAAGCCATCCCAGGCGAGTGAGAGTATCTAGCGTGATGCGGACACTTTCCTCACAGGCCTAAAAAGATGGACCCTTGACTAGAAGGTCGTCAAAATATGGCAAGAATGCTACACCTCGGGAATGCAGGATGGACACCACGGCCGCCATGACCTTTGTGAACACCCTGGGGGCGGAGGCCTGCCCGAAAGGCAAGGCTGTGAACTGAAAATGCAGATTGCTGATGGTGAAACGAAGAAACCTCTGATGTGGGGGCAATATGGGGATGTGAAGACATGTCTTGGATATCTATAGACGCCAAATATTTTCCATTTTCCATGACAGCAATGACCGAGCGGAAAGATTCAATTCGGAAATAAAGAATGCTGACAAACCTGTTCAGAAGCTTCAGGTCCAGAATGGGCCTTACTGCCCCGTCCTTTTTGGGGACTATGAATAGGTTGGAAAAGAAGCCTTGAAATTTTCCGTCCTCCGGTACAGAGACGATAACTCCGCTGAGCCGAAGAGACTCGACAGCCTTGAATAAGGCCCCTACAAGGAATTCTGAACTGAGAAGACGAGACAGAAAAAAATTTACTCTGGGGACAGCTGACAAACTATCTTGTGAGGACACCAGCTCTCTAAAGCCCCCGTCACACATAGCGAGATCGCTAGCGAGATCGCTGCTGAGTCACAAGTTTTGTGACGCAACAGCGACCTCAGTAGCGATCTCGCTATGTGTGACACGTAGCAGCGACCAGGCCCCTGCTGTGAGATCACTGGTCGTGTCGGAATGGCCTGGACCTATTTTTGATCGTTGAGGTCCCGCTGGGTAGCACACATCGCTGTGTTTGACACCTTACCAACGACCTCGGTGACAGGACGTCCCATTGAATCGTCATGAAATAGCATCGTTGTACAGGTCGCCGCATTGCTGCTGCGTCATTGGGGAGATCTCACTGTTTGACATCTCACCAGCGACCACATAGCGACGGAGCAACGATCCCTGACAGATCGTATCGTTGTCGGGATCGCTTAAGCGTCGCTATGTGTGACGGGGCCTTTACCCATCTGTCGTGTATGACAGTAAGCCAGACTCGACGAAACCAGAGTAGGCGGCCGCCCACTCTGCTGGTGACGACCGGAGACTGCCTCCAGTCATTCGGATGAAAATCTGGAGGGCCTAGATCCTCTAGATTTTGGCTGGTAGGACCGCATCCTGCCCAATGGGTTGATTCTGTATGAGATCTGACGATCCCTGTTCTGATTAGGCCGACCCGAACTGACGGGGTCAGCCACCGCTGTCCACCTAGGTTTTCGAAAGGACCTAAACCGTGCCTGAAATCAGTGACGAAATGGCTGCTGAATCCTTTGCTGCGGGAGGAAGTTGCTTCCCCCTACCCCATGGTGTCAGAAATTAGTTGATCTAATATTTGGCCGAATAATCGGCCACTCTGATAAAGCAAAAAAGTAAGGGACTTTTTTGAGATTGAGTCTGCCCGCCATGTCCTCAACCATAGAGCCCTCCTAATGGAAATTACGTTTTCGGCAGCCAGTGCTGCGCAGTTCGCTGCATGCATTTGCGGCAGCCAGTGCTGCGCAGTTCGCTGCATCTAAAAGATGCATTAATCAAATAGTCTCCCGCTAAAGCGATCTGATTTGAGATTTCGGCCACCTCTGATGGCAGGTCCCTATCCTGCAGGGCTCTATTCAAAGACTTACCAGTATATCATGGCCTTAGCTACCCACGTCGCCGCAAAAGAGGGCTGAACCTAAAGCTTCAAACACTGAGCGAGCCAGGCTCTCAATGAGCCGATCAGTTGGATCGTTAATAAAATAACCATTAGGGATAACAAAGTTTTAGAAGCCAATCGTGACACGGCTGGATCCACCGAAGGGGATTCTGCCTACTTCTTACAGAGTTCAGGAATGAAAGGATATCTTTAGTTCAGGGCCCTCTGACCCGAGAACCGCTTGTCTGGCCGCTCCCTGTGACGCACTATATCCTCAAACTCTGGGTGAGTGCAAAATACTCTGAGACTGTTTGGTCCCTTTGCATGACACCCCACGACCCAATGCCAAGGTGGATTCATCATCCATACCCAGGGTTTGGTTGACTGCCTCAATAAGGCTATCTATTGTCTCCTGGTAATTAGGCGCCTCTAAATTGAGGGACCCTTCAGAATCGTAATACGAGTTTTGTTCACAAACCTCTTCTGGAGAGGGAGAGCGAGAGACGGAACTCATGGATGCAGAGGCACCAGAGGCCGCTGTGTGGGTTCATTTCCCTCGTGTCTGCTTAGTGAGAGTGCGGCCCTTGCAGGCCGGAGGTTCCTGTGAGATGGAGGATCCCTCCAAGACAGGCAAACCACTGTCCCTGCCCCTATCTGGGGCCTGAAGGGACTCGATTGCTCTAGTTAGTGACACCATAGATTGCAACAGAGACAGGGCCCATTCCGGGGGACCCGACACTGGGCTCAGTCGCAGTGGAGGGCTCCTGAGCGCGTTCAGAATTGCAGGCATCACAGAACCGATTGCTCTGGGCATGCTGAAAGGCAGACCGACAGGCCAAACATGAGGTATATAATACCTTATGAGTCTTGTTCCTTCTGGACATGGTGGACCTGCTGCCGAGAAAAATCCCAAATTTAGATTAGGCCAGTCTCACACGGCCAGATAATTCCGGTACCGGAAAAATCAGTACCGGAATTATCCGTGTCCGTGTGCCGGTGCCTTTCTGTGGCACATCAGTGTGGCACACGTGTGCCCACTGGGTACCACACGCACCGTGCAGGAGACAGCGCTAAAGTTTAGCGCTGTCCCCTGCATCTGTTGTTGAAGCCGCGATTCATATCTTCCCTGCAGTAGCGTTTGCTGTAGAGAAGATATGAATAATCGTGTTTTACCCCTTAGTGACAGAGCCAATTTGGTACTTAATGACCGAGCCAATTTTTGCAATTCTGACCACTGTCACTTTATGAGGTTATAACTCTGGAACGCTTCAACGGATCCCGCTGATTCTGAGATTGTTTTTTCGTGACATATTGTACTTCATGTTAGTGGTAACATTTCTTCAATATTACTTGCGATTTTTTATGAAAAAAACGGAAATATGGCGAAAATTTTTAAAATTTTGCAATTTTCAAACTTTGTATTTTTATGCCCTTGAATCAGAGAGATAGGTCACGAAAAATAGTTAATAAATAACATTTCCCACATGTCTACTTCACATCAGCACAATTTTGGAACCAAAATTTTTTTTTTTATTAGGGAGTTATAAGGGTTAAAAGTTGACCAGCAATTTCTCATTTTTACAACACCATTTTTTTTTTAGGGACCACATCACATTTGAAGTCATTTTGAGGGGTCTATATGATAGAAAATAATGAAGTGTGACACCATTCTAAACACTACACCCCTCAAGGTTCTCAAAACCACATTCAAGAAGTTTATTAACCCTTTACGTGCTTCACAGGAACTGAAACAATGTGGAAGGAAAAAATGAACATTTAACTTTTTTTTGCAAACATCTTAATTCAGAACCATTTTTTTTATTTTCACAAGTGTAAAAACAGAAATGTAACCATAAATTTTGTTATGCAATTTCTCCTGAATACGCCAATACCCCATATGTGGGGGTAAACCACTTTTTGGGCGCACCGCAGAACTTAGAAGTGAAGGAGCGCCGTTTGACTTTTTCAATGCAGAATTGGCTGGAATTGAGATCGGACGCCATGTCACGTTTAGAGAGCCCCTGATGTGCCTAAACAGTGGAAACTCCCCACAAGTGACACCATTTTGGAAACTAGACCCCTTAAGGAACTTATCTAGATGTGTGGTGAGCACTTTGAACCCCCAAGTGCTTCACAGAAGTTTATAACGTAGAGCTGTGAAAATAAAAAATCGCTTTTGTATACACAAAAATGATCTTTTCGCCCACAAATTCTTATTTTCACAAGGGTAACAGGAGAAATTAGACCGCTAAAGTTGTTGTGCAATTTCTCCTGAGTACGTCGATACCCAATATGTGGGGGTAAACCACTGTTTGGGCGCACCGCAGAGCTTGGAAGAGAAAGAGTGCCGTTTTACTTTTTCAATGTAGAATTGGCTGGAATTGAGATCGGACGCCATGTCGCGTTTGGAGAGCCCCTGATGTACCTAAACTGTAGAAATCCCCCACAAGTGACCCCATTTTGGAAACTAGACCCCCCATGGAACTTATCTAGATGTGTGGTGAGAACTTTGAATGCCCAAGTGCTTCACAGAAGTTTAGAATGCAGAGTCGTGAAAATAAAAAATATTATTTTTTCCACAAAGATATTGTAGCCCCCAAGTTTTTATTTTCACAAGGGTAACAGGAGAAATTGGACGACTAAAGTTGTTGTCCAATTTATCCTGCGTATGCTGATGCCCCATATGTGGGGGTAAACCGCTGTTTGGGCGCACGGCAGAGCTCGGAAGGGAAGGAGCGCCGTTTTGGAATGCAGACTTTGATAGAATGGTCTGCGGGTGTTATGTTGCGTTTGCAGAGCTCCTGATGTACCTAAACAGTAGTAACCCCCCACAAGTGACCCCGTTTTGGAAACTAGACCCCCCAAGGAACTTATATAGATGTGTGGTGAGAACTTTGAATGCCCAAATGCTTCACAGAAATTTATAATGCCGAGTCATAAAAAAAAAATAGATATATTTTTCCACAAAAAAGATTTTGTAGCCCCCAAGTTTTTATTTTCACAAGGGTAACAAGAGAAATTGGACCCCGGAAGTTGTTGTCCAATTTATCCCGAGTACGCTGATGCCCCATATGTGGGGGTAACCCACTGTTTGGGCGCACGGCAGAGCTCAGAAGGGAGGGAGCACCATTTGACTTTTTGAGCGCAAAATTGGCTGTCGTGTTTGGAGACCCCCTGATGTAACTAAACAGTGGAAACCCCCCAATTCTAGCTCCAATCCTAACCCCAACACACCCCTAACCCTAATCCCAACCTGATCCATAATCCTAATCACACCCTAACCATAATCACAACCCTTACCCCAAAACAACCCTGTCAACCCTAACCATAACCCTAATCAAAACCCTAAATCCAACACACCCCTAATCCTAATCTCAACCCTAACCTCAAACCTAACCCTAATCCCAATACACCCCTAACCCTAATCACAACCCTAACCTTAACCCTAATCCCAAACCTAACCCTAATCCCAAGCGTAACCCTAATGCCAACCTTAACCCTAATACCAACCCTAATCCAAACCCTAATCCCAACTCTAACCCTAACTTTAGCCCCAACCCTAGCCCTAAGGCTACTTTCACACTTGCGTCGTTTGGCATCCGTCGCAATCCGTCGTTTTGGACAAGAAACGGATCCTGCAAATGTGCCCGCAGGATGCGTTTTTTGCCCATAGACTTGTATTGCCGACGGATCGTGACGGATGGCCACACGTCGCGTCCGTCGTGCACTGGATCAGTTGTGTTTTGGCGGACCGTCGGCACAAAAAAAGTTCAATGAAACGTTTTTTTGTACGTCGCATCCGCCATTTCTGACCGCACATGCGTGGCCGTAACTCCGCCCCCTCCTCCCCAGGACATAAATTGGGCAGCGGATGCGTTGAAAAACTACAGCCGCTGCCCACGTTGTGCACAATTTTCACAACGTGCGTCGGTATGTCGGGCCGACGCATTGCGACGGCCCCGTACCGACGTAAGTGTGAAAGAAGCCTAACCCTAAATTTAGCCCCAACCCTAACCCTAAATTTAGCCCCAACCCTAGCCCTAACCCTAATTTTAGCCCTAACTGCTGTTCTCCTGCCGGCCAGCAGATGGAGACAGATGGCGGGCGCACTGCGCATGCGCCCACCATTTTCTTTTGCCGGCGGCCAGGAGGAGCAGCAGGAGGATCCAGGGACGCAGGTGAGTATTGTAGGGTCCCCGAATCCCCCTATTTCTCTGTCCTCTGATGTGCGATCACATCAGAGGACAGAGAATTACACTTTACTTTTTTTTTTTTGCGGTCGCCGGTAAACAGTTAATTACCGGCGATCACAAAACAGGGGTCGGTAAAACCGACCCCGATCATGCTCTTTGGGGTCTCGGCTACCCCCGGCAGCCGAGACCCCAAAGATTCTCGCGGGGCCGGCCGGCGGACTGCGCATGCGCCCGCCATTTTTAAGATGGCGGCGCCCACCGGGAGCACCGGGGGAGATAGTTAAGTATTGGGGGGGCCACCTGGGACCCCTTTTCTCTGTCCTCCGATGTGCGATCGCATAGGACAGAGAAATTAAAAAGATCGCTTTTTTTTTGCGATCGCCGGTAAATGGTTAATTACCGGCGATCGCAAATGCGGGGTGGGTAAAAAAACCCCCCCGAATCATGTTCTCTGGTGTCTCGGCTACCCCCGGCAGCCGAGACCCCGGAGAAAATCCGACTCTGGGGGGTGCTATTTACTTTTTCCACAGCGCCGTTAATTAACGGCGCTGTGGTTTAAGTACCCTTAGCGGCCGCCGTTAAAAGGCGTATCGGCGGTCGCTAAGGGGTTAAAATAAAGCTCCATGTCCCAACCCCCGGTGCGCTCCCCCCCGCTGTTATTAAAATACTCATGTGACTGCTCATACAGTACAAGGTGCGGCCAGGACAGGAAGCAGCGGCAGCCAGCGAGGGAGCCGGGTGAGTATTTTAAGAACAGCAGGGGGGCGCACAGGGGGTGGGGACATGGAGCTTTATTTTAAACACGATTATTCATATCTTCTCTACAGCAAACGCTGCTGCAGGGAAGATATGAATGGGGCTTCAGCACCAGTGGGGGTGACAGCGCTTAGTGTAGCGCTGTCTCCTGCACGGCACACGGACAACGTCCGTGTGTGGTACGTGTTTTACACGGACCCATTGACTTTAATGGGTCCGTGTAATCCGTGCACTCCCACGAACACTGACATGTCTCCGTGTTTGGCACACGGAGACACGGTCCGCAAAAAAATCAATGACATCTGCACAGATGCATTAATTTCACTGTGTCTACGTGTGTCAGTGGCTCCGGTACGTGAGGAAACTGTCACCTCACGTACCGAAGCCACCGACGTCTGAAACTGGCCTTAGATGAAGCAGTAGAGAGGGAAAGAAAGGAGCTGCCAGACTGGAGGGAGTAACACCTACCCCAGTCCTGGGTCCTGCGGAACAACGTTGAAGCAGATCCTCTGAGATGGCCGACACTCCCTATCTGCAAAAAAAGCATGCTCAGCCAGTGGGCATGCTCCTAGAAGCAGAACCGGAAGCAGACGCGCTCCGGAGGTGGGATTTTCACCTGCGGCCTAGTGCCAGCAAATGTCAGGGAATAAATTTCCGGCGCCCGCCCGAGGATACGGGGGTGGGCCCACTGGCAGCAGATGCGCTCCGGGGGCGGGATTTCCGCCCGCGGCCTAGTGCCAGCGACAAAATTTGCGGCGACCGCCCCAGAATACAGGGGCGGGGCCACCGGAGAAAGCCAAATTTCCGTGAGGCCGCCGGAAGACCAGACCCAGACCTGCCGGACGATACAGGGTGAGATGTGCACATGGGAGCGACAGGAAGAGCGCTGCAGCAGGAGCCCTCCCTGCCAACTACTCCTGCAATGGATCTGCCAGCTTCAGGTTAGAGGGGGAGCTGCGTAAAGGATGGTGCAGGCACCCTAACTCCATCTTCCCTACAGGAGATGAGGAGAGGGACTGTTCACCTCCTTCCATCACCGCAGTCTTAGCACTGGTGATGTAGTGGGGGCACCTATGACCCTGTACAGCCTAGGGTTTCAATACCTTAGGGTGGTCAGGGCTGAGTCCGGCATCTTGTCCCACGTTGCGGGAGAGGAGACGTGGAGGCAACACTCAACGTGCTCCCCCGTTGTTGGTTTGGGGAGATCGGACCCCTTTAAAAGGGTCCGTCGCCCCTGCCTCATCTTCATAGTAAAAAAAGAAAAAAAAAAAAAAGAGGTCTGGGAAGAACCAGACCTTGTGCCTCCTAAATACACTAAGTTTCGCCTGCTGCCAGTGTCAGGGTGTATACGGTGGAGGAGGAGCTAACTTTTTTTTTTTTGTTTCCTTAGTGACAGCCTCCTGGCGGCAGTAGTATACACCCACAGTCCTGTGTCTCCCAATGAGACGAAGGAGAAAAACTAACAGTGCCTCCAAATCAGTTTATTGGATGTCTGGTATTGCAGCTTGGCCCTGTTCACATCAAGGATGCAGAACTGCCTACACTTGACCTCTACATTTTTTTTATTATTTTTTTTTAAATCCTGGACTATCCTTTTGACCAGCCTACCTTTTCCACATTCATTTCTGCCTTTTCCTCAGGCTTTTTTTTTTGCAAGCAAACCTACCAGTGTGTGGCTCCTAATTCTGTATTGGCGGCATTCAAATGTAGTTTTTAAAAGTGACTGCATACTGACCCATAGAGTTAAAAAGCGGTGCGCATGTTCAGTCCTGTTAGGCTAAAAGCACGTCCTATTATACGTTAGTGCAGATCAAAGACTAACCAATGAAATCAGACATACAGCATGTAAAAAGAGGGATTTTTGGTTCTTACCGTAAAATCTCTTTCTTGGAGCCTTCATTGGGGGACACAGGTAACCATGGGTGTATGCTGCTGTTGCTAGGAGGCTGACACTATGCAAATAAAAAAAGTAACTCCTCCCCGACAGGCACCAGGCAACTCAGTCGGTGCAAAAGCAGTAGTAGGAGCAAGTATAAACCAACTCAACCTATGTACCAACCCAAAACAACGGCACAACATAAAGGGAGGGTGCTGTGTCCTCCAATGAAGGCTCCAGGAAAGATTTTACTGCAAGAACCAAAAATCCCCCTTTTTCACTTCATTGGGGGACACAGGTAACCATGGGATGTCCAAAAGCAGTCCCAAGGGAGGGGATAATATGCAGAGAAAGGAGACTCAGGTCGGCCGGTGAGAAACCGCCGCCTGCAGAATCTTCCTACCTAGGCCTGCGTCCGCAGAAGCCTGAGTGTGCACCTTGTAGAACTTTACGAAGGTGTAAATGGACGGCCACGTCGCGGCCTTGCAAACCTGTGAGGCCGAAGCTTGGTGACGAACTGCCCAGGAAGCTCCCACAGCCCGGGTAGAGCGAGCCCTCACCCCCGGAGGAGGCTGTTTGTCATGGACACAATATGCCTCCAGAACCGCCGAACGTATCCATTTGTGGATATGGAGGCGGGGAGCCCCTTCCGAGACGACAAACAGAGGATCAGACTGGCGAAAAGAAGCAGTTCTGGAAAGATAGATTCGGATAGCCCTGACCAAATCCAGCTTGTGAAGAGATTTCTCCAAAAGGGTGAACTTGGGAAGGGCACAAAGAAGGATGATGTCCTCATTGATAGGAAAGAAGAGAAAGGGAAATGTCCTGAATAGTTTCAAAGGGTGCACACTGGAGGGCGCCGAGTATGAGGTTGAGATCCCAAGGCTCAACTGGAGGATAGTAAGGAGGCGCTATATGGGCGACACCTTGAAGGAAGGTCCTCACCTGGGGAAGGGAGGCCAGGTCTCTTTGAAAGAGGATGGACAAAGCGGAAACCTGACCCTTCAAGGTACTTAGGGAGAGGCCTGAATCAAGACCCGAATGGAGGAAACCAAGCGCTGAAGGAAGGGAAAAGACCATAGGGAACAAACTGTTGTCATCGCACCAGCAGAAAAAGGCCTTCCAGCATCTATGGTAGATACGCGAAGATGCCGGTTTCCTAGCTTTTATCATTGTTTGTATGACGCTGTGGGAAAAGCCTGTGTCCTTCAGGACCACGGCCTCAACTGCCATACCATTAAATTCAGAGACCGAGAATTCGGGTGGAAGAGAGGCCCTTGCGATAGAAGATCCAGACAGTCTGGGAGTCTCCAGAGAATGTCCGATAGCATGTTCACTAGCTCCGCATACCAGGCCCTCTAAGGCTAATCTGGAGCTACTAAGAGAACGGGAACCCCCTCTGACTATCTTTTTTATGATCCTTGGAATAAAGGGAAGAGGCGGAAACAGATAAGGCATCTGAAATTGGGCCCACGAGATCAAGAGGGCATCACAGCCGACATTCATCGAATCCCGAGACCTGGAGACGTACTGGGGAACCTTGTGGTTTGTTCGGGAGGCTATTAGGTCGACATCCGGAACACCCCACCTTTGACAGATTTGGTCAAAAAACGGCGGGAGAAGAGCCCACTCGCCCGACACGAGCCCCTGGCAGCTGACGAAGTCGGCTTCCCAATTGTCCACCTCTGGGATGTGGACAGCTGATATGGAGGGAGCATGGTTCTCCGCCTACCGTAGAATCTTTGCCACCTCCCTCATGACCTGCTTGCTGCGAGTCCCTCCCTGGTGGTTTATGTAAGCCACGGCTGTGGCGTTGTCCGACTGAATGCGAACCGGTTTTCCCGTGAGGAGGGACTGCCAGCAGAGAAGGGCAAGGAAGATTGCCCTGATCTCCAAAAGATTGATCGGGAGACACGTCTCGAACATTCCAGCGGCCGTGAGATGGAGAAAGACTGCACCCCACCCCTGGAGACTGGCGTCAGTGGTGATGACCTGCCAGCGGAGGGGGAGAAATGACCTCCCTTGAAAAATGGAGGTGAACAGCGTCCAAGTGAGAGATTGCCTCACATTGAGAGGGAGACGAACTGGACAATCTTAGGAAAGAGGGCTCCTGTCCCAAGCGGACACAAGGGCCAGCTGGAGAGTGCAAGAGTGAAATTGAGCATAAGGTACTGCTTCCATGGAAGCTACCATCTTTCCTAGAACCCTCATTCCGAGCTGTAGAGGTAGAGGGGCAGGGCACTTCAGAGCCCTGATGCCCTGCCGAAGGGACATGAACTTCTCCTTTGGGAGGAAGACCTTGGCTTGAATGGTGTCGAATTCCTTACCCAGAAATTCTAGGCGTTGGGTTGGAATCAAGGAGGACTTCTGCTTGTTGATTATCCAACCTAGACGGACTAGTGTGTCCATAGCGATCTGGAGACTCTGGGCGTATTCCCGGTGAGACGGACCCTTGACCAGTAGGTCATCAAGATAGGGGATTATAAGAATCCCCTTCGATCGAAGGATGGCCATGACCGCCGCCATTACCTTTGTAAAGACCCTGGGGGCGGACGCCTGGCCGAATGGGAGAGCAGTGAATTGATAATGTTGCTCTTGGATCGCAAAACGAAGGAACCTCTGATGCTGTATACAAACAGGTATGTGTAGGTACGCATCCTGGATGTCCACAGAACAGAGAAATTCTGCCGGTTCCATGAATGGGATCACCGTCGTCAACCACCGATAACCAGGCCTCTGTGAACAGAAGTCTGCCTCCCACCCTGGAAAGATATCCAGGTGGGGGGGTGACCCGTCATTTTGAGGAAAATATATGGCCGTGAGATCCGGAGGGCTTAGAGGAGCGGCTTTGTAGCTCTTCAGTGGGGGGTAGGCCTGAAGACAGGTTTCTTACGTTCCCCTTGGGTGGTAGACCGGTCCTGTTGAGAGGCACCACCAGAGGTGAAGGACCGAAAGGCCTGGGGTCCCTTCCTATTGAAGGGACGCCAAGGCTTAGATTGAGGTAGAGAAGTATTCTCACCACCAGTGACGTCAGAGATCATTTGGTCCAGCTGTGTGCCAAAGAGCCTGGAGCCCTGGAAAGGCAGACTAGTGAGGGATTTTTTAGAAGCAGGGTCTGCGTTCCACGCCTTCAGCCAAAGAATTCGGTGAATGGCAATTTTACGGTTAGCCCTTGCGGAGCAAGCGGCAGCATCCAGAGAGGCATTTAAGAGAGATTGTCCTGCATGGGCAATCTGATCCGCTAAATCCGCTAGCTCCGCTGCAGGAGCCGAAACAGCTTTCGCCACCCAAGAAGAGGCGAAATTAGGACAGAGAGAAGTGCCAGAAGCTTCAAATGCTGATTTGGTTAAAGTCTCAATTTGCCTGTCCATGGGGTCCTTTAGAGACGCCGCTTCAGGGATGGACAACACAGTCTGTGAGGATAATCTAGACACAGGTGGATCTACTGTAGGTGATACGGACCATTTGTTGACAAGGTCTGAATCAAAAGGGTATAAAGTGTCCAGATGCTTCCTTCCCAGAAAGCGCTTACCTGGATGTTCCCAGTGTCAAGAGGTAGTGTTCTCAAACTCTTTGTGGTTGGGAAAAACTCTAGAGGGACGTTTTATCTGTTTGAATGAAACGGAGATGTCCTGAGAGGTTGTCTCTTCCTCCTTAAGCTCAAGTGTTTGAATAATAGCCGAAATAAGGCTACCAACCATATCCTGCTGCCGGGAGTTCTGATCTGCATCCGAGTCAGACTCCGACTGAGAAGCTAAATCTGACCCGACGTCCGCCTGCGAGGAGGGGGAACAGGTAGGGAGGGTAGTCTGGCTGAAGCAGTGTGATCCGATGAACTTGATGAGGGTCTAGACAGCGTCCTCTTCCTGGATCTTTTCTCAAATCTGCCCGTGAGGGTCTTGGTCAGGTGCGAGCGAATCGCCATGAGAGGCGTTCGTTGCACTGGTGGCAGTAGTTAGAAGCGGAATACGTTCCAGGACCTGGGACACTTTAGTTAAGTCAGACACTGACTGAGACGTAACAACAGCCCTCTCCAGTGGAGTGCACTCATCCCGAGTATTAGGGACTTCCTGAGGTACGGACATGGTGGATGGACTGCAGGACGGACAGAAAGGGGACGGCTGGCCTGAAGCCCACTTTTTCTTACAGCGGGCACAAGCGTAGTGAATTACCGTGGGGATATAGCCGGGGGCCCCTGCAGGGTTGGGCATAGGTAGAGAGTGAATGATACCTGAAGC
The DNA here is from genome assembly GCF_032444005.1 of Ranitomeya imitator. Classification (NCBI taxonomy): domain Eukaryota; kingdom Metazoa; phylum Chordata; class Amphibia; order Anura; family Dendrobatidae; genus Ranitomeya; species Ranitomeya imitator. The sequence continues at coordinate 511,555,157 of NC_091283.1, forward strand.
AGGTTGCCAGCAGGTGATGCTGATTAGGGGAGTACAGGCCGGGGGAGAACAGTAAAGCCTACCAGACACCAGGCGCAGCGGCAGTGCAGGAACCTGTGTCCCCCGCTTAGAAGAGGTCCTCTTGGTCACGTGATGCAACGGAGATATCCCACCAGAGTAGCGTGGTGCTGTAAACAGGCGCGCAAATAGAGCACGCCTGGAAAAAGGGGGCGTGGCCGGCCGCAAGTGAAACAGATGGCCTGATAGGTTGTTGCAGAGAGGAGGCGTGGCCCGCCCGAACGCGACCAATGCCAGCGCTGGGCTCTGGAGGAGGCGTGCCCAGCGCTGAAGAGAGATGTATGAGGAAAGCCGAGGAGGGGCGTGGCTTACTGGAACGACGTCTGCCGAGGCAGAGAAAAGTGCTCGCTGCGGTAAACAGGCGCGACATTTGAATAAATGGCGTCCAAAGGGTAAAAGGTACTGGCGGCGAGTGCTGCAGCTGGCTGGCAGGGGCAGAGAGAAAAGGAAATCTTGTACCTGAATGAAGAGCCGTCCCGGTAGGCAAGGATCACGTCATGAGACCTTGAAGGGTACGCAGGGTCCTGGAAGAGGGGGATCCTCCTTCCCACGCCACTCTGCGGCGCAGAAGACGGCATCAACCCCTTAAAAAGGGGGGAGGTCACCGCAGGTGATCACCGTCTTCCTCTCAGCCCACTCCGAAGAGAGGGATGACGAGGGGAAACGGGCAAGGACTGGCCACCGAAAAGGTCACCCTGGACACCCATAGGGGTAACAGAGGACGAAGTCCTGCCCAGCGGGTCTGAGAGGGTGCTATGTGGGTGATACCACATTGCTCTCTCGGCCGCATAATGTAGGGAAAACAGGGTGAGAAAACTGCACCCTGTTACCCAGAGAAGAGATCTGAAAAAGAAAGTGAAAATGATTAATAAACACACAAAACCCTGTAAAGGAAAGATAAAGCGTATCTGGTGTTAGATCCAGGTCCGCCTCCTTCAGACACTAAGCAAAAACTGAGTTGCCTGGTGCCTGTCGGAGGGTGTATACTGTCGGGGAGGAGTTACTTTTCTTTATTTGCATAGTGTCAGCCTCCTAGCGACAGCAGCATACACCCATGGTTACCTGTGTCCCCCAATGAAGCGAAAAAGAAACAAGTGTTAATGTAGCCTTAGGCCCCCAACTATTCACTGCACTCCATCTGTCCTGTTTCCGTGGTGCTCTCCCCTTTAGGTGGACACGAAATCATGGTCTAACTTATGCAAGTTCACGCCACCCTCCCACAAAAAAAAAAACTTTGGGGGGGCTATGGCTAGACTGTCAGTCACTGAATCTGAATTAGGCCTAAGGGTGCTTTTCACCTGTTTGTTGGTCTCATTTGGTCTTGCCTCCGAACCCCCAGCAAAACGGGATTCTGGCATATGTGCCGACTAAGCCATAGACTGTAATGGTGCCGACAGAGTGAATGTGTGCTCTGCTGTGCATGATTTTCAGGAGTGTACAAGTACTGGAGGCAGACACCCAGAAGCAGTCAGAGAGCCATAATAGCTGTTATGGCTTTGCTTAGAGAAGAATTCATGGATATTTGAAGAATTCCCCATAAAATCCTATTCTTGCCCAGTTTATTGGGGAATATGCAGGAATAGGCTACTCTGTCCCGCAATGTCACACAATAGTTCTGCCATGATTCTTTTTATACATTTTTAGCAAAAAGTGTATAGCCTTCGATTACTTTTGTGACATTGGTCACGAGTTAATATTAAAGTCAGTCTAAAGCCGCAGTCATAAGGCAATTTATTTTATTTAGCCACAGCCAGTTTTATCAAGAGTAGTGAAAAGATTAAAAAAAAAACCTTGCCTATTCTCTCATGATTGACAAGACAATTTTCAAAGGCCAGCTTTAAAAGGAACGTGATAGCAGGATTGACACCGATTAACTGTATTGCTGCGTTTGTCTTAAAGTTGATCTCCTTTTGGTTTCAAAAGTGAGAATTGCTATATAGTGTGAACTTTTTGCCCAAACTTTCTCTGCATATTCTAATTGGTCAGTTCTGCAAAGTCTCCCGCTAGTATGCCCACTGACACATAACTGATCTCAAATCTGCAGATGCTCATGAACACCCCTATACCGACGTACCAGAGGCTTGAGGCCCACTGCACATGCCCAAAGTAGTGTGCTCACGAGCATCTGCATGATTTAGAAATCGGGTATTAGAGTGTAAGGGCAGATCTGATAGTAACACACTGAGGCATATCTGGAGATGCGGCAAGAAAGGTCAGCATGTGGTGTATGGACTAGTCCTATTACTTAAAATATGTGGAGAAGGTATTTTGCAAAGGTATTAACTACGATCTAGTGTGAACTTTGCCCAAACCATGTGTTTTCTCAAATCACCAATAACTAATTACGATTCATGGCTGCATTTATTTTTTAAGTGTCAATTCTGCCCTCAGGTGTCATTTAAAGCTTAAACACGATACATGCCCCCCAATAATAAATCAAAGAATGAACAGGCGTGAGTAGATTTTTTTTTTTAATTTAAAAAAGTAACATTGATCATCACTGAGTCTCCAGTCAGAAAAAGTTAATCCATCCGTGCCTTCAGTGTCCGGGTAGTAATTTTATCCTTTTCTCTGAAATGACAAGTGTTTACAGTGTTACTGCTGGGTCTAACCTCATGCAGATCACAAGAACAGTCTCGGCAAAACACAAAGCCCCCGATGACAGCTGCCGCTGACCAATTAATCTAGTTTACCATCTGCCACTTCTTTCCTGAGCAGCCACGATTAGTTACTCTACAAATTATTTAATGCAGAGAATTACAAGCTGCTTAGCGGGAAATCAACCTCCGTTTACTGTTAGTAATCCGGACATGTGAACTCCTCGTGAAACCACAAAATTACTTCTTACACATGTAAGATTAGCTTGGACGATAGGTCACTGCGGACACAGTCTTCAGTGTAGGATGGCAGCACCTGCATAGCTTGTGTGTCAATCAGGTAGCTGGGTGGAGACGGAAGTTTAAACGTTTCAAATGGATTGGATAGCAATTTTGGTATGGCATTAGAAAGTATACCAGTCTCCTCAGGTTTAAGAGGCGGTGTTTTTTTGTTTTTTTTAAGACATACCTGCTTTAAAGGGAACCCGTCACATTGTTTTCCGCTATTAGAACTGGCCTTAGTGCATTACTAGTGATGCAGTGTGCATCACTAAGGCCTCTTTCACACTTCAGTTGTTTGGCGTAAGTCTAAAACCGCCATTTTCCTCAAATAACGGATCCGTCAATTTTTTTTGACGGATCCGTTATTTTCCCATAGACTTGCATTAGCGACGGATTGTGACGGATGGTCATCCGTTCCATCCGCCATGCGACGGATCCGTCGAAATTTGGCAGACGTTTTCTGAAAATAGACGGACATTGAAACGTTTTTTGTCAACGCCGAAATGGCGGATCGCGACGGATCCGTCGCGTCCGCCATTCCATAGAATGGCCGCCTATGGGCGACGGATCCGCCGCAACCGTTTTTTTCGGCGGATCCGTCGCCCCAATCCGTTTTTTCAATTGCGCATGCTCCAAAAAGTAGATACTTTTCCCAGACAACCCCCAAGTAACGGATCCGTCAAAAAACCGGATCCTTTAGAACCGTTTTCTCAACAATTGTGACGGATCCGTCAATCCGTCACTATGTCGGTAGTGACTGACGCCAAACAACTGAAGTGTGAAAGAGGCCTAATACGTTGCTTTCAAGCACACTGGTGCATGCAGTATTCACACCCCACCCCCCCAAAAAAAAAAAAGAAAATCACTTTCTATAAGTTATATTCTACCTGTCTTTCTGTCAAAGAGGTGGGCTTCTGCTGATTTCAGTCATGGTCTCGTCATCATATCCATGCCCACGCAATTTGATTGATCTGCAGTACTGGCCTGACATCATAAGAATCTTCTCTGTCACCATGAGCTTGTGCAGTGACTGGTAACCTGGGGGAGGTGTACATCCCCAGCTTCATTTACTGTGTGCGCATGCTCACGCATAACAGAGACAGTGTCAGTGCGGAGGGGAGACAGTACGTGCACCACTTAGACTCGCGACGTCACAAAGCCAGTGGCTCGCAGCAGCTCCGGAGCACGTGCATACAGTAAATGAAGCTGGGGATGTACACTCAGCTTCAGTGTGAATACCCGGGGAGCTGCTCATCACTGCACAAGCGCGGGATTACAGAGAAGATTCCTGTGACATCAGGACAGTACTGCAGATCAATTAAAGAGTGTGAACGTGACTGAAACCAACGGAAGCCCAGGTAGAATACAGCTTATAGAAAGTGATTTTTATGGAATGAATACTGCACCATTTTGCTTTGCACGTTGCATCACTAACAACATACTGGGATCAGTTTAATAGCAAAAAACTAGGTGACAGGTTCCTTTTCAGATTACCCAAAGGGTGTACTTACATGATGTGCACTACAACACCCATTCCTGAAATTGCATCTCTGTCCACAGCATTCAGCATGGCCTGGGAAATGGTTTCAAACAAGTCTTCAGGTTCCTTTATGGGGAGAAAAAAAAAATTTAAAAAAAAGGTTACACTTTGGAGCATGATGAGTGGGATACTTTCTTTCTGTTGGAGCCAATTTTCATTTAGTTTATTCCTCCCCTTTGACCAAGAGGCATAACTTTAATTTGTTTCTTTTTCTGCCAGATGAGTTGGTAGCTGTGAATGATTGACACCATTAAGGCTTGAGAAAGGTCCACATCCTGGACTGAAACGTCGCAGATGGGCCAATAAACCACATTTATTTTTTCTATTGGAGTGCTGCCTTCATTTTTCTGGATAATAGCATGAGGTTTGGTACATACCCGGGAGGATTTTTCCCACCCTTTGTTTTCTTTTGGTGCTGCTTTTTGTTTTCTTTTTCTATATTAATTTACAGATCATAAAAGCTTTACTATAAAAATGTACTTAAAGACAGAAAAAAAAAATTAATAATTGAAGACTGGTGAAATAGTACGAAACAAAAAACAGCAATTCCAGCATTGCTTGGAACGGTGGAGACACACAAGTCTGAAAGGGAACTGCTGCCGTTTTTGACATTGAAACGAATAAACTCATTTCAGGAAATTCATTCTCTTCTAGTATCCAAGTAAATGGAAAGATCTCCTTTATGTCACATGTTGAAGGGGTTAAAGGGAACCTTTCAGCTAATTCATACTGCCAAAACTATGGGCTGCACGAAAAAGTATGGCTATGTTATTGCAGCATTTGAGAGAAAACATACTTTCAAAAGTCAGCAAGTGACTACTCATCTAGGATGACTATTCTAAATGGCTACGGTCACACAATGAGTATGTGGTCAGTATTTTACATCAGTATTTGTAAGCCAAAACCAGGTGAAGAACGAACAGAGGAAAAGTATAAAAGAAACATGTGCACTAGTGATGAGCGAACATGGATAACATGCTTTCCAGGTCACCACCTGACAGCACACTGGAGGACGTCCTTCTTATCCATCATGGGACAGGAAACACGAGAGGTTAAAAGGACCCTCCCCCTACCACCCTCCAGTGTTTATCCTGTGCCATTATGGATAGGAACGGACGAGAGAAGACTGACTCTTCTATGCTGGAGGTGTGGATCGGGGGGGGGCTTTGTTTCACCCTTCCCACCATGAGGCACCCGACACCCGCTAAGGGTCCCTCTGCCTACCAGTGTAGCGCTGCTCCTGGTCTGAGGGTCGCTTCCCCCCCTGCTGGGGGCTCTCGACCCTTCCGTTGCACCCTCTGGTGTATCAGGATTCGGCGGCAGCCTCTGCTGATGGCGGCATCTCCATGCGGCTGTTCCAGGGGGAAGTCAGACCATGTTACACTGCTCTCAGTTCCGGCCCCGCGTCACTTCAGGTTTGTGGCCGAGGGGGGCGGGCGGCGTCTCTTCAGCAGAAGAAGTTCCGGAGCGGTCAGATGGCGCGTAAGAGCTGCATCAGATGAGCAAAACAAAGGTATGAGGGGTACGCGTTAGGCGATCTCCAAGCTGGTATCATGGAGGACGCGGCTAGATCCGATGTGGGGCAGGAGAGCATAGCACCAGTAAGTGATGGGGCTGAAGCCCTGTAATATATGGAACCTTACAACACAGTCCACAATAGTAGCGGAAGTTATATTTCTTGTAGGGTGCCTCCTTGCCTAAGAAAACCTTAAAAGAAGCCCAGCAGGAATAAAAAGTGTCCTATCTTTGCAGCTAAAATGAAGGATAACTGGCAGAAACCCCAGTGTGAAGCGTGCACCTGCAGGATTATAGGAGAAGAGCAGGCTTCTCTTATGTCAAATATGAGGGCCATCATAAGAGAGGAGGTTCAGGCTTCTGTTTCAGGTCTGGTACTCCCTCAGGCCTCACTTCCAGAGAAATCTAGGAAGAGGCCAAGGGAAGAGTTTTCCTCGGGAGACTCATCATCTTCCGGGTCAGATCTAGATGAGGAGGAAGAAAGTAGAGAGCCTCCGGAAAAAGGGAGAAGATATTTGTTTTCCGCTGCAGACACGGGAGAACTTTTAGAGGCTGTAAGGCATACTATGCAGATTGAAGAACCTCAACCAACGTGTTCGGTACAGGATGAGATGTTTGGGGGGTTTACGCTCCCAAACCTCTAAGGTCTTTCCGGTGAACTCCCATATCCGGTCCATGATTCTAGAGGAGTGGAAGGAAGCAGAGAAAAGACTGACGATTCCTAAGGACTTCAGACTCCGCTTGCCGTTTGATCCAGAAGAGGTCAAAGAATGGGTGGACATTCCTAAAATAGACATCCCGCTGGCTAAAGTGTCCAAAAGGACTGCAATTCCTTTTGAGGACTCTTCCAACCTAAAAGAGCCCATGGATAGGAAGGCAGACGGCCTTTTAAAAAGGGCTTGGGAGAGTTCAGCAGCAGTTGTTGGAGCTAATATAGCAGCAACATCAGTTGCTCGCTCCATGCACCTATGGATAGATGATCTTCAGGATCAGTTAACAGCCAAGACTCTTACGGAAACTATCCTGAAATTCCTGCCTCTGTTAAAATTGGCAACCACCTTTTTGGCAGATGCCTCTGCAGAATCAGTTAGGATCGCAGCTAGGGGTCAATCCCTATCTAATGCAGCCCGAACAGCTATCTGGCTCAAGAGCTGGGAGATATGCATTCTAAGAATAAGCTGTGTTCTATACCCTTTTCTGGGGGCAGGGTCTTCGGACCGGTCCTCGATGATATTTTAGAGAAGGCCTCAGATGTAAAGAAAGGGTTTCCTGAAGAAAAGCCTAAAAAATTCCAGCCCTTTCGTAGACCCCGCTATAATCAGAAGCCAGATTACAGGGGGAAAGGAAAGCAGGGTAGATGGAGTTATCAAAAAGGTGGGGAGAACAGGCTCAAAAGCAAAGACTCGCGCTACTCAGGTTCAGGGTCTAGTTACCGAAGGAAATGACGCCATCAGAGTGGGGGGGGGTCGGCTAGCCGAATTCCTGGGAGGATGGCAGGAAGTGACTACAAGTCCTTGGGTCTTACAGGTGGTGTCCCAGGGATACAAAATAAGAGTTAATATCTCCCCCTCCCGAAAGATTCCTGGTTTCCAGCTCCCGTCTAAAATCGGCGTCCCCCATGTGGTCAGATATACAGGACCTCCTGAACATGGCGGCAATTGTTCCAGTACCCCCTCAGGAAGAGTACAGAGGTCATTACTCGAATCTCTTCTCAATAATAAAACAGTCCGAAGAGTCAAGAACAATAATAAATCTAAAATATTTAAACAAATGGGTAACGTACAAGAGATTCAAAATGGAGTCAATTCGGTCAACCATTCCCCTGTTAGGAAGGGGCATGGTAATGTGTACTCTGGATCTAAAGAGTGCATATTACCATGTACAGTTAGGGCCAGAAATATTTGGACAGTGACACAAGTTTTGTTATTTTAGCTGTTTACAAAAACATGTTCAGAAATACAATTATATATATATAATATGGGCTGAAAGTGCACACTCCCAGCTGCAATATGATAGTTTCCACATCCAAATCGGAGAAAGGGTTTAGGAATCATAGCTCTGTAATGCATAGTGTCCTCTTTTTCAAGGGACCAAAAGTAATTGGACAATGGACTCTAAGGGCTGCAATTAACTCTGAAGGCGTCTCCCTCGTTAACCTGTAATCAATGAAGTAGTTAAAAGGTCAGGGGTGGATTCCAGGTGTGTGGTTTTGCATTTGGAAGCTGTTGCTGTGAGCAGACAACATGCGGTCAAAGGAACTCTCAATTGAGGTGAAGCAGAACATCCTGAGGCTGAAAAAAAAAGAAAAAAATCCATCAGAGAGATAGCAGACATGCTTGGAGTAGCAAAATCAACAGTTGGGTACATTCTGAGAAAAAAGGAATTGACTGGTGAGCTTGGGAACTCAAAAAGGCCTGGGCGTCCATGGATGACAACAGTGGTGGATGATCGCCGCATACTTAATTTGGTGAAGAAGAACCCGTTCACAACATCAACTGAAGTCCAGAACACTCTCAGTGAAGTAGGTGTATCTGTCTCTAAGTCAACAGTAAAGAGAAGACTCCGTGACATTAAATACAAAGGGTTCACATCTAGATGCAAACCATTCATCAATACCAAAAATAGACAGGCCAGAGTTAAATTTGCAGAAAAACACCTCAAGAAGCCAGCTCAGTTCTAGAAAAGTATTCTATGGACAGATGAGACAAAGATCAACCTGTACCAGAATGATGGGAAGAAAAAAGTTTGGAGAAGAAAGGGAACGGCACATGATCCAAGGCACACCACATCCTCTGTAAAACATGGTGGAGGCAACGTGATGGCATGGGCATGCATGGCTTTCAATGGCACTGGGTCACTTGTGTTTATTGATGACATAAGAGCAGACAAGAGTAGCCGGATGAATTCTGAAGTGTACCGGGACATACTTTCAGCCCAGATTCAGCCAAATGCTGCAAAGTTGATTGGACGGCGCTTCATAGTACAGATGGACAATGACCCCAAGCATACATCCAAAGCTACCCAGGAGTTCATGAGTGCCAAAAAGTGGAACATTCTGCAATGGCCGAGTCAATCTCCAGATCTAAACCCAATTGAGCATGCATTTCACTTGCTCAAATCCAGACTTAAGACGGAAAGACCCACAAACAAGCAAGACCTGAAGGCTGTGGCTGTAAAGGCCTGGCAAAGCATTAAGGAGGAAACCCAGCGTTTGGTGATGTCCATGGGTTCCAGACTTAAGGCAGTGATTGCCTCCAAAGGATTTGCAACAAAATATTGAAAATAAAAATATTTTGTTTGGGTTATGTTTATTTGTCCAATTACTTTTGACCTCCTAAAATGTGGAGTGTTTGTAAAGAAATGTGTACAATTCCTACATTTTCTATCAGATATTTTTGTTCAACCCTTCAAATTAAACGTTACAATCTGCACTTGAATTCTGTTGTAGAGGTTTCATTTCAAATCCAATGTGGTGGCATGCAGAGCCCAACTCGCGAAAATTGTGTCACTGTCCAAATATTTCTGGCCCTAACTGTACCTATTCATCTAAGTCACCAAAAGTTTCTGAGGTTTATGGTAAATATGGAAGACAAAATTTACCATTGTCAATTTCGCTGCCTCCCCTTCGGCCTGGCATCAGCTCCCAGAGGTTTTACAAAACTTATGGTAGAGGTGGTGGCCTATCTGAGAAATCAGGACATAATGTTGATTCCTTACTTAGACGACTTTCTAATAGCGGCAGACTCGGTAAACCAGCTCAGGATCAACTGTCAATCCCTCATTTCCACACTGGAGAATCTAGAGTGGATCATAAACTGGACAAAGTCGGATCTGATACCCAAGTCCAAAATAAAGTTCTTATGAGTCATGCTAGATTCGGAGACAAGAATGTCCTACCTACCAGAAGACAGGCTAAGGGGCATAATAGAAAAAGTCCATCAGTTTGCTCAAAACCAGAATTCTATCAGAGACGGGATGAAAGTCTTAGGATTAATGACCGCCTGCATCCTTTGCGTAAACTGGAGCCAGTTTCATTCTCGGCAGCTTCAGCAGGGAGTTCTGACGGGAGCTACACACAGTTTGGAAGGTCTTATCAGCCGCTCAGCCCTTACTAAGAAACAAGCATGTGAAAGTCTTTTCAGACATCACAACGACTGTAGCCTTCGATCCTCATCAAGGCCGTCCAAGACATATGGCATTGCAGGGTCTGGCAGAGCAGATCTTCAGATGTGAGGAAAAGTCAGTACTGTCAATCTCTGCAGTACATTTGGAAGGATCCAAGAACCAGTTGGCGGATTTCCTCAGCAGGGAAAGGGTGTCCCCAACAGAGTGGGAACTTAACAACGAGGTCTTCAAAAGTCTTTGTCAGCATTGGGGGAAGTCGGATGTGGATCTGTTCGCTGTCAAGCGGAATGCGAAGGTCAGAACCTTTTACTCCCTAAATCCCTGGGAAAGCCCGGCAGCGATTGATGCTTTCTCACATCCCTGGAACAATGGTCTCCTGTATGCTTTTCCTCCTCTGGCGATGATTCCAAGGACACTCAGGAAAATCTGCGAGGACAAGGCCAAGGTCATTCTCATAGCACCTCATTGGCCAAAACGGAGTTGGTTCCCCTTGCTAAAAAAAAAGCTGTCAGTAGAGGAACCCCTCCTGTTACCAGAAAGACAGGATCTTCTTCAGCAGGGTCCAGTTCTACACCAGAACCCAGGAGCTCTTCGATTGGCGGCCTGGATCCTGAACGCCTGGTCTTAAAAGCAAAGGGCCTTTCAGATGACGTTATCTCTACCCTCCGAGCCAGCAGGAAACCAGTGACATCAGCTAGCTATACAAAAATATGGAAACGATTTTGTAGTTTTTGTGAGATGACAGTTGATACTGTCCATCCGAATATCCCAAGGATCCTTGACTTCCTGCAGTCAGGATTCCAAAAAGGCCTTAGACCTAGTACACTGAGGGTCCAAATAGCGGCCCTGAGTGTGTTTTTTCGACTTCCCTCTATCTACCCACCCCTGGATTAGTCGGTTCTCTAGAGCAGTCCAGAGGCTAAAACCTTTAATTAGGAGATCGGTCCCGCCGTGGGATCTTAACCTGGTCCTGAATTTTCTATGTGAACAGCCATGGGGCATAACGGAGAACATAGAGATCAGTAAACTTTCCCTGAAAACCACGTTCTTAGTAGCGATCACATCGGCAAAAAGGTTGGGGGAACTACAGGCTCTATCAGTACAGAACCCGTATTTGCAAATCTTTGATGATAAACTAATACTAAGACTCGACCCAGCGTTTCTCTCAAAAGTCATCTCAGATGCTAATGTGAATCAGGAAATTGTCTTGCCATCATTTTGTCAGTTCCCTAAAAATCAAAAAGAAAGGTTTTACCATAATTTAGATGTAAGAGAGACGGTACTCAAGTACCTTGATTTATCTAGGCCCTGGAGACAGGAGAACAACCTGTTTGTTCAGTTCAGAGGCCCGAATAAAGGGAAAAAAGTGTCTAAAGCAAGTATTGCACGATGGATAAAGTCCACAATCAATTTGGCTTATGAAGCTAAAGGGGAGAGTTTCCCGGTTAACCTTAGAGCCAATTCATCTAGCCAACCTCAGTTGGCTTTTGGTAGAAAGGTACTTCAAGCCGTGGTCCCACCCTAAATACCATTCTCCTTTGGTATCTCTCCAGTGTGCTGTCAGGTGGTGACCTGGAAAACGGTAATTAGACCTACCGGTAATTGTATTTCCAGGAATCCATCCTGACAGCACTACTAGTTCCCTCCCTATTGTATGATCTTTATACTCATGTGATGCAACATATGTATGATTGATTATTTTGTTGGAATAAACCTTATTTTTTGCATCCATCCAGATGTGTTACTTTGAAAAGCACTGAAGGGTGGTAGGGTGAGGGTCCTTTTAACCTCTCGTGTTTCCTGTCCCATGATGGATAAGAAGGACATCTTCCAGTGTGCTGTCAGGATGGATTCCTGGAAATACAATTACTGGTAGGTCTAATTACCGTTATCCGAGCACACTCATGTGTTAATAGAGTGTTTTTGGAGTACTCAAATATTATGTTCGAGTAGCTGTGGCGGCATGTCTCGGGCCATTTCGACATTGGCTGATTGTTAGGCCATCCCTGCAGGTGTTACGGTTGTTGAACAGTGGCGAGACATGTAGCCGCAGCGACTCGAACATAACATTCGAACACGCCGAAGACACTTAGCACACGAGAGTGCTCCCTCATAACTAATGTGCACCACTTCTGTATTATCACCCACTCCTAGTTTTGGCTTACAAATACTGAGATGAAATACTGATAGGCTACATTCACACTAAGAGGCAACTACTCATAGGCTTCGCTCTCCTAGATCAACATATCTCTCCTGATGTGCATATAATCTAGGACAGCGGAGAGAGACCTAGCTTGCTGATCGCATTGCTAGGAACCCCAATATCTGGGGTAGCTCACTGCACCCCAATGTCACAGCAGATCTGAATTTTTTTTCAGGCATGTGCCGTGAGACTACATGTCCTAACACCATCTTCTACTTCACTTCCCCTTAGCTACTGTTCTTTCTCACAGCATATATGTTGCAATTGCAGAGAAGAAAGGAGGTTTGGAGCTTAAAAGACAGGGAGCACTGCCAGCTCCTAGAGGTCATGTGACTTCATGCTCCAACCTGAAAGGGGGTTCTAGCACCGAGTCAAATGGCGATATATATGCACATCAAATTATAAGAAAGTACATAACTTCTGGGGTTATGTGACAGTGATCCGAAATGGGACAGATCTAGATGCAATGCAAGTTACATCTTTTACCATTGTCATAATCTGCTGGAAGTTATAACTGAAGAATAAAAACCCAAGAACCATGACCTTGTTTTGTCTATTATTATTCAAGCCAGGGTGGATAACAAAATACTCACCAGGTCTGGTTCCCAGAGAGACTCGCACATGCCGTACATCTGCTCTGAACACGTACCGCTCACTACAAAGTCTTCAGTCACCATGGGACATCCAATAAGGTCCAGTGAGCAGATAAATGGCTCAAAGGTTTTGGGGTCCAGTCCTGCGATAACTGGTTCAACGTAGTAAGGGCCGAACCTAACAAGAACAAATATGTACGTTATTTAACCTTCTATGCCCAAATAAAAATAGGTCATTTAATATGGTGGGATAGAACAACCCCTTTAATTATGGTAAAGTGTACCTGTCATTTGACTAGATAGGGGGGAAAAAAAGTGTAATGCTTTAAAGCATGTTACCTGTGTGCTATTTTGCCCCTTAGTGTGCCCCTTTGTTTTTTTATGCCTCCCCAGCTGGTTGATCCACTTACGACTTGACGTTGCATATAGTAACAGACACTAGACCCGGGGAGGGTGAGAAAGGAATAAATTATTTTAAAACAAACTGTAGCTGGAGGAAAGAGGTTTTCTGAAACCGGAGAACATTCTTAAAAAATGTGATGGAAGGCGCATTATTCAGATGTAGAGTATTTGCGAAAATAAAAACACAAATCAAAACCCTCAATAGATTTTCCCCCATGACAAATATGGGTAAGGCAAGATAAATTCCCATCATCTCACCTTCTCTCGTACAACAAGTTAGACACCATGCTCATGAAAGTTTTAGGTTTAATCTGACGCCCCTCTTTTAACTCATATAAATTCAGTCTGAACTTCAGGCGCTGGGATCTGGAAAATGAACACAAGAGATCTGTTAATACATAATGAATACTAGAAGTAAAAAATGGGAACCTCAAGGTCCTCGTGTTTAAAGAATAAGATTGTGGCACTGCTGAAAGTACTCACTACAAAGAAAAATGGCTCATGTTGTACATATCGATTCTGTATCTACATTTGGTTGGTATGTGGGGGCCTTAGCCCGAAAGTCACCATATACATTAGATGAAAGTCGTCTGATCCCACAGATCATCAGATGTGTATGAGGACCACGCCAACGGATTAAGTCAAGGGGGAGAAAGATCGGCATACTGGAATTTCAATGTCCGATCCTTTTGTTTTCTCCTCTCTCCCCATTGTAAACACAAGAACATATGTATAGGGGATTTGGGAGAGAGCTGTCTGTCAAACGAAGGCCCAGAGTTCATACACGGTCAGTTGTACACTAACACAGTAATGACAGAGCATAATTGTCTGGTTAACAGGGTGGTTAGTGAGTGTAACTGGATGGCATTTAAGTAAACAACAGGGATCATCACTGTTGGAAGCATATGATTAGTTCTTGGTTCCATAACATACCGGTACCTAGGGTGTTGTGGGCTCAGCTCCTGAACTGGAAATAACCCATGCAATGTTAAATCTCCTGGTCACAACAGCCACTCGGCATTCAGAAAGACCTATGTAAATACCAGTGTGAGCAGTGTCTTCTTAACAAAGCACCTCTGGTATCTCCAGTATTAGATCAGACAGACAGGGTGGACAGCAGTGTGAGCGGCGTCTTCTTAGGCCTCTTTCACACTTCCGTTTTTTGCAATCCGTCGGTTTGGGCAAAAAACGGATCCTGCAAATGTGCTCGCAGGATGCATTTTTTGCCCATAGGCTTGTATTAGTGACGGATTGCCATACGTCGCGCACGTCGTGCGACGGATCCGTCGTGTTTTGGCGGACCGTCGTCACAAAAAAAGTTCAATGTAACTTTTTTTGGTGCATCGCGTCCACCATTTTCGACCGCGCATGCGTGGCCGAAACTCCGCCCCCTCCTCCCCGGACTGCAGAGTGGGCAGCGGATGCGTCGAAAAACTGCATCCGCTGCCCATGTCGTGCAAAGAATTCACAACGTCCGTCGGTAAGTCGGCCTGACGAAAATGTGAAAGAGGCCTTAAAGCACCTAAATTATCTCCAGCATTTCATCAGCTAGGCAGGGCACACAGCAGTGTCTTCTTATCTCAGCACCTCTGCGATCTCCAGTATTAGATCAGTTAGGCAGGGCACACAGCAGTGTGAGTGGTGTCTTCTTATCTCAGCACCTCTGGTATCTCCAGTATTAGATCAGTTCAGTTAGGCAGGGCACACAGCAATGTGAGCGGTGTGTTCTTATCTCAGCATCTCTGGTATCCCCGGTATTAGATCATATAGGCAGGGCACACAGCAGTGTGAGCAGCGTCTTCTTAGCTCAGCAGCTCTGGTTTATCCAGTATTAGATCAGTTAATCAGGGCACACAGCAGTGTGAGTGGTGTCTTCTTATCTCAGCACCTCTGGTATCTCCAGTATTAGATCAGTTCAGTTAGGCAGGGCACACAGCAATGTGAGCGGTGTGTTCTTATCTCAGCATCTCTGGTATCCCCGGTATTAGATCATATAGGCAGGGCACACAGCAGTGTGAGCAGCGTCTTCTTAGCTCAGCAGCTCTGGTTTATCCAGTATTAGATCAGTTAATCAGGGCACACAGCAGTGTGAGCAGTGTCTTCTTATCTCAGCACCTCTGGTATCTCCAGTATTAGATCACATATTCCTACATATGAACTTGAAGGGAGGGGGTCAGAACTTCTTACTGCCCCAGTCGTATTAACACTGTAGGACAAGCTTCTGGCAGTGTAACAGGACATTGGTCATTTTGGTTCTATAGCAATTACCTCCCTAGACAAAATGAGTGTAATTTGCTAAAGGCATTTTGAAATTGTTAATATGGACAGGTTCTTTTTTTTCTATCTCCGAGGAACCCATTTAGGCTGTATATTACTGCTCTTGAAAGAGTGCAATATGATGGTTATTACTTGTGCAGAAAATGAGCAGCTGACAATAACCGTGATTCCCTATGAGCAACACCCTTCCCCATCAACCTATTCTTACACCTGCCAACTAAAAAAAAAAAAAGGGGTCATTGGTTTTACCACGTCAGTCTATGGGCAGGGTCTAATAAGACAGCAGTGAAGAGAAAGGGGATGAGCTGTAATACCTGTCACAGCCTACAGACTACAGTGGCACTGTTTCTGGCTACCGCTGTAATATGTTGCAATGCTTTTGATTCCTGAGATGTGCTATTTACAGTATAATAAATATTAATATCACATAAGCAGAAGGCAAACCGTACACTGTCTGCACATCAGTGGCTAGTCCGGCTAATCCAATGTACAAGCGCTCTCCCATGGGGAAGATTTTCTGGAAGTCGGTTGTTACCATCTGGGCTTGCACTCCGTAGCGTTTATCGGCAGCAATGGCCACACAGTTCTTCCCTCTCATGGCCATGACGGCCCCGCCGTTATATGACATAATAGACTGCAGAAAATAAAAAAAAACACAACGTCAAGAAAATCCATTGGGTCACAACACTACCTTGCAACTTTTATGTTTTAAAAAGCACAGGCAACGTATTCTGGGTGAGTTGATTGGTCTGAAGGAGGGGACTGCGAAGCCAGTGCTGATTGGCTGCAGAGAAAGGTCACATGAGCCCCAGGAGAGCTAGTGCAGACACTGCTGGATCGGGCTGGCACTGGAGGTGGGAATAGGCGTTATTAACTTACTTAGGAATACATTGTGATTGACAAAGGAGTTGTCCAAGTAGTGGGGAACCCCATAAAAGCACTCCAATCAAAAATGTTATCATCCTAATACATTGCAGTCATCATATTATATAGCACTGTGTACTTACAGTTGCTCATTTTGCCTTTCTACCCAGCTAATTCTTCTCTTTTCTATTAGATCTATGACATCACCTGATAAAAAACTGACTAGATGAATCCTTCTAAGCTCTATGCAAAAACCAGAGGTCAATTGTCCTTGTAGAAGTCATCCTCCTCTTCAACTCCTGATAGAGCAGCGCCCCTCCTTCCACTGCCAGGGACTTAACAGTCAGCAGAATTGTAGTTCTAGTGATGAGTCAATTGTAAGCACACAGTGCTATATAATATGATGAGTGCAATGTATTAAGAGGACATTTTTGATTGGAGTGCTTCTTTAATGGGGATCCCCACTACTTGGACAACTCCTTTGTCAACCACAATGTATTCCTAAGTAAGTTAATAACCCCTATACCCACCTCCGATGCCGGCCCAATCCAGCGGCGTGTGATTATTTAACTGGGGGATAACATTGCGATTGACAAGGGGTTGTGCAAGAAGTGGACAACCCCTTTAAGGCCCAGTTCACATCCACATGAAGATTCATCAGGAGCCAGCGTGGCAGGTTTCATCACACTCTATGGGAGGAGGCCTACAGGAGACAGTGTCACAGGCACCATTGCTGGTCATTGGACCATATGTCACTGCTGATGTCCATTATGGGATGGATTCTGCTCTTGATGGTTTACATTTTTCTGCTCCTTTGACAACTCATATTAAAACACCTCTAAAAGGGATTTCCTTTTTTTATTAAAGGAATACATTATATACAAAAACACAAATAACAGATCCTCATCCCCGCAGCGGCGCCGTTCCAGCGTTAGCATGTGACATTGTTATGCCACGTGAGCCCTGCAGCCAATCACCAGGGGGTATTGTGGCACCGCGCTCTCACTTCTTCTGCTTGTCTGAGGTGACCGTGCCGCAATATACAGACTGCTGATTGGCTGCAGGGCCCAGGTGCCATAACAATGTCATGTGACCCCGCTGCGTTAGGCGACATGTGCTTTTATTTCATAAGATGGTCTACTTCATTTAACCACTAGCTGTACAGGAAGTGGACAACCCCTCGAAGTCACTGAATGGTGCAGTCATGTAACTGGGGGACGTCCCATCACTATAGGGGCAAATGATTCCTCACAGTTAGCAGACAGGCTGAAGAAATAAAGGGTCATGTGAGAAAGGCCGTCACTGTAACTCTGCCTCTCCACTGGCACATAGTGAGCCTTGAAATGGCTGATAACAGAGAACAATGCAAACACCACTCCAGGCTATCAGCTCTAGTAACAGTCCCACGTGAGGTCTGCGCATCGCCGGCTCCACAGCTTCCAGTCTAATCACTACACGCTTTGCCTCTGCCCCCCGGTTCTCTTACCATTGTGACTCCGGTACGTTTTCCTCCAGTCTATGCAAAACCGAAAGCAGCACCCCGGTTCCTGCACTGCTGCGTATAGAGACCCGCCCACTGAATGCTGATAGGCGGCTTCAGAGGTCAGTCTGTGCGCTGATTCGTTTACAGTCCTGTCAGTCATCAATGATTGGTTGCGTTGTCTGAAAAGGGCGGGAATAAATAAAATAAGCGAAGTCATAGAGCGCCGTAATGCGTGCTGGGTACATGGAGGAGCAGGAAGTGCTGGTGCATTGTGGGACTCGGCAGATGTAGAGCGCCGGAAGTAGCAGCATGATGGTATGCTGGAGGACTGGTTGCTATAGCAATTGAACACGTTATGAAATAATCATGTAGGATCAGATATACAGATTGTTCTGTCTGCGAGACGACATGTTGGCTTGTTTGTATTTGGCAACACTCTCACTTTTGTAGGTTTGTAAACCAGGGGTGTCAAACTGCATTCCTCGAGGGCTGCAAACAGGTAATGTTTTCAGGATTTCCTTGTACTGCACAGGTGATAATTTAATCACCAACTCATTATTTGTGTATTAAATTATCACCTGTGCAGTACAAGGAAATCCTGAAAACGTGACCTGTTTGCAGCCCTCGAGGAATGCAGTTTGACACCCCTGCTGTAAACTATTGTATGAAAGGTACAGGGGTATAGAAAAACTGCAACCAAAGAGGTTTAATTTAGGGTTTGAATTGACAGAAAAAAGACTGGCACATCCAAACTAGTGTGAATAGGTGCATACCAGGAGCAGCTACCTCCATACATAAATATACAAAAAAGTTTGGATGTGCGAGTCTTTTTTCTGTCATTTCTATGTTAGCTGACTGACTGCGCACTCCTCCCATCACCATGTGGTTTTTAATTGCATCTCATCACACTTGGTCCCGGTCAACCCATATGTAGGCTTTGCTGAACAGAGGTGTCCATATTCACCCAGACATACAGACATTGGCCTTCGGTAAGTGTTCACATTTGGACAGGGAGATCAGGGACCCATCAGTTTTATGAGACCACCTTGACGATTGGTTGATGGGCTCACACTATTTGATTATATCAAATTCTGTGCAAAGCGTCTCTTAAATATTTTCCTAATGTTCAAAAGTCATTTTGCTATTCATATTTCATATATTTCATATTAGACATGCTTTTGCACGATAGAGTGCAACCTTTTTTGTATAATTTAGGGTTTGGTCCTAGGTCTTCCTTGGAGACGGTCTTAAAGGCGTAGTTTCTATTCAACAAGTTAAAGGGATAGTCTCAAGCTTGGGCATTTTCCCCTAGTCCCTGATCACTGTGGGTCTGACTGCTTGGACCCCCACGGATCCTGAGAACCAGAATTCTGAAGAGCCCTGGGTTACTGGAGCAGAGGTCGATCATGAGCACTGCCATTTCATTCAATCTTTAAAGTCTTGATTCTCTGAATCAGCTGCGGTCCCCCAGCGATAGGAAAGTGATCCTGTGGATAGGGGATATCTTCCAGATTTGAGAATATCCCTTTAACTCTGTCATGTGTTAGGTGTCGAGTTCCCACCTCTGCACAGGGGGAATCTCAAACCATCTCCGCTGTGGTCTCCCATTCTTCTCCAGCCGCAGTGGAGACGTCGGTCCCAGCGTCTTGCTCAGTCTCACTCTGTGCATAGGGTTACTGCTGCTTTTCCTGCTTCTGCCATTGAAGGCAGTGGTGAGCAGACGCTTTTGGGAAAAGTCCTGCTTTTTCCCTTCTGAGCATGCCCAGGGTGAGATCTCCCTTTGGAGTTCGAGGGTCACATGATCAGATGCTGCAGCGGGTCGCATTGGTCCTCCAGGAAGGTCCTGAAGGTGCTAAACTTCTGTGGCAGCTTTCCATTGGTCCTTTATTGGAAGGTCCTATACATGCTGCAGCTATATAAGCTTCGAGTGACCGCACGGCCATGCGCTAGTGTACAATTGTAAACGTGTGTGTGTTGATGAGTGCAAGTCGTTCCCTTGTGTATGACTGTTCGCGTAAGGTGTATGGCTGCAATCTAGCGCCCGGCTTAACTCACAGCGTTAACACACGAAACAGCGCCTACTGCTGTGACCGCCAGTACAGTGCCACGCACCATTAGAGCACTTCTTTAACCCAAGTCAAGGTGGTTAGTGGCGTCCACCAGTACTGCACAGTTCGCACTCTCGTGCTATTTAATTATTAGTTTTGTTACGTGCCATACTGCGGCCCTGTGACGCAACAGGGTTCGCTTCCTTCACACAGGGTGAAGTTAACCCGTGTGTTTATTCACATTGTACCGCCATATAGTCCGTCATTACTTGGCAGCAGGTTCCATCTCTGCACGGTGGACCCCGGGCTGCGAACCCACCTTATTCCATCTTATTATTTGGTGCGTTCCGCTAGCCCTAACAGTCATGTACGACCATCATTCCATTCAAGCAGGAACTTTACCCCTGAGGAAGCCACATGTCTGTGGCGAAACGCACAGGGTCTGTGACTCTCCCCTACAAACCCACTTTGCAGGCATCTTATTCTAACATTTTGATACTCTCTCTACACATGTTATCATCATTTGATCCCTTTTTTTTTTAGTTCCATGTGTTTGGCATTGTTGTGGGCACCCAGACGTATAGTTCAGCTTGGGCTGATGTAAGATTTCTTTACTAATCTGTATAGTGTTGGTATATGCGTTGTTTGTGTAATAATCTTTATAAGCTGTTATATATTTACAGTACCATATAGAAATCGGCGGGTATAGATGTATTTTCTGTACATAAATCGTTCTACACTGCTATATATTGACTTGCAGGCACAGATGCATTTTTGCATATACTAATTGCTTTATGGTGCGTCTGTATATGTGATCTATCTCCATACAGCACCAATTATTTTCTGTGGGAGCAGGTTGTGTTGTTCTCACCCTGTCTATTGTGACATGTTAAAATACCTAATTGTAAGGGAATCATTTTTTTACACCTTTTTAGTTTTTAAATTGTTTTTTTTATATGCATACAAGTGCTTGTGCTTTGTATCAATAAAGGTTATTTTGTGCTTAACCCTCTATGGTATCTACTAGTGATGAGCGAATATACTTGTTACTCGAGATTTCCTGAGCACGCTCGGGGTCCTCCGAGTATTTTTTTGTGCTCGGAGATTTCGTTTTTCTTGCCGCAGCTGAATGATTTACCATATTTTTCGGACTACAAGACGCACTTTATCCCCCCCAAAAAAGGGGGGAAAATGGGGGGTGCGTCTAATAGTCGCAATGCAGGCTTGGTGCGCTGGCAGAGGAGGCGCAGTAAGCGGGGTCCCTCTCTCCGGTGAGGTGATGCAGCAGCCTGGTAAGCAGCAGAGTCGGGTGAATCCTGTTGTTATCGGTGGTGGCGGCCATTTTCCTTTGGCCGCGCGTGCGCAGATGGAGCGCTCTGCTTCCCGGGGCTTCAGGAAAATGGCCGCCGCGATCTCCATCTGCGCATGCGCGGCCTCCCACAGCCATTTTCCTGAAGCCCCGGGAAGCAGAGCGCTTCATCTGCACACGCGCGGCTTCAGGAAGATGGCCGCCCCCACCGATAACAACAGAATTCAACCGGCTCTGCTGCTTACCGGGCTGCTGCATCATCATACCGGGGAAAGGGACCTCGCTTACTGCGCCTCCTCTGCCGCTACACCTCTGCCACCGCACCTCTGCCGCCACGGTAAGCCTGCATTGCCTGCACGGTAAGCCTGGGACCCCTCTCACGCCATACCTCTCACTGCACCTCCTGATCCCAGCACCTCCTGATCCCAGCACCTCCTGATCCCAGCACCTTCTCATCCCAGCACCTCCCCACCTCTGCCGACACCTTGCCTCCTGTGACCCTGCTCTGCCACCGCCAGCCCTCGGGTAAGATACTGTAAATTCGGACAATAAGACGGACCCCCATCTTATAAAAAATCTTTTTTTCTGCAATTTTCACCCCAAATTTGGGGTGCGCCTTATGGTCCGGTGCGTCTTATAGTCCGAAAAATACGGTACATCTGTTAGCCAACATAAGTACATGTGGGGGTTGCCTGGTTGCTAGGGAATCCCCACATGTACTTATGCACCGCTCATCGAATACACGGGCGATGAGTCCTGGAACTAATAATACTAATAATGTCTATCACTCATAAGGCTCACACACCTTAGGCTATGGATTCTTTTAGAACATTCAAGGTTCAACTTGTTAAAGTTTTATACTTCTAATAACAAAAGGTTCAATGCTTACAATAAGAAAAAGGTATAAAAATATGATAATAAAAAGACATACAACTTATGCAAAACAGTATAAAATAAAGAGGAGAAACTTACAGAAATTATCTAACTGGTAGTTGCTTCTGCTCCCTGAGGGTAGGACGAATGTAGATTGGATCACATCAGCTTCTCAGGCTGCCCCCATCATGTGAACACAATTCTCTGTCTGCAGCTTAAATTTATAACTTTGGTCTTGAGGTCAGGTTTCTAGACCGGCCACTCAGGTTAATATCATAATTGCGGGCTTTCTGATTGGCCACGGCCGCGCTACTAATGAATATATTATTTTTCTCTTGAGACACTTGTGAAAAGGTTCTCAGGAATAGACACCCTCAGGCCGTAATTATCATCTTCCCTCCAAGACCTAGGAGGTGCCAAATGTTACCTTTCTTCTTGGCCCTAGCTAGACCTCCTGGTGAGATATGGAGACACAATTTCTACTAGTCCCAAGGAAATACCTATTAACACCTAGGTGCGATTTGCCTTCAGGACAGATGTTACATTATCACTAGTCACACATATAACCCTAGACATATGTCACTACACACATATAGATATATATATACACATATTTCACCACAAGCACTTAAGTGCTACCTTGGCCTCCCATTCACAATATTCTAAGGATGGCCAAACCTACTGATATCTGCTGATAGTATAATGTGCATTGTCACGGATCCCACCGTGCTGCCACCAATTTGTCACGTACCCACTTCTTAGCACGCGACTTGGGGTTGCGCCTGCAAGGGTTAATCTATCTACCCTCTCTCAGTCCAGAATTCAACCTCTGTCCTATGCTGTAATGAGAGCATAAATCACACACCAACCCAGACCACACACCCGCTGATACACGCTGCCACCACTCACCAAACACAGGGGCGATGAGTCCTGGAAATACTACTACTGTCTGCCAATCAATACCACCAGAATGTGAGCAATGGATAAACAAGGGACCCAATCAAGCAAATAGGTGATGTTTAAAATTTAATTTTTATTTTAATACAGGTATGGTAAGCAATAATCCACAAGAATATAATATTAAAAATAAATATATCACATAATTAATACACAAAACACGCACGTATGCTGGACCAAAAAAACGTGCCAACTACATCAATATAGGCCGAATTTTAATACAAAGGAACCCCTGGAAAAATAATAAATATAATAAAATCCATATGCTGTAAAGCACGAAAGATGAAAGAGGGTAAAATAACACAATTGTGTGTACAAAAAACAGGGGGGGGGGTTGTAAATTTCACATATAGTAAGATGAGGACTAAAAAATATAGATAAAAAAGTATATAAATAAATCATATGCCTCACAAAGTGCACAGTGACAAATACTCCTCAATATAGAGTGAAGGTCCGCTGACCCTACACAGAGAGTGAGAGCCGTTACACCTCAGAACCAAATAAAGTGAACCAGTGCATATAAAGGAAGAGGGGATCGTACATACAGCAATAAAAAATACATATACCTTCCAGGGGTTAATAGGTCCAGTGGTACGTGCGCCCCGAAGGTATTGCTTACCATACCTGTATTAAAATAAAAATTAAATTTTAAACATCACTTATTTGCTTGATTGGGTCCCTTGTTTATCCATTGCTCACATTCTGGTGGTATTGATATATACTGAGTGGGTTCCACTTTTTCTTTTCTCTTTGGCACAATAGAAGAGATAGATATGAATATATACGGATATATATGTGTATGTATTTAGGGATATATGTATATATATACTTTAAAAATTATTTCTTATAAATAAGTGTTACTGTGCCTTTTGAGTGTCCTTATAATGTCTGCCAATCATAAGGATCAAACACTTTAAGGCTATGGATTCATTAGAACATACAAGGTTCAACTTGTTAAAGTTTTATGCTTTTAATACAAAAAGGTACATTGCTTACAGTAAAGAAAAAAGGTATAAAAATATGGTAATAAAAAGACATACAAATATGTAAAACAGTTATAAAATAAACAGGAGAAAACTTACAGAAATAGCTAACTTTGTAGTCTGCTTTCTGCTCCCTGAGGAAGGGGGGGTGAATATGGATTGGAACACTTCAGCTAGGCTGGCCCTCAATCTGTGAACACGATTCTATATACAGGCCTGATTTATAGAGTCACACTGTAGGCCAGATTTCTAGACCAGCCTCTCAGGTTGATATTATAATTGCTTGTTTTTTTCATTGGCCCATGGCCACTCCACCAATGAATATTTTATTTTCTCTGAAATTCTCTGTGTAAAGTTTCCCACAGTTAGTGTCAAGCTGTAATTGACATCACTCTTCAAAAAGCTAGAAAGTGTGAAGTGTTTCCCCTTCCTGGTTCCCAGCAAGACCCCCTGGCGAGATTGGAGACTGTAGACTTCCTTCTCAAGATACAGTTGTGGCCAAAAGTATTGACACCCCTGCAATTCTGTCAGATAATACTCAGTTTCTTCCTGAAAATTATTGCAAACACATTCTTTGTTATTATCGTCATTTAATTTGTCTTAAATGAAAAAAAAAACACAAAAAGAATTGTCCTAAAGCGAAATTGGATATAATTCCAAACCAAACATAAAAAAGGGGGTGGACAAAAGTATTGGTACTGTTCGAAAAATCATGTGATGCTTCTCTAATTTGTGTAATTAACAGCACCTGTAACTTACCTGTGGCATCTAACAGGTGTTGGCAATAACTAAATCACACTTGCAGCCAGTTGACATGGATTAAAGTTGACTCAACCTCTGTCCTGTGTCCTTGTGTGTACCACATTGAGCATGGAGAAAAGAAAAAAGACCAAAGAACTGTCTGAGGACTTGATAAACCAAATTGTGAGGAAGCATGAGCAATCTCAAGGCTACAAGTCCATCTCCAAAGACCTGAATGTTCCTGTATCTACCGTGCGCAGAGTCATCAAGAAGTTTAAAGCCCATGGCACTGTGGCTAACCTCCCTAGATGTGGACGGAAAAGAAAAATTGACAAGAGATTTCAATGCAAGATTGTGCGGATGTTGGATAAAGAACCTCGACTAACATCCAAACAAGTTCAAGCTGCCCTGCAGTCCGAGGGTATAACAGTGTCAACCCGTACTATCAGTCGGTGTCTGAATGAAAAGTGTTGTGAATTCTGTGGCTGAATTCACTCCTGTGGTCACAAGTGGTACTGCAGCTTCTGAGCTTCCTCCCTCAGGTGTTCTGGTGAGCTCGTTAACTGCTTCATTACTTAACTCCGCCTGATGCTGCTATCCTTGCTCCTTGTCAATGTTTCAGTGTTGGATCTGAGCTTCTCCTGATTGTTCCTGTGACGTGCTGCTCTGTATAGCTAAGTGCTTTTTGCTTTTTTGTTGCTTTTTTCTGTCCAGCTTGTCTTTTGTTTTGCTGGAAGCTCTGAGACGCAAAGGGTGTACCGCCATGCCGTTAGTTCGGCACGGTGGGTTTTTTTTGCCCCCTTTGCGTGGTTTTGCTTTAGGGTTTTTTGTAGACTGCAAAGTTCGCTTTACTGTCCTCGCTCTGTCCTAGAATATCGGGCCCCACTTTGCTGAATCTATTTCATCCCTACGTTTTGTCTTTTCATCTTACTCACAGTCATTATATGTGGGGGGCTGCCTTTTCCTTTGGGGAATTTCTCTGGGGCAAGTCAGGCCTATTTTTCTATCTTCAGGCTAGCTAGTTTCTTAGGCTGTGCCGAGTTGCCTAGGTAGTTGTTAGGCGCAATCCACAGCCGCTTTTAGTTGTGTTTAGGATAGGATCAGGTGTGCAGTCTACAGAGTTTCCACGTCTCAGAGCTCGTTCTTGTATTTTTGGGTATTTGTCAGATCACTGTGTGCGCTCTGATCGCTAAGCACACTGTGTTTCTGGATTGCCTTCATAACACCTGTCATTAGCAAACATAACAGAAAAGGGACTGTATGGTAGGAGACCCAGGAAGACCCCACTTCTTACCCCGAGATATAAAAAAGCCAGGCTGGAGTTTGCCAAAACTTACCTGAAAAGCCTAAAATGTTTTGGAAGAATGTTCTCTGGTCAGATGAGACAAAAGTAGAGTTTTTTGGGCAAAGGCATCAACATAAAGTTTACAGGAGAAAAAAAGAGGCATTCAAAGAAAAGCACACGGTCCCTACAGTCAAACATGGTGGAGGTTCCCTAATGTTTTGGGGTTGCTTTGCTGCTTCTGGCACCGGACTGCTTGACCGTGTGCATGGTATTTTGAAGTCTGAAGACTACCAACAAATTATGCAGCATAATGTAGGGCCCAGTGTGAGAAAGCTGGGTCTCCCTCAGAGGTCATGGGTCTTCCAGCAGGACAATGACCCAAAACACACTTCAAAAAGCACTAGAAAATGGTTTGAGAGAAAGCACTGGAGACTTCCAAGGTGGCCAGCAATGAGTCCAGACCTGAATCCCATAGAACACCTATGGAGAGATCTAAAAATGGCAGTTTGGAGAAGGCACCCTTCAAATATCAGGGACCTGGAGCAGTTTGCCAAAGAAGAATGGTCTAAAATTCCAGTAGAGCATTGTCATTGTAAGAAACTCATTGGTTACCGGAAGCGGTTGGTCGCAGATATTTGGGCTAAAGGTTGTGCAACCAAGTATTAGGCTGAGGGTGCCAATACTTTTGTCTGGTTCATTTTTGGAGTTTTGTTTGAAATGATCAATTTTTTGCTTCATTTTGTGTTTTTTTTTTTTTTTTTCATTTAAGACAAATTAAATGAAGATAATAATGCCAAACAATTTGTGATTGCAATCCTTTTCAGGAAGAAACTCCGTATTATCTGACAGAATTGCAGGGGTGTCAATACTTTTGGACCACAACTGTACATATGTTGTGACCTTTGTGAGACCTGCAGTTTCAAGCAAATGTTAAACTACTGCTGGTTACACATATAAACCTATACATATTTCACTACACACATATATACCTATACATATTTCACTACATGCATGAAGGATTCTTTTATTGCTGGAGAGATAAGCTGCTGCCAGAGCAGTCTGACAATGGTACTGTTAAGGTACCGTCACATTTAGCGATGCTGCAGCGATATAGACAACGATGCTGATCGCTGCAGCGTCGCTGTTTAGGTCGTTGTGTGGTCGCTGGATAGCTGTCACACAGACAGCTCTCCAGCGACCAACGATGCCGAAGTCCCCGGGTAACCAGGGTAAACATCGGGTTACTAAGCGCAGGGCCGCGCTTAGTAACCCGATGTTTACCCCGGTTACCATTGTAAAAGTAAAAAAAAACAAACAGTACATACTTACATTCCGGTGTCTGTACCCCGGCGTCAGCTTCCCTGCACTGTGTCAGGGCCGGCCGTAAAGCAGAGCACAGCGGTGACGTCACTTAGTAACCCGATGTTTACCCTGGTTACCAGTGAACACATCGCTGGATCGGCGTCACACATGCCGATCCAGCGATGACAGCGGGTGATCAGCGACCAAAAAAAGGTCTTGATCATTCCCAGCAACCAACGATCTCGCAGCCTGATCGTTGGTCGCTGTCACGCATAACTATTTCGTTAACGATATCGTTGCTACGTCACAAAAAGCAACAATATGGTTAACAAAATCGTTATGTGTGAAGGTACCTTTACTGTAAGGAGGAGTTAGAGAAAGTCCATCCTTCAGCCAACAGCTCTCTGATGTGTATGGGGGAGGGTTCAAAGGGAAACTGAAGTTGGATAATGTTATTAACCTGCAGATATTGGATTAATCTGCAAGTTAATAGTGTTAAAAAAAAAGTGCCCAGATGCAGCACTGAAAGTACGGCTCCTGGAAAAAATTTCTTTATTCTTCCTAGGAACAGCCAGCTTTCAGTTATACAGGTGTGTCTACAGTCACCGCTCACCGCACTACTCATTATACTGTGAGCGGCGGGTGTAAGTACGCCCTGGTACTTTGACCGCTGGCTCTGCACTGTCAGTAAAAGTAATTTTCTCCGGAGAACCGCAGGTTAAAAGCCTCATCTAACGTGATAGTCACGAAACTGTAATTTTTCATAGTGTTCCATTCCCTGAGCGTCATAACTCTTATTTCTCTGACCGCCCATGACGGCACCACGGAGAGAGGGGATCCGCCCACCAAGGACAGGAAACCTACGGATAAAAAGGCGGTACCACTCTCCTGCATCAGTTGGTTTCCTGTCCTTGATGGGAGACCTACGGACTTACCAGTCGTCGTTGGAATTCCGGGGCCAACCAGTCCGATTCAGGCAGCTGGGGTCCCTCTGCCTCGGCTAGGGTGGTGACCCAAAGCGCCACCGCTGGGAGCCAGTGAGCCGACAGGGTGTGCGGGGGAGGTGACAAGGAATTCGCGGTCACCTCCCCAGGTAAGATGCAGCGGCAACATCCAGGGGGGTCCCTCTGTGGTTGCGGGAGGTGCAGCGCGACCCTCCCTAAAACGAGCATAAGTCTGCACGCTGCACTGCCATCGGGCGTGCAGAGAAAGCGCTACAGGGCTGCATAGGACTGGGGGTGCCGGTCAGCAGCGCCATTCTGCTTCCCGGGCGCCATCTTGGAAGTTCGGCGCACGCCCGGGATCTAGGGGGTCTCGCGGTGCGCTTGTGCGCCGGTATGCGCAGGCGCCGGGGGGGCTTCCGGCCGGGCGCTTGGGCGCTTCATGCAGGCGCCGGTGTATTTCCGGCCAGGCGCCTGGTGCGTTCTGCGCAGGCGCCGGCGGGGTTCCGGCCGGGCGCTTGGGCGCTTCATGCAGGCGCCGGTGTGTTTCCGGCCGGGCGCTTGGATGCTTAGGGCAGGCGCCGGCGAGTCTTCCGGCCGGGCACCTGGTGCGCTCTGCGCAGGCGCCGGCGGGGTTCCGGCCGACAGTTTGGCGCGGTCTGCGCAGGCGCTGGCGGGACGGCTGTTAGGGCATTCTTGGCACCATGTAGGAGTTACTGCGCAGGCGCCGGCGTTCGGCGGTCGCTACTGCGCAGGTGCGGGCGGCGGGAGGTTTCAAATAGCAGAATCTATATCCTCCCAGTGGCTCTGCAGTAAAAAGCAGGAGCCTCAAGAGATAGGAGCGCTAGCTCAGCCAAGCTCGAGGCAGCATCTGCAGATCAGCAGCAGTATGAGCGACCCGGCATCACCTTTGCCCGAATCACCTCCACCTGCAGCATCGCCACAGCAGCAGCAGCAAAAAAGGCGACAGCAGAAAGGGCACCAGGACACCAGCAAGGAACGCCAAAGGTCTCAACACAGTAAGGAGTCCAGTACGGCGTCGGGGAGAAAGCCAGAGGCAGAGAACCCCCAACCGGTATTTATGGGTCCTGGAGGTGGTAAGTGGATCTTCGTGAATGTCAGAGACAGTAAGAGTGTTATTTGTCTCTTTTAGGGGAGGAAAAGCGTAGCTAAAACTAAGCACAAAAGTTGCGCCATCTGTAGAGAGGATCTTCCACCTACATGGGATAAGAGACTATGCAATACTTGCATTCAGCAGACTGTATCTGAAAACCTTCCTGGGTTTGCAACAGATCTTAAAACCCTAATTAAGGAGCAAGTGGAGGACACCTTTAGGTCACTAAAAAGTGGAAAAAAAAGGAGAAAGACCAAACACAGGTCCCCATCTCCAGTCTCAAAATCCGAAAGTGATAGTGAGAGTTCAATGTCATCAATCTCCTCCGATTCATCTGCATCATCTACTTCTTCCTCAGGGGGACATAACTGTTTCCCTCTAGAGGATACTGATGGCCTCATAAAGGCGGTGAGAAGTACCATGGGGTTGGTAGACTCCCATCCTAAAAAAACAGTACAAGACATCATGTTTGGGGGCCTAGAACAGAAAAAGAGAAGAGCTTTCCCGCTTAACGAAGCAATTGCGGCCTTGATTAAGAAGGAATGGAAGAAGCCCATGAGGAAGACTCTCTTGACGCCAAAAAGGAAATACCCCTTTGAGGAGGAATCGTGCTCCTTTTGGGAGAAGGCCCCCCCAAATTAGATGTAGCAATTGCTAAAGCCTCAAAGAAATTCGCCCTCCCGTTCGAGGACATGGGGGTTCTAAAAGACCCCATGGACAAGAAGGCAGATGCCTTTCTCAAGGGGTCCTGGGAGGCAGCAGGAGGAAGCCTGAAGCCGGCAGTTGCAGCAGCATGTACTTCACGCTCGCTGATGATCTGGCTGAACCAACTAGAGGGTCAATTAAAAGGGAAAACTTCCCGGGACTCAATTCTGAACACATTACCCGTAATGAGAGGGGCCGCGGCTTTCCTAGCTGACGCCTCGGCCGACTCCATCAGGCTGTCCGCCAGAGCAGCAGCGTTTGCTAATGCGGCTAGGCGCGCCCTCTGGCTTAAGAATTGGCCAGGCGACCTGCAGACAAAAACGAAACTGTGTACCATCCCTTGTGAAGGAGAGTTTCTGTTCGGGTCGACTCTAGATGACATCCTGGAAAAAGCAGGGGACAAGAAAAAGTCCTTCCCCCTCTCTGGGTCTCCCCTCTTAGGCCGGCTTCACACTTGCGAGTTTTACGGACGTAAGAGCGCAGAAACTACGTCCGTAAAACTCGCAAAAAATACGGCACAATTATTCTCTATGCCCCTGCTCCTATCTGCCGTATTTTACTGATCAGTATTATACGGCTTTCTACGGCCGTACAAAATCGCAGCATGCTGCGTTTGTCACCGTACTGCGCAAGAAATACGCCAATGAAAGTCTATGGAAGCGTGAAAAATACGGATTTCACACGGACAAGCAGTGTGACTTGCGAGAAATACGCAGCGCTGTTAGAGAGAAAAGCCGGTAATTCAGTGCGGTGTACAGTAAAATCACACTGACAGCTTACAGTAGAATAGGTAGAATAAATGTGTACACATAGAATAGGTATATATATATATATGTCAGTGAGACACATATATGTATATATATTAATATTTATTCCAGCGCTATACAGCTTGAAAGCCGGTAATTCAATTACCGGCTTTTTCTTTCTCCTTCCTAAAACCCGACATGATTTGAGACATGGTTTACATACAGTAAACCATGTCTTCTCTCCATTTTTTTTGCAGATTCCACACTACTAATGTCAGTAGTGTGTATCTGCAAAATTTGGCCGTTCTAGCTCTTAAAATAAAGGGTTAAATGGCGGAAAAAATTGGCGTGGGCTCCCGCGCAATTTTCTCCGCCAGAGTAGTAAAGCCAGTGACTGAGGGCAGATATTAATAGCCTGGAGAGGGTCCACGGTTATTGGGCCCCCCCCCTGGCTAAAAATATCTGCCCCCAGCCACCCCAGAACAGGCACATCTGGAAGATGCGCCTATTCTGGCACTTGGCCACTCTCTTCCCATTCCCGTGTAGCGGTGGGATATGGGGTAATGAAGGGTTAATGCCACCTTGCTATTGTAAGGTGACATTAAGCCTAATTAATAATGGAGAGGCGTCAATTATGACACCTATCCATTATTAATCCAATTGAATGAAAGGGTTAAATAAAACACAAACACATTATTTAAAATTATTTTAATGAAATAAAAACAATGGTTGTTGGAGTATTTTATTCTACGCCCAATCCAGTCACTGAAGACCCTCGTTCTGTGAAAGAAAAAACATAATAAACCAACAATATACTTACCCTCCGCAGATCTGTAACGTCCAACGATGTAAATCCTTCTGAAGGGGTTAAAACATTTTGCAGCAAGGAGCTTTGCTAATGCAGGCTGCTCCTCGCTGCAAAACCCCGGGGAATGAGTCTAAATATAGATCAATGAACTATATTTAGCTTCATTTGCGGTGAGGCGCCCTCTGCTGGCTGTTTATAGATCGTGGGAACTTGCCTAGAAAGCTTTCCCACGATCTATGAACATCCAGCAGAGGGCGCCTCACCGCAAATGAAGCTAAATATAGCTCATTGATCTATATTTAGACTCATTCCCCGGGGTTTTGCAGCGAGGAGCAGCCTGCATTAGCAAAGCTCCTTGCTGCAAAATGTTTTAACCCCTTCAGAAGGATTTACATCGTTGGACGTTACAGATCTGCGGAGGGTAAGTATATTGTTGGTTTATTATGTTTTTTCTTTCACAGAACGAGGGTCTTCAGTGACTGGATTGGGCGTAGAATAAAATACTCCAACAACCATTGTTTTTATTTCATTAAAATAATTTTAAATAATGTGTTTGTGTTTTATTTAACCCTTTCATTCAATTGGATTAATAATGGATAGGTGTCATAACTGACGCCTCTCCATTATTAATTAGGCTTAATGTCACCTTACAATTGCAAGGTGGCATTAACCCTTCATTACCCCATATCCCACCACTACACGGGAATGGGAAGAGAGTGGCCAAGTGCCAGAATAGGCGCATCTTCCAGATGTGCCTGTTCTGGGGTGGCTGGGGGCAGATATTTTTAGCCAGGGGGGGCCAATAACCATGGACCCTCTCCAGGCTATTAATATCTGCCCTCAGTCACTGGCTTTACTACTCTGGCGGAGAAAATTGCGCGGGAGCCCACGCCAATTTTTTCCGCCATTTAACCCTTTATTTTAAGAGCTAGAACGGCCAAATTTTGCAGATACACACTACTGACATTAGTAGTGTGGAATCTGCAAAAAAAATGGAGAGAAGACATGGTTTACTGTATGTAAACCATGTCTCAAATCATGTCGGGTTTTAGGAAGGAGAAAGAAAAAGCCGGTAATTGAATTACCGGCTTTCAAGCTGTATAGCGCTGGAAAAAATATTAATATATATACATATATGTGTCTAATGACATATATATATATATATATATATATATATATATATATATATATATATATATATATATATATATATATACAGTATATATATATTTTTTGTTCTTTTTGGGACACATGGATCATTTCTATAGCGGTATGTTGGTTTTGCAAGCCTGCGAGAAAACCACGCAGTACGGATGCCATACGGATTACATACGGAGGATGCCATGCGCAAAAAACGCTGACACACCCTGCCTACGGAGGAGCTACGGACCACTATTTTCGGGACATTTCAGCGTATTACGGCCGTAATATACGGACCGTATTTTCATACGCTGAGTGTGAAGCCGGCCTTATAGGAAGCCCTTTCGGAACAAGAGGTTTTTCCGTAAGAACCCAGGGAGAGGCCAGGGGAAGTGGGAAGATAAGAAGAACAAGAATAAAGGGTTTATCTTCAACAAAAGCCTCAATGACAGCAAGAAACCTCCACAATGAAGGTTCGCCCCAGGTGGGAGGGAGATTATCTCTCTTTCTCCCAGCCTGGGAAAAGATTACCTCCAGTCAATGGATCTTAGGGTACCGTCACACTATACGATTTACCTACGATCACGACCAGCGATATGACCTGGCCGTGATCGTAGGTAAATCGTAGTGTGGTCGCTGGGGAGCTGTCACACAGACAGCTCTCCAGCGACCAACGATGCCGAGGTCCCTGGGTAACCAGGGTAAACATCGGGTAACTAAGCGCAGGACCGCGCTTAGTTACCCGATGTTTACCCTGGTTACAAGCGTTAAACTAAAAAAAAACAAACAGCACATACTTACATTCTGGTGTCCGTCAGGTCCCTTGCAGTCTGGTTCCCGCACTCAGTGACTGCCGGCCGTAAAGTGAAAGTGAAAGCACAGCCGCTGTGCTCTGCTTTCACTTTACGGCCGGCAGTCACAGTGCGGGAAGCAGACGGCAAGGGACCTGACGGACACCAGAATGTAAGTATGTGCTGTTTGTTTTTTTTTAGTTTAACGCTTGTAACCAGGGTAAACATCGGGTAACTAAGCGCGGTCCTGCGCTTAGTTACCCGATGTTTACCCTGGTTACAAGCGAACGCATCGCTGGATCGCATCGCTAGATCGCTAGATCGGTGTCACACACACCGATCTAGCGATGACAGCGGGAGATCCAGCGATGAAAGAAAGTTCCATACGATCTGCTACGATGTACGATTCTCAGCAGGATCCCTGATCGCTGCTGCGTGTCAGACACAGCTATATCGTAACGATATCGCTGGAACGTCACGAATCGTACCGTCGTAGCGATCGAAATGTTATAGTGTGACGGTACCCTTAAACATCATAAAATCAGGACTGAGATTAACATTCAAGAGGTACCCTCGTCCCTCTTTCAAGATAACATCTACAAGATGCAGAAGAGCAGTTAACACTAGAGAACGAGATTGTGGGGTTAGTAAAAAAAGGAGTACTCCTGGAAGTTCCCCCTCAAGAAAGAGGGCAAGGGTACTATTCCCCTCTGTTCCTAAGAAAGAAACCAGACGGTTCCTTCAGGACTATTATCAATTTGAGGAACCTAAACAATTACCTAGAGGTTCAGGCATTCAAGATGGAAACGATAAAATCATCAATCAAAATGCTGTTTCCTCAATGCTTCATGGTGGTCCTAGACCTGAAGGACGCATATTATCACGTCCCAATACACAAGGATCACCAAAGATTCCTCAGAATGGCAATCCACATCAAGGGAGTCCTAAGCCACTTCCAGTTCACAGCCCTACCATTTGGCCTAGCAATAGCCCCGAGGGTCTTTACAAAGCTGGTCGCGGAGGTAATGGCTCACCTCAGGAAAGAAAACACCCTGATCATACCATATCTGGACGATTTTCTGGTGATAGGCTCCTCCCCGCAACATTGCAAGAATCAGCTAGATTTAGTGATTCATTCTCTAAAAGACCTGGGCTGGCTAATAAACCTAGAGAAATCCAGATTGGTGCCTTCTCAGGTTCAGGAGTACCTAGGTCTCACTCTAGACTCCAGGAAAATGGAATGCCGGCTCCCAGAGAGCAAAATACAAAAGATAATGAGCTTAGCGTTAAGAGTACAATCTCTCCCCTCTATAACTCTCCGTCAGGGCATGTCCCTGTTAGGCTCTATGACCTCTTGCATCCCTGCGGTCCGGTGGGCTCAACTACATTCAAGAGATCTCCAATGGCAGCTACTATCAGAGCAAATCCTCCTAGGAGAGCATTTAGACGGGCGGTTAACATTATCTCCTCGCACCAATCACTCTCTGACTTGGTGGACGTTGCAGGAAAATCTTTCCCAGGGAGTCCCATGGGTAATCCCGATATCAAAGGTCCTAACCACGGACGCAAGCCCCTCAGGGTGGGGGGCTCATCTGGACGACCTGGTAGCTCAGGGCAGTTGGTCTCCTTCCCTTGCAAACAATTCCTCCAATATGAAGGAACTCCTGGCAGTAAAATTTGCCCTTCAAGAATTCTCGGGAGTCCTTCAATCTCACCATGTAAGGGTGATGTCAGACAATCGGGTGGTAGTGTCTTACATAAACCATCAGGGGGGTACCCGTTCCAAAAGCCTAATGGAAGTGGCCAACTCAATCCTTCAATTAGCCGAGAACAACCTTCTATCCCTGACAAGTCTACACATAAAGGGGGTAGACAATTACAAGGCAGACTTCCTCAGTCGAGGGGGAATGGGAACTAAATCCAGAGATATTTACCCAGATCACGAAAAAATGGGGTGTTCCCAAAATAGATCTCTTCGCGAGCCATTTAAACAAAAAAGTAGCCTCCTTTTGCTCCCTATCTCTCCTGGGGAACCCAGTAGCTGTGGACGCGTTCCTGATCCCTTGGGGTCACCATCTGGTCTATGCCTTTCCTCCCCTCATTCTGATTCCAGCAGTGCTGAGGAAGATTCGGGAGGACGGGGCGCTGGTCATTTTAATTGCCCCGTTCTGGCCGAAGAGACCTTGGTTCTCATGGATGAGGAAAATGTCAATATCCGACCCTTGGGTATTACCAGACCTCCAGGATCTGTTGTCACAGGGCCCAATCTGTCATCCACAAGTCAAGAACTTGCACTTGACAGCCTGGCTCTTGAGAGGAAAATATTAGAAAACAGAGGGTTCTCTTCGGGGTTAATCTCAACTCTGTTAAAAAGTAGGAAGCCGGTTACAACAAAACAGTACGGCAAAATATGGAAAAAGTTTCTGTCCTTTTCAGGTGCAAAAATAGGGACAGAGATTCCCATCAATTCCATATTAGAGTTCCTACAAAACGGGTTGGATATGGGTTTAGCTACCAGTACTCTAAATGTTCACATGGCAGCATTAGGAGCCCTATTTAATTTTGACCTAGCTTCAAATAGGTGGGTCTCTAGATTCATTAGGGCAGCAGGAAGATCAAGGCCTCTGCCAGTAAAAGTGGTTCCTCAATGGGACTTAAACTTGGTCCTTAAAGCCCTGACCAGTCCTCCATTCGAACCATTACATGAATCTACAATAAAAAACGCTATCCCTCAAAACAGCTCTATTAGTCGCCCTCACTTCTGCCCGTAGGGTCAGCGACTTACAGGCTCTTTCTGCCAACCCTCCTCACACACAATTTCTAGAGGACAGGGTTGTTCTAAAAACAGACCCAGCATATCTCCCGAAAGTGGCTTCAAAATTTCACAGGTCTCAAGAGATATCTCTCCCCTCCTTCTGCCCTAACCCTAAGAACAAGGAGGAACAAACACTACATACACTAGATGTAAGAAGATGTCTCTTACATTACCTAGAAGTCACTAGAGAGAGTAGGGAGGATTCCTCTCTGTTTGTGTGTTTCCAGGGTCCCCGGAAGGGGAAAAAAGCATCTAAAGCCACCATAGCAAGATGGATCACAGACGCCATCAGTCTATCATATTCAGCAAGTGGGATGTCTGTTCCCGGGGAGGTTAAGGCTCACTCAACGAGGGCAGTAGCAACTTCCTGGGCGGAGAAGGCCGGAGCTTCCATAGACCAGATATGTAGAGCTGCTACCTGGTCCTCACCATCCACATTCTATAGGCACTATAGATTGGACCTAATCTCCTCTTCAGACCTTACTTTTGGTAAAAGGGTTCTGGAGGCGGTGGTCCCCCCCTGAATGTACTATCTATGCAATTCTCTCCGTGGTGCCGTCATGGGCGGTCAGAGAAAAATATAGTTCTTACCGATAACGGTATTTCTCTGAGCCCATGACGGCACCCGTACATTCCCTCCCTTCACTTATGGGTGCACACTTCGAATTAGTGCCATAGTCCATTTATAGTTTAATGCCACGCGGTATCTTGTTATGCTAAACAGTTAAAAATTTTACAAATGTCTTAGTAGTCTCCCATCGTTATCTATATAAACAAACTGATGCAGGAGAGTGGTACCGCCTTTTTATCCGTAGGTTTCCTGTCCTTGGTGGGCGGAGCCCCTCTCTCCGTGGTGCCGTCATGGGCTCAGAGAAATACCGTTATCGGTAAGAACTATATTTTTTTCCACCATCAGAAGAGACCCCTCACTTTCCTAGTATTCAAAGAAGGCACCACACAGCTTTTCTACTAGTTATAGTAAACCCCTCTCTACAGTAGTCACAGAGACTCCCTGATCTAATCTCCCAGCAGCCCCATTAATCATCTTCCCCAGTAGTGACTGCTGCCTATTCTTCAGGCAGAGCAACCTGGCACTTTCCAGTGGGTACAGCAATGTAACGCCCAGTAGTCCTCATCCCATTTACTTAGTAGTCATAGCTGGCAGCCTCCACTACTTTTTCCTGTGGTCACAACAGTCTGTCACATCCTAGTAGTTACACAAGCATGATGAAAAACACAGAAAAGCAAACACCAGTGGATATTGGTCAACTGTATATGTAAGGACATTGATAGACTAATTTTGATCCACATAAAATTAATATATTATCACTAAACTGCCAGGCCACTGGTGAAGAAGTGTTGGTCTAGGGCAGGGATGGGGAAGCTCAGGACTGTGGGTCATTTACGGCGCGTGATGACCTTTCCTCCGCCCCCTCGGGCAGATTCCTGGGGTCCATAGTGCTTCGGTTGGCAGTTGTATTTTGATGGCCACCGGCTCGTCTTGTACTGTGAGCAGTGTTCGCTACTGACCACCTGAGGTGCATGTGATGAAAGATTAGGTCCTGACACCAGTGCCAGCGTCAGGACATACTTTGTGGGTGGAGTTAGTGCGATATTCGAAGAATGGTATAAATATCCAGATAGCCCTTGGCAGAAAGAAGGTTCCCCACCCATAATGTAGGGGGAAAGCAGTAGGGCACCAGGGTTACCCCGAAAGTATTACTTGGCGACCATTTAGGTGACTGTCAATCCATGCAATAAATGGAAAGACGGTATCCGCCAGAGCGAGAGGTACTGCTTGTCAGTGGCTTCCTAGTATAGGAATGAAACTATTGCATGTAATTGTGGAATGACCATGACATGTTTATTCACCCCCTGGTCGCCTCATCCATCCTCGGTCTGCCTCATTCATTCCCTTCTTTCTATGTAAAGAATTGCGCAAAGTTATCTCCCAGTGGCCAAAATACCTTCTCATCTGACTGATGTATGAGTATGTGTTCATAATTGTAAAGTCTTTCATGTATTAATTAGTGCAAAATAGCTATGAGTAAGGAGGCAGAACTGGTTTATCTGGGTCAGCGGCATCTTCTGGAACACATCGGCGAGGTGCTTAATATTTACACTTCCATCAGTGCAAGTCCAAATGATAGAATGTATACTGGCTAGCATTCATGCTACTAGCCAATCTCCCAGTATTGTTTAGAAAGCCCGACGCACTGGATGTTTGCCTTGGTTACTGGTGGCTTTTGGCATGGCTCATGCTCCTTCCTCTACATCTGACCTGAAAACTGGAAATGTACAACTAATAGATGTTTGGATTGCCCCGGTCTACTGATTAAGGTATGTGATTATCTGCATATTACAGATGCACTTTAGAACATACCAGAGGGAATTTATCATCACCTGCACACCACTTATGGTGTAAACACGTCATAAATGAAGGTGCAAGCCACATATGTGAAGAGATGAGTGAAAACAAAAGGATAGAACTGTCCGACCTTTCTCTCCCTTGGTTGCTGGAGAAGTCAGAGCTTTTGCCTAGTTCTTACACTTCTATGCCTTTTCCGTAAGATAGGTAATCATCAATATCAGATCAGTGCGAGGTGTCAGACCTGCACCCCAATCGAACAGCTGTAGCCAGATATAAGCAATGTACATTGCTTAATGGCTTTTTTCCAGGTACTTCAGCCTTATGTCTAAATTATGTCCACTAGACAAACCTGACAAGGTACACATTGCATCTGTGCCGTCGGGGTATGTGGCCAACATTGGTCACAGCATGGATGTCTATAAACATTCATCCACTGTAGGGAACCATTGTAAAAAAAAAAAAATACTGCACGGTATAGGAAAGCACAGTCAGCTGCACTTTGTTATACGGAAAAGCAAATGTTTGACAAACTCATACCTTCCAGGTGGAGGCTGAAAGAACAAACTTTTGTCCTAACTCAAATGGAGGCCTTTGAAACCGTTACAGCATACGTCAAGAACAGCTGCAGTTGTATGCTTTAGGGTTCACTCACATGAGCTTATAACACGGCTGAGTGCTATCTGATGTTTTATCGCATAGCACTCGGCCCAATGTTATACTGTGGGGCAGTGCAGATCTGCAATTATTCTCTCATGCCAATTAGTTATGATAAAACAATTGCAGCATGGTAGGAGTACATCCGATAATTGGATCACGTGCACCCATACAAGTCTATGATTGCGTGTGAAATATCGGATTGCACTCGGATGTCATCTGAGTGCGATCTGACATCCGCGGACAGAGACAATGGAGAAGATGGCGAAATGAAGTTCTTCATCTTCTCCGCACCTGTTCTGTGAGTTTCTCATGCAAAAGAGTCGGATACAGTAAGATGACACTCTGACAGCGCTAGAGCCGAGTGTCATTAGCATAATTGGTCTCGATCTTAAGGCCCCGTCTCACTTAGCGATGCTAAAGCGATCCCGACAACGATACGACCTGTCAGGGATCGTTGCTGCGTCACCATGTGGTCGCTGGTGAGATGTCAAACAGTGAGATCTTCCTAACGACGCAGCAGCGATGCGGCGACCTGTAGCGACCTGTACAACGATGTCGTTGTGACCCTGTCACATGGCAGCTATTATGACGATTCAGACCTCGATGAGGGATGTCCTGTGTGACGTTGTAGTCACACAGGCGTGCATTTGCGTTGCCTTTTCCGCGCCCATTCAGTTCCGATTGGTGGTCGCTACTGTGTTCTGATTGGCGGCCTTGCCTTATGAGGCGACACAATAGCCCTTCGGTGGGAACGCATTTGAGACCCCAAATAATACCTACCGTGCACAAAAGGTGTCAGAAGAACCGTTGAAGAATAGATAAATCGAAGAGGAGTCGCAGGCCGGAGAACTCTACAACGATCTGCAAACCACCACGCGGTCAGGAACAAAGGATGGAAGCGCTACTATGTCGCCTTCTGTTGACCGCCAATCAGAACTCAGAAGCGACCACCAATCGGAACTGAATGGGCGCGGAAAAGGCAACGCAAATGCACGCCTATGTGTCGGTGTCTGAGTCGTCAACGAGGTCGTTGGTAAGGTGTCAAACACAGCGATGTGTGCTACCCAGCGGGACCTCAACGATCAAAAAAAGGTCCAGGCCATTCCGACACGACCAGCGATCTCACAGCAGGGGCCTGGTCGCTGCTACGTGTCAAACATAGCGAGATCGCTACTGAGGTTGCTGTTGCGTCACAAAACTTGTGACTCAGCAGCGATCTCGCTAGCGACCTCGCTCAGTGTGAAGTACCCCTTAGGCTAAGAGCAGAGACACAGTGTGCACTTAGCCTTAAGGTACCTTCACACTGAACGATATTGCTATCGATCCGTGACGTTGCAGCGTCCTGGCTAGCGATATCGTTGTGTTTGACATGCAGCAGCGATCAGGATACTGCTGTGCCATCGTTGGTCGGAGCAGAAAGTCCAGAACTTTATTTCGTCGCTGGACTCCCGCAGACATCGCTGAATAGGCGTGTGTGATGCCGATTCAGCGATGTCTTCACTGGTTACCAGCGTAAACGTAAAAAAAAAAAAAACACTACATACTTACATTCCGGTGTCTGTCCCCCGGCGCTGTGCTTCTCTGCACTGTGTAAGCGCCGGCTGGAAAGCAGAGCACAGCGGTGACGTCACCGCTGTGCTTTCCGGCTGGCGCTCACAGTCAGTGCAGAGAAGCACAGCGCCGCGGGACAGACACCGGAATGTAAGTATGTAGTTTTTTTTTGTTTTTTTTTATGTTTACGCTGGTAACCAGGGTAAACATCGGGTTACTAAGCGCGGCCCTGCGCTTAGTAACACGATGTTTACCCTGGTTACCAGGGGACTTTGCATCGTTGGTCGCTGGAGAGCTGTCTGTGTGACAGCTCTCCAGCGACCACACAGCGACGCTGCAGCGAGCGGGATCGTTATCTAGATCGCTGCAGCGTCGCTAAATGTGACGGTACCTTAAGACATCCAATGTTCTTGGTAAATAATCTGCATTGAAAAGGAGCCTGGTTTGACCAATTTTACAGCTATTCATTAATTAGCCATTATTTTTGTTGTGTTGTTAGCACTGTCATTGCCACTGCTGAGAATGGCCAACTGGTTGCGCCAACCAGTGTCTTATCAGATCAACATCTCCGGAGCCTTCTGGGCAAAATGTTTGTGGGAGGCCTCTACCCATTGCTTAGAGTAATTTTGTTGTAGAGCTGTAATAATAGTGCCATATTGTAATTATGACGTGCTGTAAAGGGTCTAAATGCCAGTGCCAATGTATTACCACTGTATAGTCCTTAAATTATGTTACAGTAAATGCCACTTAGTTTGCTATCAGGAAAGTCTAGAACCTCATTTTTTATTAAAAAATAATCATTATTAATAACCGGTAGTCAAACACAGCATGTGCTGTGACACAACGCAGGCTAGCTAGCAGCGGACAACAGATAACACCATTTGTCATTCACGGGTGCTGGCATTCTTAGGCAACTGGAATGATGGAAGGGCAGCGCCTTCTCCGGGAGACTTAGCGCAGCCATGGATTTGCATTGGTGCCGTGTACTATGAAGATGTCTTTGCCACCACGTTCCATTTCAAATTCAGTCAGTTCTTCAGCGATCTGTCATCCAAGTCACAGTCTGCCGCTAAGGAGCGACTAATAGAATATTAAATGGCAGACGTTATCTCTTCCGGTGGGAAATTGGTAGATTGATGTATCACACTGTACTTGCACCAAGACGGAAGTTCAACCCAGGTGTGGCCAGCTTCAGATTGACATATGTTAGAATCACAATGAGAACGCGCCCACGTCATAGAGAATAGTAAGAACGGAAACATAATATACTTTACAGTATAAATCTACGCTATTAATCGTGGGTGTGCACCAACACACTCACTTCTAAACATCATTATACACTAGGGAACGGCTTGCTCTATAAATCTTCACATAGCTGACATCGGATTTTGGTCCCACAGAAAAAAAAGGGAAATAATTTTGTGCAAATGGCATAGCCCAAAGGGAGGGCTCTGCTGTGTGCCCCATACACACCAAGTGTTTCCCTAACCAGTGAAGTCAACATGAACACTAAGAACGCATGTAAGCTTATGAGGTCGGAGGGATTGTTTATGTACGGTTAGCTTTAATTGGGGTCTGCTAGGTACTTGGCTACCCATCCTAGCCTGCCATATTAAAACAAAATATACAAAGTACTAGCCAGTGGTATAAATGGAGTGTGATGGGCCCCAGTGCAATATTTACAACACTGCATGCTGGTCACATGTATGGGCCCTTGTAGTGTTCTAAATTTTAGAAAGACGTGTGTTGCCCCACCATTATGTAGTAATGTCAACTTTCCGGGTATATATGTTCCCCATACTGGACTCCTTCCTGGTATGTACAGGTGCTTCTCACAAAATTAGAATAGTAGAAAAAGAACTGGACTGTTGCTCAGTGGTCCAAGGTGTTGTTTTCAGATGAAAGTAAAATTTGCATTTCATTTAGAAATCAAGGTCCCAGAGTCTGGAGGAAGAGTGGAGAGGCCACAATCCAAGCTGCTTGAGGTCTAGTGTGAAGTTTCCACAATCAGTGATGGTTTGGGGAGCCATGTCATCTGCTGGTGTAGGTCCCACAGGTTTTATCATGACCAAAGTCAGCGCAGCCGTCTACCAGTTTTAGAGCACTTTATGCTTCCCTCTGCCGACAAGCTTTTTGGAGATGGAAATTTCATTCTCCAGCAGGACTTGGCACATGTCCACACTGCCAAAAGTACCAATACCTGGTTTAAAAACAACAGCATCCCTGTGCTTGATTGGCCAGCAAACTCACCTGACCTTAACCCCATAGAGAATCTATGGTGTATTGTCAAGAGGAAGATGAGAGACACCAGACCCAACAATGCAGTCGAGCTGAAGGCTGATATCAAAGCAACCTGGGCTTCCATAACACCTCAGCAGTGCCACAGGCTGATCGCCTCCATGCCACGCCGCATTGATGCAGTAATTGATGCAAAAGGAGCACCGACCAAGTATTGAGTGCATTTACTGAACTTACATTTCAGTAGGCTGACATTTCAGATTTTAAAATCATTTTTCAAGCCGGTGTTACAAAGTATTCTAATTTACTGAGATAATGAATTTTGGGTTTTCATTGGCTGTAAGCCATAATCATCAACATTAACACAAATAAACAATTGAAATAGATCACTCTGTTTGTAATGACTCTATATAAGATTCACTTTTTGTATTGAAGATCTGAAATAAATTAACTTTTTGATGATATTCTAATTTAGTGAGAAGCACCTGTATATCCCCCATCCTAGGCCTTTTCCTGGTATATACAGTGAGGAAAATAAGTATTTGATACACTGTCGATTTGGAAAGTTTTCCCACCTACAAAGAATGGAGAGGTCTTTAATTTTTATCATAGGTACACATCAACTGTGAGAGGCAGAAAAATCACATTGTATGAATTT
This sequence comes from Ranitomeya imitator, assembly GCF_032444005.1. Lineage (NCBI taxonomy): Eukaryota > Metazoa > Chordata > Amphibia > Anura > Dendrobatidae > Ranitomeya > Ranitomeya imitator. The sequence goes on from NC_091283.1 coordinate 511,599,128, forward strand.
TACACAATCTGCATTTTATTTATTGCATGAAATAAGTATTTGATCACCTACTAACCAGCAAGAATTCTGGTTCTCACGGACCTGTTAGCTTTTATTTAAAGACCCGGATAAAATAATAAAGCCTATACTCACATCCCATGCCAGCTCCGTTCAAATGGTGTCTGCACTCGCTTTACCCGCAGCTGTGATATGGTGGAATTACATGTGCTGACCGATGCCTAATCAACGCTGGCATCACTGTCCCGCCTTCGAACAAACTGAACATGAAGAGGATGTCTGGGATGAGCTGCATCCCTGGCTTCCTCATGTTCAGTTCGTGCGATGGCGGAGACAGTGATGCCAGCGTTGATTAGGCGCCGGCGTCATGTGTCACAATTATGTATCATAGCCCCAGGGAGAGCGAGTGCTGACACTGCAGAAACGGCGCCGGCACCAAAGGTGAGTATAGGTTTTTTTTTTTTTATTGGGGCTGAACATTTAGTTTAAAATGGGGTTATCCTAGTAGTGGACTACCCCTTTAAGAAGCCCTCCGCTGCACTCATTACCTGTATTAGTTGCACCTGTTTGAACATGTTACCTGTATAAAAGACACCTGTCCACACAGTCAATCACACTCCAACCACGCCACAATGGTACAATTATTAGAAAATGGAAGAGACACAAGATGACTGTCAATCTACCTCAGTCTGGTGCTATATGCAAGATCTCATCTCACAGGGTAAGGGTGATTCTGAGAAAGGTCAGGAATCAGCCCAGCACTACACGGGAGGATCTGGTCAATGACTTGATGAGAGTTGGGGCCACAGTCTCAAACATTACCATTAGTAACACACTACGCCATCATGGATTAAAATCCTGCAGGCCAAGCAAGGTCCCCCTGCTCATGCCAGCACATGTTCAGGCCTGTTTGAAGTTTGCCAATGACCATCTGAATGATTCAGAGGAGGCATGGGAGGAGGTCATGTGGTCAGATGAGACCAAAATAGAACTTTTTGATATCAATTCCACTCGTTGGATTTTAGGAAGAAGGATGAGTGCAACCCCAAGAACACCATCCCAACCGTGAAGCATAGTGGGGGAAACCATACTTTGGGGGTACTTTTCTGAAAAGGGAACAGAACGACTGCACTGTATTGAAGGGAGGATGGATGGGGTCATGTAGCCTGAGATTTTGTACAACAACCTCCTTCCCTTATTAAGAGCATTGAAGATGGGTTGTTGCTGGGTCTTCCAGTATTACAATGACCCGAAACACACAGCCAGGACAACAAAGGAGTGTCTCCATAACAAGCATTTCAAGGTCCTGGAGTGGCCTAGCCAGTCTCCAGCCCTGAACCCAATAGAAAATCTTTGGAGAGAGCTAAAACTCAGTGTTGCCCTGTGACAGCCTTGAAACCTGAAAGATCTGGAGAAGATCTGTATGGAGGAGTGAGACAAAATCCCTGCTGCACTGTGTGCAAACTTGGTCCAGAACTACAGGAAACGTCTGACCTCTGTAATTGCAAGCAATGGTTTCTTATGGATATTCTGCTGCGTATTGCAGGGCCATTTTGGATTACAATAAGGCTACGTTCCCATGATGAGCTTTTTGGGGAGTTTTTCATGTTGCAGGTTTTCAGCACAATTTCTGTACCAATTACGGTAAGTAAAATAGATAACTTGCATTTTTCCTAAATTATGCAGCGTAACATACTCACCAAAAACTCATTGTGGAAACATAGCCTTGAGGGTTCACATGCTATCAGTATTTCCCCCAAACCATTTGCAAACAATTGCACCTAAGGCTTTGTGCACAGAAAAATCTGCTGCAAAGTCTAGAGTGCTGGCAAGAAAAACGCCGGGTGAAATCTGCACATTTGTGCTCCATTCTTTTCCCAATTAATTTGAATGGGTGAAAATCACTGCAAAAAAGCTGAAAGCAGTGACATGCTGCGGGTACAAAACTGCTTCACATCTGAAAGGAGAAAAACAAGCAACGTGTGCATGAGATTTCAGAAATGTCATTCAATTTGCTGGGACAGGAAAATGCTGCGTTATTCATGGGAAAAACAAGGAGAAAATAAATTGGGAAAAATACAGCAAAAATGCGTCGTGAACATATCTATAGAGTATGAGCACAGGATTAGTGTTTGCTGAAGGAAAACCGCTGCATAGAATACACATTTTTGTACCTGTATGTTATGCACATTTTTCTTTTGCATTTAACAGATAGATCTAGGACCAGAAATACGGTTGTGTGTGAGGCCTAATGGCGACTTTTAGGCTACAGTTACACGGACTCAGCTGCTACATTGCGGCACTATAGAAGTGAATGGGGCCACATGGCGACACTTGTACAGCCGTGCTCATGATTTTTTCGCCTTGTCGCGGAGTACAGGTGTTGCAATGTGACCCCATCCTTTTCTATGGTACTACGCTATAGTAAGCAAGAAAACACAGAAAACTATGGGACATCATGTTAATTTACAATGTAACACATATAAGCGTAACCCATAGTATATTGCAGGACGTACACGGACACACTGAAGTCCATAAAGAGAACACCACAAGTAAAAATCAGTGTACAAATGTCCAGAGACTGACACCAAAATCAATGCAAAAGTTTATTAATCATACAAAAAAGACCTATAGACAGCACACATAGTAAAAGAGTAACGGGCACTCCCACAGACAAAACCGGCGGAGAAAGAGCATGTGAACCGATCCTAAGAGACAGCAAATGATTATAAAGAGTAATACACAGTACCCATATTGCACAGTGGCCGTGTCTCTGGTAACATACCTAGTAATGTGGCAGGTTCACACGCGTATTCCCGCCCTCCCCGACGCGCGTTTCGGAAGTTTAGAAACTTCCTTCCTCAGGGGGCATGGGACCGGACAGACAGCCGTCACCAGATAAAGGCGCAAACCGGAAATGAGCGCCGGCCGGCATGGGAAGCACCGCCCACTCTCAGGCACCGCAACTCACCGCCGACGCTAGGTCACCTGGGAACACACATGATCAAAGCGTCATGCGGTGGGCGGAACCATCGGGTGGAGCCAAGCAACATCCAGCCGCACAAGCGCACACCACACACCGGCGGCCATATTGGTGGAGGGCAACAGCCCATACTACAGAGTACAAAGCACAGTATCGTTGCGGACAGACAAGGACATCAAAAGGCAAGTGCATACAACAATCAAGGGCATAAAAGCTGCATTTGAACAACGACCGAGGGGTGCACACCACGCACACGCAGGCACCAATAACCGCCGCAGACGCAAGGACATATGGGGCCCCATGTGACCATCGCGTCCGACGGTGGGCGGGGCCAGCGCACACGGGAGGCGCCCAACCGCAGCAACACTAACAGTGGACATCAAAGGGAAATACATATCCAAACAATATATCGTACAATAACAGATATTACATAATATATACAAACGTGCAATAAATCAAATAATGAAGGAACATATCTAGACAATATAATCTACAAATAACACTGCATAGCATCATATAAATACCGAATATGCCCAAATATTCAAAACAATGCAAATACAGCATGCAGACAAACATGCATCAAAATAGAGGTACAAAATGGATGCTATAAAAGCATACATCATATGGTGTTCAAGGCATATAAATTGAGTGTCGAGTCCACATCGGTACCAGATCCAGCGCAGGGGCATACATACGTGACGTAGTTTTGGCCATTCCTGTCCCAGAATATATGGAACATATCGATAGATGTATAGATAACACTAGATAAATAGGAAAAAGAAATAAGGTTAAAAACACATAAAAACAATGTATGCGGAAGAATCCGCACCCATCGATACACATCACCCGGGGGACTCCAGAAATGGGGCAAAAGACAGGCACTCATTGAGACCAAACGGGTGGACCGTATTCAGGGTCCATATCCACCTTGTCTCCAGCCTCGCCAAATGCCCAGATAGACCACCACCCCTGATATTAACCCCTTACCGGCATCGGACGTACTATACCGTCCGATGCCGGCTCCCCTGCTTTGATTCATGGCTCCGCGGTGAGCCCGCACCAAAGCCGGGACATGTCAGCTGTTTTGAACAGCTGACATGTGCCCGTAATAGGCGCGGGCAGAATCGCGATCTGCCCGCACCTATTAACTAGTTAAATGCCGCTGTCAAACGCAGACAGCGGCATTTAACTACCGCTTCCGGCCGGGCGGCCGGAAATGACGTCATCGCCGACCCCCGTCACATGATCGGGGGTCGGCGATGCGTCTCCATTGTAACCATAGAGGTCCTTGAGACCTCTATGGTTACTGATTGCCCGTCGCTGTGAGCGCCACCCTGTGGTCGGCGCTCACAGCACACGTGCAATTCTGCTACATAGCAGCGATCAGCAGATCGCTGCTATGTAGCAGAGCCGATCGTGCTGTGCCTGCTTCTAGCCTCCCATGGAGGCTATTGAAGCATGGCAAAAGTTAAAAAAAAAAGTTTAAAAAAATGTGAAAAAAATAAAAAAAACATAAAAGTTTAAATCACCCCCCTTTCGCCCCAATCAAAATAAATCAATAAAAAAAATATCAAATCTACGCATATTTGGTATCGCCGCGCTCAGAATTGCCCGATCTATCAAATAAAAAAAAGTATTAACCTGATCGCTAAACAGCGTAGTGGGAAAAAAACTCGAAACGCCAGAATTACGTTTTTTTGGTCGCCGCGACATTGCATTAAAATGCAATAACGGGCGATCAAAAGAACGTATCTGCACCGAAATGCTATCATTAAAAACGTCATCTCGGCACGCAAAAAATAAGCCCTCAACCGACCCCAGATCACGAAAAATGGAGACGCTACGAGTATCGGAAAATGGCGCAATTTTTTTTTTTTTTTTTTTTAGCAAAGTTTGGAATTTTTTTTCACCACTTAGATAAAAAAATAACCTAGTCATATTAGGTGTCTATGAACTCGTAATGACCTGGAGAATCATAATGGCAGGTCAGTTTTAGCATTTAGTGAACCTAGCAAAAAAGCCAAACAAAAAACAAGTGTGGGATTGCACTTTTTTTGCAATTTCACCGCACTTGGAATTTTTTTCCCGTTTTCTAGTACACGACATGCTAAAACCAATGATGTCGTTCAAAAGTACAACTCGTCCCGCAAAAAATAAGCCCTCACATGGCCAAATTGACGGAAAAATAAAAAAGTTATGGCTCTGGGAAGGAGGGGAGCGAAAAACGAACACGGAAAAACGAAAAATCCCCCGGTCATGAAGGGGTTAATTTTCAGAGCATCGATACCACGTACCCTTAGTAGGGTGCTATCACAATTATGTAAATTTTTAAAATGCCGTGGTATCGTCTTGAGGGTGGATGCGTCCGCCTGGCGGGCCGCCGCCTGAATCCCCAACACATGCTCCCTCGTGCGGACCTTAAGTTGGCGCGTTGTTAATCCAACATAAATAAGGCCGCACGGGCACGTGGCATAGTAGATCACGTACCTCGTAGTACACGTGATGCGCTGACGAATCTCATAAGATCTTGTACCATCAGAATTAGAAAATCTACTACACCGATCAATGTTGGGGCAGGCGACGCCCCCACCACACGGAACACATCCACCACTCATCTTAAATCTGTCTAGAAAAGTGGGTAGTGGACGCTCCGGGTAGTGGCTGGAGACAAGGTGGTCCCTCAAATTTTTAGCCCGCGTAAATGACATAGAGGGTCTAGGTGGTACAATTTTTTTCAAAATAGGGTCCACCTGGAGAATTGGCCAGGCCCGCTCCGGAATAGCACGAACACTATTGGACTGCGAGCTAAACGTAGTAACAAATCTTATTTGGTCATCCGTCCTAGATTTACCGCTAGAATTTGGTTTATAAAGCAGATCGTTTCTCGAGGCATGCTTAGCTCGATGATAGGCAGTTTTAATTACCCTACGGCTATATCCACGTGCCACAAAACGCTGTCTCAATTCATCCGCCCTAGCCTCAAAATCCGCATCAGAGGAACAGATCCGCCGTAACCGGAGGAACTGGCCCACCGGCACGGAACGGATCATGTGCCTAGGATGTCCAGAGGAAGCGAACAACAAGGTGTTGGTTGATGTCTCTTTCCTGTAGATGTCAGTCTGCAGAACCCCAAATTGGTCACGCCTAATAGTGACATCCAGGAAATCCAACGAGACATCGCTCTGACAAAACGTCAAATGTATGTTCAGGTCATTGTTGTTCAAAGTACAAATGAGTTGCCCAAGGTCGACGGGTGTGCCCTGCCAGATGAAGAAGTTGTCGTCGATGTACCGCGTCCAAAAAGGGACGCTGTTATGATAGGTAATTCAGTACCACAATGGACATAGAGGTCAGCGCACATACAGTGACCTGGCAATAACCCAAAAAACAAGAACGAGCTCTGAGACGGAACTCTGTTGACCGCAATCCCTAATCCTCTCCAACCACACTAAAGGCAGCCGTGGATTGCGCCTAACGCTCCCTATGCAACTCGGCACGGCCTGAGAAACTAGCTAGCCTGAAGATAGAAAATAAGCCTACCTTGCCTCAGAGAAATACCCCAAAGGAAAAGGCAGCCCCCACATATAATGACTGTGAGTTAAGATGAAAAGACAAACGTAGAGATGAAATAGATTTAGCAAAGCGAGGCCCAACTTTCTGAACAGAGCGAGGATAGGAAAGGTAACTTTGCGGTCAACACAAAACCCTACAAAAACCACGCAAAGGGGGCAAAAAGACCCTCCGTACCGAACTAACGGCACTGAGGTACACCCTCTGCGTCCCAGAGCTTCCAGCAAGCAGGAAAAAACAAATAGACAAGCTGGACAGAAAAAAAACAGCAAACAAATAGCAAAGAATAACTTAGCTATGCAGAGCAGCAGGCCACAGGAACGATCCAGGAGGAGACAGGTCCAATACTAGAACATTGACTGGAGGCCAGGATCAAAGCACTAGGTGGAGTTAAATAGAGCAGCACCTAACGACTTCACCATATCACCTGAGGAAGGAAACTCAGAAGCCGCAGTACCACTTTCCTCCACCAACGGAAGCTCACAGAGAGAATCAGCCGAAGTACCACTTGTGACCACAAGAGGGAGCTCTGCCACAGAATTCACAACAGGACGCGGTCCATCAACCCCTGTTCATCCGACAGGAAGAGGTCCCTCTCCCACAGCCCCAGGAAAAGACCAGCATAGGCCGGCGCAAAGGCCGCCCCATGGCGGTCCCCCGGAGCTGTAGGTAGAAGGACCCCTTAAATACAATAAAATTGCGTGAGGATGAACTCCAATAGCTCCAGCAGAAGGTCCCTCATATCCATAGATAGGGAAGATGTCCCCAGAAAAAAACGTACGGCTCTAATGCCGTCAAGATGTTTAATGTTAGTGTAGAGGGACTCAACGTCTGCTGAAACTAAGAGAGTATCACCCCCAAACACAACCCGTCGACCCTGCGCAACAAATCACCAGTATCCTTAAGAAAAGATGGGAGGCCCGTAACGAGTGGTTGAAGATGGAAATCAATCCATTTATTAATGTGTTCCAGGAAGTTCCCCCTACCAGAAATAATTGGCCTGCCAGGTGGAGAGGAGGTGTTCTTATGTATCTTTGGAAGGAGATACAAGGTTGGGATAGTCGGCTCAGGGACCGCCAGTGCCAGTTGTTTGGTGATAATGCCGTCCTGGAGGGCCCTGTCCAAAATATCATCCAGCTGAGAGCAATACGCCGCAAGTGGTACTACGCTGTAGCAGCGGCACCAAGCGACCTGCGGCCATGTGATGGCTGCAGATGCCTAAGTTGCCATGAGCCTTATGTTTGTGCCTTATTCATTATTTAATTTGCGCCTTTTCACCTTTTTTTCTTTGCCATTGTGGATGTGGTTTTCTCTCTCCAGATGTTTTATCCTAATTCATCATTTGCACTTTTTCAATATGTCACAATATGTTTGCGCAATTAGTAAAGTCCTAAATTTGATTTAAATTCGGTGGAATTGAAGGATCATGCAACTTTTATCTCTTAACCCCTTTCCGACTTCGGGCGTATATTTACGCAGATGTCGGACTCACTCACTCCCTCGACATTTAACTTGCACTTCCCCCCACCGGTGACCCCGTCACGTGATCGCGGGTCACCGGTTTGATGGCATGACAACCAGAGGTCTCCTGCAGACCTCTATGGTTGTCACTGCTGGATTGCTATGAGCACCGCCTGGTGGTCGGCGCTCATAGGATGTGAGTTAGGCTATGTGCACACGTTGCGGATTAAGCTTAGGAATTTTCTAGCTTTTTTTAGCGTTTCTGCACCTCAAAAAACTCTGCGGATCCGCAGAGAATCCACAACATGTGCACACTAAGGCTGCCGCCACACTAGCAGTATTTGGTCAGTATTTTACCTCAGTATTTGTAAGCCAAAACCAGGAGTGGGTGATAAATGCAGAAGTGGTGCTTATGTTTCTACTATACTTTTCCTCTATTTGTTCCACTCCTGGTTTTGGCTTACAAATACTGGTGTAAAATACTGACCAAATACTGCCAGTGTGACGGCAGCCTAAGGGTACTACATAGAGGCGATCTGATCATCGCCTCTACATAGCAGAGCTGATCGAGTTGTGGCAGCTTCTAGTCTTCCATGGAGGCTATTGAAACATGCCAAAAGTAAAAATAAATGTTTTTAAAAATATATAAAAGTTCAAATCACCCCCCTTTGGTCCCATTCAATATAAAACAATAAAACAAAAATCAAACCTACCCATATTTGGTATTGTCGCTATCAGAATCGCCTGATCTATCAATAAAAAAAGGATTAACCCGATTGCTAAACGGCGTAGTGAGAAAAAAAGTAAAAATGTCAGAATTACATTTTTTGGGTCGCCGCGACATTGTATTAAAATGTAATAACGGGCGATCGAAAGAACGTATCTGCACCAAAATGGTATAATTAAAAACGTCAGCTCGGCACACAAAAAATAAGCTCTCACCCAACCCGAGATCACGAAAAATGGAGACACTACAGGTTTCGGAAAATGGCGCCTTTTTTTTTTTTTATAACAAAGTTTGTAATTTTTTTTCACCACTTTTATAAAAAAGAACCTAGACATGTTTGGTGTCTATGAACTCGTAATGACCTGGAGAATCGCAATGACAATGGTCAGTTTCAGCATTTAGGGAACCTAGTAAAAAAGCCAAACAAAAAACAAGTGTGGGATTGCACTTTTTTTTGCAATTTCAACTCACTTGGAATTTTTTTCCCGTTTTCTAGTACACGACATGCTAAAACCAATGGTGTCGTTCAAAAGTACAACTCGTCCCGCAAAAAATAAGCCCTCACATGGCCATATTGACGGTAAAGTTATAGCTCTGGGAAGAAGGCGAGTGAAAAACGAAAACGCAAAACCGAAAAAAGCTTTTGGGGTGAAGGGGTTAAAAAGGGAGGAAAAAAAACAAAGCATGCTTAATTTGATGCAAAATTCATCAAGCCTGCGTGCTCCATATTGAAGAATTTAGTGATAAAAATGGCAACCAATGTCATGTAAATAAAGAAAAAAGGTGAAAGAAAAAAGCACAGAAGATGATGAATGGGGGCAGTGTGTGCAGCCCCCAGACTATCAGTGGTCCAGCCAATGTACTGCTGCCTCAGGGTGGCAGGGCACAGGGTGGCAGCACTAGACACACAGTCTGGCAGTGTCTGGCTCTTTGTCCTCCTCACCACACAGCCCAGCTCCTGTTTTCCAGTCCTTCTCCTCCCCCTTTGCTCAAATCCCCAGGGAGGAGGAGGAGGTCACATGACTGGGGGGCGGGGCCTATCCTTGTCTGCAAAAAAAAAAAAAGCCATTTTGAGAGAGAAGGTAAAAAAAAAAAAAGAAGAGAGGAGAGAAGAAGAAGAAGGGAGGAAGGGGAGACAAAGGGAGGGGGAGACAGGCAGGGAGAGGAGCGCTCCTAGACGGGCTGGAGGGGGAGGGGAGAGCCATTTGGAGGAGAAATAATCCTGGAGACAGGCGGACCACAGAGAGAGCAGCATCATCATCAGGTAAGGGCACCGGGGGCGGACCCTGCCTGCAGGATGTGCGCGGTGTGGGGGCACAGCTGGGGCTTGGGGGGCCCCATAGGTCCTGGGATTAGATGGTGTCTTGTGCTGGGTCCCCTGCCCCCTCCCCAGGTCTGTATGGATGATGTGGGGGATGGTGCTGTGTGCCCCCCTATATAATCCTGGGGCGATCGCGTATAGCCAGACACGGGCGATTCTTCCCAGGAACCATGCCCTGCTCTGGGTGGCAAACTTTTGGTGTATACATGGCGGGTCCAGTGATGAATGATTAGGATTTCTCTCTGGTGGTCCGCGTCACCCTATGGCCGCCTATAGATTGGTCCCCAGCTATGGACGGCATTTCTTCCATCATCTCTCATACCCTGTACTAGTGAGGGTGACTGTCACCGAGCTCCATAATGAGGTGACGCCAGTGACCGCGTCCCCCTATGTCACTCACCCTTTACTGTCGTTATAAACTTTAGCCAAAAAAAATGTAAAAAACCTAAATCCAAGGATTGGCGAATTCTATCAGGTTGGTAAATCTTCCGTCTCATGGGTTCTATCCATATCTGGGCGGCAACCAGTGTGGCTTCCCTAGCAGGCGGTGTCACCCAGCTTTCCCAGGATCGGATGTAGTGAAGATCAGACTGACAGAAGAGGACGACTCAAGGACTTCTGTTTCTGAGTGGAGAACATCCTTATCAAGTGATGACCTTTTCACGTATGAGCGCTGCTCCAGCCGCCTGTTCTGAAGTCCCTGGGAAGTGGGAAAGCCAAGACTACATCTGGATCATCGACTTGTCTATGTTTATGGGAAAGCTGGGTGACAACCTGTAGCAGCTGCCCCCCAAGAGTTGTCACTGATCCGGCCCACACTACACAAAGGCCCTAAGTAATGATCCTTCCTGGAGTTACACCGCTATGTATCTAGGCAGATTTGCAGATCTGGGACTCTGGGAAAGCTGGGTGGCAACGCCTAGGGGAGCTGTAGTATCAGCATGGGAGAAAGGGGCAAAGAAACTCTGCTTTTCCCTAATGGATCACTTGATTAACTGATAGAAAGTTGATTACTGAGGCTGTACCCGAATACTCGTATGTATCGTAGCTCTCCAAACAGAAGATTTCTTACTTTAATCTGGAAATCCTGACAACGTGACATATGAGCGGACACCGCAATATGTCTTCAGCACTCGTCTGGTTTAGAAAACTAATTTTCATCCACAGTGGGCCTCATTCATTATCACATATTAGTGACATTATATATATATATATATATATATATATATATATTCTTTTTTGTGTGTTTTTTGGCTATTTTTATCATTTGTGCCCGTTAAATCCCTACTTTGTCTTTTTAATGGTTGTCACTGTGGCCAGGATTTGGGATTTCCAATTGTTTTTGGCAGCTGGATAGTTTGGAAGTTTTCAAAAGGTCACAAACCCCTGGAGTGTTTTTTTTTTTTCCTATGCGCCAGAATTTTCTGAGCAAATATTGTGACAAAAAAAAGCCTGAAATGATGAATGGGCCAGTTTATTTCTCAGTGTTCTGCGAGGCCTCATTCAGACGTCTGTGTTATTCGCGTGCACATAAAATGGTACAAGTGTCACCAGTGATTTGGGCCCTGACTTGATCAGTGTTGGCTCAGTTTTTACCATCAGTGATTTCCACTTTTGGATAAATACAGGTCCTTCTCAAAAAATTAGCATATAGTGTTAAATTTCATTATTTACCATAATGTAATGATTACAATTAAACTTTCATATATTATAGATTCATTATCCACCAACTGAAATTTGTCAGGTCTTTTATTGTTTTAATACTGATGATTTTGGCATACAACTCCTGATAACCCAAAAAACCTGTCTCAATAAATTAGCATATTTCACCCATCCAATCAAATAAAAGTGTTTTTTAATAACAAACAAAAAAACCATCAAATAATAATGTTCAGTTATGCACTCAATACTTGGTCGGGAATCCTTTGGCAGAAATGACTGCTTCAATGCGGCGTGGCATGGAGGCAATCAGCCTGTGACACTGCTGAGATGTTATGGAGGCCCAGGATGCTTCAATAGCGGCCTTAAGCTCATCCAGAGTGTTGGGTCTTGCGTCTCTCAACTTTCTCTTCACAATATCCCACAGATTCTCTATGGGGTTCAGGTCAGGAGAGTTGGCAGGCCAATTGAGCACAGTAATACCATGGTCAGTAAACCATTTACCAGTGGTTTTGGCACTGTGAGCAGGTGCCAGGTCGTGCTGAAAAATGAAATCTTCATCTCCATAAAGCATTTCAGCCGATGGAAGCATGAAGTGCTCCAAAATCTCCTGATAGCTAGCTGCATTGACCCTGCCCTTGATGAAACACAATGGACCAACACCAGCAGCTGACATGGCACCCCACACCATCACTGACTGTGGGTACTTGACACTGGACTTCAGGCATTTTGGCATTTCCTTCTCCCCAGTCTTCCTCCAGACTCTGGCACCTTGATTTCCGAATGACATGCAAAATTTGCTTTCATCAGAAAAAAGTACTTGGGACCACTTAGCAACAGTCCAGTGCTGCTTCTCTGTAGCCCAGGTCAGGCGCCTCTGCCGCTGTTTATGGTTCAAAAGTGGCTTTACCTGGGGAATGCGGCACCTGTAGCCCATTTCCTGCACACGCCTGTGCACGGTGGCTCTGGATGTTTCCACACCAGACTCAGTCCACTGCTTCCTCAGGTTCCCCAAGGTCTGGAATCGGTCCTTCTCCACAATCTTCCTCAGGGTCCGGTCTCCTCTTCTCGTTGTACAGCGTTTTCTGCCACATTGTTTCCTTCCAACAGACTTACCATTGAGGTGCCTTGATACAGCACTCTGGGAACAGCCTATTTGTTGAGAAATTTCTTTCTGGGTCTTACCCTCTTGCTTGAGGGTGTCAATGATGGCCTTCTTGACATCTGTCAGGTCGCTAGTCTTACCCATGATGGGGGTTTTGAGTAATGAACCAGGCAGGGAGTTTATAAAAGCCTCAGGTATCTTTTGCATGTGTTTAGAGTTAATTAGTTGATTCAGAAGATTAGGGTAATAGGTCGTTTAGAGAACCTTTTCTTGATATGCTAATTTATTGAGACAGGTTTTTTGGGTTATCAGGAGTTGTATGCCAAAATCATCAGTATTAAAACAATAAAAGACCTGACAAATTTCAGTTGGTGGATAATGAATCTATAATATATGAAAGTTTAATTGTAATCATTACATTATGGTAAATAATGAAATTTAACACTATATGCTAATTTTTTGAGAAGGACCTGTAAATGACAAATCTTACAGTGCACATTGATGCCGTAGACTTGTATGGGTAATCTTCATCTGTGATGCTGGTTAAAAAAAAAATGCACGTGTATGAGATTTTTGCATGGACACACGGTCTACAAAAAACGTGGACATGTGAACAGCCCCATAGAACATGCACCCATTATAGACTATCTGTGAAGATCATGAAGCACGGATGTCTGAAGCCTTAAAGGGCCATTCTCATCATAGCCATTTCTGCCATACCCACAGCATTTCTCGGCAATGGTGGCTCTCTTCTTCCACCTCTCCGGGAGATTCCATAGAACAGAGTGATGATGTGTGGACATTTCCCTACTTGCAACAGCTGTGAGATGAGTTCGAGGACCCCCATTCTCAATGAAGGTGCTCGCATGTCCTGTGGCTATGCCATAAGTATCTGAGATGGGAATACCCCTCAATTAGGGGAGGTAACGGGGCAAGATCCTTATCTATTGGCCAAGCGCTTAAAGGTACCTTCACACTCAGCAACTTTACAACGAGAACGACAACGATCCGTGACGTTGCAGCGTCCTGGATAGCGATCTCGTTGTGTTTGACACGCAGCAGCGATCTGGATCCCGCTGTGCCATCGCTGGTCGGAGCTAGAAGGCCAGAACTTTATTTGGTCGTCAGGTCGGCATGATTCGTCGTGTTTGACAGCAAAAGCAACGATGCCTGCAATGGTTTACATGGAGCTAACAACCAGCGAGAACGATAATTACGCCACTGGATCGCTCCTGCATCGTTCTGGAATTGCTGTGTTTGACGTCTCCTAGCGACCTAAACAGCGACACTGCAGCGATCGGCTCGTTGTCTATATCGCTGCAGCGTCGCTGAGTGTGACGGTACCTTTACACTATTTCCTGCAGTCCAATAGACAGTGAAAGGAGCGGAGGTCAAGCATGCCCACCTCCAAAGTTTCGGTGTGTTGATCATCTCAGGATCACCCAGACCCCCAGGGATCAGTAAGTTGTCCCTTTTCCAATGCATTGGGAATAACCAGGTATAAAGATTATCTCTTGCTCTAGTGTAATTCTTAGTTTGTCCTGTGGTGGCGCACTTACTGCCAAGTTTTCGTTAAAGAGTACATCTGATCCCTCGGTGACCCTCTTAACAAGTGGGGATTAGCTAAAACCAAGAACCCCCTTTAAAAGTTACCATTGGGGAGATATATATATATATATATATATATATATATATATATATATATATATATATATATATATATATATATATATATATATATATATATATATAATATATATTTGCCCCAATATGTGGAACATTTGTTCATCCTGGGGTCCTGCTTCAGGTATAAGACCAGAATTCCACTGATGTAGGAGAACAGGCTGTAAAGGGTCAGGTATAAATGTGATTTGTGGTGAGCAGACCACAGGGTGACCTCCTCCTTGGCACAGCACGTTGTCTGCATATAGGTATATAGTCACTGGTTGGCGGTAAGACCCCACAACTGTTATGATTACTCAGCTGAGCGTTCTGTTTCTGTAGGGTTCCCGGGAGGGAATCCCACATAATACCACTAACCCAATTGTGGCATCAACCACTAACTACTGCGCTGGTTATTATTTCCTCTGCTGTTTGCTTAGTAACAGGAGCGGGATTATAAGAGAGTAGTCACAGTGCAATACATTAGGCTGTGTTCACACAATGCGTTCTCAATGCACTGTTTTTTCTCCCCTCGCAGGATATGCTCCAAAATGTCTGTGTTTTATCAAGGTTTTGGAAAGTGTGGCAAAAAACCCTTTTGCAAACACATTGTGTGAACAAGGACTAAGGGGTTCTGGCAAGAATGGTATATTTAAAGGAGCACTGAACCTAAAGTTCTATAATTGTTATAAGCTCTGAATCAGGACCAGTCCATCGTGCTAGATCCGTCCTTCACAGGTATACACCCGGGAGTAGTCCTGCTGTATAACAATGTGGCGTATACATGCACTGCATGCAACATGTGAATGGGGGCCTATGTGTTCGCCAAGCATGTACTTTAAAGATGCAGACTTTGGGTTTACTGGCCTGTTATGTGGATTGGATCTGTAGGGTATGTTCACACTGCTTCTTTTTTCACTGTTTTTCAAGATAACAGAATGATCCTTTTAATTTGTACAGAAAAAAAACTTACCATTTAAATGTTCAGGTTTTTCAACATTTTGTAAATGGAACCTGTCATGTCCTCAAATTCTATTTACCTGCAGATATAGGGTCAATATGCAAGTTAAATGGGTTTTGCAGGACTATTTTTTTTTTACTACAGGCCTAAGAACTACCAGGCAGTTAATTGCTATCTACCTGCCTATTCTGCCCGCTGCCGATCTCTGCAGGTCTGAGTGGTCACAGCCGACTCCTGCTGATGATTCTGCAGTTTCAGCTGATGTCCTGTCGACAGGGCTGCAACTTCTCTTGGGCTCTGATGAGGGGTCACTGCCGACCTCATGCTGATTGACAGCCGGGTACCTGCTGCATTAATGAGGATCTGGTTGTCAATCAGAACGACGCCAGCAGTTACAACCTGTCAACAGAGCAGCGCAGAAGAGAAAGAGCTTCTCTGTTGACGTGAAGCAGCAGAATTGCTGGCAGGTCAATTACCGCTCTATGTTGGTGCCTGGAAGAACAGGCTGGAATTGCCTCTGTTAGCAGCAGCTACCTGCCAGTTCGTTGTTAGACCCATAGTAAAAAATAAATTACGGTTTAATGCTATTACAATGTTGTTTTGTTGCCTTACTGCAAGCCCGGCTATCAGGAGGAAATACGGTAAGCGTTATCACTCCCAGGTGTTTCCGGCTTTCAGTCATAGGAGTGTGCACGGGGCGGCTTCATTCATTGCTCACAGTACTGCTTAGGCTACGTTCACATTTGCGTTGTTGGGCGCAGCGTCGGCAACGCAACCAACAACGCATGTGCACAACGCTGCGTTTTGCGATGCATGCGTTGTCATAAAGCACAGAGCAGGAATTTCGGCGCAGGAAAAACGCTACAAGTAGCGTCCTCTGCGCCCTGTCTGTGTGCGTCTATATGAGGCATGTGTCGTAAAACGCAGTACAATGCATACCGGCGCATGTCCATGCGCCCCCCATGTTGAAGATAGGGGCGCATGACGCATGCGTCGGTATGCGTCGACGACGCTGCGCCCAAAGGCGCAAATGTGAACGTAGCCTTACTATACTGTGAGTGGCAGCTCTCAGAGCTCACTGAAGCACAATGATTGGCATCTGGCTGTGCAACACATCTTTGCAGAGTCTGCTGTCAATCAAAGTCCCTTGCTTACAGCTGCTACTCAATATGCTGTCAGGGGTGACGGAATCCACACTGGAACACCTGTATGACTGAAAGCCGGCGGCATCTGGGAAGAATAAAGTTCATTTCCTCTCAGTAGCCATACTTTAGGGTGGCCGGGCAGCATTGTAAGTCCGGGGACACACTTGCGAGTGCAATGCGAGAAACTCGCATCTATACCCGACACTGCTGCTGGCACTCGGGACCGGAGTGTGCTCCTGCATGTATAGTGCCGGGTATAGATGCGACAGACTCTCTCACGTTTCTTGCACGGATGTGTTTCTCGCATGTGTGACTCCGGCCAAACACTGATAACCTGCATATTAACCTTATTTATTCGGACTCCCATGACAGCACACGAGAGAGGGGATCCGCCCTTAAGGAACAGGAAACCTACAGATACAAAAGGGCGGCACCTCTCCCCATGCATCAGTTGGTTTCCTGTTCCTGAAGGGACTGGATGCCTATAGAAACTACAGGAGTCCAGGCCGGCCGGACCGATTCTGGTGGCGAGAGGGTCTCCCACTTCGGCCGGTGCGGGTACCTGAAGTAGTCACGGTGGCCCTGGCAGGGTGGCACGGCGGTGACTAGGCAGCGAGGAGCGGTCGCCAGGGGGTGTCCGGTCTCCGGGGCCAGCGTCTGGTAAGTCGCCCTTCCCGTGGGCTGTGGGTCTCTCTGGAGCAGGGGGGAGCGCGGCGGCATCGGGGGGGCGCCGATCGGATCGTAGCTGGCCGGCCTCGGCGTTCCACGAGAGCTGCAGCGCTGACAGGAAGCGCTGTAAGCTGTGGTGACGTCGGGGGGCGGAGCCGGCGACGTCTTCCGGATCGGTGAGCTCCTGCGCATGCGCGGGGGCTCCAAGATGGCGGCGCCCACCGGAGATCATGCCGCAATCCCTCCGGAGCGACGATTGATTCCCCACAGCTGCGGGGGGGCGGGAAAATTAAACAAGCAAGCTGGGCAAGGTGCGCTGACCGAAGGAGGGGCCTTATAAGGCGGCTCCAGCAGCATGTTCCCGGGTTCTGGCTCCAATTTACTGAAAATGGATTCAGATCAGGATCAGCAGGTTGTGCTGCTGGAACAAGCATCCCAGAAACCCAAGGAGAAGGAACATGAAAAAAGGAGCGATGGTTCGGGCCGCAGAAGCTCCTCCAGACAGGGGTCTGGAGGGTCAGTCAAAAAGGATCCCCCTCGTGCTTCGGTATTTCTGGGTGTGAGCAGCCACTGGTAAGTGATCTTCGAGAAAGTTCACTTAGTGACTAGTCTCCCCTCATGTGTTTTATGCAGGGAAGGAAAAACGTCAGTAAGGCGAAGCATAGGGAATGTGCCATCTGCGGGGTTCCCTTGCCTGACTCACACCCTAAAAAACTATGTGACCCCTGTATCCAGCAGACGGTGAGGTTCTGGAAGGAGGGGAGGGGGTATAGCATGTAGATTTTACACTCTAGTCTACCTTACTTATCCCCGTAGGTAGCCGAAGAATCCTCCTCTATTACGGCCAGTCTCAAGGAGATGATTAGAATGGAGGTTAAAGAGTCCTTTAAAAACCTTTCACAGTCAGGAGGTTCTAGGCAGAGAACTGAGTGGGCATCTGATTCGTCTGTGGAAAAGGACAAGTCCGAAGAATCAGACAATTCAGCAGCATCATCCTCCTCTTCGGAAGAAGACGCTGCTCGGTTTTGCCTACCCCTAGAAAGGATAGACAAATTGGTAAAGGCGGTCAGAGGCACAATGGGTATATCGGAACCCAAGCCTCAACTATCCAAAGAACAAATGATGTTCAGTGGATTGGAGCAAAAGAAGCGCAGAGTGTTTCCTTTAAATGAGAAAATACAAGATCTTATTAATAGGGAATGGAGGAAACCTGAGAGAAAAGGCTCCTTACCACCTGCGCAAAAACGCCGATACCCTTTTGATGACCCAGCAGTAGGTAACTGGGAGAAAGCACCCAAGCTGGATGCAGCAATTGCCAAGGTAGCTAAACGATCTTCTCTCCCATTTGAAGATATGGGAACACTTAAAGACCCCCTGGATAGGAAAGTGGATACCTTCCTGAAGGGAACCTGGGAGATGGCAGCTGGCTCCTTAAGACCTGCGGTAGCTTCAACCTGCACGGCAAGGTCAATGATGGTCTGGCTGGACCAGTTGGAGACCCAATTAAAACAAGGGGCCTCTAGAGAGTCCATTCTCTCAGCATTACCTGTAATCCAGGAGGGGGCGGTTTTTTTATCAGACGCCTCAATTGACTCCGTAAAGTTGGCAGCTAGAGCAGCAGGACTTTCTAATGCTGCAAGGAGAGCCCTATGGCTGAAATGCTGGCCGGGGGATATGCAGGCAAAAGCGAAGCTCTGCGCTATCCCTTGTAAAGGCGAATATTTATTTGGGCCTACCCTGGATGAACTCCTGGAGAAAGCAGGAGATGATAAGAAAAAGTTTCCCAACCTGTTCAATCCATACCGTCGTCCCTTCAACAAAAGAAGGTTCAACCGGGGAGGAAAGCGAACCTTTTCACCAGGGAGAGATCGTCCCAGATGGGAGGATAGGCGAAAGCGAGGTACAGGTCTCATGTTTCGCCGTAACCAGACGGAAAATAAAAAACAAGACCAATGACTGGCAATTCCAGTGGGAGGGAGACTATTGCATTTCTCGGCAGAGTGGTCGAAAATCACAAACAGCGTTTGGATAAAAGACACTGTTTCCCATGGTCTCAAGCTGGAATTTGTTCATATTCCACAGGACAAATTTAGATTAACACCCTGGCGCTCATCTCCCACTGAACAATTCGCCCTAGAAGAGGAAGTGAGGACTCTTTGTTCCAAAAATGTTTTGGTAGAAGTGCCGTATTCTCAGGCAGGGGAAGGGTTTTACTCTCCCCTGTTCCTAATCCAGAAGCCTGATAAATCTTACAGAACCATTATAAATCTTAAGGGTCTCAATAAGTTTTTGGTGAAACATACTTTCAAAATGGAGTCCATCAATTCGGCAATAAAAATGCTTTTCAACAACTGTTTCATGGTAGTAGTGGATTTGAAAGATGCCTACTATCATGTACCCATTCATGCTGATTTCCAACGATACCTGAGGGTAGCGATACTAATGGGGGGTAGGATTCGACATTTTCAATTCAGAGCGCTCCCCTTTGGGATCACCTCGGCACCTAGGGTGTTTACTAAAATAATTGCGGAAGTTATGGCGCATTTAAGAGAGTCAAATATCCTTATAGTCCCCTACTTAGACGATTTCCTCATTGTAGGTAACTCGGTAGATCATTGTCTGTCACAATGGGAGATTGCTAAAACCAAACTAGAACGGTTGGGTTGGATCATAAACTTTGAAAAATCTAAATTACAGCCCCTAAATGTTCAAAAATTCCTGGGGTTAATGTTGAATTCAGTGACACAGCAGTGTCTCCTCCCTATAGAGAAAATGGACCAAATTCAGAGTTTTGTATTAAGAGCAATCAATACACCTTCCATGACACTTAGGCAAGCAATGTCTCTACTTGGGTCACTCACATCTTGCATCCCAGCAGTTAAGTGGGCTCAGTTCCACACCAGGTCCCTACAAAATGAAGTCCTGTTCCATGACAGAGCCTTAGGAGGCGCATTGAATGGAAAATTGACATTGAGGCCGATAACAGTGAATTCCCTTAGATGGTGGCTAGATAAACAAAATTTATCAGCAGGGGTTCCCTGGATGATAGATGTCACCCACGTGATAACCACGGATGCCAGCTCTTCAGGGTGGGGAGCCTATATGGGGGACATGGTGGTCCAGGGACAGTGGGAACCCTTCACAACATTTTCATCTAATCAAAGAGAGTTGTTGGCGGTTGAACTGGCTGTTAAAAAATTCCTCGTATATCTGCAGGGCCAGCACGTCAGAATTCTGTCGGACAACAGAGTGGCGGTCGCTTACATAAACCGGCAAGGGGGAACTCGTTCCGAAACTTTAATGCAGATCACGGATCGGTTGTTCCAGGTGGCAGAGCTCAATTTTCTATCTTTGACAGCTCTTCACATCAAAGGAAAAGAAAATGTGGCAGCAGATTTCCTCAGCCGAAATGTGTTAAAACAGGGAGAGTGGTCTCTCAACGAGGACATTTTCAATCTTGTCGTCCGCAGATGGGGTCAACCAGTGGTGGATCTATTCGCCACCAGAAACAACAGAAAAGTAAAACTTTTTTGCTCCCTAAATCCCAGGGAGAATCCCCTGGCGGTAGACGCGTTTCTCATAAAATGGGATTTTCCACTAGCCTATGCTTTCCCACCACTGAACCTGATACCTCTAGTGGTGAGGAAAATCAGAGAGGATCGAGCGAAAGTCATCCTTATCGCCCCCTTTTGGCCCAGAAGAACCTGGTTTACCTGGCTCAAGACAATGTCTGTAGCGGTCCCCTGGGTACTGCCAGAGATCCCGAACTTGCTTTCGCAGGGACCGATCTCCCATCCACAAGTGACGGGGCTCCATTTGACGGCATGGTGTTTGAACGGTCACTATTAGTGGGGAAAGGCTTCTCTCCAAACTTGGTGGAGACGCTCCTAAAGAGTAGAAAGCAAATAACTACGAAAATCTACTCTAGGACTTGGAGAAAGTTCTTGTCTTGTTCAAAGTTTAATATCCAAGACGGGGTGCCAGTACAACAAATCCTAGAGTTCCTACAGAAGGGGTTCGAGTTGAAACTCTCTCCTAGTACCCTTAGGGTACAGGTCTCAGCTTTAGGTGCCCTGTTTTCCTGTAATATAGCGAATAACTACTGGATAGCGAGGTTTATGAAGGCAGTTAGTAGATCTACACCACTGCATAAAGACAGAACAGTTCCATGGGATTTAAATTTAGTTCTGTCCTCTCTAACTAAACCCCCCTTTGAACCTCTGCAGGAGGCCTCGATCAAAATGTTGACACTTAAGACAGCCTTCCTGATCGCCATAACCTCAGCTCGCAGGATAGGGGATATACAGGCACTTTCCAGAGCTCCTCCATACACTGAAATCTTGTCAGACAGAGTAGTCCTTAGACCAGACCCAGCATATCTGCCAAAGGTGGCGACACGGTTCCATAGATCACAGGAGATAGTTTTGCCGTCCTTTATTCCTAATCCCTCTAATCCTAAAGAGCAGGAGCTTCATACGTTAGACGTCAGGAGATCTCTTCTTCAGTATATTTCAGCTACTGATAATTGGAAGAAGGATGGGGCACTGCTTCTTTCCTTCCAAGGTCCAAAGAAAGGATTTAGAGTATCGAAATATTTACTGGCTAAATGGATTAGGGAAACTATCTCTCTAGCTTATACAGCAGGTGGGGGGCCAGCTCCGCAGAACCTAAAGGCACATTCCACCCGGGCCATGGCGTCATCCTGGGCAGAAAGATCTGGAGTGTCAGTGGAGCAGATATGTAAGGCGGCCACATGGTCATCCCCTTCCACTTTCTTTAAACACTATCGGTTGGATTTGGGGTCCTCCTCTGATCTTTCCTTTGGGTTAAGGGTGCTACAATCTATAGTCCCTCCCTAAGGTAGCTTACATCTCTGTAAATCTCTCGTGTGCTGTCATGGGAGTCCGAATAAAGCATTAAGCTACTTACTGGTAGCGGCATTTTTCGGAGGCCCATGACAGCACCCTTAGTTCCCTCCCTATTCACGTGGGGGTAGCACTTCCTGATATGTATATAGCGTAATATGTAAATCTCACGTATGGTGTCTTATTACAATAATGGGTTATTTTGTTTCAAATGTATATAATGTATATATTGTATATTTGTGTACCACTAACCGCGGCAGTCCTCTCAGGCTCTGAAATACAACTGATGCATGGGGAGAGGTGCCGCCCTTTTGTATCTGTAGGTTTCCTGTTCCTTAAGGGCGGATCCCCTCTCTCGTGTGCTGTCATGGGCCTCCGAAAAATGCCGCTACCAGTAAGTAGCTTAATGCTATCTGCATGTTAGTAGATTTTCAGGACATGTCAAATTCTTCAGGTTTCAAAGATGCCAAGTAGTCAAATGTACATTCTTCAGTAATTGTTTTCTAGAATTCTGCTCCATACTTTACAATAGAAGTCAATAGGAATGCTTAAAAGATCTTTTTGAGCGTCTTGTCAGCATTTTTGCTTAAAAAAAGGTTAAAATGGAAAATACCTGTATAAACGCTTCCAAAAAATTGAAAAACTAACATTTTTGACAGCTGAAAAAGATGCAGTGTGAACACAGCCTAACTCTGTATTGTTGCTAGCCTCTGTGTCATGTTATCGAGTCTTGTAATTGGACTGTTAGGCCGTGTGTACGCTATCAGTATTTGGTCAGTTTTTTACCTCAGCATTTGTAAAATCAGGAGTGGAGCAATCAGAGGAAAAGTATAATAGAAACACGTCACCACTTCTGTATTTCTCACCCACTCCTGGTTTGGGCTTATAAATACTGAGGTAAAATACTGACCAAATACTGAACATGTGAACGCTGCCATAGGGAGATGCATAACGGAGTCCGCCAGTGGGTAAAATACCAGCCTTCCCGCAAGTAGCCAGCATCTTGGGGTGTCAGATTAATAATGGCAGATCCTCTTTGTCACATAACGATTCGCCTCGGAGCAGCAGAAATCTGTGTCCTGATCAGGCCAGAAATCATACCTGCCTCCTGTCTATCCTCCCTCAATACATTGGCCTGCACTTCCCCTACATCCTCCAGGGGGCAGTGTTTCCAACCATTTCTATAAGAAGAGGCCTAGTGATAACACAGGCGAGGTCTGAGCTCACTTCTTTCCGATGATGGTATTTATTTACATAGGGCTTACCGCTGTTAACCCTTATGTTACTGCTTGCGGTTTAGATTTGCATATGCTTAATAAATTCCATATCCTTCTGTATCTGCAGAGTCCCCCTCCCCACACCCCTTCCCCCTGCTGCACAATGCATCGAACCATGCGGATCAAAATGACGGAGCTCAACCCGCACCTAATGTGTGCACTGTGTGGAGGGTACTTCATCGATGCTGCCACCATTGTGGAGTGCCTGCATTCCTGTGAGTAGTAAAACATCCCTGCTATATGGTAGGGTTGTGACAAGCGTGTGTGGTGCTTTTTTGTCGGGCCGCAGTCGCCTTACATCTGGCTGTCAGTTTGAAAATAGATCCAGTGTAATTTCGTTATTGCCGAAAATGCGAGAAATAGTAATAAGGGTTTACTGCATCCTCCTTGGTGTGGGGTCTGTCGGCACTGACTAGTGGTCTGCTCCCATGATGCCACCATGCTAATATCTCTTTTTTTTTTTGTCCTTCCACAGTTTGCAAGACTTGCATCCTGCGCTACTTAGAAGCCCACAAGTTCTGCCCCATGTGTGACTCTCAGGTGCACAAAGGACGGCCACTTCTGAGCATCAGGTTGGTATCCTTGGAGTCACAGCTGAGGGCTGCCATGTTTAATGCTGATGGCACGAATATTCTAGTCTGCCGTCCTGTTCTGGTCATCAAAAGTATCGGAGCCCTAACAGATCCTTTTAAAGTCAGTGTAGTCTATTGGGATGAGCTGGCATCAGACGTACCTCCTATATAGCCATAGGGCTACTGTCAGCCGGGACGTAGATTTACCTGGTGGACCGTCATCTATTAGGGTATGCGTCCGGGAAAGCTGCGTGACTGACATGGCTACAATCACAGCTCACGTAGGAGCCATCATCCTTATCCAGGATGTTTGCCTATCATTATATATTATTACTGTACCGTGTAGGAAATCTTAGGGTGTGACATTTGCATTGCAATAACGATCGCCATGTGGGAAGCCGAAAACTATATTAAACTTCCCCTGTAAAATGATTACCGTACATTATCCTCAGAGGACTTACAATTGTTGATTTTCTTAAATAATTTTCTGTACAATATGGTGCACGCTGTGCTAGCATGGATTGTGCATGTCTTTACATTATGTTCTTGTTTAGGGCGGATAAAACACTACAAGACATTGTATATAAGCTGGTGCCAGGACTCTTCAGAGGTGAGAGC
This sequence comes from Ranitomeya imitator, assembly GCF_032444005.1. Lineage (NCBI taxonomy): Eukaryota > Metazoa > Chordata > Amphibia > Anura > Dendrobatidae > Ranitomeya > Ranitomeya imitator. The sequence continues at coordinate 511,623,720 of NC_091283.1, forward strand.
ACATTATGTGTGGGCTAGGGCTGGCAGTCTTGGTTTTCTTTCCACTTGCATCTGTAACATCCATTATCACTCACTATTATACCCACAGACTGGGAATAATCATTACATGGTAAAGCCACACTAGCAATAATCCATAGCTCTCTATGGCCAGTCTCAGACTGTTGTCATACAGCCACTAGCAAACATTGTATGAAGACCCAGAGGCCAGCCGGCCCGTCTACTGGCCACACATTAGAAAATGACCATTATGAGGCTCCTGTTAGATACTTTTTGTGACACCAATGGGCTTATCAAATGCCAACCAAAGGCCAATATGGCTGGAACAGTTTATCTTCAGCCATTGCTAGTCATTGAAATGTTGTTTGTACCAGAGCTGTGTGTAAAGCGGACATCATAGTGGAGACCAAGTCTCTAGGTATAATAATTTATAGCTTTGCTGTCCACAACGACCTTCGCAGACCAACCAGAGCTAAAAGTTAAAACCCTATCGTCTGATTCACTCACTCCTGCATGGCCAGCCTCCACTTTTACTTAAAGGGACTCTGTCAGCACAGAATGAGTGATCAAACCTAGTACAGGCGCTCGGGGCATCATGGCGGGCCAATCATTTATATACACCTTCCATCCTGCCTGGTTTCCATCTATCTCTGCTCTTCTCTGGCCCTATAAAGACAGAGCTGTCAATCAAAGAAGAGAAGGGATGAGAACAGGGAAAACAAGCAAATGGGAAGGTGTATATAAATGTTTGGCCCCGCCGTGATGCACCGAGCGCTTGTGCTTAGTTTGATCAGTCATTCTGTGCTGACAGTCCCTTTACATGCCCCATACACATTGGAGCACAGTCAGCTGAATGTGCTGATGTCAGATGCACCAGACAGCCATTTAATGTGTATGGGGTCTCCCAGCTGTCCTCGCACAGATAATGTAAGGGGAGAGAAGTCGTGGGCAGGAGTGTCCGGTAGCGACTTACTCTCCTCTCCCCATACAGAACACCTTCACACTCGGCTCGGCGGTGGTTGGGAGAGATAACTGTCTGCTGAACAAGCTTTCATTTTTATATATGAGACAGAACAGGGATCCTGTGCATGAAGGATATTTGGGTCAATAGCTCCTTTATGTGTCTGACAGAAGCTGCTGTGGAGGTAGATGTGGCCCCCTTCTCTCTAGGGCCCCTGTGTTGTTGCACTAATGATATATCCGCCCCTGGTTCAGTGTCATGGAATAGTTTCACTCCTTTACTTCTTAGCTACTATCAGGAATTTCTCGTATTTCCCTTACATTATCACACTGATTGTGCCATAGTCCCCAAAGATCATTTCTGACTCCGGCACCTGGAAGCCATGAATATGATCCGCATTGATCCAGCCCTGTTCAAATTCTTATTGATTTCCACTTTGTAATAGGGAGTTCATCAATATAGATGAGGAGCCATGACAGAACCACATGTGGGTACAAGTAGGACCATGCACACGCGCCAAGACAGGGCGCTGGGTCCCTCGAGCAGGGAATGATGGCACAGAGTTGCAGACTGCCCCTGTGAATCCACTAGCAGTTTGCCTGGCACATTACAAGGTCGAAAAGTTACATACTCCCCATATAGCCCAATAAAAGGTATTGGAGGGTCGTGGTAATGGTAAAGGGGTGAGTGCAGAATAAGGTGTTAATTATATATCTGGTCATAATCACAGGTAGCTGTTGAATGAAAGATATCACTGTCTTAATGCCACCAATAATAAGCTCAGGCAGGACGGGAGTGTTGTCTTAGTAGCTGGGGGAAACAAGAATTAAAGCAGAAAATACATTCTTCTTATCAATTTTTTTTCCAGATGTCAGCTCAATATACATATATTTTGGAAATAGCCTACAGATTTCTGGCTATCTTAAAGGACAATGTTTTTACTTCAATGCACATATTTGGCTAGAAAGTATATTTGCAGTAGGGTGTCTTTAAACAATTTGGAGAATTTGACTTCTACAGCCTCTCTCTATCACAGTACATACAGGACTGCATAATGAGATAACAGCGAATGTGCTATCAACTCATCATTAATGGGGTTTTTCAGTTTTGGAAAACCACTGTCCTCCAGCTATAGTTTGTTGCCCAAAAAACAAACTCGCCCTCCCCAGGTCCAGAGCTGAGTCTCTACCGCATCTCCCGAGGGCTCCTATTGTCTGCAGTGCTGATGTCACATCTCAATTGCTACAGCCAATCAGTGAGCTCAGCTGCTCTGAGCGTCTTGTGTCATCAATTTGGGCAGAGGTGCTGAGCTTAGCCACTTTCTGCAGCGCTGTCGATGTAATGTCAGCGCTGCAGACAATAACCACTGGGAGCAGTGATGGAGGCTCATCACTGGACCTGGGGAGGATGAGTAAAAACAAAGCCGGAGGAGAGGTGTTTTCCAAAAATCCACTATTAGGACAATCCTTTCTTGATCAAAATGTTTGGCCCCCATAAAATAATAAAGACTATACTCTCTTCCCATGCCGTCGGCACTCCCGCAGTGTCGGCACTCGCTTTTTACCAGGGGCTCTCTTGTCTAAGTGGACAACTTCTTTATTGACTAGTTGAATACTTTGATGTGCTTAAAAGATGGTTCAGCAGAAGAGATAATCTCACTGAAGTATTAGACTGTTAATTGTTTCCATGGTCTGTACTGTGATAAATAGAGGCTGTAGAACAGTGACGCATTTTTAATATATCCTTGTTGCAAAAATGCTTCTTATCTTAAAAAAAAAAAAACTTTTTAATTAAAAAAAATGTCCCCAAAGGTGTCCATATACTTTAATGAGTGAACATAACATTTTCAGCCTGTGCAAGATCCAGTCAGAGAGAAGAAGGAAACTCTTTTCCTTCAGGAGGACAAGATCCTATGGGATCTGTCCCAAATTCTGAGAAGATGATTAAATCTGGAATAAAAGCACAGCGGTATCAGAGCGGCCTTACACTGATAGTAGTGATGTGCTGCTGCGCTAAATCTGAAGCTCATTTATTGTCTCCACAGGTGAGATGAAGCGAAGAAGGGAGTTCTACTCCTCATACGCTCGTAAAGAAGGTGCGTGTTCTCATGACCGTGTCATTTACTACAGCTGACCCTCCCCCACCCCCCCCCCCCCAGTGGAACGTCGTGTGTTCACACAGTATATTTGCATGCAACATACCCTGGTAGTGCTCGCATACGTAGTGTCACATGTCAGTAATGTCACCTCTTGTCCTGCATAGGCTATGTGCACTCGTTCAGTATTTACAGCAGATGTCTATGCTGCAAAAGCAAGAGTGTCGGCAGGAAAAATGCTGCTTAACCCCTTCATATTTTTAAAACTTTTTTTTTTTACTGAAAGGGAACCTGTCACGACAGAAAATGCCATTAACCTGCAGATATGGGCTGTAAGGCTATGTTCACATGTTGTGTTTTTTGCTGTGTTATTTTCTGCAGGCAAAACTTGCTCTCTTGGCAGTAAAGAAGCTGCTTACAAAAAGCAGGTTTTGCTGCGTTTTCGTTGCCTCTTGTGCTTGCTGGTAAAGCTTAGTGTCCAATCAAAACCATGATGCAACTTCCTTAAGGTTTTTGCATCAAAAACACAGCAAAACCTGATACCTGTGTTTTTGCAGTTATCCATTACTTTCTATGGGTGAAAAAAACAAAACCAGTTTTCAAAAACGCAGTAGTTTTCCAAGTCAGTCAGGTAAAAAAAAAAACAATGTGTGTGCATGAGATTTCCAAAATCCCATAACTTTTGCTGGTGCTGTAAAACGCAGCCTAAAATTTGCATAAAAACAGCAAAAACGCAACATTTGAACATGGCCTAATTGCTTCTTCGACCCTGACCAGTGCAGAGCCAGTGCCGGGGTGCGGTTACAGACAGCACTCTCTATACTTAGAGCGGTGACCGAACCAGTGCCTGCACCGCCCCTGTGACTGAAACCGGAACGCTGTCGGGGGGAATAAGGTTTATTTTTTCACCGCAGCATTCGGGTAAGTGCGGGCACCGGACAGTTAAGTAACACTATTAACATGCAAATTAACAACATATCTGTAGGTCAATAGTGTTTTTTGTGATGACAGGTTCCCTTTAATAGTCCCCATAGGAGACTTGAAGCTGCGATCGTCCAATCGACTGTGCTGTACTTAACATACATTCAGCAGAAATGACGACCTGTTATGAGTATCGTAAAGCCAGGAAGAGGGGTCTTCTGCAGGCCAATAATGATCAGTCTGTTGGGTGTGCATGTTTTACAGCTAACAGCGGCTCCAGCTCCGAGCAGGGGGAGAAAGTCACCGAGACTGGAGAACTGGTGGTACACGAGGAGGAGAGCATCAGTCTGTCAATCCAGTTCTCAGAGGATGCAAGGTATATAGATCGGCTGCAGGTATAGACTGGGCATGGAGGAGTTGCTGTCATCAGTCCTGATGCTCTAATATTCCGTTTTTACATCTCTAATTCTATCAGGGATGAGGCACAAGACTTGGCAGACAGTGAAGATCTGGAGAAGGTAATCAGCAAGGCATGGATATATGTGTCGTCACCCAGCCGACCCTTGTATGACAGCTGTGCAGGGTCGGCTCCAGGTTTTTGAGGGCCCCTGGCAAGAGTCTCAGTGGGCCCCCCTTTAACACATACCACGATTCAGAGAAATATAGGTACAGTACAATGCCAGATTTCACTTCTTACAAAAGTGATAGCTATTGTAAACTCTACAATACCATACAGCAGAGGGGCTTTATATAAGTCAACCCATTATATGTCAATTTTTGTGCCCTACTCCCTCTTCCTCAGTTACCAGTAGGCATTTTATTGTTAGTTGAACTTGCTGCAAAGAAAAAACTGCATACATTGAATATGACAATTTGTTAAAAAGTTTTCCATTAAAGTAAACATTAGAAAGTATGAACAGAGAACATTTGTAAACGTGCAAAATGGGTAGCATACAGAACAGCCACGTAGTATATAACACAGCCCATGTTGTATATAGCACAGCCACGTAGCATATAACACAGCCACATAGCATATAACACAGCCACGTAGCATATAGCACAGCCCACGTAGCATATAGCACAGCCCACGTAGTATATAGCAGCCACGTAGCATATAACACAGCCCACGTAGTACATAGCGCAGCCACATAGTATATAGTACAGCCCACATAGCATATAACACAGTCCACGTAGTATATAACGCAGCTAATGTAGCATATAGCACAGCCCACGTAGCATATAACACAGCCCACGCAGTATATACAGTGGGGCAAAAAAGTATTTAGTCAGTCAGCAATAGTGCAAGTTCCACCACTTAAAAAGATGAGAGGCGTCTGTAATTTACATCATAGGTAGACCTCAACTATGGGAGACAAACTGAGAAAAAAAATCCAGAAAATCACATTGTCTGTTTTTTTATCATTTTATTTGCATATTATGGTGGAAAATAAGTATTTGGTCAGAAACAAACAATCAAGATTTCTGGCTCTTACAGACCTGTAACTTCTTCTTTAAGAGTCTCCTCTTTCCTCCACTCATTACCTGTAGTAATGGCACCTGTTTAAACTTGTTATCAGTATAAAAAGACACCTGTGCACACCCTCAAACAGTCTGACTCCAAACTCCACTATGGTGAAGACCAAAGAGCTGTCAAAGGACACCAGAAACAAAATTGTAGCCCTGCACCAGGCTGGGAAGACTGAATCTGCAATAGCCAACCAGCTTGGAGTGAAGAAATCAACAGTGGGAGCAATAATTAGAAAATGGAAGACATACAAGACCACTGATAATCTCCCTCGATCTGGGGCCCAACGCAAAATCCCACCCCGTGGGGTCAGAATGATCACAAGAACGGTGAGCAAAAATCCCAGAACCACGCGGGGGGACCTAGTGAATGAACTGCAGAGAGCTGGGACCAATGTAACAAGGCCTACCATAAGTAACACACTACGCCACCATGGACTCAGATCCTGCAGTGCCAGACGTGTCCCACTGCTTAAGCCAGTACATGTCCGGGCCCGTCTGAACTTTGCTAGAGAGCATTTGGATGATCCAGAGGAGTTTTGGGAGAATGTCCTATGGTCTGATGAAACCAAACTGGAACTGTTTGGTAGAAACACAACTTGTCGTGTTTGGAGGAAAAAGAATACTGAGTTGCATCCATCAAACACCATACCTACTGTAAAGCATGGTGGTGGAAACATCATGCTTTGGGGCTGTTTCTCTGCAAAGGGGCCAGGACGACTGATCCGGGTACATGAAAGAATGAATGGGGCCATGTATCGTGAGATTTTGAGTGCAAACCTCCTTCCATCAGCAAGGGCATTGAAGATGAAACGTGGCTGGGTCTTTCAACATGACAATGTTCCAAAGCACACCGCCAGGGCAACGAAGGAGTGGCTTCGTAAGAAGCATTTCAAGGTCCTGGAGTGGCCTAGCCAGTCTCCAGATCTCAACCCTATAGAAAACCTTTGGAGGGAGTTGAAAGTCCGTGTTGCCAAGCGAAAAGCCAAAAACATCACTGCTCTAGAGGAGATCTGCATGGCGGAATGGGCCAACATACCAACAACAGTGTGTGGCAACCTTGTGAAGACTTACAGAAAACGTTTGACCTCTGTCATTGCCAACAAAGGATATATTACAAAGTATTGAGATGAAATTTTGTTTCTGACCAAATACTTATTTTCCACCATAATATGCAAATAAAATGTTAAAAAAACAGACAATGTGATTTTCTGGATTTTTTTTTTCTCAGTTTGTCTCCCATAGTTGAGGTCTACCTATGATGTAAATTACAGACGCCTCTCATCTTTTTAAGTGGTGGAACTTGCACTATTGCTGACTGACTAAATACTTTTTTGCCCCACTGTAACAGCTACGTAGTATATAGCAGCCACGCAGTATATAACACAGCCACATAGTATATATCAGTGTGGGCACCATATCCCTGTTAAAAAAAAGAATTAAAATAAAAAATAGTTATATACTCACCTTCTGGCGGCACCTGGATCCAGCCCAGGCCTTAGCGATGCTCCCGTTCCCAGTGATGCTTTGCGACAATGACCTGTGATGACGTAGCGGTCTCGCGTGATCCCACGTCATTTCGCAAGGCATTACTGGACACGGGAGCTGCCGGAAGCATCGCGAGGATCGGGAAGGCTCCGGGGGCTGCCGGAAGGTGAGAATAGCACGATTTATTTTTTTTACATTATTTTTAACATTATACCTTTTTACTATTGATGCTGCATAGGCAGCATCAATAGTAAAAAGTTAGTCACACTTGTCAAAATGCCTCCCCCACCCCCCCCACCCCCGTCTCGCTAGGGCCCCGGCGCTTGCCCGAGTGCTGATGGCGGCCCTGCAGCTGTGCTCTCTGTGTGAATTATTTTGCGGACTTGCTTCTATGGCTGACTTTCCACATCTCTCCTGATAGAGGAACAGTCTTCGTTTCCTGCGCTGTCCTGCAGCCATGACCATAACTCACCTTGCTAAATTCTTACGAAATAAGATGGACGTCCCGAGCAAGTATAAGGTAAAAGCCAAAATAGAAACCTAATGCCTGTTTTGATAAGAGTAAATCTGATTATTAGGATATCCCATAATATTAGGAGTCAACTATTGGGACTCTTAAGCATGTTGGTGCTGCTGTTGACTCAGGAATGATAGGGGTCCGTGCAGTCGGACCCCCACCAATCGAAATGCAGTCATATCCTAACGCTGCGGCATAACTTTCTAAGGTGGTAAAACAACTTTACCTTTGTAGAAAGGCTTAACTATACACTAGATATAAATAAAAAAGGGGTCAATCCACATTTGGAGGTCCGAGTGCACAGAGCCCTACTTATATTATATGTCTGGTGATTGGAGGTAACTTTATATTAAATAGTCTGGTAATACAGAATGCAGTGCAATTATCTAAACTGTGACCTCTGGGATAATTGGTTCTGTTTTTGGACACATTACATGATATGGCTATGTTCACGATTCCTTGTGTGAAGTCTCACCCTATACTTTTGGTTGCAGGTTGAGATTCTGTATGAGGAGGAGCTGCTGAAGGACTACTATACACTAATGGACATTGCTTACATATACCCCTGGGGACGGGTAAGTTCTATGCTATAACATGGCATATGATGTGCCTGTTACTGTCTGTACACACTAACAATTCGGGGGACTAGCCACCTACAACTCTCAACATGCTGCACTCTTTTTACCTTCTCCCTATTGCAAGAAACATGAATACTCAGCCAGTCCAAGCATGGATCACAGCTGAATATCCCAACTTTATACTGCTCTGAGCCCACCTCTGGGCCTCTTTACTGCTATGGTGCGCTCAAGGCAGAGGTATTGTGATATTAAACCGGTATCTGCCATGGTGTGAGGCTGGCCATACATATCAGATAGCTGTTGGTCAAATCCTCAATAAGGCTGACAGTAGAGATGAGCGAACCCAAACTTAAAAGTTTGGTGTTGGTACTGGACAGGTAGTGTCCGGTGCTAAATGCCAAACACGGACTTCTCCTGGAAGTTCGTTGCAATGCTACTACTGTTTTCAATGGAGATCTGGTACCCAAACCGAACTTTGGAATAAAATTCAGGTCAGGTATCGGAACACGAACTTCCATGAGCGCACCGCTCATCCCTAGCTGATGGCTATCTTTTTCAACACCCACCCCTACCCAAATACACATGCTGAGCATGCACGTGTTCTCCAGGGGTTAGTATGCAGCTGGTATAGTATATTTGGGCAGCAATTTAACTCCACTGAGAATAAAATGATCAGGCAGTAGTAATCCAGTGCTTATCTTCTGCCATCAGAGGAAGTCACGAAGGCCCTTCCATATACATTAGCAGATTGACAGGTTCAGATGAAAAACAGACAGCTTTACACTTATGGCATTATGTGGGTTAACGGCAAACTTTGGCATTGAGGCAGGGAAGAAAAATAATATAAGGTTCCAAGTATTAGTGTTCTGTGCCAGGAATCTGATCCCTGTACATATCTCCTCTTTTGTCAGACTGGTCCACTACCTCTCAAGTATCGGGTACAACCAACCTGCAAGAGATTACGATTTAGTCGTCCAAGGAGCCTACAAGAAGCCAACCGAGGAACAACGTCCGAGGGGGAATCGACCAGTGACAAGGCCAGCAGCCCAGCGCAAATACCTTCTACCTCCTCTTCTCTCCCTAGCCCTGCCACGCCATGCCAAGGCTCTCCAAATCCCAGCACTGAACTTGCCCCCCCATTGACCATCCAAAATGGGCACTCTGCCAGTCGAGGGCGTAAAGTTACGCTCAATGGGGTTCCTGGACCCCCGCTCACTTGAGAATTTTAATTCCAGAGTCTTTTATACATATGTATATATTATAAAAAAAGAACTTTTTTTTTTGTTTTCTATGGACAAGAGTAATTTAATCCCTCCTTATACCTAAAATCTTTTGTAATGTTTTCTTATAATTTATAAGCGATTGGGACGAGTCTATTTCATTCTCGTATGAATTCAGCACCGCCCGATCCACAGCAGTTGAGTTACTATTTCCAGTTTTGTTACACATTTGTACTCTGAATGAAGGTAACAGGCCTTGATGGGTCATCATTGGGGCTGGCTGCCTGCAGGACTCCTTTCTACAGGGTGTATAATAAGTTATTTACTTTGCGTGAACTTTGAAAGACATGAGCAGTAATGTGACCGGAGAACTTGTTTAATGCTAGCATTTATGTAAGATGTACACTCCGGGGGGACGCCACATTCCTTATTGCGCTATTGAATGTATGTTTTTCAAGGTGCCCTCAGTAGCACCACAATAACATGGCACAACGGGGTCCGCCAACCCCACTTTTCATATGAAGCCCACCAAGCATTTTGTGTCCCTGTGGTGGGTGGGATTTTTGGGGTTGTGGGGTGTCTCTACCTGTCAATATAAATAAAGATATACAAATTGTTTTTGTGTATTTTGATTATGGTTCATTGTGTGAAAAGAAAAATCTAAACTGTGAGCACCTCTTAGCAGATGTTATACAGTACTTTCACAATTTTTTATTTTAATATAAATCTTCCATCTTTTATTGTCTGAAAATTCTGTGCGGATAGCTTTCTCTATCGCTTCTTTGGCGGGACACAGGAACCATGGGTGTATGCTGCTGCCACTAGGAGGCTGATACTAGGCAAATAAAAAAAAAAGGTCCTCCGCCGCAGTGTACAACCCCCCAACTCACTATGTCTACCAGTTTAGCTTAGTGTCAGTAGGAGGTGGACACGGGTCTTTCGCTAGACCCATATCTACTTTAGTTTTCCAGTTATTTTTTTTTGCCCCCTTTTATTTTTTCAGAATCTTCTTCTCTACTTCTGGAAGGAAACAGTGTGAACAGTCACACTGTTCTCCCACGTAAATACGGTGAGTACGGCGTGAACTGCCATCCTGTATCCATCTGTCTATCCGGCAGGACCCTAACACGTGAAGAATGTTTAGGTGATCCGAAGAACGGTCCTGGTCCCTCCACTCCTACCCGCTCACTCACCAGAGCCTGAAGGTTTCAGGAGGAATAGACGTCCCACAACCCGACAAGGCTCGGATGTCTGATGGTCCGTCACAGGAATGGAGAGGTACTCCTCTCTTTTTTTTTTTTTTTTTTTCTTTCTTTCTTTCTTTTCCTCCAGGTCACATCCCAGAGAGAGAGAAAATAAGAAGATGAAAAAGGAACAGAAGAAGATTAGATAGATATCTACTCTCTAGATCAGTATATTACTGGGGGCCTTTATTTGTGTGTATATGTGGTGTGTGAGCAGGATCACTTAAGGTACCGTCACATTTAGCGACGCTGCAGCGATCTAGACAACGATCCCGATCGCTGCAGCGTCGCTGTGTGGTCGCTGGAGAGCTGTCACACAGACAGCTCTCCAGCGACCAACTATGCGAAGTCCCCTGGTAACCGGGGCAAACATCGGGTTACTAAGCGCAAGGCCGCGCTTAGTAACCCGATGTTTACCCTGGTTACCAGCGTAAACGTAAAAAAAAAAACAAACACTTCATACTTACATTCCGGTGTCTGTCCCCCGGCGCTGTGCTTCTCTGCACTGACTGTGAGCGCCAGCCGGAAAGCACAGCGGTGACGTCACCGCTGTGCTCTGCTTTCCGGCCGGCGCTCACAGTGCAGAGAAGCATAGGGCCGGGGGACAGACACCGGAATGTAAGTATGTAGTGTTTTTTTTTTTTTTATGTTTACGCTGGTAACCAGGGTAAACATCGGTTTACTAAGCGCGGCCCTGCGCTTAGTAACCCGATGTTTACCCTGGTTACCAGTGAAGACATCGCTGAATCGGCGTCACACACGCCGATTCAGCGATGTCTGCGGGAGTCCAGCGATGAAATAAAGTTCTGGACTTTCTGCTCCGACCAACGATGGCACAGCAGGATCCAGATCGCTGCTGCCTGTCAAACTCAACGATATCGCTAGCCAGGACGCTGCAACGTCACGGATCGCTAGCGATATCGTTCAGTGTGAAGGTACCTTTTAACCTCAAGGCCTTTCCTGTTTTTTCCTAGGCCTCCATGCCACTCCCTCCTCCGTCGTCAGCCTCACTTAGTAATACTAATTTAGGCCCCAGCTTCTTTGCGGCCTAGCCACGACAATTAACTCCACCTCCTCAGCATAATCGAGCTGGCCATTCTCCCGACCAGCGTGGACATGCCCCCTGTTCCGCGCCCTTTCCACACATGAGGTCCTGCGGTTGGCATTTTCCGGCATCTGTACACTACTGCAAAGGTACTGACTGGGGATGAAATTCAGCCCTGGCGTTTGAAATCACACAGGCCCATGTTGTCCCCATCCCCAAGAACCAGATGGGATATATTGCTAATATTATCCTGGATGGAGGAAAGGAAGATTTACTACAAGATCAATATTTCTAATGATACCCGTGGCATGCTGGGGTAAGTGACTGAGTCAGCGACTTTGTGCTCCGTCACAGCTTTTTAACAGTATGGGTGTCTTGAGAACACAGATTCTGTTTACAACGTAGCAGACAAGGCAGCCCATGACCAGACAGGCCCTTCTGGCATTTGTCAGATGGCCAGTCAGGCCCTGCTACTGCATTAGGACAGGAGCCTTTCCAGCCCATCAGCGTCTCCAACCATTCCTCTTCTCCATGCTCTCGGGGAGCAGACTTTAGAACCTCATATTTCCTGTGGGTAAGTTCTGCTTTGCAGTCTGACACTCTCCCCAGCAGTTCTTGCTTTTCCCGGTACCTCTGGCATTTGCTTGTGAGTCTACATAACCTTTGTCATGTCTAATCCTAAGGGAAAGCACGCTCACCCTCCGGCCTTACTTGTCAAACACTTTGTTTGCTGCTCTTAGAAATGCAGACTGCCCTCAGGTCAGGACTGCAGTAATCCCCCTGTTGTTACTACCCAGGAGTCATCCACCGCTTTTGGTGAGAGTGCACCCCTTATCCCAGCGTGGGCGACTTCTCTGTCGCAATCCGTTGTTGATCTTACCAAGGTGTCCCAGTCCCTGGTATCCGTTCTGGGTGGGCTGCCTAATCCTCCCCTCTGCAGCTGCTGACATATCTCAGGAAAAACCGTTTAACTTTACCAATAATGGTAGTAAGAGAACTAGGCAGGAGAGTTGCTCCAGGTCTTCATCTCACTCCTGGTCCCCTCCCGGCCCCTCTTGGTGGGTAGCTTCCTCCCCCCCAGACTTTCTAACACAGCCAGATTTGGATGCGGTTTCCGAGTCTGGCTTGGACCTTAATTCTGATCAAACCTCTAACATGAGAGACATGATACAAAGTCTTATTGTGGTGGTCAACCAGAGCTTTAATATCAAAGATACTTCTACGGATCCCGCAGAACAGGCTTTGTCCTTCAGACGATCTAGACCAGTGTTCCTCAACTCCAGTCCTCAAGACCCACCAACAGGTAATGTTTTCAGGATTTACTTAGTATTGCATAGGTGATGGAATTAATGCTTGAGCAGGTGATTAAATTATCACCTGTGAAATACTAAAGAAACACTGGTCTAGACCACCTCCATGGGTGTGTGCCCCCCATAAGGAATTTCAGGAGGGTCCAGAGAGCGGAAAAACCCTACCAGATGTTTGCAGAGACGTAAGTGTGGCACCCCTAGGGGTATTTGCCACAAAAATAGTTACTGACAGTAAGTACAAATACTAAAATAGCAAGACTGCACTACCACCTCCGGCCAGAAGGGGGAGCTCCAGAGACTCCCCTTGATCCATTCTGGTCTGAGAGAAGAAATGGCAGTTGGGCCAAGGAGCTGATAGTGAGAGGTCATACAGTTAAATCTCTAACAGCCCTGTGACTGTGACCAGGCCTAAATCACCGGCCTGAGGAGAAGAGGGATAGAGAAAAAGGACATTGTGAGAACCGGGTAGCATTAATCACTACCCAGAACAGGCGCAAAGACGGATACCGGATCCGTGGCTGTATTCATTATATATAATACAGCAACCGGAAAAACGTGAGGTGATATCAGCTTCACTAGGGTCGGATGCAGCAACAGACACAGAGTTCAGCGGTACTCCCAGAGGGGGTAAACCGATAAAAGGACTCGGGTTGCCCGTCGAACCAGGACCCGGAGGGGACAGATTGGGCCGGCAGCCAGTTCACATACAGCAGCAGGGCCACACAGAAATTGCACACAATAAGAGGCGAAGACCCCGGCAGGGTCAAAGTAACTCAGAGTTCCCATACAGACTCCGGTGACAGGACTGGTTGTAAATCCTTTTATGTTAAAGTAAACTGGTTAAACGTTTCAGTGCCTCAGTCTTTCATTTGGACAATAGCCATCTATCCAGGATCGAGATCGTCACCGCTGGGAGAACCTGCTGCTGATCAAGTAAGTGCCTGTCCCCTCATGATACCCCTTACACTGTGCATTGCCTGAGGCCACAGCACCGGGTCAAGCCACCCGTGACATCCCCCTCAAGAGACAGACTCCATTGGTCCGGTGCTGGGTATCCCGGTCTCCTGGGCGTCACATAAGCAACTAGGTATCCTGTATCCCTTTGCCTCTGATCTAACTGAAAACTTGACCGTTTTCCTTACGGTGGATTCTCCAGGCTATCCCCCAATACCATCCTTTTACTTACGGACGGTGCATCCCTCAAGGACTCCAATGACAGACTCATATAGTCGTTTGCTAAGTTGGCCTTTGAAGCAGCAGGCTTTTCATTACGCCCTTCCTTTGCCACCACATGGGTGTCAAAATCGATATCTGCATGGACTAAGCAACTCTGGCAAGGCATCCTCCCTGGAGTTCCTTCTGCCGAGTTAGCTGATCTAGCGGACCAGATATCTCATGCGGAAAAATATGTAGTACTCCCGGATGTCGCCTCATGTGCTGCTCAGGCGTCCAGTATCATAGTGGCCATCCACAAAACCATCTGGCTAAAGGCGTGGCAGGTGGATTTATCTTCTAAGAAATCCATCTCCAATTTGCCCTTCCAGGGATCACATCTGTTTGGAACCAGGCTGGACCAAATTATAAAAGAGGCCACCGGTGGGACGAGTTCTCTCCTTCCTCAGGCAAACCTCGGCTCCCTCCCCTGAAGCGTAAGTTTCTGCCCTTTCGGCATTTTCAATGCTTCACGTCTGCAGAAGATTACCCCCTATCAGACAGAGGTGCAGGCACCACCGGAGAGGAGGTGTTTGTGTGCTTGCTACTCCCTGACCACTGAATGCTTTTGCTCTGTTAGGCAGCTGTGTTCCCCTGTGACGCTAACAGGGCACAGTGTTTTCCCTTCTGTGCGACTCTTGAGAAGTAACAGAGTTCGCTTATACCGCCATATTGTGCCGCCATTTGCTAGCAGCAGGTTCGTCTCCTGCACAGTGGACCCCGGGCTGCGAACGCACAAATAATTATATCTAAATATACTCGGTGCATTCTGCCAGCCCTAACATAATCCTAGCGCCAGGGTCTGGCTAGCAATGGCGGACAAACAGCAATCTTTGCGGTACATCCAGCAGCTGGAGGGCAGGTTGGCGGCTCTTGAGCGCACAACCTCAGCTGTGGATGTTACCGCAGTAGCTGTTCAGGCTGCTAGCGTGGCTGCAGCAACTTTGTCCACTGCCACCCCTGCTCCGACTCTATCTCGCCTCCCGTGATGGCAAATCTTATAGGTATTTCGTGAGCCAGTGCTCTATACACCTCAAGCTCCTGGCTGCACGTTTCCCTACAGAGCGGGCAAAGATGAGATTCATTATGTCTCTCCTGTCGGACAGGGCGTTGGAGTAGGCTACGCCGCTGTGGAAGCGTGGTGATCATGTGGTGCAGAGTGCTCCGCTGTTCCTGAGCACTCTGAAACAGGTCTTCTTAGGATCTCGAGTCACCCATGATACGGCGCTCCAACTGTTGGCATTGACTCAGAGCTCGTCCTTGTTCAGCTATTTTGCCGTCCACTTCCGCACCTTAGCATCTGAGCTGGAGTGGTCGAATAAAGCCCTCATTCCTATATTTTGAAGGGGGCTGGCTGACCATGTTAAAGACGCTCTGGCCACTAGGGAGATTCCCGCCACACTGGAGGAGCTAATAGCTGTGTCTACTCGTATTGACCTCCGTTTTAACGAGCGGAGGTTAGAGCGAGCCCAGTGTAGGCAGAGGTTTCAGCTGGCTCCCACCTTCGCCAAACCTTTAGCATCTCCGGTCCAGGCGCCCGAGTCACATGAGGCCTTGGAGGTGTCACGAGCGGGATCTAAGTCCCAGACCGCTCGTGCACTTAGGGTCTGTCATGTTTGCCAGCAGTCAGGATATCTTGCCACCAGATGTCCCCAGCAGTCGGGGAAACGTCAGCGTCTAGTGGTAGTAGGTGGAGGTACACTAGACACGGCGACGTTTGCCTGCAAATTGTCCTTTAAGGGGACAATTACCATTGGCCCATCCACTCATTTGGTAGAGCTTTCGTGGATTCCGGGGCAGAGGGCAATTTTATGTCTTCTGCCTTCGCCCAGCGACACGCAATACCTCTGGTGATGCTCGCCCAACCAGTGAACGAGTGGTGAATGGGTCGACACTGCCCTCACAGATTACACACCAGACCATCCCATTTACCCTATCCATGTTGTCCTCTCATCAGGAGATAATATCTCTGCTCGTCATTCCTGAGGGAATTGATGAGATCCTGTTAGGGATACCTTGGCTACGGTACCACTCTCCTGATATTGAGTGGTCCACAGGCAGGATTTTGGGATGAATCTTGTGGGGGTAGATGTCAGAGGGAGTGCGTTCAGGTTGCTACTACTGAGGTACCCGCAGATCTCTCCTCTCTCCCCAAGCAATATTGGCCCTATGCGGATGTGTTCTCCAAAAGGGCTGCAGAGACCCTTCCGCCTCATCGCCCCTATGACTGTCCTATTGACTTCTTGCCTGGTGCTGAGCCTCCCCGGGGTCGAGTCTACCCATTGTCTCTCCCAGAGATGGAGGCTATGTCTCAGTACATCCAGGAGAATCTGGCAAGGGGATTCATTAGGAAGTCAGTGTCACCTGCAGGGGCTGGGTTCTTCTTCGTGCAGAAAAAGAACGGAGAATTACGTCCATGTATAGATTACAGGGGTATTAACGCCATCACCGTTAAGAACAAGTACCCATTGCCCCTGATATCTGAGCTTTTTAATAGGCTTCGGGGAGCAAGGATGTTTACTAAACTAGATCTGCGGGGTGCTTGCAACCTGATTCGCAGCCGTGAGGGGGACGAATGGAAAACTGCTTTTAACACAAGGGATGGGAACTATGAATATCTGGTGATGCCTTTCGGGCTCTGTAATGCCCCAGCCGTTTTCCAAGACTTTGTGAACGATATATTCTGGGATATGCTCTCCACCTCGGTTGTAGTCTACCTGGATGATATTCTCATCTACTCTCCAGATATAGACTCCCACCGGATAGATGTTTGCAAAGTCTTCGACCTCCTAGGGGCAAATTCCCTCTATGCCAAGTTGGAGAAGTGTGTGTTTGAGCGGGAGTCTTTGCCTTTCCTGGGCTATATCATCTCGGCCCAAGGATTGGCTATAGATCCCGTCAAGCTACAGGCTGTGATGGACTGGCAGGAACCCCATTCTCTCAAAGCAGTGCAGCGCTTTATGGGGTTCATTAATTACTATCGCCAGTTCATTCCCCTCTTCTCAACTTTGGTATCTCCTTTGGTTGACCTCACCAAAAAGGGAGCAAATCCCAAATTGTGGTCGGAGGAAGTCTCCAAGGTCTTCCTCTCTATTAAGTCCCACTTTGCTAGCGCTCCCAGTCTACATCGCCCCAATGTAGATAAACCTTTCATAATGGAGGTGGATGCCTCATCCGTCGGTGCTGGAGCTGTCCTATTCCAAAAGGATGCTCAAGGTCGGACGCATCCTTGCTTCTTTTTCTCTAAGACCTTCACACTGGTGGAGAGGAATTATTCCATCGGGGACAGGGAGTTGCTAGCTATGACGTTGGCCTTCTCGGAGTGGAGACACCTCCTGAGGGGCCTTGCTTTCCCTTCCAAGTTTACACCGACCACAAGAACTTGGTCCATATTCAGACTGCCCAGCGGCTAAATTCTCGCCAGGCCAGATGGTCCCTGTTCTTCTCCCGGTTCCATTTCACCCTATATTTTCTCTCCGGGGAGAAGAACATTCGTGCCGATGCTCTCTCCCACTCCGTTGTGTCATCAGCGGAGGAGGAGGAACCTCGGCTTATTGTCCCTTCTGAGAGCCTGAGGACCGTGGCTCCGACTTCGCTAGAGTCTGTGCCCCCGGGCAAGACCTTCATGCCATCAAATTTGCGACCGGCGGTTCTCTCTTGGGCTCACTCGTCCAGGGTGGGTGGACACTTTGGGACCAAAAGGACATCTGAGCTTCTGGCGAGGACGTACTGGTGGCCGCATATAGCCCGTGACGTCGGAGACTATATTCGGGCGTGTGTCTCCTGTGCCAAAAATAAGTCTCTTCGACAATGGCCAGCTGGGTTACTTTATCCCCTGCTGGTGGCAGACAGGCCCTGGGAGATGGTCGGGATGGACTTTGTGGTGGGCTTACCCAAGTCCCGTGGCTGCACCATCATTTGGGTAATCACCGACCATTTTTCTAAAATGGTGCACTTGGTGCCGCTTCCACGGCTACCTTCTTCACGGCCCTTGGCAACGTTGTATATAAAACACATTTTCCACCTACACGGCATGCCGGACAAAATTGTCAGTGACCGGGGTCCCGTTTGCGTCTCGGTTCTGAAGAGAGCTCTGTCGTCTACTCAGCATCGAGTTGAATCTCTCTTCAGTATACCATCCCGAGACGAATGGGTTGGTAGAGAGGGCCAACCAGACCTTGGTCACATATCTGCGACATTTTGTTTCAGCCAGGCAAGATGACTGGGCATCCTTGCTACCGTGGGCGGAGTTTGCACTGAACAGCGCCGACTCCACTGGGCAGACTCCATTCCTTCTTAACTACGGTCAGCATCTGCGGGTTCCTGTGCCTATGCCCGTGTCTTCCGCCAACTCCAGGGTGGCAGACTGGGCTGTGGAGGCACGGAACATTTGGGACCGCACTCAGGATGCCATCCAGGCTTCCAAGGAGAGAATGAGGTCCTCCGCCGATACACATCGGCGCCCTGCTCCGACCTTTTCTTCTGGCGACTTAGTGTGGCTCTCTGCCCGTAACATCAGGCTGCGAGTTGAGTCCCCTAAGTTTGCACCTCGCTTGTTGGGACCCTTCAAGGTCCTCGAACAGGTTAACCCTGTGGTCTACCATCTGGCCCTTCCTCCATGCCTAGGTATCACCGACACCTTTCATGTGTCCCTCTTGAAGACCGTTTACATGTCCCGGTTTTCCGAGTCATCTGCCGAGACATCGGGTTCGTCTACGGACGATTACGAGGTGAACGCTATTTTGGGGTGCAAGGTGGTACGTGGCAAAATATTTTATTTGGTGGACTGGAAGGGTTATGGCCCTGAGGACAGGTCTTGGGAGCCTGCTGAGCACATTCGAGCTCCGCAGCTCATTGCGACCTTCGAGCGTAGCGAAGTCCAAGGGGGCGGGCCTAGGAGGGGGGTAATGTTAGGGGTCGAGTTCCCGCCTCTGCACAGGGTGAGTCATGAACCATCTCCACTGCGGTCTTCCATTCTTCTCCAGCCACAGTTGAGCCTGCTCAGCGGAGACGTCGGTCTCAACGTCTGGCTCAGCCTGATACTGTGCAGATGGTTGCTGCCTTTCCAGGCTCAGCCATTGTAGCCAGTACTGGTCAGCGGCGAGCAGACGTCTCTGGGACTAAGTCCTGCTTTTCCCCTTCTGAGCATTTCCAAGGTAAGACCTCTCATTGGAGGTCAGGGGTCACATGCTCAGGTACTGCAGCAGCTCCCATTGGTCCTCTAGGAAGGTCCTGAAGTTGCTCAGGTACTGTGGCAGCTCCGATTGGTCCTCTAGGAAGGTCCTGAAGTTGCTGCAGCTATAAAAGGTTTGCATGACCGCACAGCCATGTGCTAGGATCAGCTTATGTCATGAGCTTTTGCTATTCAGTGGTCTTATCTGCTTGTGGTCAGGGTCCGGCTGAAATAAGCCACTAGAATTCCGGCTCCTCCGGTGGGGAGTTTTGTATGGTGAAATCAGGGCTGGCGTAAAACCATTAGGATTCCGGCTCCACCGGAGAGGAGGTGTTTGTGTGCTTGCTACTCCCAGACCACTGATTGCTTTTGCTCTGTTAGGCAGCTGTGTTCCCCTGTGACGCTAACAGGGCACAGCGTTTTCCCTTCTGTGCGACTCTGAGAAGAGTTCGCTTATACCGCCATATTGTGCCGCTAGCAGCAGGTTCGTCTCCTGCACGGTGGAGCCCGGGCTGCGAACGCACCAATAATTATATCTAAATATACTCGGTGCGTTCCGCCAGCCCTAACAACAAGTATATCTTACACCAGCTAAATTAGCAAAAATGGGTCGTTCTCAGACGTCAGAATACCCGAGGTGTCATGAGTTGGAGGCCGACTTCATACACATGATGTGGAGGTGTCCAGTAATACATGCATTCTGGCAGGAGGTTACCATCTTCTTGTCATCCCTAATAGCAATAACAATTCCCCTGGATCCCTTGGTATGCCTGCTTGGGGTTGTGCAATGTATAGAAGGTGTGTGGATATTTACTGCTCTGCCACAACAATACATTTTCAAAACTTGATGAGGTAGTAATGGTGGTTTATTCAACGTGTTTCAAGGTCTCAGTGACCCCTTCTTCAGGAGATGCCACACAAGAACACCTTCCATACATTGCATTATATGGCCGGTTACCGTCCTGTGGATCTGCAGCAGCCGACATTTTGAGCATGTCTCTCATCACCAGGTGAGCAGTTTTTTTTTTAAGTATATCGTCCTTAATCTATGGGATAAGACCCTATTGCGCTTTCTCTCCTTGAAATACTGTCGTGGAAGAAGATTATTGGGACCATTATATTGAAATATTTCTCCAAGAGACGCTATTTTTGGTCAGGAAATTAATTGCTCTGAGATGGATGGGTAGTTTACACCCAACACTGAGATCCTGGCTAGAACTTGTCAGTTCAGTGATTCCTTCCGAAAACACGGTCTATCAAAAGGCTAGGAAAGGGAGGGGGCTCCCTCCTGTCTGATCGGTATCATCGCAATGGCCCAATCATTACCATGGCAACCCATGGGTCACCCAGCTATGGCAAGCCTGTTAGATCATGCTCAGAGCATTTCTGTAGTAATGAGAGCCTACTTAATTTATGAGGGCATGTCTCCAGAAGCACAAACTGGGCACTACAACGTATTGGGCAGTACACTGGAAGATTTTCAATTTTAATTTGGCAACATCCACTGCTGCTTGTTTCTGGAAAACACACATGGAGTCAAAATTGTCACTACATGGTGCCATTTTTACCCATTTCCTCGTGTGAAAATATAAAATCTGAGGCTACAAAAAATTTTTGTGATAAAAATATAATCATTTTATCTGCACTAGCCAATGGTATAAAATTCTGTGACACACCTATGGTGTCAATATGATCACTGCAACTCCACATGAATTACAACCTGTAAAGACCACACGCCCACATCAACACCATAGGAGCTCCTGCAACCCTCAACCTACTGTCTCCTTCCCCATAATCCTGTAGAATGTAAGCCCGCAAGGGCAGGGTCCTCTTCCCTCAGTACCAGTCTCTCATTGTTAGTTTTGTTTACTGTAAGTGATATTTGTATTTTGATGTGACCCTTCTCATGTACAGCACCATGGAATTAACCCCATAATCACATATGACGTACTATCCCATCGAGGTGACCTGGGACTTAATTCCCAGTGACGGGATAGTACGTCATATGCGATCGACCGTGCTCACGGGGGGAGCGCGGCCGGGTGTCAGCTGACTATCGCAGCTGACATCCGGCACTATGTGCCAGGAACGGTCACGGACCGCTCCCGGCACATTAACCCCCGGCACACCGCGATCACACATGATCGCGATGTGGCGGCGGTACAGGGAAGCATCGCGCAGGGAGGGGGCTCCCTGCGGGCTTCCCTGAGACGATCGGTACAAGGCGATGTGCTCACCTTGTACCGAACGTCTTCTCGCTGCAGGCCCCGGATCCAAAATGGCCGCGGGGCTGCATCCGGGTCCTGCAGGGAGTACTTCCGGGTCGCCTGCAGGTGCTGGTAAGCCTGCAGCGATGTCAGTGAGATCGCCGATCTTACAGAGTGCTGTGCAAACTGTAAGATCGGCGATCTGTGATGTCCCCCCCTGGGACAAAGTAAAAAAGTTAAAAAAAAAAATTCCACATGTGTAAAAAAATAAAAAAAAATACTAAATAAATAAATAAAAAAAAAATATTATTCCCATAAATACATTTCTTTATCTAAAAAAAAACAAACATAACAATAAAAGTACACATATTTAGTATCGCCACGTCCGTAACGACCCGACCTATAAAACTGTCCCACTAGTTAACCCCTTCAGTGAACACCGTAAGAAAAAAAAAAAAAAACGAGCCAAAAAACAACGCTTCATTATCATACCGCCGAACAAAAAGTGGAATAACACGCGATCAAAAAGACGGATATAAATAACCATGATACCGCTGAAAACGTCATCTTGTCCCGCAAAAAACGAGCTGCCACAAAGCATAATAAGCAAAAAAATAAAAAAGTTATAGTCCTGAGAACAAAGCAATGCCAAAATAATTATTTTTTCTATAAAATAGCTTTTATCGTATAAAAGCGCCAAAACATAAAAAAATGATATAAATGAGGTATCGCTGTAATCGTACTGACCCGACGAATAAAACTGCTTCATCCACTTTACCAAACGCGAAACGGTATAAACGCCTCCCCCAAAAGAAATTCATGAATAGCTGGTTTTTGGTCATTCTGCCTCACAAAAATCGGAATAAAAAGTGATCAAAAACTGTCACGTGTCCAAAAATGTTACCAATAAAAACGTCAACTCGTCCCGCAAAAAATAAGACCTCACATGACTCTGTGGACCAACATATGGAAAAATTATAGGTCTCAAAATTTGGAGACGCAAAAACTTTTTTGCTATAAAAAAAAGCGTATTTTAGTGTGTGACGGCTGCCAATCATAAAAATCCGATATAAAAAACGCTATAAAAGTAAATCAAACCCCCCTTCATCACCCCCTTAGTTAGGGAAAAATAATAAAATTAAAAAAATGTATTTATTTACATTTTCCCATCAGGGTTAGTGTTGGGGCTAGGGTTAGGGCTAGGGTTTGGGCTGGGGTTAGGGTTGGGGCTAGGGTTAGGGTTGGGGCTAGGGTTAGGGTTGGAGCTAAAGTTAGGGTTAGGGTTGGGGCTAAAGTTAGGGTTAGGGTTGGGGCTAAAGTTAGGGTTAGGGTTGGGGCTAAAGTTAGGGTTAGGGTTTGGATTATATTTACGGTTGGGATTAGGGTTGGGATTAGAATTAGGGGTGTGTCAGGGTTAGGGGTGTGGTTAGGGTTACCGTTGGGATTAGGGTTAGGGGTGTGTTAGGGTTAGGGTTTCAGGTAGAATTGGGGAGTTTCCACTGTTCAGGCACATCAGGGGCTCTCCAAACGCGACATGGCGTCCGATCTCAATTCCAGCCAATTCTGCGTTGAAAAAGTAAAACGGTGCTCCTTCCCTTCCGAGCTCCGGTGCGCCCAAACAGGGGTTTACCTCAACATATGGGGTATCAGCGTACTCAGGACAAATTGGACAACAACTTTTGGTGTCCAAGTTCTCTTGATATCCTTGGGAAAATAAAAATGTGGGGGGCTAAAAATCATTTTTGTGGGAAAAATAAGATTTTTTTTATTTTCGCGGCTCTGGGTTGTAAACTGCAGTGAAACACTTGGGGGTTCAAAGTTCTCACAACACATCTAGATAGGTTCCTTGGGAGGTCTAGTTTCCAATATGGGGTCACTTGTGGGGGGTTTGTACTTTTTGGGTACATCAGGGGCTCTGCAAATGCAACGTGACGCCTGCAGACCAATCCATCTAAGTCTGTATTCCAAATGGCGCTCCTTCCCTTCCGAGCTCTGCCATGCGCCCAAACAGTGCTTCCCCCCCACATATGGGGTATCAGCGTACTCAGGACAAATTGGACAACAACTTTCGGGGTCCAATTTATCCTGTTACCCTTGTGAAAATACAAAACTGGGGACTAAAAAATCATTTTTGTGAAAAAAAAAAAAGAATTTTTATTTTCACGGCTCTGCGTTATAAACTGTAGTTAAACACTTGGGGGCTCAAAGCTCTCAAAACACATCTAGGTAAGTTCCTTAGGGGGTCTACTTTCCAAAATGGTGTCACTTGTGGGGGGTTTCAATGTTTAGGCACATCAGGGGCTCTCCAAACGCAACATGGCGTCCCATCTCAATTCCAGTCAATTTTGCATTGAAAAGTCAAATGGCGCTCCTTCCCTTCCGAGCTCTGCCATGCGCCCAAACAGTGGTTTACACCCACATATGGGGTATCAGCGTACTCAGGACAAATTGCACAGCAACTTTTGTCATCTAATTTCTTCTCTTACCCTTGGGAAAATAAAAAATTGGGGGCAAAAAGATCATTTTTGTGAAAAAATATGATTTTTTATTTTTACGGCTCTGCATTATAAACTTCTATGAAGCACTTGGTGGGTCAAAGTGCTCACCACACATCTAGATAAGTTCCTTAAGGGGTCTACTTTCCAAAATGGTGTCACTTGGGGGGGTTTCAATGTTTAGGCACATCAGGGGCTCTCCAAACGCAACATGGCGTCCCATCTCAATTCCAGTCAATTTTGCATTGAAAAGTCAAATGGCGCTCCTTCCCTTCCGAGCTCTGCCATGCGCCCAAACAGTGGTTTATCCCCACATATGGGGTATTAACGTACTCAGGACAAATTGTACAACAACTTTTGGGGTCCATTTTCTCCTGTTACCCTTGGTAAAATAAAACAAATTGGAGCTGAAATAAATTTTGTGTGAAAAAAAAAAGTTAAATGTTCATTTTTATTTAAACATTCCAAAAATTCCTGTAAAACACCTGAAGGGTTAATAAACTTCTTGAATGTGGTTTTGAGCACCTTGAGGGGTGCAGTTTTTAGAATGGTGTCACACTTGGGTATTTTCTATCATATAGACCCCTCAAAATTACTTCAAATGAGATGTGGTCCCTAAAAAAAAAATGGTGTTGTAAATATGAGAAATTGCTGGTCAACTTTTAACCCTTATAACTCCCTAATACAAAAAAATATTGGTTCCAAAATTGTGCTGATGTAAAGTAGACATGTGGGAAATGTTACTTATTAAGTATTTTGCATGACATATCTCTGTGATTTAAGGGTATAAAAATTCAAAGTTGGAAAATTGCGAAATTTTCAAAATTTTCGCCAAATTTCCATTTTTTTCTCAAATAAACGCAAGTTATATCGAATAAATTTTACCACTAACATGAAGTACAATACGTCACGAAAAAAACAATGTCAGAATCGCCAAGATCCGTTGAAGCGTTCCAGAGTTATAACCTCATAAAGGAACAGTGGTCAGAATTGTAAAAATTGGCCCGTGTTGTGAATTCTGTGGTCAAGGTCCCTCCTGTGGTCATGAGTGGTACTTCGGCTGGTTCTGTCTATGAGCTTCCTCTGGTGGATGTGAGTGGGGCTGCGGCTTCTGAGTTTCCTTCCTCAGGTGACGAGGTTAAGTCGTTAGGTGCTGCTCTATTTAACTCCATCTAGTTCTTTGTTCCTGGCCTCCAGTCAATGTTCCAGTGTTGGTCTTGTTCTCTCCTGGATCGTTCTTGTGGCCTGTCTACCCTGCATAAGCTAAGTTTTGCTGGTGTTACTTTTGTTTGCTATTTTTTCTGTCCAGCTTGCTATATTGGTTTTTCTTGCTTGCTGGAAGCTCTGAGACGCAGAGGGAGCACCTCCGTACCGTTAGTCGGTGCGGAGGGCCTTTTTGCGCCCTCTGCGTGGTTGTTTGTAGGTTTTTGTGCTGACTGCAAAGCTATCTTTCTTATCCTCGGTCTGTTCAGTGAGTCGGGCCTCGCTTTGCTAGAATCTATTTCATCTCTGTGTTTGTATTTTCATCTTTACTCACAGTCATTATATGTGGGGGGCTGGCTTTTCCTTTGGGGAATTTCTCTGAGGCAAGGTAGGCTTATCTTTCTATCTTCAGGGCTAGTTAGTTTCTCAGGCTGTGCCCGAGGCGCCTAGGTCTGGTCAGGAGCGCTCCACGGCTACCTCTAGTGTGGTATGATAGGATTAGGGATTGCGGTCAGCAGAGTTCCCACGTCTCAGAGCTCGTCCTATGTTATTAGTAACTATCAGGTCACCTTGTGTGCTCTTAACCACTAGGTCCATTGTGGTTCTGAATCACCAGTTCATAACAGGCCCGGTCATTAACGTGCAAACCACCCTCGGGGCTTAAGGGGTTAATGGTGCTATATAAATAATAATGATGATGAATTAATTGAGATTTGTAGTTTGTAAAATGTGGTCACTTATCGGGGGTTCTGCTGCTTTGGCACTACAGGGGCTCTCCTAGTGGGTCATTTGACTGTGCCTAAAAAGGAGTTCAGACTGAGGTCCATTTTTTCCTACTGGCCTTAGAAAAATGAAATACTTGGGGCTAAACTGACATTTTAGGGGTATAAATGTAATTATTTTTTTCCTACTGCCCAATGGTATAAAACTGTGTGAAGCACAGGTGTTATCAACAATGCACAATCAGATGAATTCATTGAAAGGTGTAGTTTGTAAAATGGTGTCACTTATGGGAGGTTCTGCTGTTCCTAAAACTCGGGCTCTGCCAATGTTACATGCCACCCTCAAACCATTCCAGTAAAATCTGAGCTCCAATATGGCACTTCTAAGCTTTGCATTGTGCCTAAAAGTCCATTTGACCACATATGGGGGTACTCAGGAGATATTGAATAACAAACTCTACGGTTAATTTTCTCCTATTACCCTTTTGGGAAATTAAAAACTTGAGGCCAAATCAACATTTTAGCGGAAAAAAAATGTAATTTTCCATTTTCTCAGCCCAATGTTATAAACTTCTGTCACTTACAAGAGGGTTAATGCTCAATTCCTCAAGAGCGTCAGCTAATGGTGTTCCTTCCCTTCCGAGTTTTGCCGTGCACCCAAACAGTAGTTTTCAATGACCTTTAGGTATCGGTGTACTTAGGAGAAATTGCACACCAATTTGTACAGTGTATTCTCCAGTTACCTTGTGAAAATAAAAAAATAAATTTGGGGCAAAACCAACATTTTTGCTGGAAAAATTTATTTTTTTCATTTTCATGTCTCAATGTTGTAAAATTCAGTGAAGCACCTGTGCGTTCAAGTTGCTTTCTACACCTCTAGATAAGTTCTTTTCAGATGTGTAGTTTCCAAAATGGGGTCACTTGTGGGGATGTTTCCACTGTTTGGGGCAGTGTTTCTCAACTCCAGTCCTCAAGACCCCACAACAGGTCATGTTTTCAGGATTTCCTTAGTATTGCATAGGCGATGGAATTAATACTTGAGCAGGTGATGAAATTATCACCTGTGCAAAACTAAGGAAATCCTGAAAACATGACCTGTTGTGGGGTCTTGAGGACTGGAGTTGAGAAACGCTGGTTTAGGCACATCAGGGGCTCTCCAAACGCAACATGGTGTCAGCTATCGATGCCAGTCAATTTTGCGTTCCAAAAGTCAAACAGTAGTTTTCCACCACTTATGGAGTATATGCGTACTCAGGAAAAATTGTACAGTCCATTTTCTCCTGTTACCCATGTGAAAATGAAAAAGTAACATTTTCATTTTTTCCTTTCACATTGCTTTAAAGGGACACTGTCACCTGGATTTGGAGGGAACAATCTTCAGCCATGGAGGCGGGGTTTTGGGGTTTTTAATTCACCCTTTCCTTACCCGCTGGCTGCATGCTGGCTGCAATATTGGATTGAAGTTCATTCTCTGTCCTCCATAGTACATGCCTGTGCAAGGCAAGACGTAGAGGGGAGCCACACCTCGAAACGCGTTGGCAGCTTGTCTCTATCGCGCACCCGTCCCTGCTTGTTGTGACGTCACACTAGCTCCGCCCACTTTTTGGCGCCGCATCCTCAGCGTCTGCTTCCGGCCGGAGCACACGAGGTGCTGGTGCCCCCCTTCCACTTACTGGGACGTTACTGTCCAGGTACCTCAGCCTCAGCCTCTGGCACTGAACCGCACTATAACTCACCAAGCAGAGTTAGCGGTGCAATTAGCACCGCATCCAGCGGATTACCTGGTCACCTTCATCGCAGGAATCCTTCCAAGCAGGATATGGTGAGTGCCCGTTTATGGTCATTAATAGAGTTGAGCGACCTTGACCTTTTTAGAGTTGAGTCGGGTTTCGCAAAACCCGACTATCTCAAAAGTCGAGTCGAGTGGAATCCGCCGATTATCGCGAAAAGTCGGGGATCGACCGAAACACGAAACCCAATGCAAGTCAATGGGGGAGCATAGTCGGCAGTGAGTAGAGGCCAGGAAAACATGTACAGAGCCCATTGTATTGGCAAAAACATCCATTCTTGCTACTGAAGCTTGTCAATCGTAATTTAGCTTATAATAATTATAAGGCATTGGAAATTGGGGGTCATTTGGCTAAAGTTGTGGGGGGTAGGGCTGGTTCAAGCAATTAGTAGGCCAAGGACATCTGGACCACGTCACGGCAGAGGAGCAGGGAGAGGTAAGTATTTCAACTTTGCAAGTGCTGTGATCCTGAGCAAGCAGGGGGGGGGCACTCGTTGGCACTGGCACAGGGCCCCTCAAAGTACTGCGGTGTGTTTGCACGGCGGGGGCGCCTCCCACCGGCAGCAACACTTTTGCGTATTATGAGAGGCCCTGTGCCAGTGACGTTGCCAACGAGTATTCCTCCCCCCATCTGATGAAGGAACCTGCACCTTCATCTGCACCTTCCTCTTTGTCCCCGTGTAATGTGGTATGGTATGCGGGAAGGGGGACCTGACTTTCAGCAGGGTCACAATCTTGCAGTGTAGCGTGCACGGGGAATGTTGCGTTATGGGTCAATGTACCAGCAGACTCATCTATCACTGGCTGGGCAATGGGCAGGATGAGGGGGAAACAGATATGGGCCCAAAGAATAAAGTGGGCTAAATGCAGTTCAAAATTGGTAACAGGACTAACCAGGGGACATTGCTTTGTTCAGTGGAGGACAACTGGAATGAGAGGCTGACACAGAGAGTAGGCCCAAATCAGTAAGTATTCTAAATGCAGTTCAAAATTGGCAACAGTAGTAAACCGGAGGCACAGCTTTGTTCACTGGAGGAGAACAGCAAGGAGCGGCAGACACAGATAGAAGGCCCCAACCCAACTAGTAGGCCTAATGCAGTGTTGTTTTCAACAACTACTAAACGAGAGTCGGAAGATCGAAGCAATGGAGAGGAAACCTGGGGAACACCTTGGAGTGGAACACACCGTCTCTAAACCCCATACCCAATTTGTAGGCCTAATGCAGTGTAGTTTTCAACAACTACTAAACGAGAGTCGGAAGACCGAAGCAATGGAGAGGAAACCTGGGGAACACCTTGGAGTGGAACACACCGTCTCTACACCCCATACCAAATTTGTAGGCCTAATGCAGTGTAGTTTTCAACAACTACTAAACGAGAGTCGGAAGACCGAAGCAATGGAGAGGAAACCTGGGGAACACCTTGGAGTGGAACATACCGTCTCTACACCCCATACCCAATTTGTAGGCCTAATGCAGTGTAGTTTTCAACAACTACTAAACGAGAGTCGGAAGATCGAAGCAATGGAGAGGAAACCTGGGGAACACCTTGGAGTGGAACACACCGTCTCTACACCCCATACCCAATTTGTAGGCCTAATGCAGTGTCGTTTTCAACAACTACTAAACGAGAGTCGGAAGATCGAAGCAATGGAGAGGAAACCTGGGAAACACCTTGGAGTGGAACACACCGTCTCTACACCCCATACCCAATTTGTAGGCCTAATGCAGTGTAGTTTTCAACAACTACTAAACGAGAGTCGGAAGACCGAAGCAATGGAGAGGAAACCTGGGGAACACCTTGGAGTGGAACACACCGTCTCTACACCCCATACCCAATTTGTAGGCCTAATGCAGTGTAGTTTTCAACAACTACTAAACGAGAGTCGGAAGACCGAAACAATGGAGAGGAAATCTGGGGAACACCTTGGAGTGGAACACACCGTCTCTACACCCCATACCCAATTTGTAGGCCTAATGCAGTGTAGTTTTCAACAACTACTAAACGAGAGTCGGAAGACCGAAGCAATGGAGAGGAAACCTGGGGAACACCTTGGAGTGGAACACACCGTCTCTACACCCCATACCCAATTTGTAGGCCTAATGCAGTGTAGTTTTCAACAGCTACTAAACGAGAGTCGGAAGATCGAAGCAATGGAGAGGAAACCTGGGGAACACCTTGGAGTGGAACACACTGTCTCTACACCCGATACCCAATTTGTAGGCCTAATGTAGTGTAGTTTTCAACAACTACTAAATGAGAGTCGGAAGACCGAAGCAATGTAGACGAAACCTGGGGAACACCTTGGAGTGGAACACACCGTCTCTACACCCCATACCCAATTTGTAGGCCTAATGCAGTGTAGTTTTCAACAACTACTAAACGAGAGTCGGAAGACCGAAGCAATGGAGAGGAAACCTGGGGAACACCTTGGAGTGGAACACACCGTTTCTACACCCCATACCCAATTTGTAGGCCTAATGCAGTGTAGTTTTCAACAACTACTAAACGAGAGTCGGAAGACCGAAGCAATGGAGAGGAAACCTGGGGAACACCTTGGAGTGGAACACACCGTCTCTACACCCCATACCCAATTTGTAGGCCTAATGCAGTGTAGTTTTCAACAACTACTAAACGATAGTCGGAAGACCGAAGCAATGGAGAGGAAACCTGGGGAACACCTTGGAGTGGAACACACCGTCTCTACACCCCATACCCAATTTGTAGGCCTAATGCAGTGTAGTTTTCAACAACTACTAAACGAGTGTCGGAAGACCGAAACAATGGAGAGGAAACCTGGGGAACACCTTGGAGTGGAACACACCGTCTCTACACCCCATACCCAATTTGTAGGCCTAATGCAGTGTAGTTTTCAACAACTACTAAACGAGAGTCGGAAGACCGAAGCAATGGAGAGGAAACCTGGGGAACACCTTGGAGTGGTAAAAACCGTCTCTACACCCCATACCCAATTTGTAGGCCTAATGGAGTGTAGTTTTCAACAACTACTAAATGAGAGTCGGAAGACCGAAGCAATGTAGACGAAACCTGGGGAACACCTTGGAGTGGAACACACCGTCTCTACACCCCATACCCAATTTGTAGGCCTAATGCAGTGTAGTTTTCAACAACTACTAAACGAGAGTCGGAAGACCGAAGCAATGGAGAGGAAACCTGGGGAACACCTTGGAGTGGAACACACCGTCTCTACACCCCATACCCAATTTGTAGGCCTAATGCAGTGTAGTTTTCAACAACTACTAAACGAGAGTCGGAAGACCGAAGCAATGGAGAGGAAACCTGGGGAACACCTTGGAGTGGAACACACCGTCTCTACACCCCATACCCAATTTGTAGGCCTAATGCAGTGTAGTTTTCAACAACTACTAAACGAGAGTCGGAAGATCGAAGCAATGGAGAGGAAACCTGGGGAACTGTTGTGAATTCTGTGGCAGAGTTCACTCCTGTGGTCACAAGTGGTACTTCGGCTGATTCTCTCTGGGAGCTTCCGTTTGTGGAGGAAAGTGGTACTGCAGCTTCTGAGTTTCCTCCCTCAGGTGATCTGGTGAAGTCGTTAGCTGCTTCTCTACTTAACTCCACCTAATGCTTTTATTCATGCTTCCTGTCAATGTTCCAGTGTTGGACTTGTGTTTCTCTGGATCATTCCTGTGGCCTGCTGCTCTGCATAGCTAAGTGCTTCTTTGCTATTTGTTGCTATTTTTTCTGTCCAGCTTGTCTATTTGTTTTGCTGGAAGCTCTGGGACGCAAGGGGTGTACCTCCGTGCCGTTAGTTCGGTACGGAGGGTCTTTTTGCCCCCTTTGCGTGGTTTTCTTTAGGGTTTTGTGTAGACCGCAAAGTTATCTTTCCTATCCTCGTTCTGTCTAGAATATCGGGCCTCTCTTTGCTGAATCTATTTCATCCCTACGTTTGTCTTTTCATCTTACTCACAGTCATTATATGTGGGGGGCTGCCTTTTCCTTTGGGGTATTTCTCTGAGGCAAGGTAGGCTTATTTTTCTATCTTCAGGCTAGTTAGTTTCTCAGGCTGTGCCGAGTTGCATAGGGAGCGTTAGGCGCAATCCACAGCTGCCTCTAGTTGTGTTTGGAGAGGATTAGGAATTGTGGTCTACAGAGTTCCCACGTCTCAGAGCTCGTTCTGTTATTTTGGGTTGTTGTCAGATCACTGTGTGTGCTCTGATCGCTATGTACATTGTGTTCCTGAATTGCCTATCACAACAGGGAACACCTTGGAGTGGAACACACAGTCTCTACACCCCATACCCAATTTGTAGGCCTAATGCAGTGTAGTTTTCAACAACTACTAAACGAGAGTCGGAAGACCGAAGCAATGTAGACGAAACCTGGGGAACACCTTGGAGTGGAACACACTGTCTCTACACCCTATACCCAATTTGTAGGCCTAATGCAGTGTAGTTTTCAACAACTACTAAACGAGAGTCGGAAGACCGAAGCAATGTAGACGAAACCTGGGGAACACCTTGGAGTGGAACACACCGTCTCTACACCCCATACCCAATTTGTAGGCCTAATGCAGTCTAGTTTTCAACAACTACTAAACGAGAGTCGGAAGACCGAAGCAATGGAGAGGAAACCTGGGGAACACCTTGGAGTGGAACACACCGTCTCTACACCCAATACCCAATTTGTAGGCCTAATGCAGTGTTGTTTTCAACAACTACTAAACGAGAGTCGGAAGACCGAAGCAATGGAGAGGAAACCTGGGGAACACCTTGGAGTGAAACACACCGTCTCTACACCCCATACCCAATTTGTAGGCCTAATGCAGTGTAGTTTTCAACAACTACTAAACGAGAGTCGGAAGACCGAAGCAATGGAGAGGAAACCTGGGGAACACCTTGGAGTGGAACACACCGTCTCTACACCCCATACCCAATTTGTAGGCCTAATGCAGTGTAGTTTTCAACAACTACTAAACGAGAGTCGGAAGACCGAAGCAATGGAGAGGAAACCTGGGGAAGACCTTGGAGCGGCAGACACCGTTAGTAGGCCCTACCGAAGTAGTAGCCCCAATGCAGTTTTCAAATTCCTAGAGGCTGAAAACAAGACTATTGACGCTCAGCTTTTTTCAAAGGAGGACAGCTGTATTGAGTGGCGCAGACAGACACAGGTAGTAGGCCTTAAACCAAAAATGTGGCTCAATGCAGTTTAAAAAAGGTTACAGGGGTACACAGGCAGCATTGGTCTGGTCAGTGGAGGACAATTTCAATTATGGACCGCAGACAGACTTTGTACGCCTACT
This sequence comes from Ranitomeya imitator, assembly GCF_032444005.1. Classification (NCBI taxonomy): domain Eukaryota; kingdom Metazoa; phylum Chordata; class Amphibia; order Anura; family Dendrobatidae; genus Ranitomeya; species Ranitomeya imitator. The sequence goes on from NC_091283.1 coordinate 511,656,701, forward strand.
ATTAAAAAAAGGATGCTCTATGCAATTAAAAATAGGTTCCAGGGGTCCACGGGCAGCAGTGGTGTGGTCAGTGGAGGAGTATTGGAAGGAGGGACCGCAGGCAGGCGTAGTAGGCCTAACATAACAAAATTAGGGTGTAGGCACTTTAAAATTGGTTCCAGGGGTACACGGGCAGCAGTGGTGTGGTCAGCGGAGGACAATTTTAATTAGTGACTGCAGACAGACTTTGTAGGCTGTCCCCTGTGGACCATGCATCCAACACATTAACCCAGTGCGCCGTAATGGACACGTAACTTTTTGTGGACATGCCTACTGGTCCATGCGTCTCTTGTCAGGTGCACCTTTCTACTGTTTGATTGCCTGAGTGCTATGACAATGCAGACTTTTTCATGCTGGTGGAGGGCTGGGATGGCTTTTCTCGCAAAAGAAGTATCGACTGGGTAGCTTGAACCGAGGTACAGCGTAGTTCATCTGGGCTTTATAAATATAAAACAAAGAAAAAAAGTAGGCTCCATGCACTTTCAGCTGGGTTCCAGGGGTACACGGCCAGCATTGGTCTGGTCAGTGGAGAACTATTGGAAGGAGGGACCGCAGACAGGCTTCGAAGGCCTAACATAATAAAATTGGGCTGTAGGCACTTTAAAATTTGTTCCAGGGGTACACGGGCAGCAGGAGACAGGTCACTGGAGGACTAGTGGAAGGAGGGACCGCAGACAGGCGTAGTAGGCCTAACATAATAAAATATGGCTGTAGGCACTTTAAAATTGGTTCCAGGGGTACACGGGCAGCAGTGGTCTGGTCAGTGGAGGACTAGTGGAAGGAGGGACCGCAGACAGGCTTCGAAGGCCTAACATAATAAAATTGGGCTGTAGGCACTTTATAATTGGTTCCAGGGGTACACGGGCAGCAGTAGACAGGTCACTGGAGGACTAGTGGAAGGAGGGACCGCAGACAGGCGTAGTAGGCCTAACATAATAAAATATGGCTGTAGGCACTTTAAAATTGGTTCCAGGGGTACACGGGCAGCACTAGACAGGTCACTGGAGGACTAGTGGAAGGAGGGACCGCAGACAGGCGTAGTAGGCCTAACATAATAAAATATGGCTGTAGACACTTGGAATTCTCTTGCAGGGGTACACAGGCAGCCTTGGTGTTGTCAGCGGAGGCCGATTGTAATGAGTGTCTGCCAGTTAGTAGTCCCAAACAATAAATACATGTTAATGTCTCGCATTACAACAAAACGAAAACACAAAAGGGTGCAATCAATAGGTACAGGGGTGGGCTCCTCCGCGTAGTTTCAGACCTAGTAATTTGGCGCAAAGTATTTACTTGGGTAAATATAGGACACTGCCCCTGACTATGTTAAGTACCATCATACATGTGAACACAATGGTATTGTCAGTGGCAGGAATTTAAGGATGTCAGCGCATAGACTAAACATTGGTGGAACTGTGAGAGATAATTGTGCAAGTGGTAGAGCAATGTTTGAACTGGGGGTGGGGGAACTCTCTTGTGGCCGGCGGTACAGGCCCAGGGCCCCTCATGTTACAACAGTGTGTCTGACGTTGGGTGCGCACCACCACCGCCAGAGACACTTTATTGTACTATGAGGGACCCAGTGGCAGTGCTGTCGACCAAAATCATGCACACCCACCTCTTCAGACAAACAGCACTCTCACGGGTGCTTGCGCCAAGTGGCGATACCACGGCCCCGTGTGGGGAGTTTGGCCATTTAGGGAGGTGTAAGCATGTCGTATGCTGGACAATCAGCTGCTGCAAATTACGAGATTGGTAAAGTCATTCAGAGTAGTCCACAGGCAAGACCTTTTCATAGGAAAGCTAGGTGTCGGCCGGGCAAGGTGGGGCAAAAGAATTCGAAATCCAGTTGTGGTTCATTTTAATGAAGGTTAGATCATCTACATTTTGGGTAGCCAGACGAGTCCTTTTTTCGGTTAATATTGAACCTGCAGCACTGAATACTCTTTCTGATAGGACATCAGCTTCCGGGCAAGTGAGCTCCTGCAATGCATATTCTGCCAATTCTGGCCAGGTGTCTAATTTGGATGCCCAGTAATCAAATGGGAATGACGGTTGAGGTAGAACATCGATAAGGGATGAAAAATAGTTTGTAACCATACTGGACAAATGTTGTCTCCTGTCACTTTGAATTGATGCAGCAGTACCTGTCCTGTCTGCGGTCATAGCAAAATCACTCCACAACCTGGTCAGAAAACCCCTCTGTCCAACGCTACTTCTGATTTCTGCACCTCTAACACTTCTGGTCTGCTGCCCCCTGCAGCTCGTGTGAGAAAGATCACGGGCGCTGTGTGCTGGGAATGCCTGAAGCAAACGGTCAACAAGAGTTGATTGTTTGGTTGCTAATATTAGTTCCAAGTTCTCATGTGGCATAATATTTTGCAATTTGCCTTTATAGCGAGGATCAAGGAGGCAGGCCAACCAGTAATCGTCATCGTTCATCATTTTAGTAATGCGTGTGTCCCTTTTGAGGATACGTAAGGCATAATCCGCCATGTGGGCCAAAGTTCCAGTTGTCAAATCTGCGGTTGTGCTTGGTTGAGGGGCAGTTTCAGGCAAATCTACGTCACTTGTGTCCCTCACAAAACTAGAACCCGGCCTTGCCACACCACCAATTTCCAGTGGCCCCGGGAAAGCTTCCTCATTACAAATATACTCATCCCCATCATCCTCCTCGTCCTCCACCTCCTCTTCGCCTGCTACCTCGTCCTGTACACTGCCCTGACCAGACAATGGCTGACTGTCATCAAGGCTTTCCTCTTCCTCTGCTGCAGACGCCTGCTCCTTTATGTGCGTCAAACTTTGCATCAGCAGATGCATTAGGGGGATGCTCATGCTTATTATGGCGTTGTCTGCACTAACCAGCCGTGTGCATTCCTCAAAACACTGAAGGACTTGACACATGTCTTGTATCTTCGACCACTGCACACCTGACAACTCCATGTCTGCCATCCTACTGCCTGCCCGTGTATGTGTATCCTCCCACAAAAACATAACAGCCTGCCCCTGTTCGCACAGTCTCTGAAGCATGTGCAGTGTTGAGTTCCACCTTGTTGCAACGTCTATGATTAGGCGATGCTGGGGAAGGTTCAAAGAACGCTGATAGGTCTGCATACGGCTGGAGTGTACGGGCGAACGGCGGATATGTGAGCAAACTCCGCGCACTTTGAGGAGCAGGTCGGATAACCCCGGATAACTTTTCAGGAAGCACTGCACCAGGTTTAAGGTGTGAGCCAGGCAAGGAATGTGTTTCAGTTGGGAAAGGTGGCAGCCATGAAATTCCTTCCGTTATCACTCACTACCTTGCCTGCCTCAAGATCTACTGTGCCCAGCCACGACTGCGTTTCTTTCTGCAAGAACTCGGACAGAACTTCCGCGGTGTGTCTGTTGTCGCCCAAACACTTCATAGCCAATACAGCCGGCTGACGCTTGCCAGTAGCTGCCCCATAATGGGACAACTGGTGTGCAACAGTGGCAGCTGCGGATGGAGTGGTTGGGCGACTGCGGTCTGTGGACGAGCTCTCGCTTCTGCAGGAGGAGGAGGAGGAAGAGGGGGTGCGAACGCCTACAGCCAACTGTTTCCTAGACCATGGGCTAGGCAGAACTGTCCCAAAATTGCTGTGCCCTGTGGACCCTGCATCCACCACATTCACCCAGTGTGCCGTGATGGACACGTAACGTCCCTGGCCATGCCTACTGGTCCATCCATCTGTTGTCAGGTGCACCTTTGTACTCACAGATTGCCTGAGTGCATGGACGATGCGCTCTTTAACATGCTGGTGGAGGGCTGGGATGGCTTTTCGCGAAAAGAAGTGTCGACTGGGTAGCTCGTAGCGTGGTTCAGCGTAGTCCATCAGGGCTTTGAAAGCTTCGGTTTCAACTAACCGGTAGGGCATCATCTCTAACGAGATTAGTCTAGCTATGTGGGCGTTCAAACCCTGTGTACGCGGATGCGAGGATAAGTACTTCCTTTTTCTAACCAGAGTCTCATGTAGGGTGAGCTGGACTGGAGAGCTGGAGATCGTGGAACTAGCGGGTGTGCCGGTGGACATGGCAGACTGAGAGACGGTTGGAGACAGTATTGTTTCCGCCGGTGCCCTAAATGCAGTGTTTCCTACTACGAAACTGGTGATTCCCTGACCCTGACTGCTTTGGCCTGGCAAAGAAACCTGCACAGATACTGCAGGTGGTGCGGAAAATGGTGGCCTTACAGTGACGGAAGGGATGTAGCGTTGCTGACTAGCTTCATTGGCCGAGGGTGCTACAACCTTAAGGGACGTTTGGTAGTTAGTCCAGGCTTGCAAATGCATGGTGGTTAAATGTCTATGCATGCAACTTGTATTGAGACTTTTCAGATTCTGACCTCTGCTTAAGGTAGTTGAACATTTTTGACAGATGACTTTGCGCTGATCAATTGGATGTTGTTTAAAGAAATGCCAGACTGCACTCTTTCGAGCATCGGATCCCTTTTCAGGCATTGCAGACTGAGCTTTAACCGGATGGCCACGCTGTCCTCCAACTGGTTTTGGCTTTGCCACGCGTTTTGGGCCAGATACGGGCCCGGCAGATGGAACCTGTTGCGATGTTGATGCCTGCTGCGGCCCCTCCTCCTCCGCTTCAGAACTACTGCCGCCTGCACCCTGTTCCCCCAATGACTGCCAATCGGGGTCAACAACTGGGTCATCTATAACCTCCTCTTCTAGCTCGTGTGCAACTTCGTCTGTGTCACCGTGTAAGTCGGTGGTATAGCGTTCGTGACGGGGCAACATAGTCTCATCAGGGTCTGATTCTGGATCAGTACCCTGTGAGGGCAATGTTGTGGTCTGAGTCAAAGGACCAGCATAGTAGTCTGGCTGTGGCTGTGCATCAGTGCACTCCATGTCAGATTCAACTTGTAATGGGCATGGCCTGTTAACTGTTTCACTTTCTAAGCCAGGGACGGTATGTGTAAAGAGCTCCATGGAGTAACCCGTTGTGTCGCCTGCTGCATCCTTCTCTGTTGTTGTTTTTGCTGAAGAGGACAAGGAAGCGACTTGTCCCTGACCGTGAACATCCACTAACGACGCGCTGCTTTTACATTTACCAGTTTCAAAAGAGGAGGCAAAAGAGCTAGAGGCTGAGTCAGCAAGGTAAGCCAAAACTTGCTCTTGCTGCTCCGGCTTTAAAAGCGGTTTTCCTACTCCCAGAAAAGGGGACGACGAACCTGGCTACACAGCTCCAGACTTAGGTGCAATATTTTTTCCCCACGACCACCTGATGCCCCACTACCACTACCATCATTACCAGCTGACAATGAACGGCCACGACCTCTTCCACCAGACTTCCTCATTGTTTTAAAAACGTAACCAAAGTAACGGTATTTGTTGCTGTCAAACAACTTACACGGTGAGCTATAACTTCAGTATGATTTAGATATCCCTTTACAGGTGGGTGAGACCGCAAGGAAAATCAGGCACAATGTTACACACTCTGTTTTCGGTGGCACCAAATGAGAGAGATGCCACACACACAGGACTGTCACTCAAGCACAAATGTCAATATTAATCTCCCACTGTTTTTTTTTTATTTTTTTCAGGGAGAATTTAGAAACCAAATAAAAAAAAAAATAGGCTTTCTATGGCCCACTATTTGAGAGAGAGAGATGGCACACACAGGAGTCAGGACTGGCACACAAGCAGAAAGGCCAATATTAATCTCCCACTGTTTTTTTTTATTTTTTCAGGGAGAATTTAGAAACCAAATAAAAAAATTGATTTTTTCAGGGAGAATTTAGAAACCCCCCCCAAAAAAAAGGCTTTCTATGGCCCACTATTTGAGAGAGATGGCACA